>NC_057801.1:259443112-260043112 GCF_018294505.1 Triticum aestivum | reverse complement strand
CTTACCAGCTTTTTCTTTAAAAGTTCTTTCCCTCTTACAAGGGTTACAAACTGTTTCGATGCTTCTTCCTCATTGAATTCTCGTAGTCCTCATTTTCTGTTAGTATTAACACCAAGCACAATCTGCGACAAAAAAGGTGTCTACTTTTTAGTTGAAACATATAATCTCTGTAATAATTCAAGTGTTTTCTTCCAATTGGACTTCATACGTTTGCAAATTCTACAGATAGTATGGCTTTATCGGTGGTGTTGTATTGTTGTTGCACCGTCCATTATTCGAACAATGCGTTTGCGATGGAGCCCTCCATCTGTCCATCTCCTTTTCGCAGTTGTTCCATTATGTTTGGTCCTGTAATCCAATCGGGTCGCTTTGAGATAGTATATACGTTTAGAATGCAAGCAGAAAAGGTTTATACATTAGTTAGGTGGTGGATTGAAAAAAGAGCAGCACTTCTCTGTTTTTTCTTTTAACAAGATAAAGTACTTACTGTCCGCATTCGTCCTGTCCTTCTTTGCTGGATAGGTATTCATGAAGTGCCTTGGCTTTGTTCATAAATTTGAAATCTCCTGGGACAAATGTAGGAGTCTTGATTTTTTTTCATCAAGCATGTTCGAAGGCTTCACCGGCCTCTTCTTGACCAAGGTTTTCTTGGCTGAGCTGTTCTCAGATGATTGAGCCATTGAATATTCTCCTAATTCTTGCTGCAAACTTGTCAGATACGGCATGGCATTTTTGTTGAATTCAAAGTCTTCATGCTCAACCAGACATGTTTTGATTTCATCGAATTCATAGCCCATCTCTATAAGCTCATAGTATACCTGTAGTTGGTGCGGGTTAAGGCTTAAAAGAAATTTATCAACTTCTTCATGCTTTTTCATTGTTTTTGGGTTTAGGAAGTCTAAAGAGATGGTGCTGGAGGTGCCTTGCTGATTGCTTGTCGAGCCTGTGTCTTCTCGAAGAAGGACATGTTGTTTGTTCTGCTCGAAAACATGTTCTTGTGTATTTGGCACATCGTTGCTTCTGTCATCCTCTTTTATAGCAGTGCCTGTTTGTTCAAGTTGCTGTGTGCTCATGGTATTGCTGTTGATATTTTTCTTGCTATTGGTGTTCGTTGGGTCTTCAGGTTGGAGTGGTATCGTGTCGTCTGGTGGTGGTTGTTCTGGTTCTATTGGTGGATCCTTTTCTTTGCCGTCCGTGCTAGATTCTTTGACGACGGCGTGGCTGCTGACATGCATAAGCTTTTTGTGTTCATTGTATATATCTTCTCTTGGGTGGTTGCTGCATGCATAATATGTTCCTTTGGGTCCGGATTTGGCGGAAACTCTTCTAGTACGCAACATTCTGTCGGTTGCATTACTTTGTCTCGCATATCGACTTCATACTTTAGCATATCTGTTAGAATCAAAAAATAAATAATAATAATAATAAAACTTATTACTAGTTGGTAGTGTGACTAAATTGTAAAGTTTTGTTTCTGAAAAGACTAACCTGTTGTACACTTGATTAATGATAGTGCGGTATTGCCTCTCTGTTGGCTGATTAGTTGATATAGAATTTTTTTTCCTCAACTCTGCTACTTGTTTTGCCTCTAAGACCGTTGTTGTTCCTTCTTTGGAGTAGTGCTTCACGTTCATGTACATATAGAATGTGCAGTCCATTCTGCATATAGAGGAATGGTATTAGTAAATTTGTTGCATTTGAGAAATGTAAAGAAGAGAAATGTTGGAGGAATGGTAGTAGTAAATGTTGCATTGAAAAAAATGAAAGAACATAATTATTTGAGGAATATTAGTAGTGAATCTTGCATTGAAAAAAGAAAGAATAGAAATGTTGGAAGAGCCTAGGTGTCTTCTCCCTAGAGTGGCACTTGTAGTTTGACCTTTTTGAAATGGTCGATGCTTCTTTGTGAAAGCTGCAGCTCTGTGCTTATATGCTTCCAGATTTTCATTATTTTGCTGGTTACATTATTGAAGAATCCTATTGTGCCTGGATATGAAGTTGAAGAGTCAAGGAGTTCAAAGCGCTGTTTTTTCATGTTAACTATAACAGTTAAGTAATGGCTTATAGTTTCGTCTTTGTTAAACCCACGCATCGAGCATGGTAGAAGGAACTGCAAAACAGAGAATAAAAAGAAGAAATTTGGAAATCTTGTTAGATTTAGAAATGGTTTGCATTCCATGAAAGAGAACTTTGCATAAGTTATGTAATTTTATTTTGTTTTTGTAACATCTGATCTGCTTACCATGTTATAATCTTGCAGTTTTTATTCGTCTTCTTCTTCTTCTATGTTGAAAAATGCTCTAAGCCTGGCATGTAGTAGTTTTTTTCTAATATGTGCTTCATCTTTATTTTTGTAGCACATTGGATCTTCGTCGTCGGCTTCTTTTATTGAGTGCTGCTTGTTTTGTCATACCTACACAAAGGGAATTCGTCAGTTCAGTTATAGATGAAGTTTATCTATTAATAAACTGATATTTCATCATTTTAAACGTGATACTTTTGTTGTAATCTTTACACACACTGTTGCTTAACGATATAATATTTTTCCCTGTGCCACTGAGTTGTTTTCTCAAGATCGTTAGCATGGGCTTGATTGCTTCGTTGCTTACTGGTTTACCGAGCTTGAAGCTTTCGGCGACATGACCTAGATTGACATTGAACATGTCCGTAGTAATGAAAAGCTCATCCCTGGAAAGTATTTTGACAAAAATATTTTATTTTAGACATGATACAGTTAAAATCATTGTATGTAGGAATATGTTGCGTGTTAGTTACATGAACTTACCTCTCTTTCTTTGTCCATGGTTTGCATACAGTGTTGTACAGGTCTTCGATGGCTTTGCTGATGGCATCTCTATGTTTGCCCTCTTCTTCCTTTGTACCTGGGACAATTTTGAATTTAATGTAAATAATTTCAAGTTGCAAGATAGCAATTAAGTTTATGTTGTCTTGCCTGCTTCGATGCTAGAAGATATGTTCTGTCCAGTGTTGTTCCTTTGTTGTTCTCGTTCTGCTTCTGGCGACATGTGATGTTGTCCTTTTTGCGTTGTACATGTGAAGCTCGATTCGTCAGTACCCTTTTGTCATGTTTCTGTTGTATCTTTGTTTGAGTCATCTTGTTTATCAGTCTCAACCAGGTTGCCAGTAACCTGTTTGCCAGATGAATCACCGTCGTACGACGGTGTAAGGTTTTCTTCAATAGTGTCTGGTTCTTTCTATGAAATATTATAACCAAGTTTCCGTAGAACAATCAGAGTGTTTTCTTCATTGATTGTATCTGTGTGGTTGCCTTCTTCGTGTTTCTGCGTTATCATTGAAAAAGCGTTAAATAATTAATTTGGTTCTTTATTTTAATCATAGCAGTTGTGACCTGAAAATAGTGAAGCGTTTGGTGCGTGTTTTGAGCTATTTGTTTCTGAATAGGCGTTATTTTATTGAGATTAAGCTATAATTTTGTAGAAACATTTTGCGCAACTTTGTTGGGTGTTGTTTTTCGTGGATCTTCTTGTTCTGTATTTTGGTGTTCATCGTCACTATCCTCGCTTTTGTCCTGCAACTGTTGAAGCATAAAGGTGGCTAAGTGGCTCTGCATTTGAGTTTTTGTGGAGCTACTTTATATTTTCGCAGAATCACCTTACGTAACTTTACCTCGTCAGTCGTTGCTTCTTCTGTCGTGTTTACTGCTATTTTCATTTCTGTTGCTGACTACTCCACCCGTTCTTCGTTGAGTGGAGGTTTTTTTGGGCATATTCTTGTTCTTTCTTTTGGAGTTCATCGCTGTTGTCTTGTCCTCGTTTTTGTCTTGGAGCTTTTCAAACATAGAGGTGGCTAAGTGGGAGTGCATTTGAGGTTCGACAGAACTATTTTATACTTACATAGGATCAGCTTAAGTAACTTTACCTTTTCAATCGTTGTCGCTGGTGCCGTGTCTGCTACCTGTTGTTCGGTGAGTGAATATTTTGGGGCTTGGTCTTGTGTGACATTGATGTCTACCGATTGAAGGACATGTTGGCCTTCTTTAGTGGTCCCCTTTTGCTCATTGGCCTCCCCTGTCTGTGATGACAGAAAAATAGTGAAAAGTCAAGTGTGTGTTTTTAAACTATAAGATCATCAAGAGGTATTATGTGATTTGACCTCTTTATTTTTTGTTTTTACTGCTGATTGTTCTTCGTCGAATGGGGTTTTTGGGCCTTCTCTTGTTGCAGCTGTTCAAACATAGAAGTGGCAAAGTGGGAGTTCATTTGAGTGAACACAGAGGTTGTAGGTGTGAGTTTAATTGAGTGTGCATAGTGCTATTTTATAATTTCATAGTTGCAGATTATGTGACTCGACCTTTTCAATCGTTGACGCTACTGTCGTCTCTGCTACCTGTTGTTCAGTGAGTAAATTTTTTGTGGCTTGGTCTTCAGTGGCATTGCTGTCTACCGTTTGAAGAACATGTCCCACTCGATCATTTATCTCCTCCGGATGTGTTTGATGATCTTGATTGTTTGTGCTCTCTTGAGTTTCTTGTGCCTGTTCCAATACAAAAAGTAACTAAAAATGTGTGCATTTCTGACTGTAGAGTTGAAGCTATTTTCTTATAAGACCTCTTTCTCTGCAGTGGCAGGATTGTCTACTGCTGGAAATACGGGTTCTTCTTGTTTCATGTTGTCCTCTTGTTTTCCATGTTGAATATCTACGCCAGTGCTTTTGTCTGCTTGCTTTTCCTGTTTAATGAAAATTGAAATTATGGACTGAACTTCATTTTTGTTGAGCTACGTCGTACATGCGGACTTCATTGTTTCAACAGTGTTTTTTCTCATAGAAAGAGGGTTTGTAACCTCACCTCTTCAGTCGTTGTTGTTTGAAGTTCTTTGTGTTTTTGAGTTTCTTGGTTGCTGATCTTCAAGATCAATGTACTTGTTTGTTTCATGCATTTGTTCAGAGAGAATGGTCAGTCATTGCTTATAATCCTTGTATTGCGGTTGCAGGGTGTATTATGTAGTTCAGACATCATCAGGTCATGTAACTTTACCTTTTCAATCGTTGACGTTGTTGTCGTCTCTGCTACCTGTTGTTCGGCGATTGAATTTTTTGAGGCTTGGTCTTCAGTGGCATTGTTGGCTACCGTTTGAAGAACATCTTCCACTTGATCATTGGTCTCCTCTAGATGTGTTTGATGGTGTTGATTGTTTGTGCTCTCTTGAGCTTCCTGTGCCTGTTTCAACACAAAAAGTAATTAAAAATGGGATCATTTCTGACTGTGCAGATGCAGGATTTTTTTATAAGACATGTTTCTCTGCATTGGCAGGACTGTCTACTGCTTGAATACGGCTTCTCCTTGTTTTGTGGTGTCCTCTTGTTTTTCATGTTGAATATCTATGCCAGTGCTTTCATTTGCTTCCTTTTCCTGTTTAAAAAAAATTGAAATTACAGATTGAACTTCATTTTTGTCTAAATTATGTCGTACATGTGAACTTCATCGTTGCAACAATTTTTTTCTGTCAAAGAAATATGGTTTGTAACCTCACCTCTTTAGCCATTGTTGTTTGAAGTTCTCTGTGTTTTCGAGTTTCCTTTGATTGTGTTGGTTGTTGATCCTCGAGATTAACGTACTTGTTTGCTTCCTGCATTTATTCAGAGAAAATGGTGATTCATCTCTTATAATCCTTGTATTGCGGTCGTAGGGTGTATTATGTAGTTCAGACATTATAAATGCTTTCGACACGGGTTTTTGTTGTTGAATTTTACCTCTGCGTTGATGATTGTGTTATTCGTGCATGCGTTGACTGTTTCTTTGTCAGGTGAAACAATTCCGAGGTTGTCTTGTGCTTTCTCCTCTTTATTTGTGATGGTCATCTGCATTGTTGTGGCACTGGAAATCTCTTGTACACAAACTTGTCGTTTGGTGATGCTTTCATCTGTTTGAGGTCCATCGTGGGGTTCAAGTTCAAGGCGGGTCGCCTGTTGTTCTTGATGTGCTTGTGGTACCGGGAGATCAAAGTATTCGAGTTTGCGGTGCATTTTCTTCCTGCCATTATGAGTTTCCGGTGTGGGGTGTAATGGGCTGTCGAAGTTTACCTCCTGTTCGATGTTTTCTTCTTCTTTGTTGTCTGTGATGCTAACAGTTGATTGATGGTCAGCTTCTTGTGTTTGGTTCGTGGGACTGCTGGTTTGATGGTTATCCAGCTGAGCCTGTATTTTGTGGAATCGTGGAAACACTAGCACCAAAATCACACAAAGCATAGAATTCATAATATTTAATCTTAATCTTAGTATTAGGTTCCCACTCATCATAAAGTTTTCTAGGAATAGAAACTTCCAAATTAAGCTTTTCTTCATCGGATTGCATCATAGCATCAACGATATGTTTAGTAAAAGCATTGTTTTGATTATAAGCATGAGGAGAATTAAACATGGATTGCAACAAGGAAATACAATCAATTAAAGAGCAATTATCATAATTAAAGTCCTTGAAATCCAAAATAGTGGGTTCATTGCTATCTAAAGTTTTGACCTCTTCAATCCCACTTTTATCAGTTTTTGCATCAAGATCTAGAAACTCCAAATCATAGGGACGCCTTCTAACTAAAGTTGACTCATATCCAGTCCCATCTTTATCAATATTTACGTTGGAAAACAAAGATTCAATAGGAATCACATCAATTACTTTAAGATCTTCATCATTATTTTCACGGAAACTAGAAGAATACGCTTTTATAAACCAATCTTTCTTAGCACGCATCTTAGCGGTTCTTTCTTTGCATTCATCAATGGAAATTCTCATGGCTTTGAGAGACTCATGAATATCATGCTTAGGTGGAATAGATCTAAGTTTCAAAGAATCAACATCAAGAGAAATTATATCCATGTTCCTAGCCAAATCATCAATCTTAAGCAATTTTTTCTTCAATTAAAGCATTGTATTCTTTTGTGAACTAATAAATTCTTTAACACTATTGTAAAATTCAGAGGGCATCTTATTGTAATTTCCATAGGAATTGTTGTAGGAATTACCATAATTATAAGACGAATTACTAGGAAACGGCTAGGATTAAAATTACCTCCATACGCGTTATTACCAAAATTGTTCCTACCAACAAAGTTCACATCCATAGATTCATTATTCTTTTCAATCAAAGTAGACAAATGCATATCCTTAGGATCAATAGGAGCACTCTTACTAGCAAACAATTTCATAAGCTCATTCATCTTTCCACTCAAAACATTTATTTCTTCAATTGCATGCACTTTTTTACTAGTGGAAGATCTTTCAATATGCCATTGAGAATAGTTAACCATAATATTATCTAGGAGTTTAGTAGCTTCTCCTAAAGTAATTTCCATAAAAGTGCCTCTCGCGGCCGAATCTAAAAGATTTCTAGAAGCAAAATTCAATCCAGCATAAATTTTTTGCATAATCATCCATAAATTCAAACAATGAGTAGGGCAATTTCTAATCATCAATTTCATCCTCTCCCAAGATTGTGCAACATGTTCATGATCAAGTTGCTGAAAACTCATAATATCATTCCTAAGGGAGATGATCTTAGCAGGAGGAAAATACTTAGAAATAAAAGCATCTTTAGGCAAAGATGAAAACCAAGTTTTAGCGCGATCCCTAAGCGAGAACGGAAATAAATTTCAATTAAGAATATCATTATCCACATCTTTTTTCTTTTGCATATTGCACAAATCAATGAAATTATTAAGATGGGATGCGGCATCTTCATTGGGAAGGCCGGAAATTTGATCTTTCATAACAAGATTCAACAAAGCAGTATTAATTTCACAAGATTCCGCATTAGCATCAGGAGCAATCGGAGTACTAATAAAATCATTGTTGTTGGTATTGGAAAAGTCACACAATTTGGTACTATCTTGAGCCATCGTGAAAAAGCAAGCAATCCAACACACGAGCACACAAAAAGCAAGCGAAGAAGACGAACGGAAGAGGGGCGAAGAAAAGGAAAATCTTTTCAAGAATCATTTTAGAAGTGGGGGAGAGGAAAACGAGAGGCGAATGGCGAATAATGTAATGCAAGAGATGAGAGTTTATGATGGGTAGTTGGTATATATGTCTTGGCTTGGCGTAGATCTCCCCGGCAACGGCGCCAGAAATCCTTCTTGCTACCTCTTGAGCTTGCGTTGGTTTTTCCCTTGAAGAGGAAAGGGTGATGTAGCAAAGTAGCATAAGTATTTCCCTCAGTTTTGAGAACCAAGGTATCAATCTAGTAGGAGACTACACAACAAGTCACCGCATACCTGCACAAACAAACACCAACTTGCAACCAACGTGACAAAGGGGTTGTCAATCCCTTCACAGTTATTCGCAAAGTGAGATCTGATAGAGATGGATAAACGGTAAAGTAATATTTTTGGTATTTTTGGTTTATGGAACGGAAAGTAAAGATTGCAAAATAAAGGAACAACGACAGAAATTGGCAAGTTGATGGGAAACTAATATGATGTAAAATAGACCCGGGGGCCATAGGTTTCACTAGAGGCTTCTCTCAAGATAGAAATTTTTTTGGTGGGTGAACAAATTACTGCCAAGCAATTGATAGAAAAGCGCAAAGTTATGACGATATCTAAGGCAATGATCATGAATATAGGCATCACGTTTGTGTCAAGTATACCGAAACCATTCTGCATCTACTACTATTACTCCACACATCGACCGCTATCCAGCATGCATCTAGAGTATTAAGTTCATAAGAACAGAGTAACACATTAGGCAAGATGACATGATGTAGAGGAATTAACTCAAGCAATATGATGAAAACCCCATCTTTTTATCCTTGCTGGCAGCAATTCAATGCGTGCCTTGCTGCCCCTACTGTCACTGGGAAAGGACACCGCAAGATTGAACCCAAAGCTAAGAACTTCTCCCTTTTCAAGAAAAACCAATCTAGTTGGCCAAACCAAATTGATAGTTCGAAGAGACTTGCAAAGATATCAAATCATGCATATAAGAGTTCAAATAATATTCATAGATAAGTTGATCATAAATCCACAATTCATCGGATCTTGGCAAAGAGTATTACATTGAATAGATCTCCAAGACCATCGAGGAGAACTTCGTATTAAGAATCAAAGAGAGAGAAGAATCCATCTAGCTACTAGCTATGGACCCGTAGGTCTGAAGTAAACTACTCATGCTTCATCGGAGAGGCAATGGTGTTGATGTAGAAGCCCTCCATGATCGAATCCCCCTCTGGCAGGATGCCGGAAAAGGCCCCAAGATGGGATCTCACGGGTACAAAAGGTTGCACGGTGTAAAAGTGGTTTCGTGGCTCCCCTGGATGTTTTTGGGGTATAAGAGTATATATAGGAGGAAGAATTATGTCTGGAGACCTACGAGGGGCCCGCAAGGTTGGGGGCACGCCCCACCCTCCCTGGGCGTGTCCTCCACCCTTGTGGCCGCCTCGCGGCTCCTCTGACTTGCACTCCAAGTCTCCTGGGTGTCTTCTGGTCCAAGAAAAATCATCGCAAAAGTTTTATTCCGTTTGGACTCCATTTGGTATTCCTTTTCTACGAAACTCTAAAACAAGGGGAAAAAACAGAAACTGGCACTGGGCTCTAGGTTAATAGGTTAGTCCCAAATAATCATGTAAAATAGCATATTAATGCATATAAAACATCCAGAACATATAATATATTAGCATGGAACAATCAAAAATTATAGATACATTGGACACAAATCAAATATATAAGAAATATTGGAGCCAATAAGTGCCAGAGGGGGGCCACCAGGTGGGCATAACCCACCTGGGCGCGCCCTGGTGGGTTGTACCCTCCTCGGCCCACCTCCGGTGCTCCTCTTCTGGTATATAAGTCATTTAGACCTAGAAAAAAATAAGAGGAGGACTTTTGGGACGAAGCGCCTCCGTCTCGAGGCGGAACTTGGGCAGGAGCACTTTTGCCCTTCGATGGAGCGATTCCGCCGGGGGTACTTCCCTCCTGGAGGAGGAAATCATCGTCATCATCATCACCAAAAACTCTCCCATCTTGGGGAGGGCAATCTCCATCAACATCTTCAACAGCACCATCTCCTCTTAAACCCTAGTTCATCTCTTGTGTTCAATATTTGTAGCTGAACTATAGATTGGTACTTGTGGTTTCTAGTAGTGTTGATTACATCTTGTGGTTGATTACTATATGGTTTTTTCGGGGATATACCTCGCGGTATGACCCGGCCGGACTTGGCGCTTCAGCGTTGACCTGCCGGAGGACTGGCGACTCACGGGTCTGGCGGCTCACTGGTCAGACGACTCACGGATGACCCCGACGGCGGGTCACATAGAAGACTAGGCCCAAGGCCCAGTAGGCCGGCTCATATTATGGTGGGATGGCTTAAGACAGAAGGCATGAGGAATATTTCCTTTACGAGGAAGCAAGACCCGTACTTGTATCCAACTTGTAATAGAGAATAAGTTAGTTCTAATCCTAATAGGACTCTACATGTAAGCCGCCCCTTCAACTTATATAAGGAGGGGCAGGGATCTTCAAAGAGGGACAGGCAAGCAAGAAACAATCTTTAAGGGTAGACACAACTAAAAGGGAGCCGGCTCATGCGGCGACTCCCTCATGATCATAACAAGACCTAGCCACAAACAGCATGTAGGGTTATTACCGGATGATGTTTCCCGGGGCCCGAAGCTGTCTAAATCCTTGTCTTGTGCGTTGCGTCTCTCATCCCGATTAACCTCTCTCAAGCTACCACATAGATGCGTTGGCCTCACGACTAAGTCCTCACACTAGGACATCTGCCGTGACAAATCCATGACAGTTGGCGCCCACCGTGGGGCCTGCGCACGGTGGTGTTGAGTTCTTGGAGGGATCTTTCGAGGGTTCGAGAAGTTCACAATTTTCCGGCTCAACAAGATTATCCAGTTGAAGAAGGCTTGGTTCGAAAGGATCTACATCAGTTTTTGAGTTCATCAATTCAGATTTACGATTCGGGAGATTTAAGTTCTACTGAGATTAAAGTTGCGCTGTCCACTGTCGTCATGTGGATGATTCAATTATTCCCGGGTCGCCGAGACCAACAAGAATTCTGTTGAGCCGCCGAACACTGGGTTACTATGAAGAAGCTCGTGATTAACCGGCACTAAAGTATCTACATTGACTTTGAGTTCATCGATCGAGATCAAAAAGGTTTTCGGTGGCAGCAAAATAATAGATCAATCATCGGTGGTTGTTTTTTCCCCTTGAAGTGGTGTTCACGACGTAGGAATACTATACAGATGCACAAGGCCCGGAGAACGCCAAGTTCTAAATTGGCGACTACAGTCTGTGTGCCCTGCGTTGCTCATATTATATTGAAAGAAAAGGAAAAAGGAGTCCGGTACGGATTCAGGCAACCCTCTGGGATTAGGAGGAAAAGAAATTTATTTTATCTATTAGAATCAGATGAAGCAAAGAAAAAAGGGCCCGATTCAAAGACCGAAGACTTGGGCACTCAAAGTTGTGTATGCAGATCAAGACAAAAGGACTGGCAGCAGGCCAGCCATGATCCCACGTCTCCACGGTTAATTTCCCCAAAGGATTGTGTAGCCCCCAAGGGATGGCTTAGTAAGATAATACTGAGCTGGGACTTTGTATATAATTGATAATAACATCATATAATATATTCTCCACCATGGGGCTTGAACCCACATCCACAAGGTTAAGAGCTTTGTACTCCACCAATTGAATAGTGGACCATTCAATATAATGGATTAATGCTTGTGTACCTTGAATTTTTGACAGGAGCAATTGGTAGCCCCCAAGGGCCAACTCATTTAAAATGTGATGAGTCGGGTCTTCAATAAGTTGAACAAAATGACTTTGCATTAGCCCCCAAGTGCCATGGTGCATGCTGGCAGTGACATGGGACTTGCATATTTGATATAGTCCCAATCTGAATAATATAGCCCCCAAGTGCCGGGTCATAAGCCTGCAGCGACTCGGGACTATTCCTTCCATTGTAGAATAAATCATATCCATTGATAAAAATAATAGCCGTTGCGCTAAAGCGACTTTGAAAACCTCAATCATAACACTGGTTATTGATAATCACAATAGAATTCCAGCCATGTTGGCTATTCGAGATTTGAATAATATAATCTTGTATAAAAACCTCAATCATTCAATATCATCATGAAAATCCAGCCAGTTTTGGCTATTAAAGATTTGAATACCTCATCGGTTGACAAGTAAATCCGGAGTTTAAATACCTGGCGGCTCTTGGCCGATTACGACTTAATGCGCATTCATTGTAAGCCGGAATTTTTGTAACCTGGTGGCCTATAGCCCTTAAGAAAATCAATAATTGATAACCCTTTCGAGACACCAATTTCAGTGATGAGCTTGGATTAAAGCATTTATATAAGTCATAACTCTGCAAATCCTGCACAGAGTTTAAACAACATATGCTCTGGCGACTTAACGTCAAGGGCCAGGGCGGGTAACCACCCAAATGTAGTCTTACCCTGCACACAAGTAGATCACAAGAAACCTTGGCGGTTTACCGCAGGGCGGGTCATAATACCTCACATATAATTTGTACTGCCGGTTTACATGATCTGTGCAGTAAGGGTGATACCCAATCTTTAGAAGCCAATGCTTCCACATAGATGATGATTTTCATAAGCTGGCGACTTATAGTCAAAAGTCAAGCCGGGTTAAGCATAAAACAATTATATACATTTGAGATATAATCCAAAAAAGGTCTCAAGTCAAACCCAAAATTGTTCGCAAAAAAGACTTAACAAACTTAAGGCTTCTAATTCGTATACGATTAGAAAATGTTCCAAAGGGGTTGAGCTAAGATTCGAATATGATCATATAGCCCCCAGTGGCTTTGGCGTTGCCGATCAAGAGGGTACCGATAGCTATGTTCTCTTTGGTTCGAATACGACCTATGTTTGAGCAGGAAGCCCCCAAATGACCTTGAGAGTTGTTTAACGACGCTGATTCGAATACGATCCACGTTGGACCCAAAAGAGGTTAAGCTATGATTCGAATACGATCAAGAAGCCCCCTAGTGAGTTTGGTAGTGTGCCAATCAAAAGGGTTTCGACAGCTATGTTCTCTTTGGTTCGAATACGACGTATGTTTGAACAGGAAGCCCCCAAGTGACCATATATTAGCATTGCACTGATCAGGAGGGTACCGAAAGCTATGCTCGATGAGCAGGAAGCCCCCAAGTGACCATAATAAGATAAGCCGTAAGGCAGGATACCTATGTTTGAACCGCACAGCATGGCAGCAAGTTCTTTTTGGCAACCTTTAATTTTTCTTAGAACTCGAACTTGCGAGAGATTAATTCTTTTTGAACCGGAACTCTAAACCGGATTTGAAAGCTTCAAAAATTTGTGAGGGACAAATTTACCTTGAGCCGGATTTTGAACCGGATTTGAGAGCTTCAAAAATTTGTGGGGGACAAATTTACCCTGGGCCGGCTTTTGAACCGGATTTGAGAGCTTCAGTGCTTTGTGGGATAAAGATGTCTCTTGAACCGAATTTTAACCCAGAGTCCTTATTTTGAGCCAGAAATCTTCTAACGGCTTTTAAATTTTCATCGATCTAGCAGTAATCTCCGAGGCCCGGGTTATTTTTCCCTTCAATGACCCAGAGTTCTTGAATTCATTGAAACCGGCTAATTTTGCCGAGTCATACCATTGTAGCCCCCGAGTCTCAAGATGACTCGAGGAGTTGGCTTGAGATTCTCCATATTTGACCATAGCAGAAGGTATACATCATTGGCGTTGATAGCATGATGTTAATCCACAGAAGGTTGAGGTCACTGTGGCGGGTTATAAATGATCTCGTATAAGCCGTGTCAGCAACTTGGCCAATGGCTCTTTCCAACTGGTTGTTTGAAGTTAACCAAACTGTAGTGGCGGCGACTTGTGCACCTGCCCATTGAACCATCCAGTGCAGATGGCGGCTGATAATATATGATAATTTGCCTCTAATTTGTTGGAAGAAAACCGGCTTCCCAAGTAGTGACTTGCTCATACTCAATAAACAGCTCATCCAGACAAATGCAGCTCGGTGTGTCGATATAGACCAGGCCGCAAGAGACGGACAGTAAAGACGACCGTAACATTAAAGGCGGCATAGACACATGAACCGGCCGTGGCGTTGTAAGCCGGTGCGGACGGGCAAGTTGTCCTCCTTGTTGTAAGCCGGCGTGGTCGCGAGAGACGGCCACGGCGTTGTAAGCCGGTGCAGGAATCCGTTGAGTAACGACGACCACCTGTGCTAAAAGATGTTGGCGTACCTCCATCTCCGCAGTATAATATCACCTTTTGTCATAAATAATTGTTCTGCATAAACAATATTGCAGACCAAGGCAAAGATAAACTTGTTCTTTGACAAAAACAACATGTGCCAATAAAATATATTTTAGATGGATACCACCTGACTCGTCCGAACAGTAAATGAGTCGGCTGCGGCGTTGTAAGACGGTGCGGACGGGCGAGTTAATCGCAGGCGTGGTCAGCCTTGCAGATGGGCAAAGTTGATGTAGCGGGAGTGGCAACTTGTGCATGACGAGCGCTAGTGGAAAAATAATATTTGCTCAACGCCCCTCTTGCGACACCTTTGTAATGAGTAATGGGCCTGCGAAAAAATATCACAGACCAGAATAATTGTTCCCGGAAGAATATCTATTGAAAAATAAATAGGATAGATATCACCTGGTATTTTTGTCAGATAAAACGAGGATGCTGCTGTTGAATGAATTTTCTAGCGGCCTCGCGCGGTCATTCCTGCTTGTCGTCGCTGTGAAGTAGTAATGGAGTAATTGATTTGTCGCTTTGACTAGTCTTGTCTTTCACGTGATGAATGATGGTCCTTCTTGGAGATTGTGCCATTGTGGTTTTAAATTAGAACTAGTAGTAAGTCTTTGGAGAGCAAAGCTTTTAGTAGTGTCTTCGGCCCTTGAGTTTGGCTTCTTTTTTAACAACCGGCCAGGCAGTTTCAACACTCCCCACTTCCCCTCTCCTTCAGGCAGCGTCAGGTGCACGAGAGCAGAGAGCAGGACGGCTCGACGGCCAAGGAAAGGGGAGGCAAGGCAAGCTGGCGGGATGGCCGGCCCACACACAGGACGGGCTGGAGGAGACCAGAACGAGGCGGCGCTGGCGTGGCGGCACAGGCCTGGGCGGGACACAGCCGCGACACTAGAAAGGCAGCACGACCGGCTCAAGATGGGTGCGTCAGCAAAAGTGAAAAGGTGGCCAACAGTTCATAACGGCAGTTTAAAGACGAGGCCGCTGAGACAGCAAAGCCACCCGGTGTAACAGAGGCGAAGGGCGGTCGATGGCGATATGTCCTGGCAGCTCAAGACGGAGCACGGAGCAGGCGGCTCGAAGGTAACCAGCCACAGCAGAGGCCGGCCAGTGGAGGCGGACCGCAGCAGCGATGCGAGCCGGTGGAGGTGACTGACAAAACTGCATGCATGCTGATATGGTATCTTTCCAGGAGCGGGCGCAGTGCAGAGACGTGGTTGTACTGTGTGTCAATTAAACTTTAAAATCCGTGTAGCATTAGTACTAGATGTACTTGTATTTAGGCCCCACGTGACGAGCTCTTGGGGCATCCCACTGTGCACCACATTGTTATTCAAATTTACATGGTTATATCTACAAAGTCCCTGCTCATTATTGCATAATGACCCGGCCCTCGGGGGCTACACTGGTTGAAATTTTCATGAGCATAAAGCAATTACAAGTCTCAGGTTGCTACAAGCATGACAACCCGGCACTTGGGGGCTACATGTGTGGAATATTCAGTTTATATGATTGAGATGAATAAACCGGATTTCTTAAAGGTTGCAACATTTATTGGAGCAAGTCTTAAACCATCACTTTGTTCTTCTCAAGACTTGGGGGCTACAGGTAATATGGATATAAGGAAGAAAAATCTTCAAATTATCAGTTTTGAGAAAATCAGGAGGATCAATTACATAAACCGGTGTCAACAACAATTATGACCCGACATCGTCTGTTTTATAATCCGACGGTTTTTGGTAATGATAAACCAGCAAGTTTTACATCTTCAAGCCGGCTGAATATCAGATGAGTATTTGAAGACCAAAATTATTTAACCCGACGCCTTGGAAGCCGACTCAAGTGGATTATTCTCACAATATTTTTCTGTGAGAAACCAACATCAGCAAATTGAGTATGAAGCTAGCTTTTGACCCAGATTTTCTAGATGAAGGAAATGACAATTGGACTTAAAGATAATCAAGTCGCATCTCAGGAGAATATTTAACCCGGAGCACAAGGAATTAAGGATGATCAGGTGCCGGCATACAAGAATTTTTAACCCGGAACACAATCTGTCAAAGTTGTTCTTGTGTTTGTTTTACAGGATCAGTTTAACATGGATAAATCCAAATTAAACTGGGGGCTAATGTCGGGGATATACCTCGCGGTATGACCCGGCCGGAAGTATGACCCGGCCGGACTTGGCGCTTCATCGTTGACCTGCCGGAGGACTGGCGACGCACGGGTTTGGCGGCTCACTGGTCAGACAGCTCACGGATGACCCCGACGGCGGGTCACATAGAAGACTAGGACCAAGGCCCAGTAGGCCGGCTCATATTATGGTGGGCCGGCTTAAGACAGAAGGCATGACGAATATTTCCTTTACGAGAAAGCAAGACCCATACTTGTATCCGATTTGTAATAGAGAATAAGTTAGTTCTAATCCTAATAGGACTCTACATGTAAGCCGCCCCTTCAACTTATATAAGGAGGGGCAGGGCTCCCCAAAGAGGGACAGGCAAGCAAGAAACAATCTCTAAGGCTAGACACAACTAAAAGGGAGCCGACTTATGCGGCGACTCCCTCATGATCATAATGAGACCTAGCCACAAATAGCATGTAGGGTTATTACCGGATGATGTTTCCCGGGGCCCGAAGCTGTCTAAATCCTTGTCTTGTGCGTTGTGTCTCTCATCCCGATCAACCCCTCTCAAGCTACCACATAGATGTGTTGGCCTCACGACTAAGTCCTCACACTAGGACATCTGCCGTGACAAATCCACGACAGTTTTTTTGGTGGAAGATTATATGTTCAGATCCATTATGCTATTTAATACCCCTCTGATCTTGTGCATGATTATCATTTATGAGTAGTTACTTTTGTTCCTGAGGTCACGGGAGAAATCTTGTTGCAAGTACTCATGTGAATTTTATATGTGTTCGATATTTTGATGGTATGTATGTTTTGATTCCCTTAGTGGTGTCATGTGAACGTCGACTACATGACACTTCACAATATTTGGGCCTAAGAGAATGCATTGTGGAGTAGTTATTAGATGATGGGTTGCGAGAGTGACAGAAGCTTAAGCCCTAGTTTATGCGCTATTCCGTAAGGGATTGATTTGGATCCAAAAGTTTAATGCTATGTGTCCTGGATTTGTCACGGCAGATGTCCTAGTGTGAGGACTTAGTCGTGAGGCCAACGCATCTATGTGGTAGCTTGACAGAGGTTGATCGGGATGAGAGACGCAACGCACAAGACAAGGATTTAGACAGCTTCGGGCCCCGGGAACATCATCCGGTAATAACCCTACATGTTGTTTGTGGCTAGGTCTCATTATGATCATGAGGGAGTCGCCGCATAAGCCGGCTCCCTTTTAGTTGTGTCTAGCCTTAGAGATTGTTTCTTGCTTGCCTGTCCCTCTTTGGGGAGCCCTGCCCCTCCTTATATAAGTTGAAGGGCGGCTTACATGTAGAGTCCTATTAGGATTAGAAGTAACTTATTCTCTATTACAAGTCGGATACAAGTACGGGTCTTGCTTCCTCGTAAAGGAAATATTCCTCATGCCTTCTGTCTTAAGCCGGCCCGCCATAATATGAGCCAGCCTACTGGGCATTGGGCCTAGTCTTCTATGTGACCCACCGTCGGAGTCATCCGTGAGTCGTCTGACCAGTGAGCCGCCAGACCCGTGAGTCGCCAGTCCTCCGGCAGGTCAACGGTGAAGCGCCAAGTCCGGCCGGGTCATACTTCCGGCCGGGTCATACCGCGAGGTATATCCCCGACATTAGCCCCCAGTTTAATTTGGATTTATCCATGTTAAACTGATCCTGTAAAACAAACACAAGAACAACTTTGACAGATTGTATTCTAGGTTAAAAAATTCTTGTACGCCGGCACCTGATCATCCTTAATTCCTTGTGCTCCGGGTTAAATATTCTCCTAAGACGGGACCTGATTATCCTTAAGTCCAATTGTCATTTCCTACATCTAGAAAATCTGGGTCAAATAAGCTAGCTTCATACTCAATTTGCTGATGTTGGTTTCTCACAGAAAAATTGTGGAGAATAATCCACTTGAGTCGGCTTCCAAGGCGCCGGGTTAAATAATTTTGGTCTTCAAATACTCATCTGATATTCAGCCGGCTTGAAGATGTAAAACTTGCTGGTTTATCATTACCAAAAACTGCCGGATTATAAAACAGACGATGTCGGGTCATAATTGTTGTTGACACCGGTTTATGTAATTGATCCTCCTGATTTGCTCAAAACTGATAATTTGAAGATTTTTCTTCCTTACATCCATATTACCTGTAGCCCACAAGTCTTGAGAAGAACAAAGTGATGGTTTAACACTTGCTCCAATAAATGTTGCAACCTTTAAGAAATCCGGTTTATTCATCTCAATCATATAAACTGAATATTCCACACATGTAGCCCCCAAGTGCCGGGTTGTCATGCTTGCAGCAACCTGAGACTTGTAATTGCTTTATGCTCATGAAAATTTCAACCAGTGTAGCCCCCAAGGGCCGGGTCATTATGCAATAATGAGCAGGGACTTTGTAGATATAACCATGTAAATTTGAACAGCAATGTGTAGCCCCCAAGGGCCGGCTTAGTAAGATAATACTGAGCTGGGACTTTGTATATAATTGATAATAACATCATATAATATAGTCTCCACCATGGGGCTTGAACCCACGTCCACAAGGTTAAGAGCTTTGTACTCCACCAATTGAATAGTCGACCGTTCAATATAATTGATTAATGCTTGTGTACCTTGAATTTTTGACAGGAGCAATTGGTAGCCCCCAAGGGCCAACACATTTAGAATGTGATGAGTTGGGTCTTCAATAAGTTGAGCAAAAAATGACTTTGCATTAGCCCCCAAGTGCCATGGTGCATGCTAGCAGTGACATGGGACTTGCATATTTGATATAATCCCAATCTGAATAATATAGCCCCCAAGTGCCGGGTCGTAAGCCTGCAGCGACTCGGGACTATTCCTTCCATTGTAGAATAAATCATATCCATTGATAAAAATAATAGCCGTTGCGCTAAAGCGACTTTGAAAACCTCAATCATAACACTGGTTATTGATAATCACAATAGAAATCCAGCCATGTTGGCTATTCGAGATTTGAATAATATAATCCGGCATGAAAACCTCAATCATTCAATATCATCATGAAAATCCAGCCAGTTTTGGCTATTGAAGATTTGAATACATCATCGGTTGACAAGTAAATCCGGAGTTTAAATACCTGGCGGCTCTTGGCCGATGACGACTTAATGCGCATTCATTGTATGCCGGAATTTTTGTAACCTGGTGGCCTATAGCCCTTGAGAAAATCAATAATTGATAACCCTTTCGAGACACCAATTTCAGGGATGAGCTTGGACAAAGCATTTATATAAGTTATAATTCTGCAAATCCTGCACAGAGTTTAAACAACATATGCCCTAGCGACTTAACGTCAACGGCCAGGGCAGGTAACCACCCAAATGTAGTCTTACCCTGCACACAAGTAGATCACAAGAAACCTTGGCGGTTTACCACAGGGCGGGTCATAATACCTCACATATAACCACTGTGATATTGAATTTGTACTGCCGATTTACATGACCTGTGCAGTAAGGGTGATACCCAATCTTTAGAAGCTAATGCTTCCACATAGATGATGATTGTCATAAGCTGGCGACTTATAGTCAAAAGTCAAGCCGGGTTAAGCATAAAACACTTATATAAATTTGAGATATAATCCAAAAAAGGTCTCAAGTCAAACCCAAAATTGTTCGCAAAAAAGACTTAAAAAACTTAAGGCTTCTGATTCGTATACGATCAAAAAACCGTTCCAAAGGGGTTGAGCTAAGATTCGAATACGATCATATAGCCCCCGGTGGTTTTGGCGTTGCCGATCAAGAGGGTACCGACAGCTATGTTCTCTTTGGTTCGAATGCGACCTATGTTTGAACAGGAAGCCCCCAAATGACCTTGAGAGTTGTTTAACGACGTTGATTCGAATATGATCCACGTCGGACCTAAAAGAGGTTAAGCTATGATTCGGATACGATCAAGAAGCCCCCTAGTGAGTTTGGCAGTGTGCCGATCAAAAGGGTTTCGACAGCTATGTTCTCTTTGGTTTGAATACGACCTGTGTTTGAACAGGAAGCCCCCAAGTGACCATATATTAGCATTGCACCGATCAAGAGGGTACCGACAGCTATGCTCGATGAGCAGGAAGCCCCCAAGTGACCATAATAAGATAAGCCGTAAGGCAGGATACCTATGTTTGAACCGCGCAGCATGGCAGCAAGTTCTTTTTGGCAACCTTTAATTTTTCTTAGAACTCGAACTTGCGAGAGATTAATTCTTTTTGAACCGGAACTTTAAACCGGATTTGAAAGCTTCAAAAATTTGTGAGGGACAAATTTACCTTGAGCCGGATTTTGAACCGGATTTGAGAGCTTCAAAAATTTGTGAGAGACAAATTTACCCTGGGCCGGCTTTCGAACCGGATTTGAGAGCTTCAGTGCTTTGTGGGAGAAAGATGTCCCTTGAACCAGATTTTAACCCAGGGTCCTTATTTTGAGCCGGAAATCTTCTGACGGCTTTTAAATTTTCATCGATCTAGCAGTAATCTCTGGGGCCCGGGTTATTTTTCCCTTCAATGACCCGGAGTTCTTGAATTCATTGAAACTGGCTAATTTTGCCGAGTCATACCATTGTAGCCCCCGAGTCTCAAGACGACTCGAGGAGTTGGCTTGAGATTCTCCATATTTGACCATAGCAGAAGGTATACATCATTGGCGTTGATAGCGCGATGTGAATCCAAGGAAGGTTGAGGTGACTGCGGCGGGTTATAAATGATCCCGTATGAGCCGTGTCAGCAACTCGACCAATGGCTCCTTCCAACTGGTTGTTTGAAGTTAACCAAACTGTAGTGGCGGCGACTTGTGCACCTGCCCATTGAACCATCTAGTGTAGACGGCGGCTGATAATATATGATAATTTGCCTCTAATATGTTGGAAGAAACCCGGCTTCCCAAGTAGTGACTTGCTCATACTCAATAAACAGCTCATCCAGACAAATGCGGCTCGGTGTGTCGATATAGACCAGGCCACGAGAGACGGGCGGTAAAGACGACCGTAACATTAAAGGCGGCATAGACAGATGAACCGGCCGTGGCGTTGTATGTCGGTGCGGACGGGCAAGTTGTCCTCCTTGTTGTAAGCCGACGTGGTCGCGAGAGACAGCCACGGCGTTGTAAGCCGGTGCAGGAGTCCGTTGAGTAACGACGACCACCTGTGCTAAAAGATGTTGGCGTACCTCCATCTCCGCAGTATAATATCACTTTTTGTCATAAATAATTGTCGTGCATAAACAATATTGCAGACGAAGGCAAAGATAAACTTGTTCTTTCACAAAAACAACATGTGCCAATAAAATATATTTTAGATGGATACTACCTGACTCGTCCGAACAGTAAATGAGTCGGCTGCGGTGTTGTAAGCCGGTGCGGACGGGCGAGTTAATCGCAGGCGTGGTCAGCCTCGCAGATGGGCAAAGTTGATGTAGCGGGAATGGCAACTTGTGCAGGACGAGCGCTAGTAAAAAAAATATTTGCTCACGCCCCTTTTGCGACACCTTTGTAATGAGTAATGGGCCTGCGAAAAAATATCACAGACCAGAATAATTGTTCCCGGATGAATATCTATTGAAAAATAAATAGGATAGATATCACCTGGTATTTTTGTCATATAAAACGAGGATACTGCTGTTGAATGAATTTTCTGGCAGCCTAGCGCGGTCATTCCCGCTTGTCGTCGCTGTGAAGTAGTAATGGAGTACTTGATTTGTCGCTTTGACTAGTCTTGTCTTTCACGTGATGAATGATGGTCCTTCTTGGAGATTGTGCCATTGTGGTTTTCAATTAGCACTAGTAGTAAGTCTTTGGAGAGCAAAGCTTTTAGTAGTGTCTTCGGCCCCTGAGTTTGGCTTCTTTTTTTTAACAACCGGCCAGGCAGTTTCAACACTCCCCACTTCCCCTCTCCTTCAGGCAGCGTCAGGCGCACGAGAGCAGAGGGCAGGACGGCTGAACGGCCAAGGCAAAGGGGAGGCAAGGCAAGCTGGCGGGATGGCCGGGCCACACGCGGGACGAGCTGGAGGAGACCAGAACGAGGCGACGCTGGCGCGGCGGCACAGGCCAGGGCGGGACATAGCCGCGGCACTAGAAAGGCAGCAAGACTGGCTCAAGATGGGTGCCTCGGCAAAATTGAAAAGGCGGCCAGCGGTTCAGAACGGCAGTTTAAAGATGAGGCCACTGAGACAGCAAAGCCACTCGGTGTAACGGAGGCGAAGAGCGGCCGACGGCGATGTGACCTGGCAGCTCAAGACGGAGCGCGGAGCAGGCGGCTCGAAGGTAACCAGCCATAGCAGAGGCCGGCCAGCGGAGGCGGACCGCAGCATCAATGTGAGCCGGTGGAGGTGACCGACAAAACTGCATGCATGCTGATATGGTATATTTCCAGGAGCGGGCGCAGTGCAGAGACATGGTTGTACTGTGTGTCAATTAAACTTTAAAATCCGTGTAGCATTAGTACTAGATGTACTTGTATTTAGTCCCCACGTGACGAGCTCTTGGGGCATCCCACTGTGCACCACAATCCTTTGGGGAAATTAACCGCGAAGACGTGGGATCATGGCTGGCCTGCTGCCAGTCCTTTTGTCTTGATCTGCATACACAACTTTGAGTGCCCAAGTCTTCGGTCTTTGAATCGGGCCTTTTTTTTCTTTGCTTCATCTGATTGTAACAGATAAAATAACTTTCTTTTCCTCCTAATCCCAGTGGGTTGCCTGAATCCGTACCGGACTCCTTTTTCCTTTTCTTTCAATATAATATGAGCAATGCAGGGCACACGGACTGTAGTCGCCAATTTAGAACTTGGCGTTCTCCGGGCCTTGTGTATCTGTATTGTATTGTGACGCCCCCGATTCAATCATACACTAATCATACACGTAAATGTGTACGAACAAGATCAGAGACTCACGAAAAAATATCACAACACAACTCTAGACACAAATCAAAATAATACAAGCTTTATATTACAAGCCAGGGGCCTCAAAGGCTCGAATACAAGCTCAATACACAAGAGTCAGCGGAAGCAACAATATCTGAGTACAGACATAAGTTAAACAAGGATGCCTTAAGAAGGCTAGCACAAAAGCAACAACGATCGAATAGGCAAGGCCTCCTGCCTGGGACCTCCTAACTACTCCTGGTCGTCGACGGCCTCCACGTAGTAGCATCCATTGGCGGTGGCATCTGGCTCCAAGGATCCACCATCTGGTTGCATCAACCGGAAAGAAGAAAGAAGGGGGAAAAGGGATAGCAAAGCAACCGTGAGTACTCATCCAAAGTACTCGCAAGCATCAGATTTATACTAAGTATGCATTCGTATCAAATGGAAGGGTTGTATCTGTGGACTGAACTGCAGAATGCCTGAATAGAGGGCGAAAGCCTAGCCTATCGAAGACTAGCATCTTCACGCAGCTCCGAGCATCTTGCAGCATGTAGAAGAGTAAAGAATACCAGTTTAATTAGCAAGCATGTTGTAATATCAACGCCCAGAATCCTTCCCCGACTCCCTGCGGGAAAGCAATCTCGGAGCCACATATCCATCACATGTCTCAAGTATCCATTTCTAGTTATATAAGATCAGGATATAAGTCTGAACGTCCATTACCGTGGACACGGTATTCGAATATATAACTTCCCTGCAGGGGTGCACCACGTTACCCAACACGCTCGATCACTCTGGCCGGACACACCTTTCTAGGGTCAATGCCGGAAGATCAACACGTCGCAGCCCTACCTAGGCTCAGCAGAGAGGTCCCCGCCGGTCTACATCCTAAGCGCTCCGGGGTCTTGGGCCCATCGCCCGCAGCACTCCGGGTCGTTGCCCGCAGGGTGAATACTAGCACCGCCTCGGATGGCCAACACGATCCGACCATGCCGCCATGCTGAATTGGACGTCTGACAAAGCTTCGGCTGATACTGCGACGTCGAGGCCCATATCTATTCTCGCGTGGTGGTTAGTGCGTAAAGGCCAGAGGCCAACTCAGAACAAATACCCAAACCTGTTAGTGCATTGGGGGCTCGCGGAAACGAGCAGAGACTCAAGATAAGGTGACCCCGTCGCCCCGTCTCATGGACTTACGGCAAGATCCCAGACTGCCTGGCCATGCCACATGGAAAACTCGCGGGTGCTCTACGGGCCCGCCTGACTTTCACATCAACTCGCGGGTACCCCTCAGGGCCGAGCCGACTTCAACAATGGTCTCAAGTAAAGTCAAGGTAACCGTGTGTCCAAATATCAAGGGGAAAACCCGAGGAATCACCCCTGGTGGATTCCACTCAATGTAATCATCAAGGTGAACGTAAGAGGGACCACCCTCGAGGTTCACACTTTAGGTGTTGAACGACAGAGCCGCATCGGGAATGGTGAAAGAGGAAATCACCCTCGATGACCACGACCGAATAGCTACACTACAGAATTATCATCAGGAGTGCGTTATGAGGGATCACCCTCAACACTCGATAGTAGCTCTGCAGAGCCGAGCAACAAAAGGAGCGTGATGTGATGTGAGGTGTCGGGCTCTGGTCGTCGATCACGTCGACTGAGGCGTCCATGATGAAGCAGGGGCAACAAGGACAAGTGGGGGTCACTGATGGATCAGTAGCCAACCTATACTAAGCAGTTTAGGATAAGCAGGTACAAAAGCAGGCTATGCATCAGAATAGGAGCAAACAATAACAGTAGCAAAATCTAATGCAAGCATGAGAGTATAGAATGGGCGATATCGGGATAATCAAAGGGGGGGCTTGCCTGGTTGCTCAGACAAGAAGGAGGGTCGTCGTCGACGTAGTCGATCACAGTGGCATCGGCAGCGGTCCCGGGGTCTACCGGAGAGAAGAGGGGGGAAGAAATAGTAAATACACGCAAACATATGCATAACAAGACAATAAGCGAGGCTAGAGGTGTTCAAACGCGGTGCTAGGCGATACTGGCGAAGGGGGAAACATCCGAGAATATTTTCCCGGTTCCGGACATCTGTCAGACAGATGAACCGCAGGGGAAAGGTTACATGTTCGCTATGCTCGGGACGTGTGACAGACAAACGGAGGTTACATGTTCGCTCCTCCGAACCCGATGCTCCGATACCAATTGTTATTACCGTGGCCTTCTCCCTCGCTAGCCCACACACGCTCTCCCTCGCTGCTGCGCTCGAACGACACGAGGAGGACGAAGACAA
Source organism: Triticum aestivum (assembly GCF_018294505.1). Classification (NCBI taxonomy): domain Eukaryota; kingdom Viridiplantae; phylum Streptophyta; class Magnoliopsida; order Poales; family Poaceae; genus Triticum; species Triticum aestivum. The sequence continues at coordinate 260,017,551 of NC_057801.1, read as the reverse complement.
CAGGAAGAGGAAGGACACGGGGAGGGTTTGCCAGCGCATGAACCTTTCCTTGAGCTCGAACTCAACACACACACCCTCACGGCGAGCACACATACACTGAGAGGCTACATCTCTCTTCTCTGGCGCACCTACACACCACACCGTGGCCACTTTAATACCCAGAGCCACGCACGCCAGATCAGCCACTAACCCATGCACTAACTACCTAGCTACATGCACGCTGCTAACAACCTGGAAACGGCCGTCTTTGTAGCCTGCGGAGACGCATCTCCCACGCACCACACATGCAGGAACTGCCGCACAAAGACTCGGCCGGCTCGGAGACTCCACTCACCACGGCCACGACCAACACATGCACATGCTAGCTACGGGAATGACGCACCCGACGCGGCCAGCTCGCGCCCGCACACGCCGCGGCTTACAGCGGCCAACACTCTCCCCCTAAGCCGTGGACTAGAGGAGACCGACGTCCTCGACGCTGCCGTCCGCCCGCAGCGCGCGCTCCGCCGCGCCGTTGACGTCGTTGTAGCCGCCACCGCCCCGATGTCGCTGCCACGCCTGCCACCGTGCCGCCGTGCCCTTCGCCGCGCATACCCCACGTCCTCGCGCTCCCGGCCCGCGCTCCCGCCGCGCACGTACGCGATATGCGCACCAGGTCCAGCGCCCCGACGTGGTCCGCACCCGCGGTCCCGATGTGCCCGCTACGTCTGGCGCGCGCCCATAAACGCGCCCGACGCGGTGAGCCCGTCGCCGCGGCTTGTTCTGCCACGCTCCGCATGCCACCAGCCCGCGCTATGATCGCGCTCCGACGCGACCAACGCGGCCGATCCGGCGTGTCCCGGAGCTTGGCCTTCCCTCCGCCGAGCCGCGCCGCGCCACCGCAGCCTCTGCGCCACCGCGCAGGTCCGCCGCGGCCGCCACGCTCCCCCACGCACGGCGTCACCGTGCTCCGCCGCCGCACGGGACGAGCGCCATCGCCGGCGAGCTCCTCCGAACCCGATGCTTCGATACCAATTGTTGTTATCGTGGCCTTCTCCCTCGCTAGCCCACACACGCTCTCCCTCGCTGCTGCGCTCGAACGACACAAGGAGGACGAAGACAGCAGGAAGAGGAAGGACACAGGGAGGGTTTGCCAGCGCACGAACGCTTTCCTTGAGCTCAAACTCAACACACACACCCTCACAGCGAGCACACATACACTAAGAGGCTACATCTCTCTTCTCTGGCGCACCTACACACCAGCACCGTGGCCACTTTAATACCCAGAGGCACGCACGCCAGATCGTCCACTAACCCATGCACTAACTACCTAGCTACATGCACGCTGCTAACAACCTGGAAATGGCCGGCTTTGTAGCCTGCCCAGATGCAGCTCCCACGCACCACACATGCAGGAACTGCCGCACAAATACTCGGACGGCTCGGAGACTCCACTCACCACGGCCACGACCAACACATGCACATGCTAGCTACGGCAATGACGCACCCGACGCGGCCAGCGTGCGCCCGCACACGCCGCGGCTTACAGCGGCCAACACTCTCCCCCTAAGCCGTGGCCTAGAGGAGACCGACGTCCTCGACGCTGCCGTCCGCCCGCAGCGCGCACTCCGCCGCGCTGTCGACGTCGTTGTAGCCGCCACCGCCCCGACGCCGCTGCCACGCCTGCCCCCGTGCCGTGCCCTTCGCCGCGCACACCCCATGTCCTCGCGCTCCTGCCGCGCACGTATGCGATATGCGCACCAGGTCCAGCGCCCCGACGTGGTCCGCACCCGCGGTCCCGATGTGCCCGCTATGTCTGGCATGCGCCCATACACGCGCCCGACGCGGTGAGCCCATCGCCGCGGCTTGTTCTGCCACGCTCCGCACGCCACCAGCCCGCGCCATGATCGCGCTCCGACGCGACCAACGCAGCCGATCCGGCGTGTCCCGGAGCTTGGCCTTCCCTCCGTCGAGCCGCGCCGTGCCACCGCAGCCTCTGCGCCACCGCGCAGGTCTGCCGAGGCCGCCGCGCTCCCCCTACGCACGGCGTCACCGTGCTCCGCCGCCTCACGGGACGAGCGCCATCGCCGGCGAGCTCCTCCGAACCCGATGCTCCGATACCAATTGGTGTTACCGTGGCCTTCTCCCTCGCTATCCCACACACGCTCTCCCTCGCTGCTGCGCTCGAACGACACGAGGAGGACGAAGACAACAGGAAGAGGAAGGACACGGCGAGGGTTTGCCAGCGCACGAACACTTTCCTTGAGCTCGAACTCAACACACACACCCTCACGGCGAGCACACATACACTGAGAGGCTACATCTCTCTTCTCTGGCGCACCTACACACCAGCACCGTGGCCACTTTAATACCCAGAGGCACGCACGCCAGATCGGCCACTAACCCATGCACTAACTACCTAGCTACATGCACGCTGCTAACAACCTGGAAATGGCCGGCTTTGAAGCCTGCGGAGACGCAGCTCCCACGCACCACACATGCAGGAACTGCCGCACAGAGACTCGGCCGGCTCGGAGACTCCACTCACCACGGCCACGACCAACACATGCACATGCTGGCTACGGCAATGACGCACCCGACGCGGCCAGCGCGCGCCCGCACACGCCGCGGCTTACAGCGGCCAACACTCTCCCCCTAAGCCGTGGACTAGAGGAGACCGACGTCCTCGACGCTGCCGTCCGCCCGCAACGCGCGCTCCGCCGCGCCGTCGACGTCGTTGTAGCCGCCACCGCCCCGACGTCGCTGCCACGCCTGCCACCGTGCCGCCGTGCCCTTCCCCGCGCACCCCCCACGTCCTCGCGCTCCCGCCGCGCACGTACGCGATATGCGCACCAGGTCCAGCGCCCCGACATGGTCCGCACCCGCGGTCCCGATGTGCCCGCTACGTCTGGCACGCGCCCATACACGCGCCCGACGCGGTGAGCCCGTTGCCGCGGCTTGTTCTGCCACGCTCCGCACGCCACCAGCCCGCGCCATGATCGCGGTCCGACGCGACCAACGCGGCCGATCCGGCGTGTCCCGGAGCTTGGCCTTCCCTCTGCCGAGCCGCGCCGCGCCACCGCAGCCTCTGCGCCACCGCGCAGGTCCGGCGCGGCCGCCGCGCTCCCCCTACGCACGGCATCACCGTGCTCCGCCGCCGCACGGGACGAGCGCCATCGCGGGCGAGCTCCTCCGAACCCGATGCTCCGATACCAATTGTTGTTACCGTGGCCTTCTCCCTCGCTAGCCCACACACGCTCTCCCTCGCTGCTGCGCTCGAACGACACGAGGAGGACGAAGACAACAAGAAGAGGAAGGACATGGGGAGTGTTTGCCAGCGCACGAACGCTTTCCTTGAGCTTGAACTCAACACACACACCCTCACGGCGAGCACACATACACTGAGAGGCTACATCTCTCTTCTCTGGCGCACCTACACACCAGCACCGTGGCCACTTTAATACCCAGAGGCACGCACGCCAGATCGGCCACTAACCCATGCACTAACTACCTAGCTACATGCACGCTGCTAACAACCTGGAAATGGCCGGCTTTGTAGCCTGCGGAGATGCAGCTCCCACGCACCACACATGCAGGAACTGCCGCACAGAGACTCGGCCGGCTCGGAGACTCCACTCACCACGGCCATGACAAACACATGCACATGCTAGCTACGGGAATGACGCACCCGACGCGGCCAGCGCGCGCCCGCACACGCCGCGGCTTACAGCGGCCAACACTCTCCCCATAAGCCATGGCCTAGAGGAGACCGACGTCCTCAACGCTGCTGTCCGCCCGCAGCGCGCGCTCCACCGCGCCGTCGACGTCGTTGTAGCCGCCACCGCCCCGACGTCGCTGCCACGCCTGCCACCGTGCCGCCGTGCCCTTCGCCGCGCACACCCCAAGTCCTCGCGCTCCCGCCACGCACGTACGCGATATGCGCACCAGGTCCAGCGCCCCGACGTGGTCCGCACCCACGGTCCCGATGTGCCCGCTACGTCTGGCACGCGCCCATACACGCGCCCGACGCAGTGAGCCCGTCGCCGCGGCTTGTTCTGCCACGCTCCGCACGCCACCAGCCCGCGCCATGATCGCGCTCCGACGCGACCAACGTGGCCGATCCGGCGTGTCCCGGAGCTTGGCCTTCCCTTCGCCGAGCCGCGCCGCGCCACCGCGGCCTCTGCGCCACCGCGCAGGTCCGCCGCGGCCGCCGCGCTCCCCCTACGCACGGCGTCACCGTGCTCCGCCGCCGCACGGGACGAGCGCCATCGCCGGCGAGCTCCTCCGAACCCAATGCTCCGATACCAATTGTTGTTACCGTGGCCTTCTCCCTCGCTAGCCCACACACGCTCTCCCTCGCTGCTGCGCTCGAACGACACGAGGAGGACGAAGACAACATGAAGAGGAAGGACACGGGGAGGGTTTGCCAGCGCACGAACGCTTTCCTTGAGCTCAAACTCAACACACACACCCTCACGGTGAGCACACATACACTGAGAGGCTACATCTCTCTTCTCTGGCGCACCTACACACCAGCACCGTGGCCACTTTAATACCCAGAGGCACGCACGCCAGATCGGCCACTAACCCATGCACTAACTACCTAGCTACATGCACGCTGCTAACAACCTGGAAATGGCCGGCTTTGTAGCCTGCGGAGACGCAGCTCCCACGCACCACACATGCAGGAACTGCCGCACAGAGACTCGGCCGGCTCGGAGACTCCACTCACCACGGCCACGACCAACACATGCACATGCTAGCTACGGGAATGACGCACCCGGCGCGGCCAGCGCACGCTCGCACACGCCGCGGCTTACAGCGTCCAATACTCTCCCCCTAAGCCGTGGCCTAGAGGAGACCGAAGTCCTCGACGCTGCCGTCCGCCCGCAGCGCGCGCTCCGCCGCACCGTCGACGTCGTTGTAGCCGCCACCGCCCCGACGTCGCTGCCACGCCTGCCGCCGTGCCCTTCGCCGCGCACACCCCACGTCCTCGCGCTCCCGGCCCGCGTTCCCGCCGCGCACGTACGCGATATGCGCACCAGGTCCAGTGCCCCAACGTGGTCCGCACCCGCGGTCCCGATGTGCCCGCTATGTCTGGCACGCGCCCATACACACGCCCGACGCTGTGAGCCCGTCGCCGCGGCTTGTTCTGCCACGCTCCGCACGCCACCAGCCCGCGCCATGATCGCGCTCCGACGCGACCAACACGCCCGATCCGGCGTGTCCCAGAGCTTGGCCTTCCCTCCGCCGAGCCGCGCCCCGCCACCGCGCAGGTCCGCCGCGGCCGCCGCGCTCCCCCTACGCACGGCGTCACCGTGCTCCACCGCCGCACGGGACGAGCGCCATCGCCGGCGAGCTCCTCCGAACCCGATGCTCCGATACCAATTGTTGTTACCGTGGCCTTCTCCCTCGCTAGCCCACACACGCTCTCCCTCGCTGCTGCGCTCGAACGACACGAGGAGGACGAAGACAACAGGACGAGGAAGGACACGGGGAGGGTTTGCCAACGCACGAACGCTTTCCTTGACCTCGAACTCAACACACACACCCTCACGGCGAGCACACATACACTGAGAGGCCACATCTCTCTTCTCTAGCGCACCTACACACCAGCACCGTGGGCACTTTAATACCCAGAGGCACGCACGCCAGATCGGCCACTAACCCATGCACTAACTACCTAGCTACATGCACGCTGCTAACAACCTGGAAATGGCCGGCTTTGTAGCCTGCGGAGACGCAGCTCCCACGCACCACACATGCAGGAACTATCGCACAGAGACTCGGCCGGCTCGGAGACTCCACTCACCACGGCCACGACCAACACATGCACATGCTAGCTACGGGAATGACGCACCCGACGCGGCCAGCGCGCGCCCGCACACGCCGTAGCTTACAGCGCCCAACACTCTCCCCCTAAGCCATGGCCTAGAGGAGACCGACGTCCTCGACGCTGCCGTCCGCCCGCAGCGCGCGCTCCGCCGCGCCGTCGATGTCGTTGTAGCCGACACCGCCCCGACGTCGCTGCCACGCCTGCCACCGTGCCGCCGTGCCCTACGCCGCGCATACCCCACGTCCTCGCGCTCCCGGCACGCGCTCCCGCCGTGCACGTACGCGATATGCGCACCAGGTCCAGCGCCCCGACGTGGTCCGCACCCGCGGTCCCGATGTGCCCGCTACGTCTGGCGCGCGCCCATACACGCGCCCGACGCGGTGAGCCCGTCGCCGCGGCTTGTTCTGCCACGCTCCGCACGCCACCAGCCCGCGCCATGATCGCGCTCCGACGCGACCAACGCAGCCGATCCGGCGTGTCCCGGAGCTTGGCCTTCCCTCCGCCGAGCCGCGCCGTGCCACCGCAGCCTCTGCGCCACCGCGCAGGTCCGCCGAGGCCGCCACGCTCCCCCTACGCACGGCGTCACCGTGCTCCGCCGCCTCACGGGACGAGCGCCATCGCCGGCGAGCTCCTCCGAACCCGATGCTCCGATACCAATTGTTGTTACCGTGGCCTTCTCCCTCGCTAGCCCACACACGCTCTCCCTCGCTGCTGCGCTCGAACGACACGAGGAGGACGAAGACAACAGGAAGAGGAAGGACACGGGGAGGGTTTGCCAGCGCATGAACGCTTTCCTTGAGCTCGAACTCAACACACACACCCTCACGGCGAGCACACATACACTGAGAGGCTACATCTCTCTTCTCTGGCGCACCTACACACCAGCATCGTGGCCACTTTAATACCCAGAGGCACGCACGCCAGATCGGCCACTAACCCATGCACTAACTACCTAGCTACATGCACGCTGCTAACAACCTGGAAATGGCCGGCTTTGTAGCCTGCGGAGACGCAGCTCCCACGCACCACATATGCAGGAACTACCGCACAGAGACTCGGCCGGCTCGGAGACTCCACTCACCACGGCCACGACCAACACATGCACATGCTAGCTACGGGAATGACGCACCCGACGCGGCCAGCGCGCGCCCGCACACGCCGCGGCTTACAGCGGCCAACACTCTCCCCCTAAGCCGTGGCCTAGAGGAGACCGACGTCCTCGACGTTGCCGTCCGCCCGCAGCGCGTGCTCCACCGCGCCGTCGACGTCGTTGTAGCCGCCACCGCCCCGACGTCGCTGCCACGCCTGCCACCGTGCCGCCGTGCCCTTCGCCGCGCACACCCCACGTCCTCGCACTCCCGGCCCGCGCTCCCGCCGCGCACGTACGCGATATGCGCACTAGGTCCAGCACCCCGACGTGGTCCGCACCCGTGGTCCCGATGTGCCCGCTACGTCTGGCACGCGCCCATACACGCGCCCGGCGCGGTGAGCCCGTCGCCGCGGCTTGTTCTGCCACGCTCCGCACGCCACCAGCCCGCGCCATGATCGCGCTCCGACGCGACCAACGCGGCCGATCCGGCGTGTCCCGGAGCTTGGCCTTCCCACTGCCGAGCCGCGCCGCGCCACCGCAGCCTCTGCGCCACCGCGCAGGTCCGCCGCGGCCGCCGCGCTCCCCCTACGCACGGGGTCACCGTGCTCCGCCGCCGCACGGGACGAGCGCCATCGCCGGCGAGCTCCTCCGAACCCGATGCTCCGATACCAATTGTTGTTACCGTGGCCTTCTCCCTCGCTAGCCCACACACGCTCTCCCTCGCTGCTGCGTTCGAACGACACGAGGAGGACGAAGACAACAGGAAGAGGAAGGACACGGGGTGGGTTTGCCAGCGCACGAACGCTTTCCTTGAGCTCGAACTCAACACACACACCCTCACGGCGAGCACACATACACTGAGAGGCTACATCTCTCTTCTCTGGCGCACCTACACACCAGCACTGTGGCCACTTTAATACCCAGAGGCACGTACGCCAGATCGGCCACTAACTCATGCACTAACTACCTAGCTACATGCACGCTGCTAACAACCTGGAAATGGCTGGCTTTGTAGCCTGCGGAGACACAGCTCCCACGCAACACACATGCAGGAACTGCCGCACAGAGACTCGGCCGGCTCGGAGAATCCACTCACTACGGCCACGACCAACACATGCACATGTTAGCTACGGGAATGACGCACCCGACGCGGCAGCGCGCGCCCGCACACGCCGCGGCTTACAGCGGCCAACACTCTCCCCCTAAGCCGTGGCCTATTGGAGACCGACGTCCTCGACCCTGCCGTCCGCCCGCAGCGCGCGCTCCGCCGCGCGGTCGACGTCGTTGTAGCCGCCACCGCCCCGACGTCGCTGCCACGCCTGCTACCGTGCCGCCGTGCCCTTCGCCGCGCACACCCCACGTCCTCGCGTTCCCGCCGCGCACGTACGCGATATGCGCACCAGGTCCAGCGCCCCGACGTGGTCCGCACCCGCGGTCCCGATCTGCCCGCTACGTCTGGCACGCGCCCATACACGCGCCCGATGCGGTGAGCCCGTCGCCGCGGCTTGTTTTGCCACGCTCCGCACGCCACCAGCCCGCGCCATGATCGCGCTCCGACGCGACCAACGCGCCCGATCCGGCGTGTCCCGGAGCTTGGCTTTCCCTCCGCCGAGCCGCACCGCGCCACCGTAGCCTCTGCGCCACCGCGCAGGTCCGCCGCGGCTGCCGCGCTCCCCCTACGCACGGCGTCACCGTGCTCCGCCGCCGCACGGGACGAGCGCCATCGCCGGCGAGCTCCTCCGAACCCGATGCTCCGATACCAATTGTTGTTACCGTGGCCTTCTCCCTCGCTAGCCCACACACGCTCTCCCTCGCTGCTGCGCTCAAACGACACGAGGAGGACGAAGACAACAGGACGAGGAAGGACACGGGGAGGGTTTGCCAGCGCACGAACGCTTTCCTTGAGCTCGAACTCAACACACACACCCTCACGGCGAGCACACATACACTGAGAGGCTACATCTCTCTTCTCTGGCACACCTACACACCAGCACCGTGGCCACTTTAATACCTAGAGGCATGCACGCCAGATCGGCCACTAACCCATGCACTAACTACCTAGCTACATGCACGCTGCTAACAACCTGGAAATGGCCGGCTTTGTAGGCTGCGGAGACGCAGCTCCCACGCACCACACATGCAGGAACTGCCGCACAGAGACTCGGCCGGCTCGGAGACTCCACTCACCACGGCCACGACCAACACATGCACATGCTAGCTACGGGAATGACGCACCCGACGCGGCCAGCACGCGCCCGCACACACCGCGGCTTACAGCGGCCAACTCTCTCCCCCTAAGCCGTGGCCTAGAGGAGACCGACATCCTCGACGCTGCCATCCGCCCGCAGCGCGCACTCCGCCGCGCCGTCGACGTCGTTGTAGCCGCCACCGCCCCGACGTCGTTGCCACGCCTGCCACCGTGCCGCCGTGCCCTTCGGCGCGCATACCCCACGTCCTCGCGCTCCCGGCCCACGCTCCCGCCGCGCACGTACGCGATATGCGCACCAGGTCCAGCGCCCCGACGTGGTCCGCACCCGCGGTCCCGATGTGCCCGCTACGTCTGGCGCGCGCCCATACACGCGCCCGATGCGGTGAGCCCGTCGCCGTGGCTTGTTCTGCCACGCTCCGCACGCCACCAGCCCGCGCCATGATTGCGCTCCGACGCGACCAACGCAGCCGATCCGGCGTGTCCCGGAGCTTGGCCTTCCCTCCGTCGAGCCGCGCCGCGCCACCGCAGCCTCTGCACCACCGCGCAGGTCCGCCACGGCCGCCGCGCTCCCCCTACGCACGGCGTCACCGTGCTCCGCCGCCGCACGGGACGAGCGCCATTGCCGGCGAGCTCCTCCGAACCCGATGCTCCGATACCAATTGTTGTTACCGTGGCCTTCTCCCTCGCTAGCCCACACACGCTCTCCCTCGCTGCTGCGCTCGAACGACACGAGGAGGACGAAGACAACAGGAAGAGGAAGGACACGGGGAGGGTTTGCCAGTGCACGAATGCTTTCCTTGAGCTCGAACTCAACACACACACCCTCACGGCGAGCACACATACACTGAGAGGCTACATCTCTCTTCTCTGGCGCACCTACACACCAGCACCGTGGCCACTTTAATACCCAGAGGCACGCATGCCAGATCGGCCACTAACCCATGCACTAACTACCTAGCTACATGCACACTGCTAACAACCTGGAAATGGACGCGGCTTTCCTGCGGCCGCTGCGTGCGACCATCCGTGCGGCGTGTCCATCGCACGGCCCTTGGCTCCACGCACGCCCCGCTCCACGCACACAACGATTGATCCTGATTTTAAGTGGAAAAAAACAAAATACACATCGTAATACTGATTCCCTTCTTCAGCACCCGCCAAAAGAACCACAGAATACACAAAAGGGCGCCAAAATGCAAGTCTACATCTCATATGAGGCGGAAGTGACCTTACAGCCTTAAAGCGCACAATTATCAGTAGCGGCTTAACCAGGAATCATGAAACTCTTCTCTTCAATTGAGCAGCAAAGGAATCCGCGTCCCTGATGGCTTCTCCGAGTCTTGCATCCCTGATGGCTTCTCCGAGGAGTGTTCCAGGGAACCACAACTCTGACGAACAATCTCATGCACCAAAAGTAAGAAATCTCATTCGGTTCTGACGATGAATCTGCGGCAAATTCTCTAATTTCTTTGTTTTGAACCATTGCGGGAGACTTCACATCCAGCAATGCACACAAATATGTTTGCCTAAAAGATCCGCTTTCCATCAACTGTGACACGATCCAGAGTGTTGGCCGGGAAAAAGCAGTGTGCTGCACCCTTGTAGAACTTCTACAGGAATCTGTGACCGCATTCTGCAGAAGCCAAATAACAACGGAAAGTTAGTTTTTTTTTAATTTAGAAAAACAAAGCAGTGTCATGTACAGTAGCCAATTTCATACGTTCTTGTACCATCTCTGATTTCAGGTTTTGGAAAACATGCACTACAGTTTTTTCTATTCCTTTTGCAATACATATAGTTCATGGACAAACATAAGAGATAGTTGAATATACTTGCACAAACCGTGTACTGATATGAAATATAAACAGAACAAGGATTCTAGAGTGCATCATGATTTCTTCTCTAAAACTTAAGACTCATGATGTCTCAATGCACTCCATGTTTCTTAAGATAAATACGATTGCAAGAGATATAAATATGATTTATGATGCAGTTCATAAAAACTCATGATAGGCAAATATTTTTGCTATATGTGTGTATTAACTAAATTGAATCCTAACTGATATAGGATCAAGAAACTGCAGTAGATCACACCGATGAAAGGGTACCAAAGCTTGGCATGAAATTTTTATCTGAAGAGGAAGCTTATTTATTTTATAACAAGTATGCTAAAACCATCGGTTTTAGCATCAGAAGAAGCAGTGGTCATAAAGTGATGAACTCTTCTACATTCCAGCAACGGACATTTACATGCTCTCGTCAAGGTATGGGTTATTTTCATTTTTTAAATTATAATAATTTATTTATGCTCTAAGACAATTACAACAACTTATAGGCCATCGCCGGGAAGATAAAAGAGAGGAGACATTCACTTACAGTAGGCCTGAAACACGATGTGGTTGTGATGCCCGTATGAAGATTAGCCTTAAAGATGGATTTTATTATGTGTATGAATTCGAGGCATCACATAACCACACTCTTGCTAATGGACTCATGGCCCAATACTTGAGATCCCAGAGAAAAGTGACAGAAGCACAGATAGCAAACGCAGAGGTTGCAAAGTCAGTTGGCATTTCAAATAAAGCAATAGTCGATTTGATGGCTAAAGAAGCAGGTGGAAGTGAAAACCTTGGCTTTACACCTCAAGATATGAAAAATTGTTTGTACTCAAAGAGAACAATAAAAGAAAAGGTAGGTGACACAGGGGGGGTATTAGAATACATAGAGAAAAAGGTCTCAGAAGATGTCAACTTCTTCTATTCAATTCAAGTGGATGAGGATGAGTTGATAACTAATATTTTTTGGGCCGACTCCAAAATGGTTTCAGACTATGCAATGTTCGGCGATGTTATATGCTTTGACACCACATACAGAAAACTAGATGATGGACGTCCATTTGGTTTGATTGTCGGGGTGAATGATCATAAGAAAACTATTGTCTTTGGTGCTGCACTTCTATATGATGAAACCGCTGCTAGTTTTGCTTGGCTTTTCAGAACTTTCCTAAAAGTTATGTCAGGAAAACATCCACGTACAATTCTCACCGATGAAGATGCGGCAATGGCGAAGGCAATTCGTGAAGTCTTTCCTCACTCTCACCATAGACTTTGTGTGTGGCATATGAATCAAAATGCTTGCAAGCACCTCGCCGGAGTTGTTGACGAATATAAGAAGTTCAATGTTGATTTTCAGCACTGTATATATGATATAGAAGAGGAGGATGAATTTGTAGGTGCATGGGATAAAATGATTGACAAGTATGGACTGCATGACAATGAATGGCTGCAAAGGCTATTTGAGAAAAAGGAACACTAGGCACTAGTGTACGGTAAAAATACGTTCTCTGCCCACATGAGCACTACCCAAAGAAGTGAAAGCATGAACAATGAACTGAAGAGATACATTAGTATTAAATATGACATGCTTACTTTCTTTGAGCATTTTGAACGGCTAGTTTCGGATAAAAGATGTGAAGAGGTGAAGTATGACTTTAAAGCAACACAGACTACTCCCAAGTCGAAGGCTGAATCTAGCTATATGTTAAAACAAGTTGCAGCTACATATACTCCAGCAATATTCAAGATGGTTCAAGATCAAGTGCTTCGGACTCTGAACTATGACACAATGCTTTGTGATGAAAGTGACACAAAGGTGAAGATTTATGTAGTAAAATTTCATGGCACACAACGTGAACATGTTGTTAGATTCATTCCAAAAGAAGAAAAGGTTAGCTGCAGTTGCAAAAGGTTTGAGTTTGCTGGAATTCTTTGCTCTCATTGCTTAAAGGTACTTGATATTAACAATATCAAGCATATCCCTGGGGAATATATCTTGAAAAGATGGACAATTGATGCCAAAGTTCTAGATATAACAAGCAAATGCAACCCGCATGATAACCTAAAAGCAAGAATGTCTAACCGCTACAAGGAACTATGCAGAATATTTGTGAAAATAGCTGCTCGTGCCGCTGAGTCCGAAGAATCATACTATAAGGCTGCTAAGTGTGCAGAGCAATTAGCACAAGATGTGGAGAAATGCTTGAAGATTAGAGCTGATCCAGATTTGGTTAGCGCCGATCCACATTTGGTTCATGTTGATCCAGACTTGGTTCGCGCTGATCCAGATTTGGTTAGTGCTGATCCAGATTTGGTTAGTGCTAATCCAGATTTGGGTAACTCCAGTACTAAAGAAGGTACAAACTATACTAACAATAATTACCTACACTATTGTTGAACAACGACTGATATTTGGCATTATACTGGAAGGAACGAACATCGCCTCTAGTAGAATTTCAAAACACGGTGAGGGGCTTGCAAAACCAAAAGGTATGAAGGTCAAGGAGAAGACTGTGAAAGGATCAAAAAGACCCGTTGGTGGATTTGAGAAAGCAACTTCAAAGAAGAAAAAGAACACAAATGATACTGTGCATCTAGAGCCTTGTGGCCCCTCAGCGGTATAATATTTAGTCACTCGATTCGTATAAAATATTCAATGTGTTGACCTTTCTCTATCATTTTCGATAGGGTCCTTTGAAGAAAGCAACTCTAAAGAAGAAAAAGAACACAAATGATATTATACAACTACAGCCTCATGACCCGCCAACGGTAATAATACAATGTTGCTTGTTTCTTATAAAACCTCAACTGTACTAACCTTTCTCTATCATTTTCTATAGGGTCCTATGGAATTTTTCACAAATCAAATGGCTGCATATCAATTACACTATAATGCTATGCTAAGTGCTTCAATGCAACCATCAATTGGTAATGCCATCCCTATGCCACCACAGACCCAACAACTGTTGGCTGGATTCCAACCATACAATACAGCAATGGTAGAAGCAGTCCACACTTCCATTTTTCCTATTTTTTAAACTTCAGTGCAACTGAACTTTGCTTTCTCTACAGGGTCATCCGACAAATAACATGTACACCTCGCTGCAGGGTACCATTGGGGCCTCTAACTCTGGTTTGATGACAGGAGAAAATCAAGACTTCCTCCATCAACCGAATCCAACATCTATCCTAAATGCTTCAATGCTGCAATCCAGTGGTCATACCATCCCAATGCCAGCTTCAATGCTGCAATCCAGTGGTCATACCATCCCAATGCCACCGCAGATCCAAGAACACGGCAATACTCCAGTGGTATAAGCAGTCCACACTTTCATTTCAAGTATAGTTTCAGAACTTCAATGAAACTAAACTTCTCTAATTTTTTGCACAGGGTCATCCAACAAATTACATGTATACATATTTACAACAGCAACATTCCACGCTGAATTCCTCACTGCAAGGGAGCATTGGGACCTCTGACTCTAGTTTGATGATAGGACAAAATCAATTCTTTCTCAATCAACCGAAACCAACCTAATCTATTCTGTAAAAGGAATAGTTTTATCGCATGTGTGTTAGACTTCCAAGCTACAAGTGATTTTTATTTGAACTTGTATGAACCAGGTTTTTTTTCTTTTTGAATGCTACTCCATCTCCCCAGTCAAATATAATCGTTCACAGAATTATCTATGCACAATGTCCACATGCATCATGCGCATCTGACCTGTCAGCTATCCTTCAGTTTACGTATGATGATAGAGATGGCAGGAATCAATTTTAATTCTATTGACAAAAGTGCAGACATAACCATCTATCCAAATGTCAAACCTAGAGGCATAGAGCAAGCAGAGAACAGATCAATTGGTCCAAGACTCTGAGTTTAGTAGTGAGCATTGTGAGCACTAGATTGACAATTGCATGAAAATAATTTTATTTAAACAGAATGGATTTGCTCTCAGCTTTATCCCAATTCAATTTGCATTAGATGGGAGCAACACAAGAAGAAAATGAGATTTACCTGTGTCCTGTGTAGGTGATGTTGAGTACACGAACTGCAGCCCGGCGGCTTTCTTGAGGACGGAATTGACGACCCGAGCTGGAGACAAAGATTGCAGTCCCTCTCCCCCTCCAAGCATCCCCGTCCCCCTCCAAGCATCCCCGTCCCCCTTCTTCCTCTCCAAGGGCATATCAAATCCATGGCGCTCTAGCTGCGGTCCTCGACGTCCTTCATCTCACTCCCTCGACCCCTCCTCCAAGCTCCTCCACAAGCCCGAGGCGCCGCCCTCTTGTGTAGTCGCCCCGTGCTGGCTCGCCAACCTCCGCGCCACTGGGTGGCGACGCTGGTCCGCCGTCCGCCCGACGTCGATTTAGGCGCTGATTCTGGCCAAGCTGCAGCACGGCTAGGTCCGGCAAGCGCACATGGGCCGCGGCCAGCCAAGTGACGCAAGTCCGGCCGACCCCGATGGGGGCTTCGGTGCCGGCCAAGCTGCTGCACGGTCAGGTCCGGCAAGCGCACGCGCACGCGGGCGGCGACCAGCCGAGCGGGGACGGGATGAGATACGGTAGGTTGTAAGGCTTCAGCTCGAGCTCTGTTCAGACAGAAGGGGAAAGATGTGGGTAGAAGTGTATCGAAGAAGGGAATCAGTATTACGATGTGTATTTTGTTTTTTTTTACTTAAAATCAGGATCAATCGTTGCGTGCGTGGAGCGGGGCGTGCGTGGAGCCAGGGCCGTGCGATGGACACGCCGCACGGATGGTCGCACGCAGCGGCCGCAGGCAAGCCGCGGCCGGCTTTGTAGCCTGCGGAGACGCAGCTCCCACGCACCACACATGCAGGAACTGCCGCACAGAGACTCGGCCGGCTCGGAGACTCCACTCACCACGGCCACGACCAACACATGCACATGCTAGCTACGGGAATGACGCACCCGATGCGGCCAGCGCGCGCCCGCACACGCCGCGGCTTACAGCGGCCAACAGGGGGCAGCGTCGTGCGCCGGGACAGCAACGGCGGCTACGGCCGGGGCGACCAGGACGTGGCCAGGCGCCTACCTGCGGTCAGCAGAGGCCAGGGGGCACGAGCGGCTGGAGCATGCGGCGCGCTCGCAAACATGGACGGGCAGGGGCTTGCCCATGGGTGGCTGGGCGCCCACGAGCGTGGCTGCGACCACGGAGCTCTGGTGGCCGTGGCGAGTGCGGATGAAACATCTACCGCGGCAAAACAAGAATGCGGCGAGAGGTGGGTAGTGCAGCTCACCACAGAGCTCGGTGACGCGCTCGGGGAGGTCGGGGAAGATGCCTCGATGGCGGCGATGCGGCGCTCCCCCGCTTGATCTACTGCTTGGAATCGACGAAGATGAGGTGGGCGGAGCTCCTGGAAGTCTCCACGAGGCTCGGGGAGGTCAGTGGCTGCGGCGGCGATGGGCCTTGCGACAACGGCGCTCGGGTGCGGTGGAGAAAGGGGAAGGGCCGAGGGGAAGTGGATCTGGAAGGGGGAAAGATCTGGGGGACGATGACGAGGCCGAGGGGTCGCTGGCGTGTCCTTATCCACTGCGCGCCGACGCCGGCGACGTGGTTGGGCGGCGACCGCGCCCCTGTAGCGGCACGGTCGGCCGAACAGGGAGAGTGGGCTGATTCGGCACGGTTGGGCCGAGGCCCAGAGCGGGCAGGGGCCATTTACATTTTTTTACTTTAGCCCTTTTCCATTTCTAGTTTCTTTTTACTTTTAGCTTTGTAAAATACAACACCTGTACCTAAAATAACATTATAAATTATGCTACTGCCAAATTTAGTTTGGCTTCAAAATAAATTAGCTTAGTAATTTTTATAATTTAAAAAGCAATTAAATTAATATTTAGGCCACTGTTTTGATTAATATAGGGCACTAAAGTACTATATAAAAATGTTGGTTCACTATCTTAATATCCAGAGAAATTTTATATTTTGAAAAAATGTTAAATATTTCATGATAAATTATTAGTGAATATTTCCAACCCACTGAACATTTCTGTTTTACCGTTTGAAGAAAAATAATTTGACTTTATTTTAAATTTGAATCTGAACTGGTTTCGAACCAACGCGAGTTTTACATCAGTAATCGTGGTGACATGGCATCATCCACGGGGGATCACTGTAGCTTAATTATTCGGGCGTCACAAGTATTCCTACGTCGTGAACACCACTTCAAGGGGAAAAACAACCGCCGATGATTGATCTATTATTTTGCTGCCACCGGAATCCTTTTTGATCTTGATCGATGAACTCAAAGTCGATGTAGATACTTTAGTGCCGGTTAATCACGAGCTTCTTCATAGTAACCCGGTGTTCGGTGGCTCAACAGAATTCTTGTTGGTCTCGGCGACCCAAGAATAATTGAATCATCCACATGACGACAGTAATCTCAGTAGAACTTAAATCTCCCGAATCATAAATCTGAATTGATGAACTCAAAAACTAATGTAGATCCTTTCGAACCAAGCCTTCTTCAACTGGCAAATCTTGTTGAGCCAGAAAATTGCGAACTTCTCGAACCCTCGAAAGATCCCTCCAAGAACTCAACACCACCGTGTGCAGGCCCCACGGTGGGCGCCAACTGTCGTGGATTTGTCACGGCAGATGTCCTAGTGTGAGGACTTAGTCGTGAGGCCAACGCATCTATGTGGTAGCTTGAGAGGGGTTGATCGGGATGACAGACGCAACGCACAAGACAAGGATTTAGACAGCTTCGGGCCCCGGGAAACATCATCCGGTAATAACCCTACATGTTGTTTGTGGCTAGGTCTTATTATGATCATGAGGGAGTCACCGCATAAGCCGGCTCCCTTTTAGTTGTGTCTAGTCTTAGAGATTGTTTCTTGCTTGCCTGTCCCTCTTCGGGGAGCCCTGCCCCTCCTTATATAAGTTGAAGGGGCGGCTTACATGTAGAGTCCTATTAGGATTAGAACTAACCTATTCTCTATTACAAGTCGGATACAAGTACGGGTCTTGCTTCCTCGTAAAGGAAATATTCCCCATGCCTTCTGTCTAAAGCCGGCCCACCATAATATGAGCCGGCCTACTGGGCCTTGGGCCTAGTCTTCTATGTGACCCACCATCGGGGTCATCCGTGAGTCGTCTGACCAGTGAGCCGCCAGATCCTTGAGTCGCCAGTCCTCCAGCAGGTCAACGGTGAAGCGCCAAGTCCAGCCGGGTCATACTTCCGGCTGGGTCATACCGCGAGGTATATCCCCAACATAATGTTATGGTTAGAATTTATTCTTAATACTTTCTCGTAGTTGCGGATGCTTGCAAGGGGGTTAATCATAATTAGGAGGTTTGTTCAAGTAAGAACAACACCTAAGCATCGGTCCACCCACATATCAAATTATCAAAGTAGCGAACACAAATCAAACCAACATGATGAAAGTGACTAGATGAAATTCCTGTGTACCCTCAAGAACGCTTTGCTTATCATAAGAGACCGTTTTGGCATGCCCTTTGCCTCAAAAGGATTGAGCTACCTTGCTGCACTTTTGTTACTATTATCATTACTTGCTCATTACAAATTATCTTGCTATCAAACTACTCGTTACTTATAATTTCAGTGCTTGCAGAGATACCTTGTTAAAAACCACTTGTCATTTCCTTCTACTCCTTGTTGGGTTCGACACTCTTACTTATCGAAAGGACTATGATTGATCCTCTATACTTGTGGGTCATCACCCCCCCCCACTAGGAAAGGGGGGGCGCCTCCTCACTTGGGCCTTTATGGCCCAAGTCTTCCTTCTCCTCTTGGCCTATTAAGGCCCGTTGATATTTATTTAATATATATAATACTCAAAACATTTTTAGAGTATTATATATATAATTTAACATCTCCGGAAACGTTTTCCACCTATATATATTTAACCGATAATACCCGATATTCACCGAAACCCTACCGGTGACCCCCAAAACGCTTCCAGAACCTCTCGAAACTATTTTGAATATTAATGAAACTATTTCACGAATATATTTTCATCACTCTCGTTCCACTAACACTTAGCAGATTGTGATTACCTTACGCTTGTGACCCCGTAGGTTCGGTAAAGCATAGGGAAACTGCAACTAATCCCCGGGTGATTTTGGTAATTCATAAGAACATATAGCTCATTGAACTAATATCCATGCAAGTTGAATATTTTAGGAAGTTCAAAGATTGGCATGGCATGGACTAGAGATGTGGACCCCTCAAAATGCTAAGGACAAATATTAGCAAAAGCTCAAGACTCTTCATTTCTATTTTAGTGATCCAAGATCACATTGAGTCAATAGGAAAAGCCAATACTATTAAAAGGGGATGAGGTGTTGCTTAATGGTCTACTTGCTCAAAATGCTTAGTGATATACTCCAAAGCCCTCAACCACTTTAGCAAATCCAAATATGTCCTAAACATAAAGTCAAACTCGGCCCCACCGATTTGATCTATCCGGCGCCACCGAGTTCCTTTGACATAGCCATAGCCAGAAACCCTAATCAGTTCGGTCTCACCGATATGGATTTCAGTCTCACCGAGATGGGATTGAAAACTCTCTGTTTCCCTTTGTAACATTTCGGTCTCACTAAAATGAGTGATTGGTCCCACCGAGTTCGCAATGCAAACTCACTGTTTCCCTTTTGTAACATTTTGGTCTTACCGGAAGGAGCGATCGGTCCCACCGAGTTTGCCTGACCAACTCTTTATTTGCTCATTGCTGAAATCGATCTCACCGAGTTCATGCAATCGGTCACACCAAGATGAGGTTTTTCCCTAACCCTAGTGTTGGTGGAAAACAAAACCTATGGGATCACTGGAATCCCTTCCACGGTTGGCGGGCGCGAGGTTGTGCAAAGATCGGGTCTAATAGCTAGAACAGCGAGATTTTACCCAGGTTCGGGCCGCGAGGATGCGTAATACCCTAGTCCTGCTTTGGTGAATAGTTGAGTGTTCTTGATCTCTTGAACTAGCTATAGCGTGTGACTTGTTCCAAAGATCCGAATCCTTCTCCAGTACGCCTCGGGCCTCCTTTTATAGTCAAAAGGGGTCGCCATAGTGGCACACAGGAGGTGGAAAGGTATACAGTGTACAAGCTTATCGCCTGTCATTACGGGACAAGGTGCATTCAATGTGCCTCTTAGGTGTCCCGTTGCTTTATTGAGGATGGCAACAAGGCCCGTCCCATCCGTCGCCGCTCTACCTCACTCCGACACGCGTCTAGGCCAACGAGGCATGCAGCGCCACGTAGGCTGGCAGGCTACTGAGATGGCGTGGTGGTAGGGTCTTCATGAAGATCTGCATGCCACCACGTAGGTGCTTGCTAAGTTGGCCTGGAGGCCGCAGGTTGCCACGCAGGTGCCTGCCCAGCTGGTTGGGCTGGCAGCTGTATCGGAATGGTGGTCGAGTCTTGGCAGACGTGGTTCTGGTTGTGGCCCCGCAGGTGTCCTCGGCAAGGGTCTTGCCGGGGCCCCGGCGAGGGTCTTGCTGTGGCATCGCGGTCGTCCCCGGCAAGGATCTTGCCGGGGGTCTTGTGGATTTCCTCGACAAGGATCCTGCCGAGGATCATCATCTTCTGGTTCTCATCTGATCTTGTGAAGATCTACCCAAGTGAGGCAAGTCCTTCGTGAACGATGGCCATGGTGGGATAGACAAGGTTGCTTCTTTGTGGACCCTTCATGGGTGGAGCCCTCTGTGGACTCGTGCAACCGTTACCATTCGTGGGTTGAAGTCTCCATCAAAGTGGACGTACGATAGCACCACCTATCGGAACCAAGCCAAAAATCTCCGTGTCTACATTGCGTTTGCCTTCTCCAAACCCTTCCCTTTACCTTCATACGCAATGGTTTACTTTCCACTACTACACTCTTAGAATTGCATAGGTAGGTTGATTGGTTGACTTGTGCTAAGTTGCTAAAATCTGCCAAGACTTAAAATTGGGACAAGGCTAGATTTTTATTTGGTAAAGTAGTCTAATCACCCCCTCTCTAGACCTACTTTCGATCCTACACATAGACATGAACAAAACTCCTTCATTCAATGACTGATAGCAGAACCGTGGACATCCATATTGGTGCCTATGATTACATGAATGATATTCGGCTGAACCTTTGGTTATCCTGTGATGTTCCCTTTGCTTCATGATACTTTACAAGACCCGGTGTGCATCGGTATCCTCTTGGGTCATCACCATGCCCACTATATTGTTGCTCCCGTTACCGGTTTTGTTCTTCTTTCTCGTTGATGTGTTCCTCATCCCCGTGACGTAGTCACATGTGTCTGGCCAGACGATGGTGGATGCCGTCACACCGAGAGGGCCGTAAGAATATCTCCATCATCGGAGGAGCAAATCCCACTCTCGAGTTGTTCGTTCATTTGTCAAACTTTCCGGTGAACCTGAAAGTTGTCGTTATGATCACCTTGTTACAGATGATGTTTGAGAAACCCCAAAGTCCATCGTCTGGTCGGAAGTAACCGAGATACTCTCGTGGTCTGAGGATTCTAACAATCAATGTTATAACAAATTATTTCAGACGATCTGATCACAAAGTATAACATACAAGATTGGGCCGATTCAATATGATCGTTCTTCTAACGCCATACCCTCAATGTTGTTTTAGGACTATCGTTACACCTAACGATATCCTAAGATCCGGAAACATGATTACCAAGAACACTTGAGCCAGTCCTAGAGGCTGGACCGGGAACCTATTGTTTAACAGTTTATCATTCCACACGTGCATATGAGTTTTCCACTCAATCACATATTCCAGGATCATAATAGTTATAGCATGAAATATAAACTCTTAATTATGAATAACAGAAATATAATAATACAATATTATTGCCTCTAGGGCATATTTCCAACAAAATGAAGAAAACAATTTAATTTCTCCTTCCAAAATTGTTGTCATCTTTGATTCTTTTATAGGAATGATACCCCCACATACATCACAAGCACACAAGAATCAGAATGGCTAAAGCCTAACTCTTCCGCCCTGGAGACCAAGGTCTAGTCCTAGGTTTTACCTTTTCCCCTCCCTTTTCTCACGCACCTCTTCCTCCCCCGTACGTGTTCATGGGCCGGCCCATGTGCGTGGCATGACTCCCCCTGTTTTTTTTATTTTGTTGCTGCCTTCTCTTTTCTCATTTCTATTTTTTTGTTTTCTCCTTCTTTAAATTAATCTAGGATCTCCAAATTTCAAAAATTTGCGATCTTGTGAAAAATATTCGAGAAATTATAAAATGTTTGTTAATTCAAAAAATGTACCAGAAATCATAAAATTTTCGTGGATTCAAAAAATATTAGTAATTAAAAAACTATTCACAAATAAAAAATAGGACTTGAAAAAATGGTCGGGAAATAAAATAATGTTCATGATTATGAATGTATATAAACGTATCCGTGATCTGAAAAAATTCCACGAAATTATAGAAAATTTCAAAAAATGCTAAATTCAAATTTTGGTCCCCAATGAAAATAAAAATTCATCGATTTCAAAAAATGTTCCTAAATTCAAAAGTTTTTCATGCATTTCAAAAAATGTTCGTCTAAACAAAACAAATGTTCGTGATTTTCAAAATAATTCCCGAACTTCAAAAAAATGTTTGTCGATTCAAAAAACGGTTTGCCAATACAAAAGTCTTTTTATGTCTAGGATTTGATTAGTTTTCAGAAAGTCTTATATGTCTAGGCATTGGTAGTAGTTTGTGATCGATGAGATTTGTTTTTAAAGTTTTAAACATTCTCTTGTGCGACACAATGACAAGTGTGGCGTGCAGTGGCATGCTCATAGCCATGGGATTTACCATGTTGATGTCTACTAGAACTACGTCGGTACTTCCCCAAAGTGGAAGGGATGATGCAGCACATCAACGGTAGGTATTTCCCTCAGTGATGAGACCAAGGTTATCGAACCAGTAGGACAACCAAGCAACACAACGTAAACAACACTTGCACACAAATAACAAATACTCGCAACCCGATGTGTTAAAGGGGTTGTCAATCCCTTTTGGGTAACGGCGCCAGAAATTGGCAAGTGGACGGGAGAAAGTTGTAATAAATTGTAGATAGATCGCCAAATCGAATACAGTGTAGCAAGGTATTTTTGTATTTTTGGTTTAATAGGTCTAAAAATAAAAGCAAATAAAAATATATCGCAAAGACAAATATAATAAAGAAGAGACCCAGGGGCCGTAGATTTCACTAGTGGCTTCACTCAAGAAAAATAGCAAAAGGTGGGTAAACGAATTACTGTTGGGCAATTGATAAAACTTCAAATAATCATGACGATATCCAGGCAATGATCATTATATAGGCATCAGGTCCAAGATTAGTAGACCGACCCCTGCCTGCATCTACTACTATTACTCCACACATCGACTGCTATTCAACATGCATCTAGTGTATTAAGTTCATGGATAAATGGAGTAATGCAATAAGAACGATGACATGATGTAGACAAGATCTATTTATGTAGAAATAGACCCCATCTTCTTATCCTTAATAGCAACGATACATATGTGTCGGCTCCCCTTCTCTCACTGGGATCAAGCACCGTAAGATTGAACCCATCACAAATCACCTCTTCCCATTGCAAGATAAATAGATCAAGTTGGCTAAAAAACAAATATCAAAGAAGAAATACGAGGCTATAAGCAATCATGCATATAAGAGATCAAAGAAGACTCAAATAACTTTCATGGATAAAAACATAGATCTGATTATAAACTCAAAGTTCATCGGATCCCAACAAACACACCGCAAAAAGGGTTATATCATATGGATCTCCAAGAAACCATTGTATTGAGAATCGAGAGAGAGAGAGAGAGAGAGAGAGAGAGAGAGAGAGAGAGTCATCTAGATACTAACTATGAACCCGTAGGTCTACAAAGAACTACTCACGCATCATCGAAGAGGCACCAATGAGGATGATGAACCCCTCGGTGATGGTGTCTAGATTGGATCTGGTGGTTCTGGAACTTGCCATGACTGGAATTGATTTTCGTCGACTCCTCTAGGGTTTCTGCAATATTGGGGTATTTATAGAGCAAAGAGGCGGTGCGGGAGGCCACCAAGGTGGGCACAACCCACCAGGGCGTGCCTGGGCCTCCAGGCGCACCCTGGTGTCTTGTGCTCACCTTGGGCTCCCTCTTCAGTACTTCTTTGGCCCACTGGATGTGTTCTGGTCCAAAAAATTCGACAAAATGTTTCGCTGTATTTTGACTCCGTTTGGTATTGATTTCCTGCGATGTAAAAAACATGCAGAAAACAGCAACTGCCACTGGGCACTATGTCAATAGGTTAGTACCAAAAAATGATATAAAATGATTGTAAAACATCCAAGAATGTTAATATAACAGCAGGGAACAATCAAAAATTATAGATATGTTGGAGACGTATCAGCATCCCCAAGCTTAATTCTTGCTCGTCCTCGAGTAGGTAAATGATAAAAACAGAATTTTTGATGTGGAATGTTACCTAACATGTTCATCACAAATTATTTTCTTTATAGAATGAACATTTGGACTTTTATATGGTTCAAAGTAATAATCTAGTTTTGACACTCAAGCATATCGACAAGCAACCATGTCTTTCAAAATATCAACACTAAAGCAAGTTATCCGTAGCCCATCATGCTCAATCATTGATCCATTCATGAAACACACAATGCTCAAGTACGATCATAGTGTCCCTTAGTTGGTGTTTTATAAGAGAAGATGGAGACTCAAGTAAAAAAATAAAAATTACATAAAGTAGAAGAAGGGCCCTTCACAGAGGGAAGTAGGGATTTGTAGAGGTGCTAGAGCTCAAAGCAAAAAAGATAGATAAAAACATTTTGGGAGGCATGCTTTTCCTGTCAACGAGAATGATCGAGTAGTCCCAATACTTTCCATGCTAGATGTATCATAGGCGGTTCCCAAACAAAAAATAAAGTTTATTCCTTTTTCAACCATACTTTCACTTTCCATGGCTAGCCGTATCCACAGGTGCCTTCCATACCAATACTTTCCAAGGAATTTATTATTTGACAACATAAAGTAAATTCATTTTTCATTTTGGGACTGGCATCCCTAATACCTTTGTTGTACTCTCGTGCAATGACAAGTGAATAAACACTCATCGTGAGAATAACACATCTTGCATGGAAATATATAAGCCACCCCCTATCGTTTCATGAGCGGTATGAGCACACCGAAGAGAGGTTTATTTTGAAAATTAGAGATGGCACATACAAATTTTCTTAGAACGGCAAAATAATACTGCATATAGCTAGGTATGGTGGACTCATGTGGCAAAACTGGTTTAAAGGATTTTGGATGCACAAGTAGTGATCATACTTAGTGCAAACTGAAGACTAGCAAAAGATTGAGAAGCATCCAACCAAGAAATGAAAAATCTCATAAGCGAGCATTAAGCATAATTAACACCGAGTAATGCACCACAAGTAGGATATAATTTCATTGCACAACTATTGACTTTCATGCTTGCATAGGGAATCACAAACCTTAACACCAATATTCTTACTAAAGCATAATTACTCATCAACATGACTCACATATCATATCATCATATCTCAAAACTATTACAAGGAATCAAGTTTATTTTGTCCAATGATCTTCATGAAAGTCTTTATTATATCCTCCTTGGATATCTATCACATTGGAACTGTTTCATATGTTGCTTTTAATAAGCTCAAACAAAATATAAGTGAAGATCATGAGCATCATATTTCTTTCTCTCAAAATAATTTAAGTGAAGCAAGAGAGAATTTCTTTAAATTTTTACTAACTCTCAAATAAATCTAAGTGAAGCATGAGAGCATTTATTCAAAACTAACAAAGCACGCCATGCTCAAAAAGATATAAGTGAAGCACTAGATCAATTCCATAGCTCATAAAGATTTAAGTGAAGCATAGAGAGCAATTCTAACAAGTCATGGCATAATTTGGCTCTCTCAAATAGGTGTGCCCAGCAAGGATTCAAGACTTAAAGTAAAAAACAAAAGAAGCAAAGAATTGTATCACACAAGACGCTCCAAGCAAAACTCATAATATGTGACGAATAAAAATATAGTTCCAAGTAAGATACCGATGGTCGTTAGAAGAAAGAGGGGATGCCACTCGGTCATTCCCCAACCTTAGTTGATTGCTTGTCTTTGGATAATAGCTTGGGATGCCATGGGCATCCCCAAGCTTAGGCTCTTCTTACTCCTTATTACTTCATCCATCGTAATATCACCCAAAACTTGAAAACTTCAATCACACAAAACTCAACAAAACCTTCGTGAGATCCGTTAGTATAAAAGCAAATCACTACTATAAGTACTGTTGCAATCCATTCATATTTTGTTCTTTCATTATATCTACTGTATTCCAACTTTTCTATGGAAAAAACTCTTCAACCATAGAATCATCAAAACAAGCACACAACACAAAGAAAATAGAATCTGTCAAAAACAGAATAGTCTGTAGCAATCTGGATATTTCGAATACTTCTGTAACTCCAAAATTCTGAAAAATTAGGACCAGGTGAGCAATTTGTATATTAATCTTCTGCAAAAAGAGAATTGGTATTGTATCACGCTTCTGTTAAAAATGAGAATTATTTCTATGAGCGCAAAAGTTTTTGTTTTTCAGTAAGATCAAAGCAACTATCACCCAACATGATCCCAAAGGCTTTGCTTGGTACAAACACTAACTGAAACACAAAAAACACAATCATAACAGTAGCATAATTGTGCAAACACTCAAGAACAAAAATCAAAAGACAAAAATAAATTTTATTCATTGGGTTGCCTCCCAACAAGCGCTATCTTTGCGTCCCAACAAGCGCTATTCTTGAGATCTAAAATATCCAATCGCTTATTACAAAGAGTAATCAAAGTATTCATGCAATTGATACTACTGTTAAGATATTTGAGGGGTTCGTTATATTTTTGCAATTCAACCATATGTTTGTGCAAATCACCAAGTTTGTCCAACATTTGAACTCCCTCTGGGGTGAAAGAAAACCCCTTCTTTTGAGGCAGAACCCCTAGAATTCCTTCTAAGATTTCATACGCAGCATTAGCATCAAGCTCAATAAAATTCCCTTTAGTGGCAAAACCTAAGAGTTGTCTATGATGCAAAGCCAATTCTATGTAAAAATTACGAAGCCAAATCTTTGCGTCCCCCTTTAGGTTGCAAACATGATAGGATTCCATTAGCCTATACCAAGAATCTTTCAAATTTTATCCTTGTCGTTGCTTGAAGTATAAAACTTCAAAATCTGGTGACAAAGGAGGAGGAGTCACGCCAGCCATTATGACTAGAAAGCAAGAATATGAATAGATATGGAAGGAAAACGGTGAACGAAAAAGAGGGCGAATAAAACGGCAAATTTTTGTGAAGTGGGGGAGAGGAAAACGAGAGGCAAATGGCAAACAATGTAAATTTCAAGGAGATGAGATTTGTGATAAGGAACCTGGTAGATGTTGATGATGTTTCCCCGGCAACGGCGCCAGAAATTCCTTTTGATGTCTGCTAGAACTACGTTGGTATTTCCCCAAAGAGGAAGGGATGATGCAGCACAGCAACCGTAGTTATTACCCTCAATGATGAGACCAAGGTTGTCAAATCAGTAGGAGAACCAAGCAACACTATGTAAACAGCACCTGCACACAAATAACAAATACCCACAACCTGACGTGTTAAAGGGGTTGTCAATCCCTTTTGGGTAACGGCGCCAGAAATTGGCAAGTGAATGGGAGAAAGTTGTAATAAATTGATAGATAGATCGCCAAATCAAATAAAGTGCAGCAAGGTATTTTTGTATTTTTTTGTTTAATAGGTCTGAAAAAACAAATAAAAATAGATCACAGAGGCAATATAATAAAGAAGAGACCCGAGGGCCGTAGATTTCACTAGTGGCTTCTCACATGAAAAATAGCAAATGGTGGGTAAACGAATTACTCTTGGGCAATTGATAAAACTTCAAATAATCATGATGATATCCAAGCAATGATCATTATATAGGCATCACATCCAAGATTAGTAGACAGACTCCTACCTGCATCTACTACTATTACTCCACACATCGACCGCTATCCAGCATGCATCTAGTGTATTAAGTTCATGGAGAAACGGAGTAATGCAATAAGAACGATGACATGATGTACACAAGATCTATTTATGTAGAAATAGACCCCATCTTGTTATCCTTAATAGCAACAATACATACATGTGGGTTCCCCATCTGTCACTGGGATCAAGCACCGTAAGATCGAACCCATCATAAAGCACATCTTCCCATTGCAAGATAAATAGATCAAGTTGGCCAAACAGAACTTGTCGTGGAATTGTCACGACAGATGTCCTAGTGTGAGGATTTAGTCGTGAGGCCAACGCATCTATGTAGTAGCTTGAAGGGATTGGTCAGAATCGAGAGATGCGAAGCGGGTGAACACACAAGACAAGGGTTTAGACAGCTTCGAGCCCCGGGAAACATCATCCGGTAATAGCCCTACATGTTAATTGTGGCTAGGTCTCATTATGCTCATGAGGGAGTCGCCGTTAAGCCGGCTCTCCTCTAGTTGTGTCTAGCCTTAACCATTATTTTCTGTCTCTCTTTGGGTGCCCTGCCCCTCCTTATATAAGTTGAAGGGGTGGGGTACATGTAGAGTCCAACTCAGATTTAAGACTTAAACTATTCTGACTTCTCTTCACGGGCTTCTCTCCATGGGCTTCTTAACGTCCTGGGCTTCTTAACTTCGGCTTACGATCTGGCTCATGGTCTGGCTTACAATCTGGCTTACAATGTGCCTTATAACTCTCCGCCGGCTTACACATCTGGCTTAACATCTGCCGGCTTAAACATCTGGCTTAACATCTGCCGGCTTAACATCTGTTGGCTTACCATCTGGCTTAATATCTGCCGGCTTACCATCTCGCTTAAATATCTGCCGGGTCACCAATGAAACACCAAGTCCCAGCCGGGGCATACCATGGGGTGTATCCCCGACATTAGCCCCCAGTTTAATTTGGATTTATCCATGTTAAACTGATCCTGTAAACAAAACACAAGAACAAATTTAACAGGTTATGCTCCGGGTTAAATATTCTTGTAAGCCGGCACCTGAACATCCTCAAGTCCTTGTTGTTTCCTTCTTCTAGAAAATCCGGGTCAATAAGCCAACTTCATAATCAATTGTTGATGTTGGTTTCTCACAGAGAAAAATTGTGAAGAATAATTCATTTGACTCAGCTCCCAATGCTTAAAAATATTGGTCTTGAAATACTCATCTGATCTTCATCCGGCTTAAAAAAATGTAGATCTTGCCAATTTATGATTACCAAAATTGTCGGGTTATAAACAGATGACACCGAGTCATAATTGTTGCCGATGCCGGGTCAAAATTGAGAATTTTGAAGATTTCTCTCCCTCATATCCATATTACCTATAGCCCCAAGTCTTGAGCAGAGCAAAGTGATGACTTAAGACTTGCTTCAATATAAATATTACCACTTTGAAGAAATCCATGTTGTTCATCTCAATCACTAGTCAGAACTGAGTATTCCAAATATGTAGCCCCCAAGTGCTGGGTTGTCATGCTTGCAGCAACCTGGGACTTGCAATTGCCTTATGCTTATAAAAACTTCAACTAGTGTAGCCCCCAAGGGTCGGGTCATTATGCAATAATGAGCAGGGACTTTGTAAATATGATCATGTAGACTTGAATTGTTGACAAGAGCAATTGGTAGCCCCCAAGGGCCGGCTCATTACAATGTGATGAGTCGGGTCTTCAATAAGGTGAGCCAAAAATGACTTTGCATTAGCCCCCAAGTGCCATGGTGCATGCTGGCAGTGACATGGGACTTGCATATTTGATGTAATCTCAACTTGAAATAATGTAGCCCCCAAGTGCCGGGTCATAAGCCTACAGCGACTCGGGACTATTCCTTCCATTCTAGAATAAATCACATCCATTGATAAGATAATAGCCACTGCGTGAAAGCGACTTTGAAAACCTCAATCATAATACTGGTTATTGATAACCATAATAAAAATCCAGCCATGTTGGCTATTAAAGATTTGAATAATATAACCTGTTTTGAAAACCGGTTCCTGCAATATAAACCAATATATCTATACATATGTGATGCATGCTATGATGAAATAATGATGATGCAATATATGATGCAATGTATGTGCATGATGATAGAATACTTCAATGAAACTAGCCTGAGCCACTGGATTGTTCGTGCGTTCCGTGAGCCTGACTCATAGTACCCAATCGACATTTGATCCCAGATAAAGTTAGGGCTTGCTTAAAGACCTTATCAGGAGTACGTGGGGTCAAAGTAACAACATACATCACGCCGATTTATCCAAATTTCAAGGAAGGCGACTTATGAAGCCTGGATCTATCCTGACTATCTGTAAGTCGTGCTCTCGCATGACAAACCGCCGATTGAACCTTAACAAGCTCAAATCTTGGTCGAATACGTCGTAAAGATTGATCGTTAAGAGTTCGACGGGTCAATTGGGATTACCCAATGGAGTTGAAGCAGCTGGCTACAGGTAGGATGACCCAGAAAGGTTATGTTCTCTTTGGTCGAATACGCCTATGTTTGAACAAACCTAGCCAAGAGGGTAGTAACGCCATGTTCTCTTTGGTCCAATACGCCTATGTTTGAGCAGGAAGCCCCCAAGTGACATACTGACGAGTGTGGCATTGAGCTGATCAAGAGGGTAGTAATGCTATGATTCGAATACGATCAGGAAGCCCCCAAGTGACCATAATTGTGGCATTGTGCCGGATCAAAAGGGTAGTAACGCTATGATTCGAATACGATCAGGAAGCCCCCAAGTGACCATAATTGTGGCATTGCGCCGGATCAAAAGGGTAGTAACGCTATGATTCGAATACGATCAGGAAACCCACAAGTGACCATAATTGTGGCATTGCGCCGGATCAAAAGGGTAGTAACGCTATGTTCTCTTTGGTGAATACACCTATGTTTGAACAGGAAGCCCCCAAGTGATATGCTGACAAGTTGTGCTCATCGGGTACCTATGTTTGAGCTGTGTTGTACATCAAACTCTCTTTGGTCCCTGTAACTCGGGCATCAAGCCTCCAAGTGATTTGTAATAAGGCGTGTAAGCCGGATCGGATACCCATGTTTGAA
Organism: Triticum aestivum; assembly: GCF_018294505.1. Classification (NCBI taxonomy): domain Eukaryota; kingdom Viridiplantae; phylum Streptophyta; class Magnoliopsida; order Poales; family Poaceae; genus Triticum; species Triticum aestivum. The sequence continues at coordinate 259,986,440 of NC_057801.1, read as the reverse complement.
CTGTGCATCATGGCAACAAATTCTCTTTGGCAACCTTTAATTTTTTCTGAGAATTCAAACTTTGCGAGAGATAATATTCTTCTTGAGACGGAATTTTAAACCGGATATTGAGAGCTTCAGAACTTTGTGGGAGACAGTTTCCTCTTAAACCGGATTTTGAACTGGATATTGAGAGCTTCAGTGCTGTGTGGGAGACAGGATTTCCCTTGAACCGGATTGTAAACCGGAAGCATCATTGTGAGCCGGAAATTTTCTGACGGCCTTTAATTTTTCACCAATATGGCGGTAGCCTCCGGGACCGGGTTATCTTCCCTCCAATGACCCGGGGTCTTGAATCTCACGATACTTGCTAAGTCATGTCATCATGGCCCCCAAGTCTTAAGACTACTCGAGGAGTTGGCTTGAGACTCTCCATGCTTGACCATGATATGACCAGTGGATTGCTAGAATATCTTGAATCTCAGCGGGTTATAATTGACCATGTCCATTGACCGTCCGGTGTAGGCAAGGTGGCGAGTTGATGATCTTCACAACACTCATTGTATACTCCTGGTATGAGTCATTCAATAAACTTCGTGACATGACAGTAATTTTTTGCAGTGAACAATTGTCCTGCATCAAAAAATATCACAAGCCAGAGTACTTGTTTTTTAAAGAGTAAAAAACATATCAATAGAAATTGACTGGACAGGATTCATCTGATTTGTCCCGGCGATAGATAATCCTCAGAATGTGCTGATCGAGGTGGCTCAAGACGGACCCTCCGGGTATCATTTTTTTAAAACCTGGCCAATTGGCATTTTTCTCAGATCGCTTGATGATAGCTTAGAGTGGCCCAACAACATGGCAGGCCAGTGAGTGAAAGCAACTCAGCGCGGTTTCCTGGCAGTTGATGGCGGGTCAGCGAGTCCATGGCGGCTCGAAAGCGACATGTTCAGAAGACGACTTGAAGTAGAAGACTATGGATTGAAGGTGATCTGCCCCGGACTTGAAAACCGGCCACTCCTTTGGAATTTTCTGTTTTGTGCATCGATAGTGACTCGGAGTTATAAATTTTGTCTCCGTTCTTTGATCTAATTTGTGCACCGATCTCTGGCCGGATTCGGTGGCTTGGAGACCTCGCGGTGTATAGATAAAATCATCTCTTTCCCGATCTCGGCGACTTATGGTGGCCCACAGGCATAACCTTTAATTTTCTCTTGAACCTTAAATCTCACAAATCTTAAACTTGAGCTTATGAAATTGAAGTTAGCATAGATCCTTCTGACCGGCTCTTCTTCACCAAAAAATTTACGAACTTCCCGACCCCTGAAAAGAATCCCTCCAAGAACTCAACACCACCATGCGCAGATTGTAAGCCGGCGGATTGTAAGACAGATTGTAAGCCAGATCGTAAGCCAGATCGTAAGCCGGAAGTTAAGAAGCCCAGGATGTTAAGAAGCCCATGGTGAGAAGCCCATGGAGAGAAGCCCGTGAAGAGAAGTCAGAATAGTTTAAGTCTTAAATCCGAGTTGGACTCTACATGTAACACGCCCCTACAACTTATATAAGGAGGGGCAGGGCACCCCAAGAGAGACATAAAATAATGGTTAAGGCTAGACAGAACTAGATGAGAGCCGGCTTAACGGCGACTCCCTCATGAGCATAATGAGACCTAGCCACAAATAGCATGTAGGGCTATTACCGGATGATGTTTCCTGGGGCCCGAAGCTGTCTAAACCCTTGTCTTGTGTGTTCACCCGCTTCGCGTCTCTTGATTCCGACCAACCCCTTCAGGCTACTACATAGATGCGTTGGCCTCATGACTAAGTCCTCACACTAGGACATCTGCCGTGACAATTCCACAACAAAACCAAATATCGAAGAAGAAATACAAGGCTATAAGAAATCATGCATATAAGAGATCAAAGAAGACTCAAATAACTTTCATGGATAAAAATATAGATCTGATCATAAACTCAAAGTTCATCGGATCCCAATAAACACACCGCAAAAAGAGTTACATCATATGGATCACCAAGAGACCATTGTATTGAGAATCAAAAGAGAGAAATAGAGAAAGCCATCGAGCTACTAACTATGGACCCGTAGGTTTACAAAGAACTACTCACACATCATTGGAGAGGCACCAATAAGGATGACGAACCCCTCCATGATGGTATCTAGATTGGATCTGGTGGTTCTGAAACTTGCGGCGGCTGGAATTGATTTTTGTCGACTCCCCTAGGGTTTTTGGAATATTGGGGTATTTATAGAGCAAATAGGCAGTGTGAGAGGCCACCGAGGTGGGCACAACCCACGCTGGTCCCAAAAAATCCACAAAAAATTTTGCTGGGTTTGGACTCCGTTTGGCATTGATTTCCTGCGATGTAAAAAACATGCAAAAAACAACAACTTGCATTGGGCACTATGTCAATAGGTTAGTACCTAAAAATGATATAAAATGATTATAAAATGATTGTAAAACATCCAGGAATGATAATATAACAGCATGGAACAATCAAAAATTATAGATATGTTGGAGATGTATCACATGTCAAATGCATTGTGATCACGTGGACATCGTGGTCATCATCAGCGATGGTTGGAAGAAAGATAAGTGGCAACATGGTGGGCTACTTGTTAAAATAGTGGGCGATCATATGCCAGGGTATTGAACCATACTTATTTGGGTAGGGTAATATTTTTGTCTCTTGTTGCAACGGACGGGCATGTTTGCTAGTTGTTATCTCAAAACAATTTCTTGCATAAAAAATCTCAAAAAAATCTCAAAACAGAAAAAAAAATTGTGCTTTCCTTGCCCTCGCGCTTGGGTTTATCACTCCTCTCGGTGGCGGTAGCGTCGCCATTGAGAAATATCCCTTCCTCATTATTTTTGGGCCGATAGCCTTGTTGTTGGAGTCCTGGACTAGGGGGTACTCACCACGTCGTATCTCGACTGGGTGGGTCGAGCTGAGGACTCCTATGGCGGTTCACTAATGGGATTGTTGGTTTCTAAGAACCTACATATGAGTTGTGAACAACAACTCTTTGAGAGTTCGGCCAGGGATTGAACACGTCTAGCAATCTTAAGTCATGGATGAAATGTGGTGGATGAATTATAGATGAACACAAAGTGTTACCGAGGTCCGGGCCACCTTCTTGGTGTAATACTCTACTTCTGCCTTGTTTTGTATTGCAATGGTAGAGAGCTACAATGTGTCTGTTACAAGATGAAAAGATCGACCCCCTAGTGCGGCCCTAATCCTTCTCTGTTTATACAACGAGGAGAGAGGGGAAGAGGCAATGAAGGAGAGAGTCTTCCCCTTCACCTCCGTCCACCGGGGGTACCCCCTATCACCATAGCGCGCTATAGTGCAGCCCTGTAGCATGCTCATGCGGGCCATCCCATGACACTGTTGATAACCAATGATGGACAGGATGCCATCAGGAGTCCGCTTAAAAGTCAAACATTATCACTTGGGCTCCACGCTTCTTCTGTAAGCACAACCTGTCCTTGTACTTCTGGGTAGAACTCGTTCTCCCATCCTGTGTGGGGTGTCTAGGATGGCTTCCAGGGAGACTCTTCCCAGGCGAGGAAACGTCCTAAGCAATCTTCTTAGACCCCTCGTGTCAAACGTCTTCGCCCCTTGCTCGCCACGGCACCTTCGTCGAACCTCCCGCTCATCCGGTCCTGGATACCCGTAATCCATTCGTCCGACAGTAGCCCCCGGGCTCTCTACGACCGTAGCTTCTGTGGAATATGTAATAGGAGAAATGGGACCATAGACCGGAGAGGGCTCAATACTCGTCGTCGGCCTTTAATGCGGTGATACTCTATCCCCACATTTCCATCTCGCATGCCATCACCACGGTGATGATCCGAACTGTGAGCATGTGCTGGCGTCTCCTCCATTCTTGCTTTATGATTCCCTAAATCGAATGAATGGAGATAGACATCGGTTCCAATCCTCGTGCTCATTTAACATAGTGGATACTTGGGATGAAGATCTAACAAATTGACTCGATTACATGAAAAATCTCATCCATCTCCATCACCGTCCAGCAAGCCTACAAAGGAACTACTCACTCCCAGTGGTGAGCATCATGGAATTGGCGATGAAGAAGGGTTGATGATGATGATGGCGACGAACCCTCCTCTTCGAAACCCCGAACCGACTCCAGATCAGCCCTCCCGATGAAGTATAGGAGGTGGCAGAGGCTCCGTATCATAAAATGTGATGAAACTTCTTCTCTTATATTTTTCCTCGGGAAGACGGTACTTATGGAGGTGGAATTAGATTAGACAGCCACCTATAGGCCCCATAAGTCACCAGGGCGCGCCCGGTTGCTGCCTTGTGAGCAGCTACTGGCCCCCCTCTGGTGGATATTTGCACCATTATTTTTTATTTCTTCAATAAAAAATCTCCGTCAAGTTTTGTCCAGTTCTGAGAACTTTTATTTCTGCACAAAAATAACACCCTGGTAGTTCTGCTGAAAATAGCGTCGGTTTGGGTTAGTTTCATTCAAATCATGCAAATTAGAGTCTAAAACAAGAGTAAAAGTATTTGAAGAAGTAGATACATTGGAGATGTATCAGCGATCATGGTGGTGCAAATACACCAAGACCATAGCTTTTGGATTCACAACAATGCCGTCTCCAGACTAGGTCTTCATTTTCTTTTTTCTGGGGAAATGTCTCACAGAAGGATCTTTAGCGGGTAAATCAAATCTAACATCCCCCTCAAACACATGTATCACACCTTTGATAGTCCTTAGAAAAGGTCCACCAAAATTTATCGTAGCAATAGGATCTTCAGGCATATCAACTATCGCAAGAGCAATCATGACAGGGCAATCATTTATTTGAACTATAACTCCATGCTTAATTCCTATTGCCCGAGTAAAAGTATAATTAGTCATATTCAATCTAATCTCAGTAGTAACATAAGTAACTAGATTGAGACTATCATAAACAGACTTAGGGATAGTGGAAACACTAGCCCCTCGATCACATAAAGCATTGAACTTACTAAAACCAATATCAATTTGTGGTAGGCTCAAAAGCATCTTCTAGCTTAGCTGGTAAATTGTAAAGCTTCTTTCTTTCATCATCAAGTTCACGTACCTTGGCTGCAACGTGATGAACAAAGAAATTTTATGCCTCATTATTAGATGCCTTAGGTAGTGTGTATTTCATTCATATCATCTTTACGAAGTCTGCAATGGTATAATTATATTCTGCCACATAGCTTGTGTCAAGTTCTTCGGTTTTCTCTTCACTGCTTCTTACCATCTTGACATCTTCAACCGGGTTAGGATCCAGTTTACTTGCAAACTTAGGTAGGATCAATGTTTGGCTCTCTGCAATTTTAGCCACTTGTGCTTCCATATTCTTGGATCCTCCATCAAGCATCTGCACATCATTTGTTAGTCCAACGATCTTACTAGTCAATTGACTATGTCAGTTATCGTGATTCTTCAAAATATTTTTGAAGTTTTCATTCTGCTCACTCTGACTAGCAATAAAAAATTCCAAAGTATCTTTAAGAGTATTTCTATTGTTGCTACTATCTCCATTAAAATTATTTGGTGCTCCATTATTATTAGGATAAGGAAGTTTAGGAGCGTACCCATTATTTTTTCGGTTGGGATTATAGCTATTGCGAGCAATGAAATTCACATCACTAACTTCTTCATTAGTGATGGCATTTATGTTTACCTCTTCTTTACCTTTCATGACGGAGATAAGTTCACCAAGCTTGGCTATCGACTCTGCATTGTTTTCTTCAATTGCATTCACCCCCTTAGTGGTGGTTCTTTCAACATGCCATTGGACATGGTTCTCTTGCATATCAGCAAGTAGTTTCTTGGCATCATCTATGGGCTTTCCCATGATTGTTCCTCCTACAGCTGTATCAAGCATAGTTTTTGAGATGTGATTTAAACAATTATAAAACATATGAAGGATTAACCATTCCTCCATTCCATGATTAGGACACTTCCTTATGGCTTCTTTCATTCTATCCCACGCAAGCGCTAGTGGCTCACGTTCTTCTTGCTTAAAACATGTAATCTGAGAACAAAGTTGCATAATTTTTGCAGGTGGACAAAACTTAGATATGAATTTGCTGCAACAATCAACCCAAGAAGTTATATTGCCTCTCGGTAAAGCTAGAAGCCATTGTTTTGCTTTTCCTCTTAGAGAGAAAGGAAATAAACGCAACTTCAAGGCATCTGGGGTCATATTCTCTAATGCATGTCATGTTGCACAATTCAGTGAAATTATGCAAGTGCATACCGACATCTTCAGAAGCAGAGCCTCCAAATTGGTCCTGTTGAACCATGGAAACTAAGTTCGGTTTGATCTCATACTCAGCGGCCGCAAACCTCAGGTTGTGCTATGGGTTCATGCATGAAGTTATTGTTGGGAGTAGCAAAACTTCCAAGATTACGAGCCATGGTAATCTTTTTTGGGTTTTTCAAGTGATAAGACTTGCAACAAAATTAAACTAGAACAAAAGGCAAAAAAACAACATCAAAAACTAAACCTTAACACATAGACTAGGAACACTCAACTCCTCCGTGGAAACAATACCAAAAAAAGGGCTTGATACTTCCTTTTAGTGATCTTGTAACAGAACAGAAAGTATCCGACACCTATTTCCCCAAGAATTGACCCTGGGTTATCGAACTAGCGAGAGGAAGGTTCCCTTGAAGCGATGGTCTGTAGCAAACTTTTGTCAAAGAAATAATTCCAACTTTTGACCGGATCAAATCAAGCAATTTATATTAAACCACTTATAATAAAAAGAGGTACGAGTATGAGGTCTTAATGCTTACAACCATGCATGTGTTGTGACCAGATATGATCTTAATTTATGCGTTGGAAGTCACCCATCGAGATGTGCTTGTTATGAACCAAGGTGGGGGATGTGTCCAAATAACATCTTGGCCGACACGTGTCCTGCATCAAGAATCAAGTGAACCAAAGGCCCTATCCATCGCGTGGGGTTAACTCGATAATTAAGATTATAATAATCAGACAAGGCTTTGGGCATTTGATGACTACACCTCATGAATCCCCAAGGATTGGATCCATGTTACCGTACTAAACCCTCCTATCACTGGTGTTCAGAATAATACTTCACAGTCTCCTTGCCCTTAGCCTCTTTGTGGTTTGTTCTCCATGATCCTGGGTACCTGGAGGGATGAAGAACGCAAACCAGATAAGAGACATCTACGGAAAACTTCTATTTCACATATTGGAGCCGTTAATTCAAAGCACTTCCATTGATCCCCGCAACAAATACAGAGGGTTGCAAGGCCTTTACCTCAACCCATACCTTACCAAACTATTCAGACATGGATATCAGATCGCATGAAGAACATATTGAAGACTATCATGGAGATTGATTGATAATATGTCTTACAATGGATGCCTTGTGCGATGCACGATTACAAGTATGATGTAAAGAGGAAGCACTATGGTGGTGATGGTGCTATGTAGATGGAAATGGCAGCGACTAGGGTTTGTGAAGAGGGATGAAGATGACTCTGTTCTGGCTTCGCTCGCGAATGTTCTGTTGACATTTCGGTGTGGTCCCCTTTATACAAGTTTTTCAGGTGGACAAGGAGCCTCAGAATCCACACCATACGACCGCTCATGCGAGCGGTCGCGGTCATATGAAACACCGTCTTTTGCTCGATGGCTTCCAGTGCGCCTCCTCCTGATTTCTCCTTATTCCTCGTTTACTTCTTTCCATGTTCTCACTTGATTTCGTCCATATCTTACCCATTTCCTGTGGAAACACATTAGAGAGAGAATTTTTGGAATCCTTTGCATTCATTAGTCATTAGTAGCAATATCAGAGCGAATATCTCACTTTTAATGAAATATATCGGTTTAAACAAAGGGTAAATGAGTTTAAAAATATCACTCATTATGTACCCCTCACCCCCTATATAAAGAGAGGGGAGGGACCTGTCGCCACCACCCAAAGCCCAAGCGCCACCCTCTCTTTCTCCTTCTACTTCCTCCACCGCAGTTGCTTTGCGAAGCCCTGCAGAAAATCCTCCACCACCACCACGCCATCTGCTGGCCTAGATCCCATCTACCTCTCTCGCTCTCGCTTGCTGGATCAAGGAGGATACGCCACTAAGCCGCACGTGTGCATAACTCAGAGGTGCCATTCATGCGGCGCTCGATTGGATTAGATTGTGAAGAGTACGACTACATCAACCATGTTCGTTGAATGTTGTCGCTTTCGGTCTACAAGGGTATGTAGACACACTCCCACTCGTTGATAGCATCACCTAGATTAGATCTTGGGTGAATTCGTAGGGAAAAAATTTCATGCAACAATTGCCTCCATACTTCAAAGAAATCTTACACGTCAGTGAACATGTCGGGCCGGGAGTGCAGAGGCCAGCTCAACTTGCGGGTTTACGTGAAGCGGTGGACCTATGTAATTTCGTTGATCTGGGATACAAGGGCAGAGGCTGGACTTTTGAGACAAAAGTCATGGGAGGTCCGTATTGCGAGTTAAATCCACAGAACCACCACATTTATGTCATGATTAGCCAAAACAACCACTTTACGTTTCATGGCAGACAACACCGAACCAAAAATCTGACAGTGGCAAAAAACAGTAAAAAAATAAGCTTGTTTTGACATGGCAAAGTGGTCGCGTGGCTAATGGTGGACAGTGCAAGCAGTAACGGCCGTTAACGATCAGACCGGTCGAGCCGGTCGGTCGGTCATCAAAAAGGAAACAATGCTCCTCTTCTCACTTTTGCTCGCTCTCACTCTCCCTCCCTTGCACTCGCTCTCGCTCCTCTCTGCGCGGGCGCCGCTCAACCTCGTCGTCATCGCCCCCGCAATGGCTTCTTGGTTAGATCTGGAGGACAACAGCGAGGACGAGGAGTTGACCTACACTGGCGTGGACCTGGATGTGTTGGTATGTATTCTACACTAGTTTCAGTGAGGGTTAGGGTTAGGGTTTGGGTATTAGGATTTGCAGAGTCTCACATTTTAGATCCTCCCTTCTCTGCCTCTCCTCTGTGCCTAATGCTTCTTGTCAATGCAGGAGAATCCTGATACCACCATTCATGCTTCCTTCTGTGGGTCATGACTGCCCCCCAAATGAAATGCAAGCTTCACCAGTTTAGGGGCAAGAAATGTGTTGCATTTGATGGCATAACACGGGTAGACGATTCTATGGTTGTGCTAAGCAGATAATATTTGATTTCCTTATTGTTTAATGAATGTGCTCTGCAATTGAATGTGCTCTCATGTTAAGTAGTTTACTGAATTCATTTTAACTCAATGTGGGTAGTAGTAGTAGTAAACTGAACTTGCTACTGTTAACTGAATTTGCTACTGTTAACTGAATTTGTTAGTGTAAACTGAATTACTAGTGTTAACTGAATTTGGTACCTTTAACTAAATTACTAGTGTTAACTAAACTTGCTACTGTTAACTAAATTACAAGTGTTAATTGAATTTGCTATTGTTAACTGAATTTGCAATTGTTAACTGAAGTTGCTATAGTTAAATGAATTTGCTGCTGTTAACTGAACTTGCTACTATTAGACTACCCACAATGGGAGTAACATAGGTAATAACATCACACATATCTAGATAAAATAGATGATGTTGCAAGCAATAAATGAAGTAAGAGAGCCATGTGGTAACATAGCTAGTTAGGCTGGTCACAATGGGCAAGAACATAAGCTAGTAACTTCACACTTCCCTAGACTATGTTACTACCTCCATAGTGGGTAGGAACATCTATGTAGTGTCATGCAACGATGTATTTATTAGGTTATAGACTCATTGTTTCTTGGAGTGTGTGATGTTCCGGTAACTTAGCTAGTTACCACAAGCATCTCTCTCTTCATTAAATACGTGCCACATAAGCAAAGTTGTATTGAAGTGTGTGATGTTACTCCTAAGTTCCTCCCCACTGTGACCAGCCTTACTACTAGTATGAATAACATCACACATATCAAGGCAAGATGAGTCTATAGTCTAATAAATGAAGTGTTGCATGTTACCACACATATGTTACTTCCCACTATAGAGGTAGTAACATAGAGTAGTAACATGCCCTCTATGTTACTACCCATTGCGGCTAGTCTTAACTGAATTGCATGTGTAAATTAAATTTGCTACTCTTAACTGAATTGCACATTATTTTTCGCGAATCCGTGTTCTTTGTGCCTAGCATTGCCATGACTAGGGTATGCCTATTTTTCATCTAAATTTTGGCTTTGGCTTGAATTCTTTGATGTGTTTAGAGGAGTATGATGTTGTGATTACCATAGGATCAGTATTGTATCATTATATTGGACTGAAAATTATTTTGTAGATGTTCACGAGGAGGTCCACACGTGTCGCTCGCGGTGATGCACCGGGTTCATCCGCGAGTGTCGCACAACAAGTTTTTCATATAGGGGTCGTCTTCACCGACCGCAAAGCAATGAGGAAATACAAGGCCTGGGGTAGGGACCGGTCTGTCACCACTGCTAAGAAGACGACGCTAGCTCGACGAGAGATCGCCAAGAAGTGGTCGCCAAGCGACACCTCCGCCTTCGGTTGCATGGGCAAGGGCGCCGCCAAGGCACCACGGTCGGGGTCAGCATTGGCGGCGGTGGCCCTTCGCACGACAAAGGAGGAAGTAGAGCGACTCCTCCACAAGCACGAGGTAGCGGCCGGGCAAGGCTCTCGAGCCCTTTCGTTGCTGGAAGGACTATAACTTCGACAACGATAGCATGGACAACAACGGCGGTGCAGCCATCCAAGGCTACCACATGTACGAGGCCACCATCTGCTACAAGTTAGCCTCCTAGGTTTTTTTTAACTTTTTGGTTAAACGGAGAAAATATCGGCAAATTATGTCCAAATTTTAGTAAATTCCGTGGCGTTTGATGAAATTTGTCTGATTTAATCAAATTTGTTTTGAAGTGGATGCAGGCACAGTTGAATGGCTGACTCCAGTATGACACCATGTCGTTTAGGGGGATGACCTTATCGTTTGGAAGCATGACCACGTGTATCTGTACATGAGCTGATGAACCTCGATTACAGGGCAGATAGTGACAAATGCTAAGGCTGCGTTTTGGAGCATATTGCAGTCGATATAATTCTTTCTAAATACTTGAACTCTCTTTCCACATTTTGCCGTTTGGGGCTCAAAATAGCACCGTACCAGACAGAACAGATAAAAGAGCTGCATCCATTCTTTTTCTGTGGTTTTATTTATTCTACAAACTACTCCCTCTGTAAAGAAATATAAGAGCGTTTATATTACTAAAGTAGTGCTGTAAACACTCTTATATTTCTTTAAGGATGGAGTAGTTAGAATATTTCCAACAGCAACTACCGTTTTTCACAGCTATTTTGCATTGCTTATAAATTTACATTGTACTGATTCAAAAGAGAATGAGCTCGACAAAGAAATGGAATTAGAAACTTGCAGAATCTGAAACTGGATGCTAGCAAAGCACCCTTGGCTATTACTCCCCCCGTCCGAAAAAATTTGTCCCCCAAATGGATCTATCTAACATCAAGTTAGTGGTAAATACATCCATTTGAGGGACAAGGTCGGGACAAGTATTTTCGGACGGAGGGAGTACAACCCAAGACAACGATAAGATTAGCTGGCAGAGTTTCTTTGGAAACAGCAGAAAATTAACATGCACAAAACAAAGCATCGTTTAAGTGCCAATACAACATTAAACAGAATTGATCTTCAACGTTCTTCACTTGAAACAAATACAACATTAAACAGAATTGATCTTCAACGTTCTTCCCTTGAAACAAAACCTCGAGAGAGAGGTTCAATGATCCATTAAATAGGTAGGCATGAGTAGACAGACAAGCAAACACATCAGGCCTGAACAGCGCAAGATGCTTAGAGAGGTGCGTAAAAAATAAGCCAATTTCTCTTAAGCACCGTTGCTGCTTATTTGTTGAGCACAGACACTTACTTAGACACCTCTGCTATAGAAACAAGCACCGGTACTTAAGGGAAAAAACAATTTATTTATACAAGCACTTCTCTAAACACCTTGCAGTGTACATGGTCTTATGAGGCATGTAAGCTCGCCTTAGGAGTAACTGGAACAAGACTTGGCGTGTAATAGAGTAGGTCGAACCAAAATAAATTTTCCCATGCATGTCCCAATGTGTCTTCACTAGGCCCAAGGAACCTTAGCTCATCGATATCGAACATGTCGTTTTCTTTTACACCATGATCCTTCATGTAATAACGGAAGAGACAATGGCCTCTCCGTAGAAGAATCTCGCCATTGCTAAGTGAGGCCATTGGCAAGCACTGGTCTGAAACATTCATTACATAGTGACATTCCCATTCCGGGACCAATATATCTCTTGTCATCCAGATCAATACTCGTTGCATACTCTTGCAGAAGAAAGTAGCGCATTCCCCACCAAGCTCATGGATAACAATATCTTCATCTTCAACTGTAGGGTAGAGGTTGTTAAGCAACAGAGTGATGCCGAAAGTTTCGTCTTGAAGGCTGAAACGAAGCAGCCCCTGTGGGGAGCATGGCTGATTTTCCCTATCGATGAAATAGAATAGACACCCCTTGCAGTGTATGGCAGTTTGCGGACAAAGGATAAGGTACGGTGGATCCACCAAGGTTTCCCTCCAAGACCCCTCTCGGCAATTAATGGTGATGACCTCCATCCCCATTGCAACGGAATTGTAATCACATGAACGGAAGAAAGACCGTGCAACCTTATATGTGCCAGTGGAAACATCAAGGCCCAAACCAATGGGAAGGCATACGAGACGTTGCAACACGTTGTGATGACTCCTCGGCAGAGCAATGCCATCTCTAGTGGCCGGGTTGAAGACATAAGCATTGGTGTCTGTAGGGAGCAGCACCAACCCATCGCAGTGTGCCATCTGGGACACCAACCCAAACTTGCCAGCCGGGAAGTGCCTCCCGTGAAGAAGCATTGCGCTACTACTATGACTCATTCCAACTTTTGTTGCTACTTTTGGCAAATCATCTTCTTGTAAAGACCACTGGAAGAAACGGATGTTGGTGGAAAAAATGCCTGAGGGATTGGAATGTACTCCCTCCGTCCCAAAATAAGTGTCTCAACTTTGTACTAGCTCTAGTACAAATACAAATTTGTACTAAGCTCAAGACACTTATTTTGGGACGGAGGGAGTAGATAAATCTGGGGGGTGATGAGGAAGGAAGACGGATTGTGATGTTGTTTCTGTTTGGAGCATTGGAGGTGTGCACGAACAAAAACAGGTTGGGAGATAATGGTGTACCAGACCTTGCTAACCAACTTGATCCTAGCCAGCGACTCCACAGGCAGCCGGATTAAGATCTCCCACACCATCTCGTCCAACAATTCCTCGCCTGCAGGATGTCCAGACCTCTTCGTTTGCTTCCTCTGTGGCATCCTCCACTTCCTCTTTCTCGCATCATTAACCGTCTTTTGTGTAAAGGTATCATCAACCCTCTTCAAGTCCATGTAGCAACAAACAAAACAAAATATATACTTAGATTCGGCACTGGCTTTGCTGACACGAAAAAACACAGATATACATAGTATATATATAAATATTTTGCGTGTTCGATGGATGAATTCGAACACGGTCTACGCGGTCTGTTTAGGATCCTTCCCGGACACGGTCTCTGTCTTAGTATAGGAGCACACAAACTCACTCGATTTTTCTTTTTTATTGTAATAAACAAACGAATCCGTGAGATCTGAAAGCTCAAAGTGACTCAGATCCGGAAAAATGATTTGCTTCTCTCAAAAAAACTACAGTGAAAATATAGAAGAACATTTAAGGTGTGGCGGAAATTACCGGAAGCCTGGTGTCGTCGCCCTCCAGGAGCCTGGACATGGCTGTAAGCAGATTCGAGAGGGTTTGCGCGTGGAGGCGCAGTTGCGGATAGCGGCGGCGTTTCCAGAGCGCTCCTCTCTTCGGCGCCCTTATGCGCCAGTTGGCGCAGCAGCGCATAGGGCGCGTCTGCGTGGGCCTTGGCCCAGTTCCTTCGCACCGTTGCGGTTTTGGTTCGCTCGGCCATCGGAGATCCTATACGCTGCGCAACGGCGAATCCTATTGGACGCCCGTGTGCGGAAAATCCTACTCGCCGCTCGTTGCGGCAAGCTGTCGCCGCTTTGGCCGGCCCATTTTAGCGTTTCATTCAGCCGGTTTTTTTTCTGGTTTTGGGAACTTTTTAGAAGGTTCCTGAACCGGCCTTTTCTTTTTCAGTTTCTTTTTTGTTTTCCTTTTTTCTATTTCTCTTCTTTTTCCTTTTTCTTTTCTTTTTTATGTTTCCTTTTTTGTTTTACTTTTTTTCTTTTTCAAGTTTATTTAAAAAAATTTTAAATTTCAAAAAATGTTCTTGTTTTTTAGATTTTGTTCACAAATTCAAAAAATATTTCCATTTTACAAAAGGAATCATAAATTCAAAAAATGTTCCCGGTTTCAAAGAAAATTCAGAATTTTCAAAAAATGTTTATGTTTTTCAAATTTTGTTCCAGATTCAAAAAATGTTCATGGATTTCATAATTTGTTTGGAATTTCAATAATTTTCCCTTTTCCAAAAAAAACACAGATTCAAAAAATGTTTGTATATCCAAAAACTTTAAATTTTGTTTTCTTTTTTGAAAAAGTTCGGATTTCAAAAATTGTTCACGTTTTTAATTTTTTGTTCGTGTTATGCTTTTCTCCTTTTTCCAAAAAAAGTGTTTGGTGTTTCTAAATTTGTTCATGTTTTGAAAAAATGTTCGTACTTGTCAAAAAGTGTTCGCCGTTTGTAAATAATGTTCAGGACTTTTAAAATTGTTCACGGTTGCTTTACGATTTTTTGAAATATGTTCAAAAATTATAAATTTTGGTCAAGTTGAAAATAAATATTTTCCTTTGCAAAAGTAGGAATCTCAAAATTGTTCGTAATTTCCAAGAAACAGTGAAAAAATGAATAAATGTTTCAAATCTGCTTCCATTGTCTTTCTTTTAAGATCAACCGACTCCATTGTTTGTTCTTAAACGTGTGTTCTAAGCATTTGTTTACTGCCGTCGTGAGCACTAGTGGCTAGCTGGATGCAGGTAAAAATGCCTGATCACGTGTTCGAGTCCCACAAAAACCTCTTTTTCTTGGGGGTTTTGCGTCGTGTTGTATTGCGTTCAACTTCGGTTGTACTGGGCCGGCCCAGTCGTCGATCCCTGTGCGGCGTGCGCTCCATTTGCCGCAATATGCGGCGTATAGGAGGTCCCCCGCGTCCAGTAGCGATGGCTTCGCTGAAGATTTCCTCCGTGGCGGAGTGAGGTGGGCCAGCCCATGTACGCGCATCCACTGTTTGTTCTTTTTTTCAGTCGCTTTCTGCTGCTCTAGTTTTTCCCTTGTCTTCCAGGTTTGTGTTTCAGTTTTTTCTTTCTCTATTTCAGATTTATTTATCTTATGATTTTTTTATTATGGTTTCTTATTTCTGTTTATTTATTTTTCTTCTCTTTTTTGTGTATAATACAAAGAGTTCACCATGTCTTACAAAATGTTCATCTTATATATAAGGAAATGTTCAATGTATATTAACAAAATGTTCAACGTATTTTTAAAATTGTTCAGCATATGTCACAAAAATTTGGTTGATGTTTTTTTAAAAGATGTTGATTTTCTTATTAAAAAAAGACATGCCACTCTACCTAGGACTTTAACGAAATCACAAGTTGAGGAGCGCTTCTGCCAACGGTTAGTTGGGGAACGCTCCGCGCGCGACAAGTGTTACGTGCGTAGCGCTGCTGAGACTTTTCCGGGGCGCTCTCCACGCGACACTTGTCGGGCGGAGGGGCACTCTCGTGATTTCTGGTTTCTGGTTCTCCTTTTTGGTTTTTCTTTTTTTCTCTTTAGTCCTTGAATTTTTAGTGTTTTCTAATACACTTTTGATCTGTTTCTAAGATCTGTTTCTCTCTCGTGTCGCCGACCCGTCACCGCCGACTTCACTTTCGTTGTTGTCCTCGCTGCGCATCGCCGCTGCCGCTCTTATCGTCTTCTTACGGCGGCTCTTCTTTATCGTCCACGGCGCTTCGTCGTTCGCACCATCGTTGTTGCCTACCGCCTGAGTACCGGCTGCATTCATTGGTTCCTTGTTTCCTTTTTGTTTCCCTTTATGTCCCCATTATATTTTCGGACAATGGATATTTATGGGGTGATTATGGGTGGGGGCTTCCAATACTATTAAATGTCAACTTTCAACTCGGTTTGTGCAATTAGTTCTTAATAATCGGAGCGGAATTGTAATCACATGAACGGAAGAAAGACCATGCGGCGAATCCTATTGGACTGGACGCCCGTGTGCGTCCAGTAGCGATGGCTTCGCTGAAGATTTCGTCCCTGGCGGAGTGAGGTGGGCCAGCCCATGTACGCGCATCCACTGCTTGTTCTTTTTTCAGTCGCTTTCTGCTGATCTGTTTTTTCCCTTGTCTTCCAGTTTTGTGTTTCAGGTTTTTTCTTTCTCTATTTCAGATTTATTTATCTTATGATTTTTTATTATGGTTTCTTATTTCTGTTTATTTATTTTTGTTCTCTTTTTTGTGTATAATAGAAAGAGTTCACCATGTCTTACAAAATGTTCATAGCATATATAAGGAAATGTTCAACATATTTTAAAAATTGTTCAACAAATGTCACAAAAATGTTCAATTATTATTTAAAAAAATGTTCAGCATATATCACAATAATGTCCAGTGTGTATTAAAGAACTGTTCAACGTATATTTAAAATTGTTCATCATATATATAAGAAATTTCAACAAATGTTTGAAATTAAAACGAAAGTTTTCGAATAATTGTTCGTGTTTTTAAGGTATGTTATTTTGAAATTTGTTCACGATAAGAAAATCTTGGTTGATGTTTTTTCCCAAAAGATGTTGATTTTCTTATTAAAAAAGACATGCCGCTGTACCTAGGACTTTAATGAAAGCACTAGTTGAGGAGCGCTCCCGCCAACGGTTAGTTGCACTACTGGAATCAGCTTCTTTGCCGTCCGCCATGGCGGGCGGCAAAGGCACAGATCCCGGACGGCAAAGTCCTTTGCCGTCAGCCAGCGGACGGCAAACAGTCCGGCTGAACACGTGCCAGCAAAGGCCTTCTTTGCCGTTCGCTTTGCAGAAACGGACGACAAAGGATTGTGCCGTCCGCCATCTGAGGCCAGCAGACGGCAACGACGACGGACGTCAGTGGTGCGGGGTGAGAGCCGTTAGGGGGTTAACGGCGCACTTTGCCGTCTACTGACAGACGACAAAGAGCTTAGCTAGGGCAGCACTGGGAAGCTGCCACATGGCCAGCTATGCCGTCTGCCAGCAGACGGCATAGATGGCCCTGTTTGCCAGGCCTATTTGGTCACTTTGCCGTCCGCTTGCAGACGGCAAAATGACCAAATAGGCAGCCAGTGGTCCCAGTTTGCACAGGTGACTGCCACGTGTCCTCTTTGTCGTCTGCTAACGGATGGCCGACGGCAAAGAGGCTATACATTTCCTGTTTTTATTTTAATCCAATTAATTAGACATGGTTTCAAACACAGATATACATGCATACATATCCAACATCATGTCCAACAACATATTTTATCAAATCCAACAAAATAGTTCAACAAAGTCCAACATATCCATATATACATAACCAAAAACAAGTTTCCAACAACATATCCATATAGACATACATATCCAAACAAGTTTTCATAAACAACAAGAAAGCACCAGAAGAATAGTACACTCCATGAATTCAAGCCTTCCTCATATAAAGCAAATCTGCAAATTGGGAAAGATGAAAGTTAGAAGAAGAAGAAGAAGAAGAGTCTTCTTCTTCTTCTTCTTCTTCTTTATCTTCTTCTTCTTCTTCTTCTTCTTCTTCTTCTTCTAACTAAGGTAAGTAAAAATGCCATTTTATTGCTAAGCTAGGTAAAAATGCTAAGTGTAGGTCATTTTAGAGCTAAGCTATGTAAATAGGTCATTTTGGAGCTTAGTAAGGTTATTATGTCATTTTCGAGGAAAATAAGCTAAGTCTATATCATTTTGGAGGTAACAAAGATTATCATGCCATTTTTGACCTAAGTATGCTAAGTATGTCATAAATGAACTAAATAAGCTAAGTATAGCTCATTTTTTTATCTAACTTAGGTAATTATGCCATTTAGGAGGAAAATAAGCTAAGTATCCATTTGTAAAGCAAAACATT
The DNA here is from genome assembly GCF_018294505.1 of Triticum aestivum. Taxonomy (NCBI): domain Eukaryota; kingdom Viridiplantae; phylum Streptophyta; class Magnoliopsida; order Poales; family Poaceae; genus Triticum; species Triticum aestivum. The sequence continues at coordinate 259,968,222 of NC_057801.1, read as the reverse complement.
AGAGAAAACTTACCCTCATCACAACAAATATGATGAAGATCGCAACTAAGGTAACAATTGATCCAACGGCACAATGATACCAAGCCTCATTATCAATGGCATATTTTCTAATCTTCTTAAGCTTCAGGCGCATTGCATCCATCTTCAAGTGCATTGCATTCATCTTCATCTTGTGATCATCGATGACATCGGCAACATACAACTCCAATGTTACCTTCTCTTCTTCAATTCTTTTAATTTTTTCTTTCAAATACTCATTTTCTTTTTCAACTAAATTTAACTTCTCGACAAGAGGGTCGGTTTCAAATTCCGGTTCACATACCTCCTAGATTAAAATATCTCTATGTCAACTTGATGGCCATAATTGTCATAAATGCGAAATGCAACAAATAGTTATGAAAGAGAATTTACCACATCCGAATCATAAAGCGGGCGAGGGGCGATGGGGACGGACATCAAGACCATGGCACTATGTATAAGAAACAATCATACAAAGTAAGAAATTATGCATACCAACTATATAAATCATACAATCATACAAATAACTATATAAATCAAGTACAACATAAAAATTTGAATACCTAATAATCACTATCGGTAATGACGCGCTCATCATCATCATTAATAAATGCATCATCATCATCACTATCGGTAATGACGTGCTCATCATCATCATTAATAAATGCATCATCATGTGGAAGGCCACCTTTACGTAATCGTTCAAGCATTGACAGGTCATCTGCAGCGGTAACTTCTTCTTCTTCCGGCTCTTCTTGTTCTGGATCAGGTGTGAAGTCGGATTCACTATCGTTGTCTACTTCAATGTTCTGGGGTGGAGTAGAGCGGTTCTTGAAACGTTTTTTGGCAAGACGTGTTTCTTGGAAGAATTCTCCTTCGTCATATGTGTCTTGGTTAATGTGAGGTTCATAATCCTGTTCATTGGGGGGAGGTGGTCTAACACGTGGCGGCACTTCATAAACGACATCCCAACTATTGAGATTTGGATCACTTTGACAGTCCCACGGTAGATAGAAAACTTGGGTTGACTGTTAAGCCGTAATATAGACATCGGGAACATCCAAATGGGTGCTTTGTTTGATTTCGACTAGCCCTATATGTTCATGAGTCCTTCTAGTCTCCCTGGGCTGGAACCAATAACATCTGAAGACTACGACGTTTGGTGGGTTTTCACCATAGAATTGAAGTTCATAAATTGCTTCAACTCTTCCATAATACCCGATACCTCCTTCGCCGATAGGAGAGACACAACAATTTGTAGACTTTCGGTCCGCCATAGATAGCTCTTTGCCATAGGTACGAAAGCGATACCCGTTGATGTCGTAATTGTCAAATGAACGGACCTTATAGTCAAAACCATTAGCTACTTGTCTCAATTCGGCATCCATAATCTCTGAATTAGCCTACAAGTTTAATACGAAAGGATTGTTGCATTAGTCGCAAATTAGCCAAAGAAATGAAAGGGTCTAATGGAAATTACCGTTTTTTTTGAACCAAGAGGTGAAACCGGGATATTCGCCTCCTTGCTTTGCCAGAAGCTCATACTCTTCGATGGAATCCTTTTGGATCACCGCTTCATACGAGAATATGGCGACGTATCGACTGCATCAAATATCCAGGATTAAGAGCAGCTCAAAGAAATTATAAGTTGTGAAACAATGTAACGAGATCTCTTTGCTAAAGGCGTCGTATACGCCGACAAGTCATGCGTCGAGTACATGTACCAGGCACGCATTATGAAGTTCTCTTTGCTAAAGGTGTCGTATGTCTTGAACCCATTATCCCAAGCTTCTTGCAATTCGCCCTTAAGCGGTTGCACGTACACATTCATATTCTTCCCCGAATAGTTGGACACTGGAATTATCAATGTCGGAAAATGTTCTTTCTTTGCATAATCTGCCAGGAGGGGGGGGGGGGTGTGACGCCCGGATAATCAGGCTATAGTAATCCCACGTTAACTATGCCATGTCACCTCGCTTACTGTTGATAAACTCTCGATAGTTCAAAACCGATTCAGAATTCAGACTTAAAATAAAGTCAAACTAGTAAGGTTTTCAAATGTCAAAACTAAAAAGTACAAACGGTGACAAATAATGCATAGGTAAGTAAGGTGAAGAAACCACACTTTTATAAAATGTTTGAATGCTCTAAAATGATTCAAGCAGTAGCTAAAACAACTAGATAAATGCCTTTTGTATTTTATAAAATACTAAACTATTTTATTTGGGGGTTAAACCTTTTTGTGACCGAGGTATAATTAGTAATACTAATTTATGTGCAACTTTTATGTTTTATAAAACTAAAATAATGTAAACTTGTAGAAAGAAAAATAAGAAAAGAAAAGCAAACAAAATAAATAAATCCAGGGGAAAACCCCCAAGCCAACTGGGCCAAACGGCCCAGCCAGCCAGCCCACTGGCCCATCTGCCCCCCTCACTTCCTTAACCCCCACTCCCCACCGAACCCTAGGCACCGACACCCCACTTCCTCCCCCCCCACTCGCGCCCCCACTCTCCCTCTCCCCTGATCCAATCGGGATCGGGCTTGAACGCCTCCGTCTTCTCGCCCCGCCGCCGCCGGGATTGAACCCATCTTCGCCGGACTGCCCCAGCGCCACTCGCCAGCATCGCCGGTGTCGCCCCATCGTCTCTTCCCCGCCGGCCTCCTCGAGCCACGCCGACCGGGACGACCGCACTGGACGCCATCACCTACGTCCACCCCACCGCCGAATCTCGTCGCCCCGCCTCACGTCGTCGCCGTCCTCCTCCCCACGGATCGTCCCCGAGCCCATTGCCATGCCCCTCCCGTTCCCCTGTGAGCCGCCACCTCCCTCCTCCCTCTCCTCCTCTGTGCGTGCGTGTCGCCCTCACCGCGCGCTTGGTGCCCCGCTCCGTCGTTGCGACGCACGGCCACGCGCGAGCCCGCACCCGCGTCCGGAGCTCACTCCGCCGTGGCCTACCCCGTCACTGCCCCCGCCGTTTCGCTGCACCCGTCGCCGCCTGCACGTGCGGCCACAGCACCTCGCCCGTCCACCCCGCCCGCCTGCGCACGCGCGCCCACGGCTCCGGTTCCCTCCGCCCCATCGCCCTGTTCCGGCCGACGCTCATGCGGCCCCTGGCCACCGGCGCCCGCGCCCGGCTCTGCCGCGTCACCTCGGCGGGTTACGCCCGCACCCTGGGGCTCCGCCTTGTTTCGCCAGCGCCCCTACACCCCCATGCCTGTAACCCATTCGCCCGTTAGGCCCCTAGGGCCATTGACATGTGGGGCCCAGCCCACAGAACGTTTTAACAGAGAATGTAAAAGAAAATAATAGATAAATAACAATTATTAAAATATTAATTAATTAATTAAAGAATTAATTAACTTAATTAATCCTGATTAAATTAATTTAATCACTAGTTACTTAATTAAACCCTGATTAGCCTATTCAGTCAATGACATGCGGCCCCCACACGTCAGTTTGACCCAGTCAACGCCTTGTTGACTGCTGACGTCATGATGACATCAGCATACACTATTCTGGATAATGTTGATTAGAATAATTAAATAAATTCTAAAATGATTAAATCTTTTAAAATTAATATAAAATAAACCGTAGCTCGGATGGAAAAACTTGGTACATGAAAGTTGCTTAGAACGACGAGATGAATCCAGATATGCAGCCCGTTCGTCCGCCATGCGTCCCTAGCATAGTGAACCTGCAACATTTCACCTCCGGTTCATCTGTCCAAAAATGCAAAACACCGGGGATACTTCCCCGGATGTTTCCCCTTTCGCCGGTACCACCTACTGCCGTGTTAGGGCACACCTAGCACCGCGTATTGCCATGTTACGCTTTGTGATACTTTGATTGCTCTGTTATTTATTGTGTTCCCCCTCCGTTACTTCTTTCCGGTAGACCCTGAGACTGCCGGTGACCCCCAGTTCGACTACGGAGTTGACGACCCCTCCTTGCCAGAGCAACCAGGCAAGCCCCCCCTTTGATCACCAGATATCGCCTATTCTACCCTCTACTGCTTGTAGTAGAGTAGTGTAGCATGTTACTGTTTCGATTAATCCTATTCTGTTGCATAGCCTGTCATTGTTGCTACATCTGCTGATACCTTACCTGCAATCCTAAATGCTTATTATAGGATGCTAGTTTACCATTAGTGGCCCTACATTCTTGTCAGTCTACCATGCTATACTATCGGGCCGTGATCACTCGGGAGGTGATCACGGGTATATACTATACATACATACATACTATACAGATGGTGACTAAAGTCGGGTCAGCTCGTTGAGTACCCGCAAGTGATTCCGATGTGGGGGCTGAAAGGACAGGTGGCTCCATCCCGGTAGAGGTGGGCCTGGGTTCCCGACGGCCCCCGACTGTTACTTTGTGGCGGAGCGACAGGGCAGGTTGAGACCACCTAGGAGACAGGTGGGCCTGGCCTTGTTCGGCGTTCGCGGATACTTAACACGCTTAACAAGATCTTGGTATTTGATCTGAGTCTGGCTACTGGCCTATACACACTAACCAACTACGCAGGAACAGTTATGGGCACTCGGCGTCGTGGTATCAGCCGAAGCCTTCGTGACGTCAGCAACTGAGCGGCGCGCGCCGGATTGGAACGTAAGCCTGCTCTTGTATTAAGGGGCTAGTTCTGCTTCCAGCCGCGTACGCAACATGCAGGTGTGCAATGGGCGATGGGCCTAGACCCCTGCGCGCATAGGATTTAGACCGACGTGCTGACCTCTCTGTTGTGCCTAGGTGGGGCCGCGACGTGTTGATCTTCCGAGGCCGGGCATGACCCGGGAAAGTGTGTCCGGCCAAATGGGATCGAGCGTGTTGGGTTATGTGGTGCACCCCTGCAGGGAAGTTAATCTATTCGAATAGCCGTGATCTTCGGTAATAGGACGACTTGGAGTTGTACCTTGACCTGATGACAACTAGAACTGGATACTTAATAAAACACACCCTTCCAAGTGCCAGATATAACCCGGTGATCGCTCTCTAACAGGGCAACGAGGAGAGGATCGCCGGGTAGGATTATGCTATGCGATGCTACTTGGAGGACTTCAGTCTACTCTCTTCTACATGCTGCAAGACGGAGGCTGCCAGAAGCGTAGTCTTCGACAGGATTAGTTATCCCCCTCTTATTCTGGCATTCTGCAGTTCAGTCCACTGATATGGCCCTTTACACATATACCCATGCATATGTAGTGTAGCTCCTTGCTTGCGAGTACTTTGGATGAGTACTCACGGTTGCTTTCTCCCCCCTTTTTCCCCCTTTCCTTTCTACCTGGTTGTCGCAACCAGATGTTGGAGCCCAGGAGCCAGACGCCACCGTCGACGACGACTCCTACTACGCTGGAGGTGCCTACTACTACGTGCAGCCCGCTGACGACGACCAGGAGTAGTTTAGGAGGATCCCAGGCAGGAGGCCTGCGCCTCTTTCGATTTGTATCCCAGTTTGTGCTAGCCTTCTTAAGGCAAACTTGTTTAACTTATGTCTGTACTCAGATATTGTTGCTTCCGCTGACTCGTCTATGATCGAGCACTTGTATTCGAGCCCTCGAGGCCCCTGGCTTGTATTATGATGCTTGTATGACTTATTTATGTTTTTAGAGTTGTGTTGTGATATATTCCCGTGAGTCCCTGATCTTGATCGTACACGTTTGCGTGCATGATTAGTGTACGATTGAATCGGGGGTCACAAGTTGGTATCAGAGCTGACTGCCTGTAGGAATCCCCTTTCCAACTCCTTGGTCGAAGTTGAGTCTAGTCGATGAAAATTGTTTTGCTAACATGGCTGTGCGGGCCATGGGCCCACGCCGCCATTGGGTGGTATTAGGATCTTTTATTCCTCGACCTATACTCTGGGACTCTGATCTCTCTTCTATTCGGGTTAAATGATTTTGCTAAAAAACAAAACTAACTTTAGGTTCTCGAAAATACTTTTTCCCGGAGAGCCCCTCACTCCCGATGATTGTTTGCTACTCCAGAAGATTCTGAAGATACTCATTGAAGTTCTCTCGAGACTTTGTGCCCACTTCTTTTGCAATTCCCTACCACCGATAAATCCTTATGGATAACTTATTACCCTTGCCATTCTTACATTCATCCCTAGCTGCTCTTGTTATTACAAGATGCATCGAATTGTTCTTCGTCTTTTAAGAATCTTTTGAGCCATTGCATTGCAGATCTTTGCCACATGAATACCCCCTATGGATAATTCCTCACGCTTATTAGTATCTGTTCTTCCACCGTTGTTCATGTGTTCCACAATGGTCTTCGAAATACTATTCGATCCTCCAAAAATCCTTAGTAGCTTATTGCTCTGCAATACTTGTCTGCTTGCATTGTGGATGCTTTCCATATGTCTGGCAATATTCGTTAGCATCCTTAGGCACCGTCATTTTGATCCTATTGATTCAACATGAATGCGAATGCACGCAATCATCAGTTGATCCTTTTAAATTATCTTTCCAACTCAGACGTCACTTTAAACATGAGCTTGACTCGACCAATCAAATTGTTATCGATTTTACCCCTAAGCTTACTCAACCTATCCATCCTTAATCAGAGCGTTTGCTTCTGATCCTTTGATTTGGTAATCATAATTCCTTTACATGTGAGCTTTGAATTAGTCAGTTGCTTCTATAATCCAATGCCTTTGCATTGTTTCTTCCTCTGGTTGTGTGCCGATACTCACATCAGTTTCACTATGGACCATCGGATCCTTTGTTGAAATATCATCCGACAGTGTCCTTCGTATACAAAAACCTTGAGAAGTTCTTTCCTGGTACATAATGCCTTGGGTAAATTGTATCCTCTGTTTTTGTCAACCATGCTCTACTATTGAGCTTGTGTTATTTACTATTGAAGCTTGTGGTTTATGCTTCCACGATACCCTGACGGGTTGAACATACGCCTTTTCTAATCTGTGTGAACCCGGAAACTACTACGGGTCATACTCCACTAATGTTATGTCAGATAAAATTTCAACACTACAACTTTGTCGAAGGCGAGAAGTGAGTGAAAGGTTATGCATTAGAGAAGTGTGATTCAACCTTGAACTTTGTGTTCATGCCCATGGGCTCGATGTAGATCCTATCATGGAAGATTCTTGTAATAATAACTATTTCTTTGATAGATATCATCTGGTATCTATGAATTGATCCTTTGAACCGTGGATCCGGCCATGATTGTTCTTCTTTGATCCATTTCTTGGACAAGTTAAAGCACTTGTCTTCTACAGATCAATGTGCCTGCCCAACCTCTATTATGATCTAACTTTGAGTATTACCCCTGGTATCTCGAGCATATCATGCCATTGAACTACATCTTATGAACTTTTGATGAAGTACTACCTTTCCCTGTCATTGTCACTTCATGGGTTCTGGGTTGTTAGTCACTCGAGAACACCGATAAGTGAATCGATTCCGCACTCCGATTCAATACTCTAAGTAATTTTCGTTGCTTATGAGTTTAATAATCCTTTAAGTCATTCCTAGCCTGATCGGCTATATCCTTATCGTGCAACTTTTTAACTGTGCTACCTGGTCCTTATTCCCGGAGCACCACTTTCGACGACGAGCTAAGCTTACGTCGATTTTCCTCGTCATATCATTTCGCCTTGAACAGCAAGCTTGACTTTTGAGTTTGTGTCGTACTCGTGGTTCCAATAACCTTTCACTTCATCAGTCCTTTGACTTGATGTCATCACCGACCGATTACACCTCCGTGAAATCTCTCGACAAATGTGTCATGATCATCATCAACATTCTGAGCTCTTCCAGGATATCAATTGAATTCATGATAAGAAATACCATCATTGCCCTCTATGATTTGTGTTATCATTGACCACTTTATTGCCTTTCGTTCAACACAAACTTGTTCGTGTTTTGTGTTATACCTTGAGTTCCTTGCTATCAAGCATTTGCTCTTCTTTACCTTGGAGTATTACCATCTTTTATGTCAGGAATGTCGTGAGAATTTCACAACCTCTCAAGAAATTCTTGATATAGTAATACTTCTCACCATCACCATTCCTTCTTGGTCCCCGTGTTGTTTCCAACCGAAAAACCGACATTTGAACTTGGATGTGCGAATTCTAAACTTCTAGCGACCCTATTGCTTTGAAGTTAATGGTCTACATTTCATTCTTAGACCATTGGTTATCGAATCACCATTCTAAGCATTGATCTTGCTGCCTAAGGTCATATTTCGGGCACACCTTTCAACTAATGATTGATGGTGTATGTTTTCCTCGAGCATACAACATTATATCATTTGAATTGACAATTGCCATCTTCTTGTTCACCTTATTGTGGAAATCCATCCGTTTGGAATTCTCATGAATTGTCGCTGAGCCCATCAGCCACCTTCTCATCCCCTCCTTGGTTTAATGATGAACTATTGCTTTAGGAACCCGCTCCCATAGTTCATTTCCCGAGAATCTTGCAATGTCATTTCGTTGATTTGTGTTGCACCTTTTCCTCTTGGACACCCTGAGTCTGAGGTATCATGACACCAATCGGATCTGAATCTCGGTCAGATATGATGGTTGGGACAACTTTCCAAGAGTTATGATGTTGGTCCTTTGATGACCCGGTAACATGATGTCATGCCTAGCACCCCCTCCCCTAGCTGGAGGACCTATCATTATAATTTCTTTTGCAAGGATAACCATTCTTCCTGGAGGAAATTGTAGGACTTATTTTATAAGTTGCTCCGGATGGATCATTTGTGTGTCCAAAGTCCGGCCCTTGATTGAAACACCATATCATTGCTACCTCGAAGCATGACTATGATACCCCGCTCATCAACAAGAACACTGGAGGCGCGATGCTAAATGTTTCCTGCTCAATTATCCAAACACCATTGTATGGTAATGTCATGAAATTTCTCTCCCCTTACCTAAATGGTTTTCTACTTTCTATCCTGTCATGGATATCATGCTCCGCTTGTCCTTGGGAAGGATATACCCCCGAAATATGTGTGTATACACATTTTCCCTTCCATTGTTCTGTTTAAACCTGATAACCACTTTTCCTTTCCATTTGGTTTGTTTAAACCTTCTTGTGATCTATATTATATAAGCAGTAACATTTCCCTGCTTATGTAAACACCTCGTTGTACAATTCTGTCAGAAAGACCCTGTTACTATTGATGATGACATTCTGGTAGCCACCGATGGACGAGAACTTTGCCTATTGGTCCGCCTCGTTCAACGAGCAGGAAAATGGTTCTCTTCGTCCCTCGCCCTTTGTACCGACGTTGTTGCCGACATAATCGACAGGCTACATTCTGACCTGCCTTGCTATCTTGACCATGCAAGAAGTCACCGCTCCTCCTACTTTTAACCCACATGGTGGGCGCATAACCCACAGTGCCACAGGATCGAAACCTGACTCTCCGGTACACCCCCCGTTTCCAAGGTTATTCCTCACGCTTGGCTTCGTGTGTAATTCGCGAGCCACCTTCCTAGTGATCTATTCTGGTATCAGACATAATACTTATTCTCGTTTCTCTGTACCCCTTTCACACCTTGTGTCAGTGATCGAACGATTGTCTACCCGTTTGAAACTTCTTATTGTACCATATTACTTTGCTCTCGACATGTTTTATTCGTTCAACTCGAATCATTCGTGGGGTAACCCCCGATGATTACCCCTGGTAGCGTTCTATCATTGTCAAGCTGCCCCTTTCCTATTCGTAAGTACGATGGAGCTCCCGAAGGAAGGACGCCGACTTCATCATGATGACCTGAAGCAGAGAAATGAATACATCAACGTAATGGATCGACCTCTCCGAGAAGAGCAACCAAGATCGAGAAGATCCATTAGAATTTCACTACCACAAATTTACCCCTAACACCACCTCTTAAATCTCGGGACGAGATTTCTTGTAGTGGAGGAGAATTGTGACGCCCGGATAATCAGGCTACAGTAATCCCACGTTAACGATGCCACGTCACCTCGCTTACTGTTGATAAACTCTCGATAGTTCAAAACCAATTCAGAATTCAAACTTAAAATAAAGTCAAACTAGTAAGGTTTTCAAATGTCAAAACTAAAAAGTACAAACGGTGACAAATAATGCATAGGTAAGTAAGGTGAAGAAACCACACTTTTATAAAATGTTTGAATGCTCTAAAAGGATTTAAGCAGTAGCTAAAAGAACTAGATAAATGCCTTTTGTATTTTATAAAATACTAAACTATTTTATTTGGGGGTTAAACCTTTTTGTGACCGAGGTATAATTAGTAATACTAATTTATGTGCAACTTTTATGTTTTATAAAACTAAAATAATATAAACTTGTAGAAAGAAAAATAAGAAAAGAAAAGCAAACAAAATAAATAAATCTAGGGGAAAACCCCCAAGCCAACTGGGCCAAACGGCCCAGCCGGCCAGCCCACTGGCCCATCTGCCCCCCTCACTTCCTTAACCCCCACTCCCCACCGAACCCTAGGCACCGACACCTCACTTCCTCCCCCCCACTCGCGCCCCCACTCTCCCTCTCCCCAGATCAAATCGGGATCGGGCTTGAACGCCTCCGTCTTCTCGCCCCGCCGCCGCCGGGATTGAACCCGTCTTCGCCAGACTGCCCCGGCGCCACTCGCCAGCATCGCCGGCGTCGCCCCATCGTCTCTTCCCCGCCGGCCTCCTCGAGCCATGCCGACCGGGACGACCGCACCGGACGCCATCGCCTACGTCCACCCCACCGCCGAATCTCGTCGCCCCGCCGCACATCGTCGCCGTCCTCCTCCCCACGGATCGTCCCCGAGCCCACTGCCATGCCCCTCCCGTTCCCCTGTGAGCCGCCACCTCCCTCCTCCCTCTCCTCCTCTGTGCGTGCGTGTCGCCCTCACCGCGCGCTCGGCGCCCCGCTCCGTCATTGCGACGCACGGCCACGCGCGAGCCTGCACCCGCGCCCGGAGCTCACTCCGCCGTGGCCTACCCCGTCACTGCCCCCGCCGTTCCGCTACGCCCGTCGCCGCCTGCACGTGCGGCCACAGCACCTTGCCCGTCCGCCCTGCCCGCTTGCGCACGCGCGCCCACGGCTCCAGTTCCCTCCGCCCCATCGCCCTGTTCCGGCCGGCGCTCATGCGGCCCTTGGCCACCTCGGCGGGTTACGCCCGCACCCTGGGGCTCCGCCTCGTTTCGCCAGCGCCCCTGCACCCCCATGCCCGTAACCCATTCGCCTGTTAGGCCCCTAGGGCCATTGACATGTGGGGCCCAGCCCACAGAACGTTTTAACAGAAAATGTAAAAGAAAATAATAGATAAATAATAATTATTAAAAGTTTAATTAATTAATTAAAGAATTAATTAACTTAATTAATCCTGATTAAATTAATTTAATCACTAGTTACTTAATTAAACCCTGATTAGCCTATTCAGTCAATGACATGCGGCCCCCACACGTCAGTTTGACCCAGTCAATGCCCTGTTGACTGCTGACGTCATGATGACATCAGCATACACTATTCTGGATAATGATGATTAGAATAATTAAATAAATTCTAAAATGATTAAATGTTTTAAAATTAATATAAAATAAACCGTAGCTCGGATGGAAAAACTTGGTACATGAAAGTTGCTCAGAACGACGAGACGAATCCAGATATGCAGCCCGTTCGTCCGCCACGCGTCCCTAGCATAGTGAACCTGCAACATTTCACCTCCGGTTCATCTGTCCGAAAACGCAAAACACCGGGGATACTTTCCCGGATGTTTCCCCTTTCGCCGGTACCACCTACTGCCGCGTTAGGGCACACCTAGCACCGCGTATTGCCATGTTACGCTTTGTGATACTTTGATTGCTCTGTTATTTATTGTGTTCCCCCTCCGTTACTTCTTTCCGGTAGACCCTGAGACTGCCGGTGACCCCCAGTTCGACTATGGAGTTGACGACCCCTCCTTGCCAGAGCAACCAGGCAAGCCCCCCCTTTGATCACCTGATATCGCCTATTCTACCCTCTACTGCTTGCATTAGAGTAGTGTAGCATGTTACTGTTTCGATTAATCCTATTCTGTTGCATAGCCTATCATTGTTGCTACATCTGCTGATACCTTACCTGCAATCCTAAATGCTTAGTATAGGATGCTAGTTTACCATTAGTGGCCCTACATTCTTGTCAGTCTGCCATGCTATACTATCGGGCCGTGATCACTCGGGAGGTGATCATGGGTATATACTATACATACATACATACTATACAGATGGTGAGTAAAGTCGGGTCAGCTCGTTGAGTACCCGCAAGTGATTCCGATGTGGGGGCTGAAAGGACAGGTGGCTCCATCCCGGTAGAGGTGGGCCTGGGTTCCCGACGGCCCCCGACTGTTACTTTGTGGCGGAGCGACAGGGCAGGTTGAGACCACCTAGGAGACAGGTGGGCCTGGCCTTGTTCGGCGTTCGCGGATACTTAACACGCTTAACGAGATCTTGGTATTCGATCTGAGTCTGGCTACTGGCCTATACGCACTAACCAACTACGCGGGAACAGTTATGGGCACTCGGCGTCGTGGTATCAGCCGAAGCCTTCGTGACGTCAGCAACTGAGCGGCGCGCGCCGGATTGGAACGTAAGCCTGCTCTTGTATTAAGGGGGCTAGTTCTGCTTCCGGCCGCGTACACAACGTGCAGGTGTGCAATGGGCGATGGGCCCAGACCCCTGCGCGCATAGGATTTAGACAGGCGTGCTGACCTCTCTGTTGTGCCTAGGTGGGGCCGCGACGTGTTGATCTTCCGAGGCCGGGCATGACCCAGGAAAGTGTGTCCGGCCAAATGGGATCGAGCGTGTTGGGTTATGTGGTGCACCCCTGCAGGGAAGTTAATCTATTCGAATAGCCGTGATCTTCGGTAACAGGACGACTTGGAGTTGTACCTTGACCTTATGACAACTAGAACTAGATACTTAATAAAACACACCCTTCCAAGTGCCAGATATAACCCGGTGATTGCTCTCTAACAGGGCAACGAGGAGAGGATCGCCGGGTAGGATTATGCAATGCGATGCTACTTGGAGGACTTCAGTCTACTCTCTTCTACATGCTGCAAGACGGAGGCTGCCAGAAGCGTAGTCTTCGATAGGATTAGTTGTCCCCCTCTTATTCTGGCATTCTGCAGTTCAGTCCACTGATATGGCCCTTTACACATATACCCATGCATATGTAATGTAGCTCCTTGCTTGCGAGTACTTTGGATGAGTATTCACGGTTGCTTTTCTCCCCCTTTCCCCCTTCCCTTCTATCTGGTTGTCGCAACCAGATGTTGGAGCCCAGGAGCCAGACGCCACCATTGACGACGTCTCATACTACGCCGGAGGAGCCTACTACTACGTGTAGTCCGCTGACGACGACCAGGAGTAGTTTAGGAGGATCCCAGGCAGGAGGCCTGCGCCTCTTTCGATTTGTATCCCAGTTTGTGCTAGCCTTCTTAAGGCAAACTTTTTTAACTTATGTCTGTACTCAGATATTGTTGCTTCCGCTGACTCGTCTATGATCGAGCACTTGTATTCGAGCCCTCGAGGGCCCTGGCTTGTATTTGATGCTTGTATGACTTATTTATGTTTTTAGAGTTGTGTTGTGATATCTTCCCGCGAGTCCCTGATCTTGATCGTACACGTTTGCGTGCATGATTAGTGTACGATTGAATCGGGGGCGTCACAGGGGGAGATTGAGTGGAATGACAAACACGGGCCAACAGTTGTATGGGGCTGCCATCTGACCAAACACACTGAACCCATCTGTGCTGACGGCGACTCGAGGATGCCTTGGATCTCCCGTTTTTCCTTATGTAATGCATCGAAGTGCTTCCACGCTTCACCATCCGATGTGTGCACTATCATCACATTCCCATCTGGATCTAGTTCGGTTCTTTTGCCCATTTTGTGCCATGTCATCTGTCTGGCCGTCTCTTCGACCATGAAAAGACGTTGAAGTATTGGTACGATTGGCATATAATGAAGAACATTAACGGGTATTTTGGTCTGCGTCTTCTCACCCATACCGTTGTCTACCACAACATACCTGGAAGCATTGCAAATGGGACAATAGTTCAAGTCCTCATACTGTAGCCTAATTAAGATACATCCTTTCTCACAGGCATGTATCTTCTCTTAGGGCATCTTAAGAGCACGGAGGATTTTGTCTGACTAGTACATGTTTGGAGGTAGCACGGAGGATTTCGTCTGAATACTGTCATCATCGCGTCATAGCATTCTCTGTCCAAGTTGAATTGAGCCTTCAAAGCCATTATTTGTGAGATGGCATCTAGCTGATAAAGCTCAGTGTGCTCGTGGAGAGGAGGTTTTGAGGACTCCAACATTTTAGTGAAGGTCTTTGCAGATTCCTCCATCTCCTCGTCCGAGTCCCGAGCATCGTCAAAGTCTTGCACCATGTCTGCGGTCCCGGTACCATGCTCGTCGGTGCGACGACGAACCACCTCGGCTCTGGCACGTTGGGCAGACTCACCATGTAATGTCCAGACCGTGTAATCAGGCGTAAAACCAAACTTCTGCAGGTCATTACTCATTTCAAGCTCGTCCCTCTTTTTATAGTTGTCGCACCGGGCACAGGGGCACCAGCTTAATTCCTGGCCATTTGCAAATGCGGCTCTAACAAACCCCTTGGTTTTCGTTAAACATTCCTCGGTCCAAACTTTCTGACTAGTGTAACCGGTGTACATCCATGCACGATCACTCATATTGACTTCCTACTGGACACACAAGAAATATATACATAATTAAGCAAACCATATCCATTAGTTAATGGAGTTTGTCAGTTTTATTACGTCCATGCAACCTACACGCTAATAGGTAAAGATAGGTCCTAATCCCGCTCGAGTATGTGTAGATTGGGTTCATTTTCCCATGCTCTGCTCCGGATCCGACGCAAAATTTCGGCAGCACCTCCCCATTGTTCTCCAGATACACATCTCGGCAATAAGCAAAGAGGATGTGTACGCGAAGAACAATAGGGAGGCACTGCCGAAATTCTGCATCGGATCCGGAGCAGAGCATATGGGAAAATGAACCCAATCTACACATACTCGGGCTGTCCATGGATAACGTTGGACAATTCGAAAGAATCACGATTATAAATATGCAAATGCATGCATGTTTATAGATGTAACCCTTTCGAACGGGAGATGCATAGTGGTTATGCATACTGATGATTGACACCTATAGCTAGCAAGTTTCATCGGCACGAAGACTGGAACAGAGCAAATGAAGGGGGAAGGAGGAGATTTCATTTGTGCTCACCAACAAACGCAGGGGCAGAGCTCGTCAAACACTAGACCCTCACAGCGACGAAATAACTGCATATTTAAATCGAAAGATGAGTAACATAGCAAGTATTCGACACCGACGGCCACATGTACCTCGCACTGATGATACATGCTATTTACGGTACCATCGACACCGAGGAACCCCCTAACCCGCTCGTCCCCGGGTAAACCAAATAGCAACTACCATGGGTGCAAGGTACATGAGGCGGTCGACGTTGAACACTAGATCCACATCCCACAAGTGAAGCCGGCGCCTGGCGTCCCGCAACAATAGTTCTGGTGGCCGATGACGGTCGAACACCTTGGCGAATTTGTCTGGCAGCCTCTGCGATGAGGATTAAAGCAAAGTTTTGAAATTTCAAACAACCAAACCGACTTGAGTTAGTTTGGGTGTTTCAAGTCTCAACACTTAGCTTTCAATCGTCATCTCTGAGGCTGCCAGACAGATTCGCAATGGTGTTCGACTGCCATCGACGCCGAGAACTGTTGCTGCTGGATGCAGGACCCCTGTGTCACTTGTGGGACGTGGATGTAGTATTCGACACCAACGGCCACATGTACCTCGCACTGACGATACTTGCTATTTAGGGTACCATCGACACCGAGGAACCTCCTAATTAACCCCCTAATTCACAATGGTGTTCAACCGCCATCGACGTCGAGAACAGTTGCTTTGGAACGCCGGACATCGGCATCACTTGTGGGACGTGGATGTAGTGTCGGGGTGTACGGGGTGTGAGTCGGGGTGCCTTTTTCTTCTTCTTCTTCTTCTTCTTCTTCTTCTTCTTCTTCTTTCTCTTTTTTCCTCAGGTATGGCGACACACGGTCGATGGGTCAGCACTCGGACCGGGGGTTCTCGGCATGGGCATCGGGACCGGCGGGACCCACTGGCTCCACCATCTATCCCCTCGGCAACCCTCTTCCTTTTCCCTTTTCCTCTTCTTCTACTTCGTCTTTTTTTCAATTTTTTCTTCTTCTAATTATCTAAACCTAAATATGGCAGTAACCTAATCCTATCACTATAACCTAATTAAACCTAAACACAAAAAACAGTAAAAAAATTCACCTTGGCTCGACAGTGGTGGAGGAGGCGGCGGGCGCCGGGGCGGCGGGGACGGGGCGCTGCCGGGGCGCGGGGGCGGGGCGGCAAGCCGGGGCAGGGGGTGGTGCGGGGCGGGGCGGCGAGCCGGGGCGGGCCGGGCGCTGCGGCGGGGGTGGTGCGGCAGGCTGAGGCGGGACGGCGGGGGTGCGGCGGCGAGCCGAGGCGGGGAGCGTGGCATGGCGGCGGGGCGATGGGGCGGCGGGGTGGTGGGGCGATGGGGCAGGGCAGCGTGGCGGCGGGGCGGTGGGGTGATGGGATGGGGCGGTGGGGCGAGGTGGCGGGGTGGAGCGGCGATTGAGGGCGGCAGCGTGGGTGATGAAGGAGGAGGAGATCGAGAGAGAGAGGGGCGTGGGTGCGGCCCGACCCTTTTTAGTAGGTCATAGTTCTTTGTCATCTGCTAGCAGCCGGCAAAGAGCGTACCTAGTGGGGTGGGCCGGGAGGAAACGGACGACCTAATGACCATTTTCTTTGCCGACTGCTGGCGGATGGCAAAGAAGTTTTTACCGTCAGCCAGCAGACGACAAAGAAATGGCCGTTAGGGCACCCTCGTAAGCCTGCCACCCACCCTCTTTGCCGTTAGCTAGCTGACGACAAAGCTTCTTTGCCGTCCGCTAGCGGATGGCAAAGATATGCTGATGGCAAAGCCTTCCATTGTTGTCCGCTTCCTCTTTGTCGTCCGTTTTCTTGTGGCTGACGGCAAAGACCTTCTTTGCTGTCAGCCAGCAGACGACAAAGAGTTGGCAAACGACAAATAAGCTAATTCCAGTAGTGTTGGGGAATGCTCCGCGTGCGACAAGTGTCACGCATGTAGCGCTCCCGAGACTTTTCTGGGGCGCTCTGCACGTGACACTTGTTGGGCGGAGGGGCACTCCCGTGATTTCTGGTTTTCCTTTTTGGTTTTTTCTTTTTTCCCTTTAGTCCTTGAACTTTTAGTGTTTTCTAATACATTTTTGATCTGTTCTAAGATTTGTTTCTCTCTCGCATCGTCGACCCGTCACCGCCGACTGCACTT
The DNA here is from genome assembly GCF_018294505.1 of Triticum aestivum. Lineage (NCBI taxonomy): Eukaryota > Viridiplantae > Streptophyta > Magnoliopsida > Poales > Poaceae > Triticum > Triticum aestivum. The sequence goes on along the minus strand of NC_057801.1, from coordinate 259,950,806 downwards.
TAGTTGTTTTCCTCATCGCGCATCGCCGCTGTCGCTCTTATCGCCTTCTTACGGCGACTCTTCTTTACCGTCCATGGCGCTTTGCCGTCCGCACCATCGTCGTTGCCTACCGCCTGCGTACCGACTGCATTCATTGGTTCCCTATTTCCTTTTTGTTTCCCTTTATCTACCCATTATATTTTGAGCAATAGAGATTTATGAGGTGTTTATGGGTGGGGGCTTCCAATACTATCAAATGTCAACTTTCAACTCGGTTTGTGCAATTAGTTCTTAATAATCGAAGCGGAATTGTAATCACATGAACGGAAGAAAGACCGTGCGGCGAATCCTATTGGACTGGACGCCCATGTGCGTCCAGTAGCGATGGATTCGCTGAAGATTTCCTCCCTGGCGGAGTGAGGTTGTAACGCCCACGATGCGGCTATATCTCCCACGTGTCGAGGCACGACTTAGTGGCATAACCGCATTGTGGTTTTGTCGCAAGACGGGTCATCTTCACACAATCCCATGTAATGAACAAGAATGGGATAAATAGAGTTGGCTTACAATTGCCACTTCACACAATGATCAATTAATTCATACATCATTCAGAGTACACACATAGTCCGACTACAGACAAATCCAAATGAAAAGAAGATAACCCCAAATGCTAGATCCCCGATCGTCTCAACTGGGCTCCACTACTGATCATCAGGAAACGAAACATAGTAACAACCAAGGTCCTCGTCGAACTCCCACTTGAGTTCGATAGCATCACCTGCACTGGTAACATCGGCACCTGCAACTGTTTTGGTAGTATCCGTGAGTCACGCAAACACAGCAGTCTCAAAACCCGCGAGATCAAGACCATTTAAGCTTATGGGTAGCATGTGGTAATGAGGTGGAGTTGCAGCAAGCGCTAAGCAAATATGGTGGCTAACATATGAGTACAAGAGTAAGATGAGAAACTACGCAATGGTCGTGAAGCTAGAAGTGATCAAGAAGTGATCCTGAAACTACTTACGTTCATACATAACCCAAACCGTGTTCACTTCCCGACTCCGCCGAAAAGAGACCATCACGGCTAAACACCCGGTTGATTCATTTTAATTAAGTCAAGTGTCAAGTTCTCTACAACCGGATATTAACAAATTCCCATCTGCCACATAACCGCGGGCACGGCTCTCAAAAGTTTATACCCTGCAGGGGTGTCCCAACTTAGCCCATCACAAGCTCTCACGATCAACGAAGGATATTCCTTCTCCTGGAACAAGCTGACCATACTCGGAATGCCGGTTACAAGACATTTCGACAATGGTAAAACAAGACCAGCAAGACCACCCAGTGCGTCGATACACCGATAGGAGCCACGCGTATCTCGTTCTCAGGACAACACCGTCTATGCTAAGTGGACGGTAGGCAAAATACCATCAAGTTGCCCCGAGGTGGCACCGCCGACTGCTAGTAGGTGGACCAACACTCCTGAGGAGCACTAGCCCGGGGGGGCTAAATAAAGATGACCCTTGGGGCTGCAGCTCCCAAGGGAAAAGTATAGGTGGTAGGCAAATGGAAAACCAATGTTGGGCCTTGTTGGAGGAATTTTATTCAAAGCAAACTGTCAAGGGGGTCCCATAACCCCAACCACGTAAGGAACGCAAAATCAAGGAACATAACACCGATATGACGGAAACTAGGGCGGCAAGAGTGGAACAAAACACCAGGCATAAGGCCGAGCCTTCCACCCTTTACCAAGTATATAGATGCATTAATTAAAATAAGAGATACTGTGATATCCCAACATAATCATGTTCCAACATGGAGCAATCTTCAACTTCACCTGGAACTAACAATGCTATAAGAGGGGCTGAGCAAAAGTGGTAACATAGCCAAACAACGGTTTTCTAGGAAGGTGAGTTAGAGGCTTGACATGGCAATATGGGAGGCATGATAAACAAGTGGTAGGTAGCGCGACATAGCGATAGAACGAACAACTAGCAAGAAAAAATAGAAGCGATATCGAGGGTAATGATCATCTTGCTTGAGATCATGCTAGGAAGAAGACCGAATCATGAAGAAGACTAACGGGCGTAGTCGAACGAATCCTCACAATCGCAACATAACTGGAACTATTAAGGAGAAGCGCAACCGAAAAGAAGCAAACAACATGGTAAACAACCATCACATAAGCATGGCATGATGCAAAATCAAGTATGATGCATGTCCGGGTTAATGAGGCATGGCATGACAAAGTGCAACAAACAACACTACAAATTAAGTGGAGCTCAATATGCAACGAGTTGCATATTGACGAAACCCCACATTCAATTATTTAGGTCACTCTCATTTATGCTACTGAACAATATTAAATGTTTTTAAACATGGCAAGAGGTGAAGGATAAGTAAACTAACTATTTAGGCAAGTTTAAATGAGGCCGGAAATAACAAACAACAATTCCGTAAAATCCTCATGTGCATATTTTAGATTTGGTACTGTTCTGCCATAAACCATATTTTAGAGTTGTTAACCAGTAAAACAAAGTGCACCAAGTTAAATCTATGCATTATTCCACCCCATTTACATATAAAGTTTATTAAATTCGGAGCTACAGTTATTTAGTTATGAAATAAATCATTTTAGCAAGACATTTATGCAAATTAATGCATACATCCATTTAAACATTTTAAACATGGATGAAAGCAGCATATTATGAAACTAGATGAAATTCTAAGCATTTTACATTTATAAAACATTTTAATCCGATGCAGGGTTGTGGAGTTATTATATGCGTGATCTAGAGGGACTTTTCTGTAAAACCGACAAAACCCTGAAAAATAGCTAAATTCGTTCAGGAAAAAAACATGAGCCGAATATGGCTGGCCCAACATGCACATGGTAGAGGGGCTCCCAGGAGGCTCACCACTCGGCCGAGCCCAAGTCGGTGGAGAGGCAGGCATGGCGGGGCGCTTGCTGGGCCGGCTCGCGGGACGCGGCCCAGGCGCTAGTCAACAGGAGCGATGCGGGGCACGCTCCATCCTGAACTGCTGCTCGAAGCAGGGGAAGCAGGGGCCGACGGTGAGGGGCTTGGACGACGGCGATGGACTTGGTGCGATCCCGGCGACTTTAGGCGAGGGAGGACGAGGAGGAGGGGTGTATCCAATCTGGACGGAGTGGTCGCTGAGAGGGATCGGATCCGGCGGCCGGCACCTTGACCTGAAGAAGAGGACATCCATGGCGTGGGCTTTGCAAAAGAAATGACGGCTGTTTCAGCAGACAAGAACTCAAGGGGGGAAGTGAAGAAGGGAACGAGGGGATAAAGAGGAGGACGGGGATGGTGCTCAGCTGCTGGTTTCGCCGGAGATGGTCGGCGGCGTGGCCGGAGGCGGGGACGAGGTGCTCGGGGACAGGGAGGTGAGGTGGCTTGGGGAGGCAGGGCACGAACGCAGTAGAAGGAGCTCGAGCTCCTGGCCTGGTGGATGAGGGCGACATCCTGGTGGTTGAGGAGGCCGATGTTGGGGAAGAGCTCGAGGTTGTCCATGGGGTCGGGTGCTCTCCTATTCGTACCTGGTACAGAGACGGAGAGGGAGTTGAGAGAGAGGAGGAGAAGGAAACGGGAAGGAGGAAGGGTAGGGGTGACGGGGATGGCCTGGTGGCTGCAGATGCCGGCGGGGAAGCACCGGCGAGGAGGAGGTGCTCGGGCGGCGGCTTGGGGTCGAGCTCCTCTCGATCTGGATCGAGGAGGGAGCGGGAGGCATGGCTGCGGCTTGTGGTGGAGATCGAGCAGATGAGGCATGGCCTCGGGCTCGAGGGGGGAGGAGGTGCAGGTGCTGTGGTTGGTGGATCGGGAGGGATGCACTGGTTGGGTGGCGGCGGAAATCAAGGGAGATGGTCGAAGGCTGCTGGTTGGATCGGACAGGAGAGGAAAATGAGGAGGTGGCGGCGGATGGGACAAATGGAATAGATGGGACGGCTCCTCGGACTAGGGTTCGACTGCTTATATAGGTAGGGGATTAGGGTAGGGGTTAACTCGGTCCGTCCGACTGTAATCGGGCGGTCAAAAATAAATAGGTAGGGAGTCCAAATAAGAAAACGGAGATGTTTTATAGATGTTTGGGGATGATCCGAATCCAACGATGATGACTGAGCGGGTCAATTTCGGGAACGTTCCGGACGCGCACGAGTGGTCGTGGTTGTGTAGAGAGACAAGGCGATCATGTGCAAGAGTGTGGTTTGACTCAGAACGGTCAGCGAAGATAACGGATAGAAGCGGCAACTAAACATGAGTGCAAGTTTTATGAAAACATGCGGATGCAATGCGGATGATGCGATGATGAATGCAACAAATAAAACAAATCACACGACGAAACTCGGAAAACATGGAAGGCGTCTGGAGCGTCGGTCTCGGGTTGTCACAGAGGTGGGCCAGCCCATGTACGCACATCCACTGCTTGTTCTTTTTTTCAGTCGCTTTCTGTTGATCTGGGTTTTCCCTTGTCTTCCAGTTTTGTGTTTCAGGTTTTTTCTTTCTCTATTTCAGATTTATTTATCTTATGATTTTTTATTATGGTTTCTTATTTCTATATTTTTATTTTTCTTCTCTTTTTTGTGTATAATACAAAGAGTTAACCATGTCTTACAAAATGTTCATCGCATATATAACAAAATGTTCAACGTATTTTAAAAATTGTTCAAAATATGTCACAAAAATGTTCAATTATTATTTTAAAAAATGTTCAACATATATCACAATAATGTTCAATGTATTAAAGAATTGTTCAGCGTATATTTAAATTTTTTCATCATATATATAAGAAATTTCAACAAATGTTTGAAATTAAACGGCAATGTTTGAATAATTGTTCGTGTTTTTAAGGTATGTTATTTTGAAATTTGTTCACGATAAGAAAATTTGGTTGATGTTTTTTCCCAAAAGATGTTGATTTTCTTATTAAAAAAAGACATGCCTGTCGGATATCGGGTTCCGGCAAAACCCTTAAGGTTCGAACTCTGGGTGCACGCGAAGATCTTCCCCCTACCGATCCACGTCCCAACGCCTCGCTGAGAATCTAAGCTAAACGATGAACAACACAGGGGACACAAGGTTTATAATGGTTCGGTCCACCGTTGCGGTGTAATACCCTACTCCAGTGTGTGGTGTGGTGGATTGCCTCAGGGGCTGATGATGAACAGTACAGGGGAAGAATAGCCTCGCGAGAGGTGTTCTTGTGGTGGTGGTTTTCTTGAGAAGGAGTCCATCCTCTCCTACGATGGTGGCTATCTCTCTATATATAGAGGCCCTGGTCCTCTTCCCAAAAATCGAGCGGGAAGGGCACCAACAATGGCCATTTTGAAGGGGAACATCTAGTACAAGTTATCCTGACTAAAATTGGTCTTCGGCTGCCAAAGGCACTGGCGATGACGCCGTCTTGGGCTCCATGGTGACCTCCGTCCTTCCGCTCTGCTGGTCTTGGTCTCGTTGCACCAGAATGGTAACCTTTGCCTGATGCCTCGGTAGTCCACGCCTGCGTTTGCCCCCTTTGCACCAAAGAGGAAACAAGGACACTGCGCAGGCCGGCGCCCACCTGGCGCCCGCCTGGTCTCGATCATCATGGCTTGCGTCACGAGCACCTCGCGAGGTACCCCTGCCTTGATCTCTCCGCCTCCTCGTGAGCCGGCATGGTGAGACCATTCCTAAGGAAGCCTTGCGTCGTCCGCCCCGTGAGGCTTCGCCCCTCGCGAGGGTCTTGAGCTTGAATTGATGAAGATGGGCCGTACTGGGCCACCACTTGAGCCACGCAGCAGGCCGCAGGCAGGCAAGTCTGGGGACCCCCGTTCCCAGAATACCGACAGTAGCCCCCAGGCCCAAGGCGCGCTCGGACTTGGCTTAGCAGAGAAGCGAAGGGGCAAGTGCGGAGCGCTGCGGGCCCCAACAGCCTGCGGCCTTGGTCACCGCATGGAGGTTGATTGGACATGGGCGTCTCCGCTTCACCACGCTGCCTCGGCAACTGCCCGTCTGACAAAAGGCTGGCTTGGGTTAGGCTTACCTTCATTGCTCTCATTCGCCCTGGTCCAGATCCCCTTTCTTGCTCTTGCCCTCCTACTTCCGAGATCTCCAAATCCGCTTCTCCCTTTCTCCTCCAGCGAGCAATGGCGCCTTGCAAGACCGCGACCGGGGCCCCGTCGGTCTGGTACTCGCCGGCACTGGATCCCCCCAACACGACGGAGAAGAATCTCGCCCTCACGCGCCTGATGACGGTGGCGCAAGGCAGAAAAATGGGGGAGACTATGCTCCGGCCCGGCTCCGCCCAGCCGGAGGACAAGGGGAGCACCTTTTATCCCTTCTTCATGAGCGCCGTCCTCGCTGGCCTGGTGCCTCCCTTCTCCGAGTTCTTCTATGCTGTCCTCCACCATTATAAACTGCATGCTCTGCACCTCCATCCCAACTCTGTTCTCCTTTTATCGATTTTCACCTACTACTACGAGGCGCACGTTGGGGTGACGCCCTCCGTGGCCCTGCTGCGCCACTTCTTCTTCCTCCAAGTCACTGGCGCCAATATCTCGGCGTGCGCAAGCTTTGTTGCATACTCCAAAGCCAACGCAATCTCGAAGGCTGGGAAGAGGGACGACGGCTTCTGGAGCAAGTGGGTCATGCTGGATGCCGGGTGCATCAACTCTCGGCTGGCACTGCCTACGGGGCTCCCCCAGTCTATCGATGCGTGGTCCCGCACGAAGCTTGACGACCGGCAGGCGAAGCCGGTGCTGGAGAAGATGAAAGCTGACATGAGGCCACGCAACATGAAGGCGGCGAAGCTGACCGGAGCCACGCTCCTGAGGGAGTTCTTGGTGCATCGTGTGGCTCCACTTCAGGTGCACTCGCGCCCATTGTGGAGGCTTGAGGATGCGGATGCCGACCTCCGCCTGAGCTCGGAGGCCTTGGCTGACGAAGATTTGACCGCAGCTCTCCGCTTCCTGGTTGGAGAGGACGTGGCAAGCCCGAAGGGCGCTCCTGTCCCCTTGTTCCTTCGCGACGACTGGGAGCAGGTGGTGAACGCCATGCCCACCTTTGATGGGGACGGTCTGGTGCCAGCGGAGGCTCCTGAGGGCCAGGCGGCGACAGCGACGGTGGACTTGTCCTCTGATGAATCCGGTAGGGGAGAGGAGGAAGATGAGGAGTAGGAGGGGCGCGACTCGGAGGCGACCACCGAGGAGACAGGGGAGATGTCGGTGTCAAAACCGGTGGATCTCGGGTAGGGGGTCCCGAACTGTGCGTCTAGGCGGATGGTAACAGGAGACAAGGGACACGATGTTTTTACCCAAGTTCGGGCCCTCTCGGTGGAGGTAAAACCCTACTCCTGCTTGATTAATATTGATGATATGGGTAGTACAAGAGTAGATCTACCACGAGATCAAGGAGGCTAAACCCTAGAAGCTAGCCTATGGTATGATTGTTGTTCGTCTTACGGACTAAAACCCTCCGGTTTATATAGACACCGGAGAGGGCTAGGGTTACACAGAGTCGGTTACAATGGTAGGAGATCTACATATCCGTATCGCCAAGCCTGCCTTCCACGCCAAGGAAAGTCCCATCCGGACACGGGACGAAGTCTTCAATCTTGTATCTTCATAGTCTTGGAGTCCGGCCGACGGTGATAGTTCGGCTATCCGGACACCCCCTAGTCCAGGACTCCCTCAGTAGCCCCCGAACCAGGCTTCAATGACGATGAGTCCGGTGCGTAGATTGTCTTCGGCATTGCAAGGCGGGTTCTTCTCCAAATTCCATATACTTGTCGAATAGTGTCCGGCTTCTTATAAATGCCGCGCTCCTTGGCTTCCACGCCCAATAATGGCCATCTTACACGTGTCGAACGAATGCGAAAAGCCAGGGTATTTTTACACTTTCCCCCCTAGCTACGCAAATGAGCCGCCTATAAAAGGAGACGAGGATCTAGATCCGAATCACACCATCCTCCTCTCGCGAGTATTCATCGGAGCGCCTCTGACAAAAATCCATTCCATCATGGACAATCGACGCGGCTCCTCCTCTCGCGCTCCCAGCCCTCAGCCTGGAGATTGGGAGAGATGCTCAGTCCCGCATAGTGAGTTAGTGACGCTCCAAGCCGAGGGATTTCTTCCCCCAGCCTTTATGGTTCCGGTTCGAGCCGGACTCGCCACCTACAAGGGGGGAAAGCAGGCGGAAAGCGTTCCTAATCCCTCCAAAGGAGAGCGGGTATGCTTTGTCCCTTATCTAATAAGAGGACTCGAATTTCCCATACACCCGTTTCTCCGGGGGCTCCTGGAGTTCTGTGGCCTCCAGCTGCACCACCTTACGCCTGCCTCCATTCTGCACATCGCGGGCTTTATGGCCCTTTGCGAGCTGTTCTTGGGCGTCGAGGCTCATTTTGCGCTGTGGAAGAGATTATTCTGCCTCGTACCCCGTTCTCATGAGGGGTCGATATATCAAGTGGGCGGAGCCAAACTATGGCGCATCGCCGGGACCGGATATCTATCCGGAACCCCGAAGAAGGCGTCGGAAGACTGGCCTACAGAATGGTTTTATATAGAGGACGCCCCGCTACCGGATCCAGTTCGGATCGGCCTCCTAGAGTTCAGTAATGCTCCTCTGAAGAAACACCTAAGTTGGCGTCCGCGGAGTCCTCAACGGGAGAATGACAGGGACGTCCAGTACCTGATGGGCCAAATAAGATTATTGGCTCATTCCAGATTGACCATGATCGGGGTCATGGCCACATGCATCATGCGGGGGGTGCAGCCGCTCCAGTATAGGGGCCACCCCATGTGGGATTTCAACGGGGAGGATGATGCCACCCGTCATGGCCGCAAGGGGCAGGGATCGGTCACCGATCTGGTGAAGATCCTGTCCGGCCTGTATAAAGGGGAGAAGGAGGACTTCCTCCATGCCAGTCCATTGAATGGATTTTCCATGAACAACCCTCGAAGCTGGGTAAGCGGACATTTGTCTATCCGATCCATATTCCCAAAGTTAAGTGTCTTATTTTGTGATTTCGACGCAGGAACTGCGCCGGGCCGTAGAGGATATACATAGCCCGGCTCCACAACCCGAGGATCCGGAACAGTCCCTCGATCCGGCCTTCGAAGAGGATCCGGACATAAAGGTGGAGCTGATCGATGCGGTGTTCCACCAACTTAGCATCGACAATGCTTTGGTTGCCATTACGGCCGACTACCCCGGAATATCTCCAGCTTCCCAGGTAACTGTGATCGAAGTCCTGATGCCATTACCCATCCACGCTTATCTCTGATCACCATATATCAATGATGTTCCGTAGGAGGTGCCTTTGAGGCGGGAAGCCGAGCCTGCGGTGGCTGGCCAACAAGGGGCAGCTCGGCCCAGCAGGCGGAAAAGAAGTGTGGTGCGAATCGAGACGTCGCCGCAACGGTATGGCGCGCCACCGTGTTTCAAGGAAAGATTCCTAGAAGGCATATTAACGCTCGTGATTTTTTCAGGAGAAAGAGCGCTCGCCGGACTGTGTCCGGAGAGGTTACCCATCAAGCCTCCGCCAGCCAGGCTCCAACGCTAGGTCCAGAGGGGGAGGCGAACACAAGGCGCGCGTCGGATGCTCCTCCAACAGAGGATGCCGACAGGTTGTCCGCCACCAGATTTGAGGTGGAGAGTGCCATGAATCACAGGCGCCGCCGGACGGTTCTTCGTGACGCATGTTTCTCCCCGAAGGCATTGAATGCCTTTAATTCGGGAGATGCGCACCTCCGTGCTGCTCAAGATGGTCTAGCCAGAGCCACGGAGCAGTATGTGAAAGACATACGGGTGAGGAATTTCGACAGTTATATATGCCAGTAGCCCCCGAGACTTAAAATAGTTGGAATAACTGATTTAAGGATCATTTGTTATGCAGGATCTTACAGAAAAGAATACCCACCTGTCCCAGGAGCTTCAAGAGTGCAAGGCCCAACTTGAGGCTGCACTAGCCGCCTCAAGGGGAGCCAAAGAGACCCCCTCCGGTAATATATACTTCGAAAGATAAGTAGTTTGTGAAGTGCGGCATGTGTATAAGTCTGACAATAGTATTGCAGATGGCGCCGGACTAGATCCGGACAGGCAGCAGCTACTACGCCAGCTAAAGGCCGGCGAGAAGGTGCTTACAAGGGTGCGGCAGGAGAAAAATAACCTCCAAGATGCCAACACCCAGCTGGGCGAGGAACTAAAAGATGTTTGGGCCCAGCTGTCTGACTCCGTGAAGGAGAATCGGCGGCTTCGTCGCGGCATTTATAGTAAGCGCTTGAGCAAACTTTTTGAAAAAAAGAGTTCGGCGAGGAAGTCAATTAACAGAAATATGTCTGTAGGTATGCTCACAGGTCGTCCTGCAGAGGAAATGCCCGGTTCAACGGGTGACCTACTTCCAGAGCTGCTGCAACTGCACGAACGAGTTCGGCAGGTGATGAGCGGCGTCGCCCAGGCCTTGTGGCCATCCATCTCCCTACCCGAAGGTCTTGGAGAGCTTGCAGAGAAGCTTCAGGGAGCGCGGCGGTGCTTCCGGCTATGGAAGATATCGGCCTGCCGTCAGGGCGCCAGGGAGGCCTGGGCCATGGTGAAGACGCGGTACACGAAGGCTGACCCAAACCACATGGCCGAGGTCGGACCTGTAGGGCCCGATGGGAAGGAGATTCCTGTGAGCTTAATGTACGGCCAAGTGGAGTTGGCCGCAAAGTATTCCTAGCGGGACTGTAAACTAGATAGCCTATTAGATGGTATTGAAGAGGAATACAATCAGTCAATTTGACTATGTAATTTTAAAATGACATGTAAAATGCCTTCTAACCGGATTGTAGATCGTTTGTCGTTGCGGACCTTTTCGCTTCAACCTCGGGACCCGATAGTCCGGAGTGTGTCCGAATACCCTCGCGGTTATATAAAAAACCGGGGCATGCATGGAGACCAGGCGTAGGGGTCATTAGTGCTTTATCAGACAAGTGCCCAACTAGTTATGTTATATTACATGGTTAGTAAGAAACATCTTCCAGGGAGAATAGTTCTGTTAGGGGTTCCTTTCCCTGGGAGGCATGCCCTAAAGTGCATGTCCGGACTGTGAAAAAAGCAGGAAATCATCTGGGGGCAGATAAATAAATAGGTAAGAAATCATCTTTTGATTCACCGACCAATATTCCCTTAAGAACGCTAGCTTTCGGCTTCACCCAGTCTGAGGTACACATCCGGCTGACCCGGCAGTAACAATCGCAGAGGTGCTCCCTTTACCTCCTAGCCGAACAATCGGGAACGTAGGGATAAGCACAGGAGCCAGGCAACCCAGCTTGGCCAAAACTTAAGTCATATTGATGCATATAATGGTGAATAAAAGGTACATGCGGAAGTGTGACACATGTGTTGGGCATAGAGCCCGTATAAATAAGCTTCTGTTCAAGAAGCCCCCAGGTATAATGAGTGCGAGTAGCACGTCAAGTGTGTGCGAACAATGTGCAGGAGAGCCGCAAAAGACTTTGAGAGAAATAAAAGGAAGAGGGGGGGGGGGGAAAGGAGAGAAATAAAAGACAGCTAAAATATAAAATGCAGACTGAGGAAGGAGACGAACTTAGAGTCCGGCGCTAGGCGTAGAATCTTCGGAGACGGGCTGCATTCCATGGGTTCGGCTCGAGTCGGTTATCCGATGCGTCTCACCGACGGTACGCTCTGCCGGTCAGGACTTGGTCGATGATGAAGGGACCTTCCCATTTGGGCTTGAGTTTGTCCTTTTTCTTGTCCGGCAGGCGTAGAACTAGTTCGCCAACATTGTAAGTTTTGGCCCATACTTCTCTGCTTTGATATCTTTGAGCCTGCTATTGATAGAATGCGGAACGAGCTTTTGCCACGTCGCGCTCCTCCTCTAAGGTGTCCAAACTGTCCTGCCGATCCAGCTCGGCTTCTCTTTCTTCGTACATGCGCACACGAGGTGAGTCATGAATTATCTCGCAGGGCAAAACTGCCTCTGCGCCGTATACCATAAAAAATGGTGTGAATCCGGTAGTGCGATTCGGCGTGGTTCGCAGCCCCCAGAGTATGGAGTCGAGCTCCTCTACCTAGTGCGTGTTAGATTCCTTAAGGGACCGCACTAGTCTGGGTTTGATGCCGCTCATGATTAGACCATTGGCTTGCTCGACTTGACCGTTAGTTTGAGGGTGATAGACTGAAGGATAATCGAGCTTGATGCCCATGTTTTTGCACCAGAGTTTAACCTCATAGGCCATGAAGTTCGTGCCGTTATTAGTGATGATGCTATGGGGGATGCCGTAACGGTGTACTACCCCTGATATGAAGTCTATCACGGGTCCGGATTCGTCCATCTTAACTGGCTTGGCCTCTATCCATTTGGTGAATTTATCCACCATGACCAATAGGTATTTTTGCTTGTAGGTTCCTCCTTTAAGGGGTCCAACCATGTCAAGCCCCCAGACCGCAAACGGCCGGGTGATGGGTATAGTTTTTAGGGCGGTGGGTGGCATGTGGCTTTGATTAGCAAAGAGCTGGCAACCGACGCATCGTTGGACTAAGTCCTGTGCATCTGCCCGGGCCGTTGGCCAATAAAATCCTGTACGGAAGGCCTTGCCTACAAGGGCCCGGGCTGCGGCATGGTGCCCGCCGAGTCCGGCATGAATTTCAGCCAGAAGATTTCGCCCTTCCTCTTCGGAGATACACCTTTGAAGGACTCCGGTTGTGCTTTTCTTATAAAGCTCTCCCTCATGGACTTTTATAGGCTTTAGATCGCCGAACTATGCAGCGGGCCTTGTTTTGGTCCTCGGGGAGTTCCTGCCTAGTTAAGTAGGCAAGGAATGGTTCGGTCCACGGGGCAATAACTGCCATTATTTCGTGGGCTGAAGGTGTTATTTCGTTGGCAGAACCACCGATTGTGTCAGAATGTTCGGTGTTGGGCGATGCGGTTGGGTCCGGATTGTTGTTTCTGGAGTCCCCTTCCCATACTACGGATGGCTTAAAAAGCCGCTCCAGGAAGATGTTGGGAGGGACGGCATCGCGCTTTGCGCCGATGCATGCCAATATGTCCGCCTGGTTATTATCCCGGGCTATATGGTGAAATTCCAGCCCTTCAAACCGAGCTGACATTTTTAAGACGGCGTTACGGTAAGCTGCCATTTTTGGATCCTTGGCGTCAAAGTCTCCATTTATTTGGGATATCGCGAGGTGCGAATCCCAGCACACCTCTAGGCGTTTAATTCCCATGGAGACCACCATCCGGAGGCCATGTAAAAGGGCCTCATATTCGGCTGCGTTGTTGGAGTCCATGTACATTATCTGGAGTACGTATTCGGTTGGGGACGTCAGGACGACGCCAGCCCCCAGGTCGGCCAACATTTTGGAGCCGTCCAAGTGCATAATCCAATTGGAGTATGCACCGTACTCTTTAGGGAGTTCGGCTTCAGTCCATTCGACGATGAAGTCTGCCAAAACTTGCGACTTGATAGCTCGCCGTGGTTTATAGGTTATGTCGAATGGTAGGAGCTCGATGGCCCATTTTGCAATCCGGCCAGTCGCGTCGTGGTTGTTTATAATGTCATTAAGAGGTACTTCGGAGGCTACACTTATCGAACACTCTTGAAAGTAGTGTCGCAGCTTCCGGGATGCCATGAACACCGTGTACGCTATCTTTTGATAGTGTGGATACCGGGACTTGCATGGAGTTAGGACAGTGGACACGTAGTACACTGGTTTTTGAAGACGGAACTTGTGTCCGTCCGTTTCTCGTTCGATGACGAGCACCGCGCTTACAACTTGATGTGTTGCCGTGATATATAATAACATTGGTTTGCCCAAGTTGGGCACGGCCAAGACCGGATTTGTTGCCAATATGGCTTTGATTTCTTCGAGTCCGGCCGTGGCGGCATCCGTCCACTCGAAGTGTTCGGTGCGCCGGAGGAGGCGATAAAGGGGTAATGCCTTTTCTCCTAGGCGGGAGATGAAGCGGCTTAGAGCCGCCATGCATCCAGTCAATTTTTGTATTTGCTTAAGGTCTTTTGGGATATCCAATTATGACAGAGCTCGGATCTTGGCTGGGTTTGCTTCAATTCCTCTACCGGATACAATGAAACCCAAGAGCTTTCTGGCTGGTACGCCGAAAACGCATTTTTCCGGGTTGAGCTTAATGTCATATGCTCGGAGATTGTCGAATGTGAGCCTCAAGTCGTCTACTAGAGTTTCGACGTGCTTGGATTTGACGACCACATCGTCTACGTATGCCTCCACTATTTTGCCGATCTGGTTTGCCAGACATGTCTGAATCATGCACTGATATGTTGCGCCGGCGTTTTTGAGCCCGATGGGCATTGTGTTGAAGCAGAATGGTCCGTATGGAGTAATGAATGCCGTTGCGGCTTGGTCTGGCTCCACCATCTTGATTTGATGGTAGCTGGAGTATGCGTCGAGGAAGCACAATAAATCATGCCCTGCGATAGCGTCGATAATTTGATCGATGCGGGGAAGGGGGAAGGGATCCTTTGGGCAAGCCTTGTTAAGGTCCTTGAAATCGACACATAGGCGCCAGGATTTGTCCTTCTTTGGTACCATTACCAGGTTTGCTAGCCAGTCCGGATGTTTTATATCTCTGATGAATCCGGCTTCTAATAGTTTGGCTAGCTCCTCTCCCATTGCCCGTCTTTTGGGTTCGGAAAATCGCCGAAGAGCCTGTTTGACTGGCTTGAATCCTTTTAGGATATTTAGGCTGTGCTCTGCCAGCCAGCGTGGGATTCCTGGCATGTCTGAAGGGTGCCAGGCAAAAATGTCCCAATTTTCCCGTAGGAATTCTCATAGTGCGGCGTCTACATCAGGGTTTAATTGTGCCCCAATGGAGGCCGCCTTTGTAGGGTCCGTTGGATGGACTTGGAATTTGACTATTTCGTCTGCTGGCTTAAAAGAGGTGGACTTGGATCTTTTATCGATTATCACATCGTCCCTGTTCACCATGGAGCGCAGCGCAGTGAGTTCCTCGGCCGCTAGGGTGTCGGATGGTGCCTCTAGGGCTAGTGGAGCTGTCTTATTTTCGGCGCGGAGTGCTATGTCCGGATCACTGGCAAGGGTGATGATTCTGTTGGGCCCGGGCATTTTGAGCTTCATGTACCCATAATGGGGTATAGCTTGAAAAATTATGAATGCCTCTCGCTCTAATAAAGCGTGATATCCGCTGCTGAACGGGGCCACTTGGAACATGACCTCCTCGGACCTGTAATTGTCCGGCGAGCCGAACACCACATCCAGTGTGATTTTTCCTGTGCAGCATGCTTCCCGACTAGGGATTATTACTCTGAAGGTTGTGCTGCTTCGCTCAATGCAGTTCCAGTCTATTTCCATTTTTCGAAGGGTTTCCTCGTAAATGAGGTTTAATCCGCTGCCGCCGTCCATGAGTACCTTAGTAAGGCAAAAGTCGTCCACTATTGGACTGAGGACCAATGCGGCTGGTGCTCGGGCTGTTTGGAATTTAGGTTCGTCACTGGCGTTGAAGGTAATAGCTGTATCACTCCATGGATTTATTGTCGCTACTTGGTAGACTTTGGCGAGGCTGCAGAGTGTTCTTTTCTGCATATTATTTGATGTGAAAGCCTTGAAGACTGTTAATACCGTACTGGTATTGCTGGGCTGGTTCTCTGGAGCTAGAAGCTCTTTGCCACTTTTGGCCACCTGCCGTAGTATCTAACATGCTCGAAGGCTATGTGTTGGAGTGGCGCCCTCTATACTATGAATTTTGCAGGGTCCATTGAGCCATCCCTCCAGTACGATTCCGTGCCCTTTAGGGTTTTTTTGCTTTTTGGTATTTAACCCGGGTGCCTGGCGACGATGCACCCTTTTATTTCGGACTAGGGTTGTATTCGGAGCCGGATTATCCCAAAATTTGGTTTCGGTTTTCCAGGCGCTCTCCATCGCACAGTACTTTCGTACTATGGACGCCAAGTCTGCAAAGCGTGTAATTTCACGATGACTTATGGCGTTTATGATTCCCTTGTCCGTGCAATTATTTCAGAAAAATGAGATTGCGTCTTCCTCGCAGCAGTCCTTTATCCTGTTCATAATCAGGAGGAATCTGGCCCAGTAATGGTGTACTGTTTCAGCGGGCTCTTGCCGGATTCGGGATAGATCACTTATGTTTGGGTGGGCGGGTGGAATTAAATTCGGAACCCCGTCCAATCTAAGACTTAAGGGACGAAAAGTTTCCGAACTTGGAAGCTTGGGTTTTTGGATATTGTCCAATGAATCCCGCCCGCTGCCTGATTTTAGGTTCATGACTTGATCGACGTTCGTCCCTCCGCGGGAATCCGGCATGGAGGAGTCAGGAATCCGGACATAACTAGTCCTTAATATAGAAGAAGAGTCGCCGTACTGTTCCTCCACCACAGCGACGTGGTGGGTAGCCTGGGGAGAGTTGATCTCTCTCAGATCAGTTTTAGGCCTGATCTGATCGTAGTCTGTAGCGACTCCCAGGGCGGCGATGCGATCCAAGAGCTCGTTTATGGAGGAGAGCTCCATTGGGTCTAGCTGCTCGGCGAGTTCCGAGTTGACGTAAAGATTGCTTTTGATGACCCGAGAAGTCATCGTCGGCGCGGCGGCCGAACAGGCGGTCATGAGAAAACCGCCTAGCCGGAGAGTTTGGCCGATGGCCAAAGCTCCTTTAGCTACGGTGCCGTCTTTAAAGACGGGACAAGGCATCCTTCCTGATGGCGACGGCACAGAGGAACTCTCAATGAAAGCACCAATGTCGGTGTCAAAACCGGCGGATCTCGGGTAGGGGGTCCCGAACTGTGCGTCTAGGCGGATGGTAACAGGAGACAAGGGACACAATGTTTTTACCCAGGTTCGGGCCCTCTTTGTGGAGGTAAAACCCTACTCCTGCTTGATTAATATTGATGATATGGGTAGTACAAGAGTAGATCTACCACGAGATCAAGGAGGCTAAACCCTATAAGCTAGCCTATGGTATGATTGTTGTTCGTCCTACGGACTAAAACCCTCTAGTTTATATAGACACCGGAGAGGGCTAGGGTTACACAGAGTCGGTTACAATGGTAGGAGATCTACATATCCGTATCACCAAGCCTGCCTTCCATGCCAAGGAAAGTCCCATCCGGACACGGGACGAAGTCTTCAATCTTGTATCTTCATAGTCTTGGAGTCCGGCCAACGGTGATAGTTCGGCTATCCGGACACCCCCTAGTCCAGGACTCCCTCAGGAGACTTCTCCCCGGCGCAGGTCCAGCGCCCTCCGCTCCATGCCGGACGACGACGAGGCCGACACCAGACGAGGGGGAGAGGACCCGCCTGTGATCCCGAAGAAGGACAGGTCGGGGCTGATCTCCCGAGGTTCTACTCCAGCTCCGGTGCTGCCCGAAGCCAGCTCTAGCCCTTCTGGTGCGTCTTCCCCTGCTGCCGGACCTCCCGAGGCTGAGCCCCGCAAGAGGCTCTCGGGCTTCAAGCTCGGCTGGAGGCCGCTGGAACCCGCGGCAGCCAACTAGTAAGTACTCGAACTCTGCTTTGCTTCTTATTTTTGGTGTCAAGGCTTGACATCCTCCATTGCTTGGGTAGGCCGCCGCCTACGGCAAAGAGGCTGCAGGGGGACACGGTGGCCCCATGATGACCCACAAGTGTAGGGGATCAATCATAGTCCTTTCGATAAGTAAGAGTGTCGAACCCAACGAGGAGCAGAAGGAAATGATAAGCGGTTTTCAGTAAGGTTTTCTCTGCAAGCACTGAAATTGTAGGTGATAGATAGTTTTGTGATAAGATAAATGGTAACGAGTAACAAGTAAATAAAGTAAATAAAGTGCAGCAAGGTGGCCCAATCCTTTATGTAGCAACGGATAAGCCTGGACAATTTCTAATAATGAGGAAGGAGCTCCCGAGGACACATGGGAATTATCGTCAAGCTAGTTTTCATCACGTTCATATGATTCGCATTCGGTACTTTAATAATTTGATATGTGGGTGGATTGGTACTTGGGTACTGCCCTAACTTGGACAAGCATCCCACTTATGATTAAGACCTATTGCAAGCATCCGCAACTACAAAAGAAGTATTAAGGTAAACCTAACCACAGGTGAGGGAGTCCTGGACTAGGGGGTGTCCGGATAGCCGAACTATCACCGTCGGCCGGACTCCAAGACTATGAAGATACAAGATTGAAGACTTCGTCCCGTGTCCGGATGGGACTTTCCTTGGCATGGAAGGCAAGCTTGGTGATACGGATATGTAGATCTCCTACCATTGTAACCGACTCTGCGTAACCATAGCCCTCTCCTGCGTCTATATAAACCGGAGGGTTTTAGTCCGTAGGACGAACAACAATCATACCATAGGCTAGCTTCTAGGGTTTAGCCTCCTTGATCTCGTGGTAGATCTACTCTTGTACTACCCATATCATCAATATTAATCAAGCAGGAGTAGGGTTTTACCTCCATCGAGAGGGCCCGAACCTGGGTAAAAACATCGTGTCCCTTGTCTCCTGTTACCATCCACCTAGACGCATAGTTCGGGACCCCTACCCGAGATCCGCCGGTTTTGACACCGACATTGGTGCTTTCATTGAGAGTTCCTCTATGTCGTCACCTATAGGACCGATGGCTCCTTCAATCGTCAACAACAAAGCGGTCCAGGGTGAGGCTTTTCTCCCCGGACAGATCTTCGTATTCGATGGCTATTCACTATGGGCCAATTCACTTGGCCATCAGGAGCAGATGGAAAGCTACGCCCCTGGCCATCAGGTCAGATTTGAAAGTTTGAACTACACGGCCGACGTTCGCGGATACTTGATCTTCGATGGGTTCGAGCCACAGCCAAGCGCGCCGCACTGTCACGATGGGCATGATCTAACTCTGCCGCCGGACAGTGCCCTGGAAGCCGCACAAGTGTCCTCTCCGACCCTTGGCCCGGAGCCGACTTCGCCGATCGAGGACAGGTGGCTGGACACCGCCTCGAGGTCTGCCACCTCTACGGCGATAGAGCCGAATACCAACCCTGTCCTTTGCAAAGCCCGTGACTCTGAGGTGCCGGACTCCGAACCTTCTGCGCTATCGGATTTCGGGTTCCGGCAGACCCTTGAGGTTCGAACACTGGGGTGCGCACAGAGAATCAACCCTCTACCGTCTCGCTCCTCACCGGATCACTAGGACCTAAACTACTAAACTGAACAGCACAAGAGACACAGGATTTATACTGGTTCAGGCCACCATTGTGGTGTAATACCCTACTCCAGTGTGTGGTGTGGTGGATTGCCTCTTGGGCTTGACGATGAACAATACAAAGGGAGAACAGCCTCGCGAGGGTCTGTTCTTGGCTGGTGCGACGAACTGCTGGGATGAGTTCAATAGCTCTATCTACTGGTTTCTTGGTAAGGATCCAGATTGCTAGGTCAGGTCCAGATTGCTAGGTCAGGTCCAGATGCCTCTACCCTGGGGGTGGCTAGTCCTATATATAGGCAAAGGCCCTGGGCCTCTTCCCAAATATTGAGCGGGAAGGGCGCCAACAATTGGCCATTTTGAAGGGGAACAGCAGGTACACTTATCCTGACTAAAGTTGGTCCTCGCCTGTCAAAGGCTCTGGTGATGACGCCGGCTTGGGCTCCACAATGACTTCCTTCCGGCCATTGGGCTGGTCTTGGTCTTGTTGCACCAAAATGGATGCCTTTGCTTGATGCCCTTGCCAGCGCTTGCTCCCTTTGCACCAAAGAGGAAAGGAGGACACTGCGCGGGCTGGCGCCCGACTGGCGCCCTTGGTCGTCATGGCTTGCGTCATGGGCACCTCGCGAGGTACCCCGCCTTGAACTCTCCGCCTCCTCATGAGCCAGCCTGACGAGGTCGTGCCTGAGGAAGCTCCTTGTCGTCCGCCCCGCGAGGCTTGGCCCCTCGCGAGGGTCTTGAGCTTGTGTTGATGAAGACGGGCTGTGCTGGGCCTCCTTTGAGCCACACCGCAGGCTGCAGGCAGGCAAGTCTGGGGACCCCCGTTCCTAGAACGCCGACAGTAGCCCCCGGGCCCACGGTGCGCCCGAACTTGGCTGAGCAGAGAGGCGAAAGGGCAAGTGCGAAGCGCCGCGGGCCCCTAACAGCCTGCGGCCTTGGGCGCTGCATGGCGGTTGATTGGACGTGGGCGGCACTGCTTCCCCACGACGCCTCGGTAACCGCTCGGATTCGACAAGTCCCTGCATGCAAAGCAGGTCATGATTATCTGTGATCGTGGAGGCCAACGGTTGGCCTTCACCGGCTATAAGTACGGAACGGCGCGCGCCCTTCCAGTCTATCCTTCTGCTTCTCCTCCTTCCTTGCTCCGTCTTGCTGCAATGGCCCCGATCCGCCGGTTCTCCGTGGAAGAGAAGGGAAAGGCTCCCCAAGAGGATCCCGACCCGCTCCCCCCGAAGAAGCGGCTTGCCCTCTGGTGTTAGGGCGAGAGCACTCGCCAGGAGGCGTCAAGACCCTGGTGTGAGCGGCCTCCACCAGGGTTCCCTCTTCCCTTGTACGCGCACATTGGCGGCTCTGAAGGAGTCGACGCCGAACGCCACGAGCGGCGCCGCCGCCGACGCCAGCGGGTCGCGAAGGTGTGCGTCTTTCCCCCTGGAGTCCACGCCGAGGGCTCCTGCCAGGAGTTCGTGCTTCACGCCGCCACGCCTCCTAAGTCTTGGATTCGTCTTCCCTCTTTCTTAGCCTCCATCGTCCGGCAGGGGGTACCCCTGGGGCTCTGGCTGCAGCACGCCGGCTGCGGCACCCTCGCGACCGGGGCAGAGGTCACGGTCATTGCCCCGGGTGAGGTCTTCATGACTCGAGGCTGGGGCGAGGTCGCCCGGGTCTGCAGGACGAGGGGCGCCCTCACGATCCATCTGGAGTACGACGGTGCTTCAGTGATGTCCTTCAAGGTCTTCGATGCGGAGGGTCGTCGGCTGGAGTGCTGCCCCGGGAGAGGCGGTCGGGACCCTGCTGCGGCGAGACAGAGGCCGGCCGTCCGCTCCCCTGGCCGCTCCTCAGGCGACGGAGGCACCGGAGGATCCAGTGACTCCGCCATGCTCTTCGTGACGCCGGAGACGAGCGATGACAGCTACAAGCCCCCGAGCCTGCGCCGTTCCCGGAGCAGAGTGGGCTCGTCAGGTCACCGCCGCCCCTGATCTGGATGGGGTTGGCGTCGGTGCTGGGCGGCCCACTGTTGATGATGGTGTCTGCCGCGATGCCCCCTATAGTTAGGACTCCTTAGGATTCGCGCCTTTTGTCCCTGCGAGGGGCCAAGAATATACCCCACGGGGGCTTGTAAGATGTTTGTAGTCCCGTCTGTCAATATGATCCCTATTGTGGAGCTGTGCGAGATGCTTATTCCGTTTTAGCTTAGTTCCCTCCTTTCAGACTTCGCGAGGGCTTGATGCTCTGCGCCGACAGGTCCTAGTCCCAAGGCGGCTTCAGCCGTCGCTGGTATGCCAGGTCGCGATGCCGTGGTCAAGGCCAGGAGGTGAGCGGCCCGAGGTCCGGTAAGAGCCCCTGAGTCGCGATGCTCAGGAGGTCCCCCTTGGCGCTCAAGCATCCATCATTCGGTGAGAAAGGAGAGTGACATTGCTAACACGGGATTGCACTGGGTGCGGGGATGGTGCTGCGGTAACTAGTGTGTCCGGAGGGCGACATATCTTGAGGATCAGGAAACGCTTCATGGAGCGGCGCGAGGTCCGTGCCTTGGCCGGCGAGGGATTTCTTGGCGAGGTCCTTGCGAGCTCCTGCCCTCTTGTCACTGCTCCCCCTTCTGCTCTACGTCATCGGGTCCTGGCTCTCGGGCTGGTCTCAGCCGTCGCTGGCATGCCAGGTCGCGATGCCATGGACAAGACCAGAGGGTGAGGGCCGGAGGGCCGTAGGAGCCCTGAGTCGCGATGCTCAGGCACCCCCCCTTTAACGCGCAAGCTGGGTTAGATGACGAAACTCTACGTCCTCGGGTCCCGGCTCTCGGGCTGGTCTCAGCCGTCGCTGGCATGCCAGGTCGCGATGCCATGGACAAGACCAGAGGGTGAAGGCTGGAGAGCCGTTAGGAGCCCTGAGTCACGATGCTCAGGCACCCCCCTTTAACGTGCAAGATTCCGACACCCAGGAGAAAAAGGTGCCAAATAACAAGCATGGTGGATCGAAAGCATAGTCCTAAGATAAATGCAAGAAAGATACATGCCGCTGGGACAGGCCCGAGCGGCTTGGGGATGATGCAGCTCGAGGGGCGCCCCCAATAAGATAAGCTAAGGACATGAAATAAAAGGGGTACATGCCAGGGACAGACCCATGCGGCCTGGGAATAATGCGGCCCTGAAGGCGCTCCCAGCCAGAAACGAAACTTAAAAGATGTCACCTGATGATGTTGGGGACAAAGGGGTGTTGGTGTAGCAGACTTGGTGGGCTGCGGGAGCCGATCCTCACGAGCCCCCAGGCCTAGGGGCCTCTGGAGGCTCCGGAGGCGCTGGCGGCTCCTAGCGGGCCATCTCCATCTCCGCCAGGGCCGCGGCGCGCCTGACCTCTTGAGCCTCCAAGATGGCCCTCATGAGACGCTGGTGCGCAGCAACCGCGTTTGGCAGGCCGTAAGGCATATGCACATAGCTGTGGGGCGGACCCTCGCAACATCCCACTCGCGAGGGCCAGAGGCGCTCTTGAGACGCGGCTCGGTTGAGCCCTGGTATGTTGATGCAGACACGCAGCCCACCATCCTCGCCTGGATGGGGGGCCACAGCGGGTAGGCGGCGGCTGCCTCTCATGACCCTTGACTCCTGTAACTCCTGAATGGCCTTGCTGACGAACTCCTGAGGGTTTGGCCCTCCTTGCCTTGCTCCTTCTTGAGGGAAATGTGCTTCGAAGCACGCCTCCACGTGGTGCCCAAGCGCCTCCCTCGTGACCTTGGCGAGGTCGGCGGCCCTCCAGGGGAGAGCCCCCGAGCCCTGCCTGAGGAGGGCGCCGAGCGCGCTTCCCTATGCGATGGAAGGAGGCTCCTCCTGGCCAGGCGCGGGCCCTGAGGGGCCTGCCTCCTGAGGGGCCGGGCAGGACGATTCCTTCTTCTTCTTGGGGGCGGCCTCGGGAAGCCTCCAACCTCCGCGGTCTGGGTCTTCTAGTGATGCGGCCTGAAAGGCTCGCTCCAGGGAGCACACTGCGTCCCTCTCCTCGCAGGGCACCGTGATGACCCCACCGCTTCCCGGCATCTTGAGGATGTTGTAGCCGTGGTGGGTCACGGTCATGAACTTGGCCAGCGCCGGGTACCCGAGGATGGCATTGTACGGCAGGTGAATGTGGGCGACGTCGAAGTCGATGAGCTCAGTGCGGTAGTTGTCGCGTGCCCCGAAGGTGACAGGAAGGCGGACCTGCCCGATCGGGATCGTGGAGCCGTCGGTTACTCCGGAGAAGGGCTTGGTTGGCTGAAGCTGACTGTAAGGCACTTGAAGATTGTTGAATGTTTCCACGGTCAGGACGTTGAGCCCTGCCCCGCCGTCGATGAGGGTCCTGGTGACTAGCACATTGCTGATGATTGGGGAACAAAGCATCGGGAGGACTCCGGCTGTGGCCGCGCACTTGAGCTGATCCGCTGAGCTGAATGTGATGGCGCACGCCGACCACCTGAGAGGGCGCGTGGCCTCGAGCTTGGGGAGGACTGCATTCACTTCGCGGGCAAACTGCTTGAAGATGCGCTGAGAGGCTGGGGCTTTAGCTCCACCCAGGATGCAGGCGATTTCACGTGGTTCCTGGAAGCTCCCAGCCCCCTCGTCCTGATGACGGTCTTCATTTCTCCTTGGCTGCAGCGGCAGTCGAGGGAGGCCTGCGTTCCCTTGCGGGCGATCCTCGCGAGGCTGATCCCTCCAGCTTCCCTCGTGAGGCGGGTCCTGCCAGCGGTCCTCGCGAGGTTGGTCACGCCACCCTTGGCGCGGGCCGCGGTCTTCCCAGCGTCCTGCATTCCTTCCTCCTCCTCGGCCGTAGCCCCGGTCGTTGCGGCCGGGACGTCTGCCGACCCTTACTTCTCGCACGGCCCGGAGCTCTTGGCATTCATTGGTGTTGTGAGTGTGGAGGTCGTGGTACACACAGTACCGACTGCCCTTGGAGGATTCGGGCTGATCTCTACCCCGCTTGGTGTCTGGCTCGGCCGCGAGCACGGCAGCCCCCTTGTGCTTCACATCCTTGGCCTTGGGCTTCTTCTCTTCGGGGTCCACGGCAGGCAGCTCGAGGAGGGAGAGGCGCCCCTCCTCAGCCCTGGCGCACTTGGTCGCCAAGTTGAACAGCTCCAAGGAGGTGCACAGGTCTTCATGCATCGCCAACTCCTCCTTCATCTTGACGCGCGCACACCGTCGGAGAAGGCAGATATGATAGCCTCCTCCGTTACCCTGGGGATCTTGAGGCACGCGTTGTTGAAGCGCTGGATGTACTTCTGCAGGGTTTCCCCTGGCTGCTGCTTGATACGGCGCATGTCTCTCACGGCGGGTGGCCGGTCGCGAGTACCCTGGAAGTTGGCGATGAAGCGGGTGCGCATCTCGTCCCAGGAAGAGATCGTGCCTGGGGCCAGATTCAGGAGCCAGGTGCGGGCTCCGTCCTTGAGCTCCATGGGAAACCAGTTCGCCATGACCTTTTCGTCTCCGTTGGCAGCCTCGATGCCCAACTCGTAGAGTTGGAGGAACTCCGCAGGGTCAGCCGTGCCGTCGTAGCGAGGAGGCAGGTCTGGCTTGAACTTGCTGGGCCACGCGACGCTGCGCAGCTCGACGGTGAAGGCGCGGCAGCCCGCCACGGTCACGGGGGGCCTTGGGCGACAGAGAGCTTGGTCCTGCGGGTCCCCATGCGCCGTGGTTGGGGGCAGCGCAGGGTCTTGACGTGCTGGAGCAGGGAGCGCTCGAGCAGCTTCTCGTGGGCGAGGGACTTCTTGGCAGCTCTGCTCTCGCCGCGCGGGCGCCTGGCGGGGCGGGTTCCGCCCAGGGGCCGCGCGCCTTGGGGCCAGGGCGCCTTCTTGAGGAGGAGGCGGCTGAGGCGCCCCAGGAGCTTCATCGCCCGCACGGGGCGGGGTGCGGTGCAGCGAGAAGGATGGTGCGGGGGCGCCTCCAGCGGCGCGGACGAGCTCGGCGACTCGGTCGAGCCATTCTTCGTAGACGTCGTTGATGGGGCGGTAGCGCAGGAGCTCGTTTGCCGCGATGAGCGCAGATCGGGCCTCCATGGCCGCGTGAGGCGCGCGTGACGAAGAACCGGCGGGGGTGAGCGAGCGCGTGGTGGTGCGGCTGTCCGGCCTCATGGACGGATGCTGGGACGATGCTTGCTGCTCGTTCCCCGCCGGGCCGGTGGCGGCGTTGACGGCAGGTGACGGGGAACGGCGAGGGCGACCGCCGAAGGGAGCCGTCTGGGCGACATGGGAGGCGAGGGCGGCTCGGCGCTCGGCGCGAGCCCGACGAGAGTCAGACATGGTTGCGGTGGTCGGGGAAGAACAGGCGGCGGAAGGCAAATTCCGGCGCACCCCTACCTGGCGCGCCAAATGTCGGATTTCGGGTTCCGGCAGACCCTTGAGGTTCGAACACTGGGGTGCGCATGGAGATTCAACCCTCTACCGTCTCGCTCCTCACCGGATCGTTAGGACCTAAACTACTAAACTGAACAGCACAAGAGACACAGGGTTTATACTGGTTCAGGCCACCATTGTGGTGTAATACCCTACTCCAGTGTGTGGTGTGATGGATTGCCTCTTGGGCTTGACGATGAACAATACAAAGGGAGAATAGCCTCGCGAGGGTCTGTTCTTGGCTGGTGCGACGAACTACTGGGATGAGTTCAATCGCTCTATCTACTGGTTTCTTGGTAAGGATCCAGATTGCTAGGTTAGGTCCAGATTGCTAGGTTAGGTCCAGATGCCTCTACCCTGGGGTTGGCTAGTCCTATTTATAGGCAAAGGCCCTGGGCCTCTTCCCAAATATTGAGCGGGAAGGGCGCCAACAATTGGCCATTTTGAAGGGGAACAACGGGTACACTTATCCTGACTAAAGTTGGTCCTCGCCTGTCAAAGACTCTGGTGATGACGCCGGCTTGGGCTCCACAATGACTTCCTTCCGGCCGTTGGGCTGGTCTTGGTCTTGTTGCACCGAAATGGACGCCTTTGCTTGATGCCCTCGCCTGCGCTTGCTCCCTTTGCACCAAAGAGGAAAGGAGGACACTGCGCGGGCTGGCGCCCGACTGGCGCCCTTGGTCGTCATGGCTTGCGTCATGGGCACCTCGCAAGGTACCCCGCCTTGAACTCTCCGCCTCCTCATGAGCCAGCCTGACGAGGACGTGCGTGAGGAAGCTCCTTGTCGTCCGCCCCGCGAGGCTTGGCCCCTCGCGAGGGCCTTGAGCTTGCGTTGATGAAGACGGGCTGTGCTGGGCCTCCTTTGAGCCACGCCGCAGGCCGCAGGCAGGCAAGTCTGGGGACCCCCGTTCCCAGAACGCCGACACACGCCCCTGCCAATCGAACCCGATTGGGCGCCGATCATGGAGTTCACCGCTGTGGACATGTTTCAGCACTCGCCCTTTGGCGACATCCTGAATTCACTAAAGTCTCTCTCTTTATCAGGAGAGCCCTGGCCGGTTTATGGTCAGGACGGTTGGGATGCGAACGACGAAGAAATTCAAAGCCCACCCACCACCCACTTCGTAGCCACTATCCATGACTTAACCGACATGCTAGACTTCGACTCCGAAGACATCGACAGTATGGACGACGATGTCGGAGATGACCAAGAACCAGCGCCTACAAGGAACTGGAAGGCCACCTCTTCATACGACATTTACATGGTGGATATCCCAAAGGATGGGAATGGCGATGGAACAACGGAGGATGACCCCTCCAAGAAATTGCCTAAGCGCCGGCGTCAGCGGCGCCGCTCTAAATCCCACCACAACAAAAATGGAGATTCCGGCACCGGAGACAATAACACCCCGGATAGTGCCGAAGACAACCCCCTCCAGCAAGATTCAGCACAGGAGGATGGAGAAACCAGCCCTCATGAGAGAGCGGCAGACAGAGAGGTAGAGGATGATAATTATATGCCTCCCTCCGGAGACGAGGCAAGCCTCGACGACGATGAATTTGTCATGCCTGAGGATCCCGTCGAACAAGAGCGTTTCAAACGCAGGCTTATGGTCACGGCAAGCAGCCTCAAGAAAAAGCAGCAACAGCTTAGAGCTGACCAAGACTTGCTAGCCGACAGATGGACTGAAGTCCTTGCGGCCGAAGAGTATGAACTCGAACGCCCCTCCAAAAGCTACCCCAAACGCAAGCTGCTACCCCGATTAGAGGAGGAAGCACATAAACCTACATCACCAGCACACAATACGGCCGACCGGCCACCTCGTGGCCGCGACAGAGAGGCCTCTAGGCCCTCCACTAAAGCCGTACCCCGGCGTCGCTCGAAAAGTACAAAGCCACGGGGGAATGCACCGGACTTACAAGATATATTGGAGGATAAGGCAAGGCAAACAAGATTGATCTACGGATCACGTGGGCGCCCCATGATACGTGACGACAACCGTCACGCCGGATACAGCAATTCCGGCCGGGCCGAACACAGTAGACAAAGCTCGTTTGAGCTGCGTCGTGATATAGCCCAATATAGAGGCTCAGCACACCCACTATGCTTCACGGACGAAGTAATGGATCATCAAATCCCCGAGGGTTTCAAACCCGTAAACATTGAATCATACGACGACACAATAGATCATGCGGTTTGGATTGAGGACTATCTCCTTCACATCCACATGGCCCGCCGTGATGATCTACATGCCATCAAATACCTCCCACTCAAGCTTAAAGGACCAGCTCGGCATTGGCTCAATAGCTTGCCAGCAGAATCAATTGGGTGTTGGGAAGACCTGGAAGCCGCATTCCTTGATAACTTCCAGGGCACATATGTGCGACCACCAGACGCCGATGACCTAAGCCACATAATTCAGCAGCCAGACGAATTGGCCAGACAATTCTGGACACGGTTCTTAACAAAGAAAAATCAAATCGTCGACTGTCCGGATGCAGAGGCCCTTGCAGCCTTCAAACATAACATCCGCGACGAGTGGCTTGCCCGGCACCTAGGACAGGAAGAGCCGAAATCCATGGCAGCCCTCACATCACTCATGACCCGCTTCTGTGCGGGAGAGGACAGCTGGCTAGCTCGCAGTAACAACCTGACCAAAAACTCTGGTAGTGCGGATACCAAGGACAACAATGGCAGGTCGCTTCACAACAAACACAAGCGCCACATTAATGGCGATAATACTGAAGATACGATAGTCAATGCCGGATTCAGAGGCTCTAAACCCGGTCAGCGGAAAAATCCATTCAAAAGAAATACTCCGGGCCCGTCCAATTTGAATCGGATACTCGATCGCTCGTGCCAGATACATGGCACCCCCGAAAAGCCAGCCAATCACACCAACAGGGACTGTTGGGTGTTCAAGCAGGCAGGCAAGTTAATTGCCGAAAACAATGACAAGGGGCTGCATAGCGATGACGAGGAAGAGACCAGGCCGCCGAACAATAGAGGACAGAAGGGTTTCCCCCCACAAGTGCGGACGGTGAACATGATACACGCAACCCACATACCCAAAAGGGAGCGGAAGCGTGCACTCAGGGATGTATATGCGATGGAGCCAGCCGCCCCAAAGTTCAATCCGTGGTCCTCCTGCCCGATCACTTTTGATCGAAGGGACCACCCCACTAGCATCCGCCATGGCGGATTCGCCGCATTGGTTCTAGACCCAATCGTCGACGGATTTCACCTCACTAGAGTCCTGATGGACG
This sequence comes from Triticum aestivum, assembly GCF_018294505.1. NCBI lineage: Eukaryota > Viridiplantae > Streptophyta > Magnoliopsida > Poales > Poaceae > Triticum > Triticum aestivum. Next base: position 259,922,060 of record NC_057801.1, on the reverse strand, counting down.
GCAGCAGCAGCCTGAACCTGCTTTATCAGGATACAGTGTGCAAGATGGGCATAGACCCGTTAAGGATTAAACCCACAAAAACGACCTTTAAAGGCGTCATACCAGGTGTAGAGGCCAATTGTACAGGCTCAGTTACACTTGAAGTGGTCTTCGGATCCCCGGATAACTTCCGAAGCGAGGAGTTAATCTTCGACATAGTCCCGTTCCGCAGCAGCTATCATGCACTGCTCGGACGAACCACATTTGCAAAATTCAATGCAGTGCCGCACTATGCATACCTCAAGCTCAAGATGCCAGGCCCTCGAGGAGTAATTACGGTCAATGGAAACACCGAACGCTCTCTCCGAATGGAGGAGCATACAGTGGCTCTCGCAGCGGAAATACAAAGCAGCCTCTTAAGGCAATTCTCGAGTCCGGCTGTCAAGCGGCCGGACACCGTCAAGAGCGCCCGGAGTAACCTACAACAAGACCACCTGGCACGTTCCGAGCACGCGTAGCAATGCAGCCCCAACCCCAGCCCTCGCGAAATCGCGAGACCAGTACCACGCGTACATAACTACGCTCTGGAGATACCATGGGCACAGAGGGAGGGGCACGACCACGGCATGCCCAGAGTGCGGCTCAACCACACCAGGGGCTCCCAATTGTGTCATTCTTCTTTTTCTTCCTTCTTATTCGCAGGACTCCGTTTTCCAGAAGCCCTGTCCGGCAGTAGACTTGCCGAACTCACGATGCAACAACCAGGGAAGCAGAAAAGCTAAGTCGAGTATCCAGGTGGTCTCTATTACGAGCGTTATACCTGTTTTACATACCATTCCGCAGCCTACCCCTGGAGGGGGACATGGTAAATAGTCCCATCCCTTGCTTATCGCACTATTTGTATCGTTATGCTTTCATTGCAGTATTTTTTGAATAAACAATGCATCGCTCTTTGCCTATCATTGCATTCCTTTTTCTATTTATACATGTTCACTTACGACATGTCGCATCCATACGCTTTGGTACGGCCAAATACACCAGGGGCTTAAGTTCCCCAAATTATGGTGTGATAAGCCTGAACACTTTCACAAGTGCGGCACCCCGAACTTATAGCATTATATGCATCGACTCCGAATCGTGTCTTGGGTCAATAGTTGGGTTTGCCCGGCTCCCATGTTTTGGTACCTTACGTTCCGCTATATCGGCTAAGGTTGCGTTGGGAGAACCACTGCGATTGTGCCCCAGTTGAGCTGGGTTGAGCACCTCAGTGGAGAAATCTAAAACTGACCGTCATGATAGGGCGAGAGCCGGTCGCTGTTCGAGAGGTTTCTTCGAGTCCCTAAAGACTTATGCCGCTTAGAGCAAGGAGCCGGCTTTGTCCGGCCCCAGGCGTGGATAGCGCCCCGAATTCGGCCTTCCGAACACTAGGGGCTTCGCCGAAATTTAAAATTATAGAATTCTATGGCTAAGTGAGAGTGTTTAAGCATTATAAGTCCGGTTGCCTTGTTCGTTTTGTTGAGCGCCTCCCTCGAAGGACCCAAAAATGGGAAAAAGAGCGCTCAAGTTTATCCCGAACACCCCAGCACTCGTGGCATGGGGGCTGAAGCCAACGACTTGCCATCTCTCAAATTTGATAAACGGCTGCACAGAAGGTAATATTTTAAATTACCAAGCGTTGCTTAGCGCATATGAACAAAGTTTTCAGCGCACAGGATAACAAAATGCGAGTCTACTCAAAAATTACATCTTTGGAGCATTCACCCGCGATAAGGCGGGCACCCTTCAGGACACGCTTATAGTACATCTCGGGCGTGTGATACTCCTTGCCACAAGCTTCTCGGCGTCCATCTTGCCCTAGTGCACTTTAGCGCGGGCAAGGGCCCGACGGGAACCTTCAATACAGGCGGAGTGCTTGATGACATCAACCCATGGACATGCGTCCACCAGCTGCCGCACCAGACCGAATTAGCTCCCAGGCATGGCTTCTTTGGGCCACAACCGAACTATGAGGCCCTTCATGGCCTGTTCAGCCACCTTGTGGAGCTTGACCAGCTGCTTCAGCTGGTTGCTCAGGGGCACCGGATGTCCGGCCTCAGCATACTGAGACCAGAACACCTTCTCCTTCGAGCTCCCCTCCTCGGCTCTGTAGAACACGGCAGCATCAGACACGCCACGGGGCAGATCTGCGAACGCTCCTGGAGAGCTCCGAATCCGGGTAAGTAACAGATAATTCACTTTTACATGCTTCCTGTGCATGAAGAATGCCTTACCCACCGCTATCTTCTTTATCGCCTCAATTTCCTGGAGGGCTTTTTGGGCTTCGGCCTTGGCGGCTTTGGCACTCTCAAGAGCCGAGGCGAGCTCGGACTCTCGAGTCTTCGAGTCACGCTCCAAACTCTCGTGTTTTTCCACAAGAGCCTGGAGCTCTTGCCGCACCTCCACCACCCGCGCCTCCTGCTTCTCCCGCTCGGTGCGTTCCACAGCCGCATTGCGTTCGGCCTCGGACACCGCTTCCTTCAGGGTCGCCACCTTGTTCGTGGCCCCTGCAATACTCACGTTATCCCTGTCATTTTTTGCAACCAAATCCTTTTCTATAAGGTATTACTTTAATAAGGTATTACTTACCTTCCTTGTCCTCGAGCTGCTTCTTGGCATGGCCGAGCTCGTTCTCGGACCACTCGTGGCTCTGCTTCAAGGCATTGACCTCCGCAGTCAGTGCGGTAGAGGTCAGCAGCGCAGCTTGCATTCCCATATTGACATATTTATGTTAGACTCCTGCATATATCCTTTTAGATCCTCAGTTCGGCTTTTCTTTCCGAACACCAAACTGAGCATTAGGGGCTACTGTCTATGCGGTACTATTTTTACATATCTTAAATTACTTACCTCAAAGCCTGTTAGAAGGCTGGTGCAGGCTTCAGTCAGCCCGCTCTTGGCGGACTGAACTTTTTGAATCACCGCACTCATAACAGTGCGGTGCTCCTCGTCGATGGAAGTGCCATTGAGCGCCTCCAACAAATTATTCGGCGCCTCCGGTTTGACGGAGGTCACTGGTGTCGCAGTCTCGCCCTTCTTGCGAAGGGGCCGCCCGCCGGACTCCGGAACCACTAAAGGTTCCGGTGCGGAGTCTAGTCCAAAGTCCGGGAGGTTGCCTTGCGGCACCTCCGGAACCTCCTCCTCCTAGCTGGGCCCCTTCTGGGACCCTACCTCGGTGTCGTCTGCGTCACGAGGGGAGGAAGTGGTCGGAAGTGAAGCGCTATTCACATCCAACGAACCCAGGGACCCGCTCGAGAAGCGGGGAGATCGTCCTTGGGCGAGCTACATGGTTGTATTCGGCGTTAGAAGACACTATGCGACAAAAGAGAAATCACGAGTTATTATGGAATCCGGACACTTATGATCTCGCCAGGGGCTTGGCCCTCGAGGGCCACTCCTCTTCACCATCGTCGACGTTGGTGGAACAGTCCGGAAGAAGGGTCCTTCCCTTCTTGGACCCTTCGGCCTCCCCCGTTGGGGAAGCCTTCCTCTTCTTCTCTCCCCCCGCTGGGGGAGATGCCTCTTTCTTCTCCTCCTCGTCTTCGCGGGAGGAGTCGGCCTCGGAGTCATCGGACGATAAGTCCGATAACACCTGGCACCGGGAACTCCTCCGAGTTCCCGCTGCCTTCTTCTTGGCCTTCTTCTCCGGCACCACGTAAGGCACTGGAGCCAGCAGCCCCGTTAATCGGGCGTCCGCTGGGTCTTCTGGCAAGGGAGCCGGACACTTAACCTGCCCGGACGTCTTCTGCCAGGTCTGTTAAAGGTAGAGGGAGTTTAGATCCCACATAGAGTCAAACTATGGAAAACAAGTATCCTGTAAAGGGTAAAATAGCTTACCTCGCCGGCTTGACGCTGCGAGCTGAATCCGCGATCTTCGATAGCGGATGCAGGAGCCTCGGCGCCCTTGAACAGCAACTTCCAGGCATCTTCGTACATAGTGTCTGTCGTGGTTCTAAGTTTGACAGTAGAGTGGGGGGTAGGTATAGAGAGGCAAGGTCCTAGCTATGGAGAGGTTGTAAACACAAGAGATGTACGAGTTCAGGCCCTTCTCAGAGGAAGTAATAGCCCTACGTCTCGGAGCCCGGAGGCGGTCGAGTGGATTATGCGTGTATGGATTATAGGGATGTGAACCCTTTACACTGAGGTGGGGGGCGGCTTATATAGTGTCTGCCAGACCCCTCCGGCCCTCAGTAATGCGGGGTTTAAAGTACATTAAGTCTGGGCGTTACTGGTAACGCCCCACATAAAGTGTCTTAAATACCATAAAGTCTACTTAATTACAGACCGTTGCGGTACAGAGTGCTTCTTGACCTTCTGGTGGTCGAGTGAGTCTTCATGGTCGAGTCCTTCAAGTCTGTCGAGTGAGGTCCTCCTTGGTCGACTGGAAGGTAGTCTCTTCTAAGGGTGTCCTTGGGTAGGGTACTTAGATCAGGTCTATGACCCTACCCTAGGTACATGATTCCAACATTAGCCCCCGAATGGATTGAGGCTTGAGTGAGGAAGGAGTTGATATTATTTCCGACTTGCTTTTGCGTTCTGAACATGTGTTGTCTTGGACCAATAATCTCTTTGTTGATAATCAACAACTTTTCTTCAGTCGACTTGATCCATTCTTTTCTTTCGTCGAGTGACCTTTTGAACTTAACAATTACCGAGCGACGGGTCGCAGGAAATCTCGCACCTGACAGATTGATCTGCCGTTCGCGGATTTTGTGGGATATGAAATTTGGGGAAGCGCGCGAAGCGGGGCGGACCGCGGCGCTCGGATGGGATAGGGCATAGATGCCTCGATTCCCGCGCCACCTTTTTCGCCACGTATCGCGTACGCACGACTGTTTCGGGACGTGATTGGATCTCCCGGGCCCTCCTGTCATCCACTCGGAAGTGATCTTATAAAGGCGCCCAGCGAGGGCCTTTGAACAGGACCTCTCCATTCTCTCTCTGCCCTCCCTGCCTCCGCCCACTGCGCCCGCTCCAGCCTCTGCGCAACTGCTCCTCAGGCGCTTTGCTGGTAGCCATGGTGAAGGAGAAGACGGCGGTGCTGGAACGCGCGAAGAAGGCGTCGGCGACGAGGAAGGCGAAAGGGAGAACAACCAGTCGAGGTGGGTCTTCGTCCAGATCTCGTCTGGCGAATGGCTGGGTCCAAGGAGATTGGATCCGGTCGACCATCACGGAGAAGGATCTCCTCGACATGGCCAACGACGATCTGATCCCCCACAGAGCAGCAAGGCTCCCGGGGAACGAGTGGCAACCCCAGCCGGAAGAGGGTGAGTGTGTTCTTCTGGCTACCCACGTCGACCGCGGGTTTTCTTTGCCACCAAGTGTTTTCTTCCGTGTTTTCTTGAACTTCTTCGGAGCGCAACTCCACCACTTCAACCCGAATTCTATCGCCTATCTTGTTGCCTTTGTGTCCATGTGTGAGAATTTTCTGGGTTGCCGACCGCACTGGGGCCTGTTCAAGCATATATTCACATGTCGCTCCCAGACCGTGAATAAGGCGAGTCCAGATGACGATAAAACCAAGGTTATCCAGATGTGTGAAGGTCTGGGGATCCAGATGAGGAACAAGAGCACCTTCCCAGCCATGACGCTTCCCGAGTCGGTCAGAGGCTGGCAGTCGACTTGGTTTTACTGCCAGCACGAGTCGACGCCGGGGCAGTCGAGTGGGCTCCCTCAATTCACCATGGACCGAGCCAACAAGCCCTCCTCTCTGAAGGTGCTCCCGAAGGAGAAAGCCGACGTGAGGATGCTGATGGAGCGCATAGTCCAGTTGGTTCGGGAAGGAGTGACGGGTATGGATCTCCTGGAAGTTTTTCTTAGGCGACGTATCCAGCCTCTTCAGTGCCGGAGCCATTGTATGTGGCTGTACCGCGGGACCGAAGATGAGACTCGGATCAACCCAGAAATAGTCGATGATGCCACGCTAGAGAGGTGGATGGCTGCGGTCACCGGGAACAAGGATAACCCTCATGGAGCCAGGAGGATTCCTCCACTCGACCATTGTAGCATTCCAGACAAGGTATGTCCACTCTTCCTCCAGTTGTATTCTTGTCATACTTATTTCCGTTTTCGCCGCAAATTGGTCGATTGATCTTTGTCTTGATGTCTAACATGCCCTCACCAAACTGTACTCGATGCCCAATGGGGCGCAGACTCCGACTGAGGAGGGAGAAGCGAGCGGGGGCGAAAGCCAGGAGGAGTGGGACTCGGATGCTGTTGAAGAAGATGATGATGATGATGATGATGAAGAAGAAGAAGAAGAGGAGGAGGAGGTCGCACCACCGCGCTCGGAAAGGCGGTCGAAGCTTGTCCATGACCCTGTGACTGAACGCGGCAAGGGGGTGGCGACTCTCGCGCAGTCGACCAAGCGTCCTCGGACCACTTCTCCGGTGCCGACTGAAAAGGCTCCGAAGCAATCCAGGGTGGCACCGTCGAAGCCGACCAAGGTCCTGCCGAAGATGAAGGTGTCAATCCCCACCATATCAGGGTAAAAATGCTGCTTGAGTCTTCTCGCTTTTCATGAGTTTATCTTTGATCGACTCTTGAGTTATCCGATTGATTTTTGGAATTGCAGAGCTGCTACTTCCGATACCTCAGCCAGGGCCGACGATCATGAGATGGAGGACTCTGCAACCTCAAAACCTGGTACCACTCTCTTAATCCCGTTTTTTTTGTCGATTGACTCTTGGCCTCTAATTCTGATTCTTTTCTGCAGCTCCATCCAATGTCGTTATCACCCTTCCTGACGACGACGACGAAGAACCGCTGAAACACAGGAGGAGCAGGAAAGCATCTGCCGGCAGGGTGGCCCAGGATGTGACGGCACCCGAAACTCTGGTCGCAGGGGAGGAGAACACCACTCGACACACCATGTCCTTAGCGGTGCCGCTGACGAGTGCTCACCCCGCTTCGTCGAGTGCCGCACAGCCTTCCCTCTTCACGACGCACCACGTCCCAGAGGACCAAGCCAGTGCTGCAAAGGAAGCGATACGCCAGGCGGGGGTCATGATGGAGCAGGTGAAGGCCATCCAGGAGGCAAGCCAGGCAGTCTACGACGCCAGTTCTGCTCTTAAAAGCAACGTTCAGGTCAGTCGAATCGCCTGTTCTGTTAGGATATGCTATCTGAAAATCTTTCTTTCCGGAATCTATAGCAATCACCCAGTGGGTGTGTTGATTGAAACTCCGGTTTAGCGGGGGCACGCTGAGTGCACCCGCTGGGTGTAGTCCCCAAGGCTATGGTTGACTGCTGGCAGTCGACCATAGGCTTTAGAAGTTAAGTTTTTCCGTCAGTCGACTAGGTCGAATGGATTTCTCAAACCGGTGGGGGCACGCTGAGTGCACCCACTGGGTGTAGTCCCCGAGACTGTGGTCGACTACTTGCAGTCGATTACAGTCTGAAGAATACGTCTTGTTTTTTTTGGTCGACTGGTCGACTCTATCTTTAATAGAACTAGTGGGGGCACGCTGAGTGAACCCACTGGGTGTAGTGCCCGAGACTACGGTCGAATGTTTGTATTCGGCTGTAGTCTTAGAAACGCATGATTTTCTCTTATCCACTCGGAAGTGAATTATCTTTGACATTTTGTCGATTGGCTCTTTGCAGAAATCCTGCGACCTTGTGGCTCGTTATACCGAGCTGGAGAACAAGCACATCCAGCTCGAGCTGGATCTGAAGCTGGTCCAGGAGAATCTGACGAAGGCGAAGGAGGATACCAAAGGTATGTCCGGTGAGACCTCGACGACTGCTTTTGTCCTTCATCTGTTTCAAAATCTGACCTTGCTGTAACTTTACAGGCAAGGTGAAGGAGGCCCAGAAGAAGAAAGATCTTGAACTAGCTGAGAAGACTAAACTTGTTGACGAGAAGTTAGCTTCGGTCACCAAGCTTGAAGAAGAAAATACTAATCTGAAAGCTGCTCTTGATATTGCCAACAAGGAGGTTAGTCGACTGAAAAACGACAAAGCTGCTCTGAATGACAAGGCCAGTCAATTGGCTGGGAAGAAGAATGATCTGGAGGCCTTTCTGATGGACTCACCAAGAAGTTGTTCCTCATGCTCGAAGGTAATCCTTTGCGTTAAACAATCATTTTTACAGTGATCTTTCCATTCGACCATCGCCTTGACTCAGTGATTGTATTTGCAGAATTTTGCCAAAACTTTGAGGAGGAAACTAGTCGACTGGAACCAAACCTGGACCCCGTCAACTCTCCGGTGAACGATGAAATTGCCATGAATGTGTTCCGACTTGAGTCTCGCGTTGCTGCTGTCGTTGACTATCTTGCAAGGCTGAAGGTCGCCACTTCCCGCATTGACACCACGCTCTGGCCCGGGGAGACACTCCAGAATGACCTCGAGTCTCTGATGGCTCGACTAAACACAGTTCCTGGTCGAGTGCAGGAGTGGAAAAAGTCCTCTACTAGGTGCGGCACAGATGTTGCTCTGTGTCTGGCTCGAGTCCACTGCAAGGATGCGCGAGAAGACAAGCTGGCGGCCCTTCGGGTGGCCAACACCAAGAAACACGACTTTAGGTCCTTCATGGAGACCTTCATCGCTGCTGCCACTCGGATCGCGGACGGAATTGATCTTGATGAGTTTGTTGCACCTTCCAGCCCTCCACAGGAGGGGTAAAAAACTTCTTTGAGCTCGACACTTTAAATTTGCCTCGGTATGCCGAGAGATTTTGTAACCGATAAACCTTAACAGGCTTAGTGCCTGAGCACTTTCGGTTCCCTTAGGTATCCATCTGAACTTGGATTCGACGTTTGAATACGCTTGTTTTTGGCTTGAAATGTCTTTTGCAGGTTTTAAAGCAAGGTGCTCACTGCAGTCAACTTTCTCTTCAATTCACTTAAGCAGGCACTGGACTGCGGCTAAGCTCCCGAGTGGGAGGTGTGTTCACCACTCGGTAGGATTTTTGCGACTTAGGCGAGCACTGGGCTGCAGCTAAGCCCCCGAGTGGGAGGTCTGCTCCTCACTCGGCAGGATTTTTATACCTTAGGTGAGCACTGGGCCGCAGCTAAGCCTCCGAGTGAGAGGTTTGCTCTTCACTCGGTAGGATTTTCATGTTGTACTTGTGGCATAGCTCAGAGGAGAGGGACGCAGTCGACCTGCACCTTGTCCTCCTTACGACCGCACATTGTACTTGTGGCGTAGCTCAGAGGAGAGGGTCGCAGTCGACCTGCACCTTGTCCTCCTTGCGAGCGCACGTTGTATTTGTGGTGTAGCTCAGAAGAGAGGGTCGCAGTCGACCTGCACCTCGTCCTCCTTGCGAGCGCACATTGTATTTGTGGCGTAGCTCAGAGGAGAGGGTCGCAGTCGACCTGCACCTCATCCTCCTTGCGAGCGCACATTGTACTTGTACTTAGGCGAGTGTTTAGACTGCAGCTAAGCCCCCGAGTGGGAGTCTGGCTCACCACTCGGTAGGATTTTATTCGAACTTAGGCGAGTACTTGGACTGCAGCTAAGCCTCCGAGTGGGAGTCTGGCTCACCACTCGGTAGGATTTTATTTAAACTTAGGCGAGTACTTGGACTGCAGCTAAGCCTCCGAGTGGGAGTCTGGCTCACCACTCGGTAGGATTTTATTTAAACTTAGGCGAGTACTTGGACTGCAGCTAAGCCTCCGAGTGGGAGTCTGGCTCACCACTCGGTAGGATTTTATTTAAACTTAGGCGAAACGGGTTCGCAGCTAAGCCTTCCGAGTGGGAGTCTGGCTCATCACTCGACAAGGATTTTTTACAAACTTAGGCGAAACGGATTCGCAGCTAAGTCACCCACTGAGGGGGAAAATTTTACTGGACAAATAAAAAGTGACAAAAATTATGGGGAAATTATGACACTATTATTTTGCAATCCATGAACTACAGAAGTATTTTGTTACAACTCATCCGAGTGAAAAACTTAAGTGTAAAATGGGCGGAGCAGCTCCGCGTTCCAAGCCCGGGGCTCGTCGATATTGTGCTTGACGTTGTAGATATGGTATGCTCCGTTATGGAGAACCTTGGTGACGATGAAGGGTCCTTCCCAAGAAGGAGCAAGCTTATGTTGTTTCTGCTGATCCACTCGGAGAACTAAATCTCCTTCCTGGAAGGCTCGACTCTTCACATTTCTGGCGTGGAAGCGACGCAAGTCTTGTTGGTAGATGGTCGATCGGATCAGAGCCATCTCCCTTTCTTCCTCTAAGAGGTCGACTGCGTCCTGCCGCGCTTGTTCAGCTTCTGCTTCGTTGTAGAGTTCAACCCGAGGAGCATTGTGGAGAAGATCACTCGGCAAAACTGGTTCAGCTCCATAGACCAAGAAGAATGGAGTTCTCCCAGTCGACCGATTAGGCGTGGTCCGCAGTCCCCAAAGCACCGAGGGAAGTTCGTCGACCCATGCTCCAGCCGCATGTTTGAGATCACGCATCAGTCGGGGTTTCAACCCTTTGAGGATCAGGCCATTGGCTCGCTCTGCTTGTCCATTCGACTGCGGATGGGCGACTGAAGCATAGTCAACTCGTGTGCCTTGAGAGTTGCAGAAATCCCTGAATTCCTCTGAGTCAAAGTTCAACCCATTATCTGTAATGATGCTGTGCGGGACTCCATATCTGAATATCAGTTCCCTGATGAAGCTAACAGCAGTACCGGCGTCAAGGTTCTTGATGGGTTTAGCCTCAATCCACTTGGTGAACTTGTCGACTGCCACCAGTACATGCGTGAAACCGCTTCGACCTGTTCTCAAGGGGCCGACCATATCCAACCCCCATACTGCGAAGGGCCAGATGAGTGGAATGGTCTTCAGAGCTGATGCAGGCTTGTGTGACATATTTGAGTAGAACTGACATCCTTCGCACTTGTCCACTATTTCCTTTGCCATCTCATTCGCCTTTGGCCAGTAAAATCCGGCTCGGTATGCTTTGGCCACGATGGTCCGAGAAGACGCATGATGACCACAGGTCCCCGAGTGGATATCATCAAGGATGATTCGACCTTCTTCTGGCGTTATGCACTTCTGACCAACTCCAGTCGCGCTCTCTCTATACAACTGTCCTTTGATTACGGTAAAGGCCTTGGATCGACGGACGATCTGTCGAGCCTCTTCCTCATCCTCTGGGAGCTCTTTTCTCAGGATATACGTGATATATGGAACTGTCCAGTCAGGAGTGACTACCAAGACCTCCATAACCAAGTCGCCACTTCTAGGACTTCTACTTCAGTCGGATCTATGGCACTCTTGGGTTGCGGGGCTTCTTCAGTGAAAGGGTCTTCTTTAACTGACGGAGTATGAATATGCTCTAAGAACACACCACTCGGAATGGCTTCTCTCTTGGAACCTATCTTTGCTAGATCATCAGCTGCTTGATTTTTTAGTCAGGGTATATGATGGAGCTCTAACCCCTCAAACTTCTTTTCCAGCTTCCTCACTGCATTGCAGTATCCAGTCATGGCTGGGCTTCTCACGTCCCACTCCTTCATCACTTGGTTGACCACTAAATCCGAGTCGCCATAGACCATAAGGCGACGGACGCCAAGTGAAATGACCATGCACAACCCATACAAAAGGGCCTCGTACTCTGCCTCATTGTTGGAGGAATCAAAGTGAATCTGGAGCACATATCTGAGCTTATCTCCTCTGGGGGAAACCAGGACAACCCCAGCACCGGAACCATTCAACATCTTAGAGCCATCAAAGAACATGGTCCAATGCTCCGAGTGAAATTCAGTCGGCTGCTGCTGTTCAATCCACTCGGCGAGGAAATCTGCTATTGCCTGGGACTTAATGGCTTTCTTTGCCTCAAACTTGATATCAAGGGGAAGAAGTTCAATCGCCCATTTCGCCACTCGACCAGTTGCATCTCTGTTGTGCAGAATCTCTGAAAGTGGAGCGTCGCTGACGACTGTGATGGAATGATCAGAGAAATAATGAGCAACCTTCTTCGTGGTCATGTATATCCCATACACAAGCTTCTGATAATGAGGGTATCTCTGCTTGGATGGAGTTAACACTTCAGATAGATAGTACACTGGGCGCTGAACTTTGAAGGCTTTCCCTTCTTCTTCCCGCTCGACCGTAAGTACTGTACTGACGACTTGTCCTGTGGCTGCGATATAAAGCAACAGAGGCTCTTTGCTGATTGGAGCAGCAAGCACCGGCTGGGTGGAGAGTAGAGCTTTTAGCTCGGCAAACGCTGCATCAGCTTCTGGAGTCCACTCGAACTTGTCTGCCTTCTTCATCAGTCGGTAAAGAGGCAATGCCTTTTCACCGAGTCGTGAGATGAATCGACTTAATGCGGCCAAGCATCCAGTAAGCTTCTGGACATCGTGCACTCGCACGGGGCGTTTCATTCGGAGTATAGTGCCGATCTTTTCTGGATTAGTGGCGATTCCTCGTTCGGAAACGAGAAAACCGAGTAACTTGCCACCAGGAACTCCGAATGTGCACTTTGATGGATTGAGCTTGATATCATACCTTCTGAGGTTGGCAAATGTTTCAGCGAGGTCAGTGAGCAGGTCGGAACCTTTTCGCGACTTGACCACGATATCATCCATATACGCTTCCACATTCCGACTGATTTGAGTGAGCAAACACTTCTGAATCATTCGCATAAACGTGGCTCCAGCATTATTGAGGCCGAATGGCATGGTGATATAGCAGAAGCACCCGAATGGAGTGATGAAAGCTGTTTTTATCTCATCGGGCCCATATAGACGGATCTGATGGTACCCGGAATAGGCGTCTAGAAAAGACAATCTCTCACATCCCGCGGTCGAGTCAACAATTTGATCAATGCGAGGGAGAGGGAAATGATCTTTCAGGCAGGCCCGATTGATGTGCTTGAAATCAATGCACATTTGGAGTGAGTTGTCCTTCTTAGGAACCATGACGACATTAGCGAGCCACTCGGAGTGATATCTCTCTCGGATAAATCCTGCCGCCAACAGTCGAGCCACTTCCTCACCAATAGCTTTTCTCTTCTGGATGGCAGACCGCCGAAGATGCTCTTTAACTGGTTTTGCTGTTGAGTCGACTCTGAGACGATGCTCAGCCAGTCCCCTAGGAACACCCGGCATGTAGCTGGCTTCCATGCAAAAATGTCCCAGTTCTCACGGAGGAACTGGATGAGCGCTTCTTCCTATTTTGGGTCAAGTGTTGTGGAGATGTGGGTCGGGGCTACATTGGGGTCGGTCGGGTGAATGTGGACAGGCTTCGTCTCACCGGACGACTGAAATGCAGATTCTGTGGCGGGCTTCTTGGCTCGCAGCAAATCACTCGGATCTGCGTTTTGCTTATATTCTTCAAACTCGACCGCTGTCACCTGGGAATCGGCAATCTTTGAGCCTTTCTGGAAACACTCTTCTGCCTTTTTCCGATCACCAGTGACAGTGATCACTCCTTTGGGGCCGGGCATCTTTACTTTGAGGTAGACGTAACATGGTCGAGGCATGAACCGTGCGTAAGCTGGTCTCCCCAAAATAGCGTGGTACGCGCTCTGAAAATCCACGACCTCAAACGTCAGCTTTTCCTTGCGAAAATGTTTTGAATCACCAAACACCACGTCCAGAGCTATTTGGCCGAGTGACTCGGCTTTCTTTCCTGGTATAACTCCATGATAGCTCATGTTACTGGTGCTCAGTCGGGACATAGGAATGCCCATTCCCTTCAGTGTGTCTGCATACAACAAGTTCAGTCCGCTACCACCGTCCATCAGCACCTTCGTCAGCCGAGTGCCTTCGACAACTGGGTCGACCACCAAAGCTTGCCTCCCAGGGGTGGCAATATGAGTCGGGTGATCAGATTGGTCGAATGTGATGGGCGTTTGGGACCATCTCAGATAACTTGGTTTCGCTGGGGCAACCATGTTCACCTCACGGTTAATGACCTTTAGTCGGCTCTTGCTTTCCACATCTGCGAAAATCATCAGAGTGGAGTTGACATGTGGATATCCTCCCTCACTGTCCTCCTTGTCTTCGGCCTTGTCCGACTCCTTTTCCTTGTCCTTGGAATGGTTTCCTTGGAACTGCTGGATCAGGAGTCGACACTGGCGAGTGGTATGCTTCGGGTAAATGATATTACCCTCTTCATCTTTCTCCGTGTGGATGTGACACGGCATATCCATCACGTCGTTTCCTTCTTTATCCTTCACCTTCTTAGGGTTCTAGGATCCTTTGGGTTTCCCTTTGAACTTTCCCTGAGTCACGGCCAGAGCCTCTCCAGGAGCTGCTAGTTCGGCCTTCCGCTTCTGCTTCTGACTGGTGTTTCCCTTCTCCGACTGACTCGGCTTGTACTTGCCTCTTCGGAGTCGGTCTTCTTCTTCGCCGTTGGCGTACTTGGTAGCAATCTCCATCATCCGACTCAGGGTCATGTCTCCGGTTTGACCAAACTTCAAACTCAATTCTCTGTTCTTGACACCATCCTTGAAGGCGCAGACTGCCTGATGGTCAGACACGTTCTCCACGGTATGATGCAAAGTGATCCATCTCTGAATATACTCTCTGAGAGTCTCATTCGTCTTCTGCACACAGACTTGCAGCTCTGTCAATCCAACTGGTCGCTTGCAAGTTCCTTGAAATGTTCTGACGAACACTTGGGATAGATCTTCCCAAGTGTAAATGCTGCTAGGAGGTAACTGATTCAACCACGCTCTGGCAGAACCTTCCAACATGAGGGGCAAATGCTTCATGGCCACTTCGTCATTCCCACCACCAATCTGAACCGCCACTCGGTAGTCCTCAAGCCAGGTTTCAGGCTTAGACTCACCAGTGAACTTGCTTACTCCAGTTGCCAACCTGAAATTGGGGGGAATCACCGCGGCTCTGATAGCCCTGCTGAAACATTCTGGACCAGAAACATGCACTCGACTGCTTGTGGGCGCATCTCTGTCGGGGCCACCCCGATGGGCTTTGTTTCGGTCGACCAAGCCTTGCACGATGATGGATCGCGCGTCGAAGCCTGGTTCCCGGGGGTCGACTGGAGCTCTTCGCCCCACACTGAGTTGACGCCTGTCGTCCTGCTGCCGAGGAGCATAAGACCCACCCCTCGGGGGAGGAGTGGGCACTCGACACCTATCATCACGATCATGTCGGTCACCGTACTGGTCTCGCCGATTCTCGCGTCCTTCACGCCGCAGAGGCGATCTGGGACTGTGAGCCGACTGAACCGTATTCGCAGCGACGGATCGACTGTGAATTCTGTTGCGCGACTGCGACACGGCTGAATTCTGATCTCCTGCTGCCCGGAGCAAATCTCTGATCTGCATCAAGCCTCTGCCAGCTTCCGACTGAGAGGGCTGGATGGACTCTGCTATACGGGTTGCAGCAGCTAAATTCTGAATCGGGGTTCGGTATACCTGAGTCGGCGGGAAGAGTTGACGTCGATTGGCGTCGGGTGCTCGTTGCCGCGCGCGCTCGTCGAGTGCTCGCTGAAGATTTTCCAAACGAGCGCATTCAGCCAAGTTGGCCAAACGTGCCTCCTCCAAGGCGCGAGCCTCGGGGGTTTCTCCCACGATGGGAGTATGCAGGGCATCCATGTTCCTGCGGCGAAGCTCTTCCCTTTGCAGAGAATTAAGTGGCTCGGGTTGGTACTCTTCGTGGTCTTGTGCGGGGTCGCCTCCACCGTCTAATCCGCCCTCGTGGGCGAAGCCAGGAGGGCTGCAAGGTCCGTTGACCATCAAGATTTCCACCGCCGGATCACTGCTATCGCATTCGGATGCAGTCTCTACGGAGCCAATCGATAGATCGAACATGCCGTAGAGGGATTCGTCGGGCTCGATTGCCGCAACTTGGGCGGTGGCCGTCTGGCGAGCCACCGCATGCCTCACCCACCGCTGGAGCCTCGACCGACCAGAGCGCTTGCGCTGGTGGGAGACCGGGAGGGCGACCGATAGGGGAGTTGACCGATACGGGGTCGACGGTTGTCGCAGCAGAACGCCGCGGACACATGCGCGAAAATGCGTCGCACCGCGGACGGGGAGCGCATCAATGTCGAGTGGAGCCTCTTGGAGCCAAGCGGAGTCGTCGGCGATGAAGGTGAGGGCGCCGAGACAGATCTCGCGACCCTCGACCAAAACTCCACCAACAGTCATGATGAAAGTACTCGGAAGAATCGCAACTTCTCCAAAAAATCGCTAAGACACCTGCCCCAAGGTGGGCGCCAACTGTAGTGGTTCTAAGTCTGACAGTAGAGTGGGGGGTAGGTATGGAGAGGCAAGGTCCTAGCTATGGAGAGGTTGTAAACACAAGAGATGTACGAGTTCAGGCCCTTCTCAGAGGAAGTAATAGCCCTACGTCTCGGAGCCCGGAGGCGGTCGAGTGGATTATGCGTGTATGGATTACAGGGATGCGAACCCTTTACACTGAGGTGGGGGGCGGCTTATATAGTGTCTGCCAGACCCCTCCGGCCCTCAGTAATGCGGGGTTTAAAGTACATTAAGTTTGGGCGTTACTGGTAAAGCCCCACATAAAGTGTCTTAAATACCATAAAGTCTACTTAATTACAGACCGTTGCGGTACAGAGTGCTTCTTGACCTTCTGGTGGTCGAGTGAGTCTTCATGGTCGAGTCCTTCAAGTCTGTCGAGTGAAGTCCTCCTTGGTCGACTGGAAGGTAGTCTCTTCTAAGGGTGTCCTTGGGTAGGGTACTTAGATCAGGTCTATGACCCTACCCTAGGTACATGACTCCAACAGTGTCGAAAAGCCTGCTCAAGGTCTGGTGCTGTGCTGGATCGAACTCCCACAAGTTGAAAGACCGTTGTTGGCACGGGAGAATCCGGCGGATGAGCATGACCTGGACTACGTTGACAAGCTTGAGCTTCTTGTTCGCTAGGGTTTGGACACAGGATTGGAGTCCGGTCAGCTCCTCCGAATCGCCCCATGTCAGGCCCTTCTCTTTCCAGGAGGTGAGCCGTGTGGGGATGCGAGATCTGAATTCGAGGGCCGCTGCCCATTCAGGGTCACGCGGCTCGGTGATGTAGAACCACCCCGATTGCCACCCTTTGATGGTTTCCACGAAGGCGCCCTCGAGCCATGTGACGTTGGGCATCTTGCCCACCATGGCGCCTCCGCACTCCGCTTGGCAGCCGCCCACTACCTTCGGCTTGACATTAAAAGTCTTCAGCCATAAGCCGAAGTGGGGCTGGATGCAGAGGAAGGCGTCGCACACGATGATGAACGCCGAGATGTTGAGGATGAAATTCGGGGCCAGATCATGGAAATCCAGGCAATAGTAGAACATGAGCCCCCGGACAAATGGGTGGAGTGGGAAGCCCAGCCCGCGGAGGAAATGGGGAAGGAACACCACCCTCTCATGGGGCCTGGGTGTGGGGATGAGCTACCCCTCGTCGGGGAGCCGATGTGCAATGTCGCTGGACAGGTATCCGGCTTTGCGCAACCTTTTGATGTGCCCCTCCGTGACGGAGGAGGCCATCCACTTGCCTCCCACTCCGGACATGGTTGGAGAAGGTCGAGGCGAGATGTGCGGACTTGGGCACTGGAGCTCGAGTGCGCGGAAATGGATAAGCAAAGGAGGAAGAAGAGTAGGTAAAAAGGTGGATCCTTATCCCCTTATATATGGGAGGATGAAACTATGCGTCCCCACCAGCCTGGTAAAACTCGCTTATCTCCCAAGCGCGGCAATCAATGGCGCGGTTGGGTTACCCACACCCGTATTGATGAGAATCCCGAAATTAGGGGACACGATCTCTGCTTTGACAAGACGTGCCAAGGAAACCGCTTCACTAAACGCACTGAGGTGGAACAGTAAAAACAATTCGAATAAAGGCTTGGCCGCGGTGCGATGTCACGCCACGATATACGTCAGAAGATTGAACTTGTGTAAATGTTATTCTCTCTACGGTGGTATGTGGAACTTATTTTGCAGAGCCGGACACTATCCTGGTGTTCAAAATCTTCTATGAATTATTCAGAGGAGGAACCCGCCTTGCAATGCCAAAGACAATATGCGCGCTGGACTCGTCGTCATTGAAGCCTGGTTCAGGGGCTACTGAGGGAGTCCTGGACTAGGGGGTGTCCGGATAGCCAAACTATCACCGTCGGCCGGACTCCAAGACTATGAAGATACAAGATTGAAGACTTCGTCCCGTGTCCGGATGGGACTTTCCTTGGCGTGGAAGGCAAGCTTGGCGATACGGATATGTAGATCTCCTACCATTGTAACCGACTCTGTGTAACCCTATCCCTCTCCGATGTCTATATAAACCGGAGGGTTTTAGTCCGTAGGACGAACAACAATCATACCATAGGCTAGCTTCTAGGGTTTAGCCTCCTTGATCTCGTGGTAGATCTACTCTTGTACTACCCATATCATCAATATTAATCAAGCAGGAGTAGGGTTTTACCTCCATCGAGAGGGCCCGAACCTGGGTAAAAACATCGTGTCCCATGTCTCCTGTTACCATCCGCCTAGACGCACAGTTCGGGACCCCCTACCCGAGATCCGCCGGTTTTGACACCGACAACAACATTAAACATATGGATCCATATCAGCCCCTAACGAAGCAACACATAAACTAGGGTTTAAGCTTCTGTCACTCTGGCAACCCATCATCTACTTATTACTTCCCCATGCCTTCCTCTAGGCCCAAATAATGGTGAAGTGTCATGTAGTCGACGTTCACATAACACCACTAGAGGAAAAGACAACATACATCTCATCAAAATATCAAACGAATACCAAATTCACATGACTACTAATAGCAAGACTTCACCCATGTCCTCAGGAACAAACGTAAGTACTCACAAAGCATATTCATGTTCATAATCAGAGGGGTAATAATATGCATAAATGATCTGAAGATATGATCTTCCACCAAGTAAACCAATTAGCATCAACTACAAGGAGTAATCAACACTACTAGCAACCCACATGTACCAATTTGTGGTTTTGATACAAGATTGGATACAAGAGCTGAACTAGGGTTTTGATAGGAGATGGTGCTGGTGAAGATGTTGATGGAGATTGACCCCCTCCCGATGAGAGGATCGTTAGTGATGATGTTGGTGATGATTTTCCCCTCCCGGAGGGAAGTGTCCCCGGCAGAACAGCCCTACCGGAGCCCTAGATTGATTCCGCCAAGGTTCCGCCTCGTGGCGGCGGAGTTTCGTCCCGTAAGCTTGCCCACGATTTTTTCCAGGGTAAAGCTCTGATATAGCAGAAGATGGACACCAGAGGCCCACCAGGAGGCCCAGGAGATAGGGGTGCGCCCTAAGGGGGGGCCCTCCTGTCTCCTGGACAGGGTGTGGGCCCCCTGGTGTATTTCTTTTGCTCAAAAATTCTTGTTAAATCCGAAAAGTTGTTTTGTGGAGTTTCAAGACTTTTGGAGCTGTGCAGAATAGGTTTCCAACTTTGCTCCTTTTCCAGCCAGAATTCCAGCTGCCGGCATTCCCCCTCTTCATGGTAAACCTTGTAAAATAAGAGAGAATAGCCATAAGTATTGAGATATAAAGTGTAATAACAGCCCATAATGCAATAAGTATTGATATAAAAGCATGATGAAAAATGGACGTATCAACTCCCCCAAGCTTAGACCTCGCTTGTCCTCAAGCGGAAGCCAAAATCGAAAATATGTCCACATGTTTAGAGATAGAGGTGTCGATAAAAAAATAAAATACGGACATGAGGGCATCATGATCATTCTTATAATAGCAACATATATAGATTTTATCATATGATTTCTTATGCTCAAGTAATAATCAATTCACAATGTCAGGTATGGTTAAAACTTCATTGGCAACTAACAAACTATAATCTCAGTCATTGAAGCAATTGCAATTTATCGTAACATCAGAAAGAGTCAACAATAGAGCTTTTCAGCAAGCTCACATACTCAACTATCTTGTAGTCTTCTACAATTGCTAACCCTCACGCGGTACTTGTGGTTATAGAGTTTCAGCCGGACACTGAGAAAGATAGGGGCTTATTGTGTTGCCTCCCAACGTATTCACCTTTAGGTGATGTCAACAATAATAGCCCATGCTAACTTACATCCAATTGGATATATATATCACGATCTTTCAAACACGAGGAGCTTGCCAAAGGATAAAATGAAAAAGGGAAAGGTGAGGATCACCTTGACTCAAGCATAAAGTAAAAAACATAAAGTAAAATATAGGCCCTTCGTAGAGGGAGCATAGGTTGTCATGTGCGTTTAGGGTTGATGCACAAAATCTTAATGCAAAAGAATGTCACTTTATATTGCCCCTTGTATGTGGACCTTTATTATGCAGTCCGTCGCTTTTATTACTTCCACAACAAGTTCGTACAAAGCTTATTTTTACTGCACTAATAAGTCATACATATTTAGATAGCAATTTTTATTGCTTGCAACATGACGACTTACTTGAAGGATTTTACTCAATCCATAGGTAGGTATGGTGGACTCTCATGGCAAAACTGGGTTTAAGGATATTTGGAAGCACAAGTAGTATCTCTACTTGGTGCAAGGAATTTGGCTAGCATGAGGGGGAAAGGCAAGCTCAACATGTTTGGAAGGTCAATGACAATATACTTTAACTGATATGTCGGAAAACATAAACCATTACGTTGTCTTCCTTGTCCAACGTCAACTCTTTTAGCATGTCATACTTAATGAGTGCTCCCAATTATAAAAGGTGTCCAAGATAATATATTTATATGTGAACCCCTATTTCCTTATCACTTCCTATTAATTGCAACGATGACCAAGGCTAAGTTTATCAACTCTCAACAATTTTTATGCCTCATACTTTCTATGTGTGAAGTCATCACTATCCATAAGATCAATATGGACTCTTTTGTTCTTTCTACTTTCTCGAGATCATAGAAACATAGCAAAGCCCTTGACTCAACACTAATCTTTATTATAGATAGCTCACGGACTCGATTACAGAAAGAGATCACAAAGCAAAACTCAAACTACTTGATATCAAAACTTCAATCTACTAGATCAAGATACTACTAAAAGGATCGAACTAAATAAAGCGGTAAAGATAAGAGTGTGATGGTGATACGATATCGGGGCACCTCCCCCAAGCTTGGCAGTTGCCAAGGGGAGTGCCCATACCCATGTGCTTATTTCTCCTTCTTCACAGTTAGTGTTATGATCTTCTGGGCGATGATGCCCTTCAGG
Source organism: Triticum aestivum (assembly GCF_018294505.1). Lineage (NCBI taxonomy): Eukaryota > Viridiplantae > Streptophyta > Magnoliopsida > Poales > Poaceae > Triticum > Triticum aestivum. The sequence continues at coordinate 259,900,951 of NC_057801.1, read as the reverse complement.
ATACGGTTCTCCTCCTCGAGCTTATTGACTTGTTGTTTGAGGTCCATAATTTCTTAACGGAGCTTGCCCGTAACGGCCAAAGCTCCTTTTACCCAAGGATGCTGCATAGCTTCTGGAGAACAAGTGAAACTCTTTTTCATATTTTCATAAGAAAGAAATCTAGAGTTGGAAGGAGTGACCGAAGTAGGGACTGCCAGGCTAGGTAGTTCACCCATAGTGAATTCTGCTCGGAGACGAGAGGTAACTTCTTGATCCTCCTCCATGGCATCTATTCTTTTCAAATCAGCCTCCATCTCATCTTCCGTTGATGGTCCAAAGTGATAGGCATCGCTATTTGCTCCGGGACCTGGCGTTGTGTGAGACACCCGACTCTCCCCAACTGACTCCTGAGAAGACATCTTGCTTAATTCTGCAACAGGAACAACTCGAAACGAAAATAGAGGATATTTGCATGATACGGTGGTCAAAACCTTCGGGAGTATATATAATGAATTTTTACCGACCAAAATACATAATATGCAAGAAAACGAAGTCCAGGAGGCACACGAGGTGCCCATGAGACAGGGGGTGCGCCCAGTAGGGGGGGGGGCGCCCTCAACTCTCGTGGGAGCCTCGTGTCCCTTTCGGACTACTTCTTTCTTCCTAAAATTCTTAAATATTCCAAAACTGATAAAAATTGCCATCGGAGTTGTTTTGGAGTTGGTTTACTTACCGTACCACATACCTATACCTTTTTGGAGTCTGGAACATTCTGGAAAGTGTCCCTTATGTATTCCTCAGCGGTTACGGTTTCAATAATATTGGTTTCAACATTGATAGGATTACCTGAAATATAGTGTTTAATTCTTTGACCGTTTACCACCCTTGGACTTGTGCCTTCGAAGTTGTTGATTTTTATAGCACCAGAACGATAGACCTCCTCGATAACGTATGGACCTTCCCAATTTGATAGAAGTTTTCCTACAAAAAATCTTAAACGAGAGTTGAATAATAAAACATAATCTCCTACGTTAAACTCACGCTTTTGTATCCTCTTATCATGCCAGCGTTTGACTTTTTCTTTGAATAGCTTGGCATTCTCATATGCTTGGGTTCTCCATTCATCAAGTGAGCTAATATCAAACAACCTCTTCTCACTGGCAAGTTTGAAATCATAACGGAGCTCTTTAATAGCCCAATATGCCTTATGTTCAAGTTCAAGATGTAAATGACATGCTTTTCCATAAACCATCTTATATGGAGACATACCCATAGGATTTTTGTATGCAGTTCTATAGGCCCATAATGCATCATCAAGTTTTTTGGACCAATTCTTTCTAGATCTATTCACAGTCTTTTTCAAAATTAATTTGAGCTCTCTATTGCTCAACTCTACTTGACCACTAGACTGCGGATGATAAGGAGATGCTATTCTATGATTGACATCATACTTAGCAAGCATCTTACGGAAAGCACCATGAATAAAATGTGAACCACCATCAGTCATAAGATATCTAGGGACTCCAAACCTCGGAAAAATAACTTCTTTAAGCATTTTAATAGAAGTGTTATGATCAACAATACTAGTTGGAATAACTTCTACCCACTTGGTAACATAATCAACAGCAACTAAAATATGTGTATAACCATTAGAGGCAGGAAAAGGTCCCATATAATCAAAGCCCCAAACATCAAACAGTTCAATAACAAGAGAATAATTCATAGGCATTTCTTGACGTCTACTAATGTTACCTATTCTTTGACATTCATCACAAGATAAGACAAACTTACGAGCATCTTTGAAGAGAGTAGGACAATAAAAACCAGATTGTAGTACCTTGTGTGCAGTTCTATCTCCAGCGTGGTGTCCTCCATAAGATTCAGAGTGACACTTACATAGAATCTGTTCCTGTTCATGCTCAGGCACACAACGTCTAATAACACCATCTACTCCTTCTTTATAAAGGTGTGGATCATCCCAGAAGTAATGTCTTAAAGCATAAAAGAACTTTTTCTTTTGCTGGTATGTGAAACTAGGCGGTATATATTTAGCAACAATGTAATTAGCATAATCAGCATACCAAGGAGCAGTACGAGAAGCATTGACGACCGCTAATTGTTCATCAGGAAAGCTATCATTAATAGGCAGTGGGTCATCAAGAACATTCTCTAACCTAGACAAGTTGTCTGCAATGGGGTTCTCAGCTCCCTTTCTATCAATAATATGCAAGTCAAATTCTTGGAGCAAGAGAACCCATCTAATGAGTCTAGGCTTAGCATCTTTCTTTTCCATAAGATATTTAATAGCAGCATGATCAGTGTGAATAGTAACTTTGGAATCAACAATATAAGGTCTAAACTTATCACATGCAAACACAACTGCTAAGAACTCTTTGTCAGTAGTGGCATAATTTCTCTGGGCAGTATCAAGAGTCTTAGTAGCATACTGGATAACATTCAATTTCTTATCGACTCTTTGCCCTAGAGAAGCACCTACATCATAATCACTAGCATCACACATAATTTCAAAAGGTAAATTCCAATCTGGTGGCTGAACAATAGGTGCAGTGATCAAAGCTTTCTTAAGTACTTCAAATGCTTCTACACAATCATCATCAAAGCCAAAAGGAATATCTTTTTGTAATAAATTAGTCAGAGGCCTAGAGATTTTAGAAAAGTCCTTAATGAACCTCCTATAAAACCGGCGTGACCAAGGAAACTTCCTATACCTTTTATGTCCTTGGGACATGGCATCTTTTCAATAGCATCAACTTTGGCTTTATCAACTTCAATACCTCTCTCGGAGATCTTGTGCCCCAAGACAATGCCTTCATTAACCATAAAGTGACACTTTTCTCAATTCAAGACGAGACTATTGTCTTCGCATCTCTGCAAAACTCGATCAAGGTTGCTCAAACAATCATCAAAAGAGGATCCATAAACAAAAAAGTCATCCATGAATACCTCACAAATCTTTTCACAAAAATTAGAGAATATAGCCATCATGCATCTTTGAAAGGTAGCAGGTGCATTACATAAACCAAAAGGCATACGTCTATAAGCAAAAGTACCAAAAGGGTAAGTAAAAGTAGTTTTAGATTGATCCTTCGCTGATACAGGTATCCGAGAGAAACCAGAATAACCATCTAGAAAGCAGAAATGTGTGTGTTTGGATAGTCTTTCTAGCATTTGATCAATAAAAGGTAAAGGGTAATGATCTTTCTTAGTAGCTTTATTTAACTTACGGAAATCAATTACCATCCTATAACCTGTAATAATTCTTTGCGGGATCAATTCATCTTTATCATTAGGAACAACGGTAATACCTCCCTTTTTAGGAACACAATGGACAGGGCTTACCCATTCACTATCAACAACGGGATAAATAATACCTGCCTCAAGGAGCTTTAGTATCTCCTTTCTTACCACTTCCTTCATCTTGGGATTTAGTCGTCGTTGAGGATCTCTAACTGGTTTGGCATCGTCCTCCAATGTAATTTTGTGTTGGCATAACGTGGGACTAACACCCTTAAGATCATCCAGAGTATATCCAATAGCTGCTCGGTGCTTCTTCAGAGTTTTCAATAATCTTTCTTCTTCTTGCTCTGAAAGGTTAGCACTAATAATAACATGATATATTTTCTTTTCATCAAGATAAGCATACTTAAGATTATCAGGTAATGGTTTGAGTTCAAACACGGGATCACCCTTGGGTGGAGGGGGATCCCCAAGAATTTCAACGGGAAGGTTATGTTTCAGCATAGGTTCTTATTTAAGGAACAACTCATCTATTTCCTCTCTTTCCTTCATACGGATCAGTTGGAGGAACAGCAATGGAAGCAAGACCAATAATCTCATCCTTACTAGGTGGTTCCCTATAATGAAGTTGTCTACTAAATTTAGCAAAATTAAACTCATGAGACATACCATCAATGCCAACAGTGACAATATTCTTTTCACAACTAATCTTAGAACTAGCCGTATTCAAGAAGGGTCTACCAAAAATAATGGGACAAAAATCATCTTGTGGGGAACCAAGAACAAGAAAATCAACAGGGTATTTAACCTTCCCACACAAAACTTCAACATCTCTAACAATCCCAAAGGGTTTAATGGTATCATTAGCAAGCTTGATAGTAACATCAATGTCTTCTAATTCAATGGGTGCAATGTCATGCATAATTTCTTGATATAAAGTATAAGGTATTGCACTAGCACTAGCACCCATATCACATAAGCCATGATAACAATGATCTCCTATTTTAACAGAAATAACAGGCATGCCTACGACAGGTCTAGATGTCTTGGTATCTGGTCTAGCAATATTAGCAGTCTCACCACAGAAAGAAATAACATGCCCATCTAAATCCTCATCCAAGAGATCTTTAACCATAGCAATACTAGGTTCAACATTAATTTCCTCAGGAGGTGTATAAGTCCTAGTATTACTCTTACGAACAACAGTCGAAGCTTTAGCATGATCCTTTATCCTAACAGGGAAAGGAGGTTTTTCAACATAAGTAGTAGGAACAATAGGATCACTATAGGTAATAGTCTTTTCTTCGACTATAATAGGTGCAACTACTTTCAATTCAACAGGAGGTTTATATTTAAACCACTTCTCTTTAGGGAGATCAACGTGAGTAGCAAAAGATTCACAAAAAGAAGCTACAATCTCAGAGTCAAGTCCATACTTAGAGCTAAATCCACGGAAAGCATCGGTATCCATAAAAGTTTTAACACAATCAAACTTAGGTGTCATACCTGACTCCTTACCATCGTCGGAACCCCAATCTTCAGAGTTGCGTTTAATTGTTTCCAATAAGTCCCATTTGAAATCAATAGTCTTCAGCATATAAGAACCAGCACAGGAAGTATCGAGCAGGTTGCGATTATCAAGAGAAAGCCGAGCACAAAAGTTCTGAATAATCATTTCCCGAGAGAGCTCATGATTGGGGCATGAATATAACATTGACTTAAGCCTCCCCCAAGCTTGAGCGATGCTTTCTCCTTCGCGAGGCCAGAAATTATATATGTAATTACGATCACGATGAACAAGATGCATAGGATAGAACTTCTGGTGAAATTCCAACTTCAATTGCTTATAATTCCAAGATCTCGTATCATCACATAGCCTATACCATGTCAATGCATCTCCCTTAAAAGATAAAGGGAAGACCTTCCTTTTGACAACATCATCGGGAATACCTGCAAGCTTAAATAATCGACAAACTTCATCCACAAAGATAAGGTGTAAATCGGGATACAATGTTCCATCTCCTGCAAATGGATTAGCTAGCACTTTTTCTATCATACCCGAAGGAATCTCAAAGTAAATATTTTCATAAAATTCAGTAGGTTGAGGAACAACTCTTTGCTCTTCTGGTTGGGGTGAAGATACCCCAAACAAGCCCCTCAAAGGATTAGTTTCCATAGAGACAAGTAACAGCAAATTTCAGCACACTATATAAATGTTTCCTTACCAAGTTCCACTCACCAAAAGTGCTACACTCCCCGGCAACGGCGCCAGAAAAGAGTCTTGATGACCCACAAGTGTAGGGGATCAATCGTAGTCCTTTCGATAAGTAATAGTGTCGAACCCAACGAGGAGCAGAAGGAAATGATAAGTGGTTTTCAGTAAGGTTTTCTCTGCAAGCACTGAAATTGTAGGTGATAGATAGTTTTGTGATAAGATAAATGGTAACGAGTAACAAGTAAATAAAGTAAATAAAGTGCAGCAAGGTGGCCCAATCCTTTATGTAGCAAAGGATAAGCCTGGACAATTTCTAATAATGAGGAAGGAGCTCCCGAGGACACATGGGAATTATCGTCAAGCTAGTTTTCATCACGTTCATATGATTCGCGTTTGGTACTTTGATAATTTCATATGTGGGTGGACCGGTACTTGGGTACTGCCCTAACTTGGACAAGCATCCCACTTATGATTAACCCCTATTGCAAGCATCCGCAACTACAAAAGAAGTATTAAGGTAAACCTAACCACAACATTAAACATATGGATCCATATCAGCCCCTAACGAAGCAACACATAAACTACGGTTTAAGCTTCTGTAACTCTGGAAACCCATCATCTACTTATTACTTCCCCATGCCTTCCTCTAGGCCCAAATAATGGTGAAGTGTCATGTAGTCGACGTTCACATAACACAACTAGAGGAAAAGACAACATACATCTCATCAAAATATCAAACGAATACCAAATTCACATGACTACTAATAGCAAGACTTCACCCATGTCCTCAGGAACAAACGTAACTACTCACAAAGCATATTCATGTTCATAATTAGAGGGGTAATAATATGCATAAAGGATCTAAACATATGATCTTCCACCAAGTAAACCAATTCATCAACTACAAGGAGTAATCAACACTACTAGCAACCCACAGGTACCAATTTGTGGTTTTGATACAAGATTGGATACAAGAGATGAACTAGGGTTTTGAGAGGAGATGGTGCTGGTGAAGATTTTTATGGAGATTGACCCCCTCCCGATGAGAGGATCGTTGGTGATGACGTTGGTGATGATTTCCCCCTCCCGGAGGGAGGTGTCCCCGGCAGAACAGCCCTGCCGGAGCCCTAGACTGATTCCGCCAAGGTTCCGCCTCGTGGCGGCGGAGTTTCGTCTCGTAAGCTTGCCCACAATTTTTTCCAGGGTAAAAGCTCTGATATAGCAGAAGATGGACACCGGAGGCCCACTAGGGGGCCCAGGAGATAGGGGGCGGGTCCTATAGGGGGGGGCGCCCTCCTGTCTCCTGGACAGGGTGTGGGCCCCCTGGTGTATTTCTTTCGCTCAAAAATTCTTATTAAATCCAAAAAGTTGTTTCGTGGAGTTTCAGGACTTTTGGAGCTGTGCAGAATAGGTTTCCAACGTTTGCTCCTTTTCCAGCCAGAATTCCAGCTGCCGGCATTCCCCCTCTTCATGGTAAACCTTGTAAAATAAGAGAGAATAGCCATAAGTATTGAGATATAAAGTGTAATAACAGCCCATAATGCAATAAATATTGATATAAAAGCATGATGCAAAATGGACATATCACCACACTTGGGGCAAGCTCGTCTGTTGTGGCTGCGCCTTCGCCCACGGGAAGGGGAGGCAGCGGAGCTCGCACCTCCCCTGCCCGATCATCCTCGCGATGCCAGGAGGGACGCTCTGGCGGGGAGCTAGCCCCCGCAGCCTCGCTGACTCTGGAGGCACCTGTGCTTGACGTTGTCGCCGAGGTTGCCAAGGCTCAGGAGGTCCCGGCCTCTCAAGCTGTGATCACGCTGCCGTCTTCTCCTCCTACTCCACCGGTTCCCATCTCCTCTGCCCCCTCCACCGCCTTGGACCGTGCTGCTGATGAGCTGAGTCGGCTGCGAGAAGATCTCCAGGGCGCCAACCCCCGCCTGGTGGCCGGACGCCTGGAGCTGGTCTCTGGTTGGGTTCGCTCTGATGCTTCCGTCCGGGCGGCGCTGAGCCAGGCTATGACAGCTTCCGGTGAAGAGAAGCAAGTCACCTCCTAGGTCATAGCCGCTCGTGACGCAACGTTGAAGGATGCTTCAACCGTCAAGGGCCGCTGCAAGGCGCTGGGGGACGAGCTGCAAGGCCTACGTGATGAGCTCACCAAGGAGGTTCGCGACCGTCAGGCGAAGGAGGAGGAGATGAAGGCTCGGGAGGCTGCCGTCAGGGACCGCGACATCGAACTTTCAGCCGATTGCGGCCGGCTGAAGACACTGGAGCAAACGCTGAAGGCAGAGAGGGTTGAGCTGGACGCCAAGGCGAAAGTCTTGGCCGAGGATCGCGCGGCCTTCACGGACTACGAGGTGAGATCTCGCAAGGCGCTGAAGTCGCTTTATGAAGATGGCCTAGAGAAACCGCTGGCCGGAGCCATGGAAGGCCTCGCCAAGCTGCTTCCCTTCCTGGTCGAGGCGCTTGAGGAGGTCGTGACCGGCATCGGCCCCATGGCCGAGGTTGAAGCACACGTCCTTTCCTCCGCAGCGCTGACGTGGATCCTCAGCCACGTCTACCTCCGCAACCCCGACGCCAACCTTGACGACCTGCTGAAGCCTGTGGATGCCGAGCACTCCGCCGCTGCTGCCGAGGCCGTGAAGGGCCGACCGGAGGCCTTACTGGCAAAGTTACGCGCCTTCTCCACCACGCCCAAGCGAGGTGCTGCTGGTTCTGCGGCCTCAGGAGGTGGAGCTGACAAGCGCGACCCCACCACGAGCGACGATGCTGCCCAAGGGTGATCTTCTCGCGGCGTCTTTCCTGTTTCAACTCGTGCAACATGCACCATGCCTTGTGGAGGTGTTTAAACTTGTGTCTGGTATCGTGAGGACAATTTATGGTCTGTAATATTTGCTTCTGAATTTGCTTCTGAATTTCCGAGATTTTGCGGTTTCCTTCCTATTTGCTTTGTGTTCTACGTCGGCAGGGCCCAACCCCGCGCATACCTCAGCCGCCGTTAGCCCCGACCAGATCACCAGGACGGGACTAAGGAGTGAGGGGCTACGTGGCAAGTTAGGCTCCTGAGTCGTGATGCTCAGGAGTCCCCCTTGACGCGCAAACAACAAATAGGGAGGGGTGTATGAGTGGATATGTCATTCTACGTCAGCAGGGCCCGGCCCCGCGCATGCCTCAACCGCTGTTAGCCTTTCGGAACTAAGGAGTGAGGGGCTACATGACCAGTTAGGCTCTTGAGTCGTGATGCTCAGGAGTCCCCCTTGATGCTCAAACGGTCTTCATACCTTGGCTCCGCTCGGGGAGGGGCGCGCGACGACCAGGTCCGAGGGACCTGGCTAGGTGGCGTGCACTCGGGCGTGACCCGGGCGCAGCCCCCGTGTCCAGCCCCCTCGCGTGGCGCTACCGAGGGGAGGCGTTGCGATGAGGCCAGACACTGAGCTCTGGGCTCCCTGAGGTTGATACAGCCGTGGGCTGGCCTCAGTTGTTTATCACTAGCGCGGAGCATAGCGCTTACGTATGTGTACGGGCATAGCCGCTCCTCGGCAGTGTCGTCAGCCAGCACGGAGCATGGTGCTTCCACTGGTACGTGGGAGGGGGCCCCCTCCGGGAGGAGCCCCTGGGGCGTGTACAGCCCTGCCCTGACACGTGGCCGGCACGGTAGGGCTAGACGAGGTGTATCTAGGCACTCGTGAGCCAGCGCGGGACTCACGAGGCCCTACTTCAAGGCCGGTTGCGCCTGATCTTGAGCCTTGGGCGGCTGGGTGTTCCTGCATGGTGGTTAGATGCAAATGCTCTACGTCCTCAGGTCCTGGCCCTCGAGCAAGCTCAGCCGCCGCTGGTATGCCAGGTCACGATGTCGTGGACAAGGACAGGGGATGAGGGCTGGAGAGCCAGTAAGAGCTCCTGAGTCGCAATGCTCAGGCGCCCCCTTTTAACATGCAAGTGATTTGCATGAGGGAGAAAAAGGGGACGCGATGGGCGAGAGATGATAATCATAAGCAGGTTAACCACAAAGAGCAAATCAGCTTAGATAGATGCAGGAAAGATACACGCCACTGGGTCAGGCCCGAGCGGCTTGGGGATGATGCAGCCCGAGGGGCGCCCCAACAAGGTAAACTGAAGACATAAGCAAAATGGATACATGTCGCAGGGACATACCCACGCGACCTAGGAATGATGCAGCCCTGAAGGCGCTCCTAGCTGAAATGAAACTCGAAAGATGTCACCTGGTATCATTGTAGAGCGAGTGTTGGAGTAGCTGACGATGCGCGGTGAAGAAGCCGGTCCTCATGAGCCTTCGGAGCCCTGAGCCTCGGGAGGCTCTGGAGGTCCGGGCGGCTCCTCAAGGTCCATCTCCATCTCCTCCAGGAATGCGCGGTGTTTGGCCACCTAAGCTTCCAGAATGCTCCTCATCAGGCGCTGGTGAGCAGCAGCCGTGTTCGGCAGATCGAACGGCATGCGAACGTAGCTGTGAGGTGGCCCCTCACAGCGTCCCACGCGTGAAAGCCAGAAACGCTCCTGAGACGCGACTCGATTGAGCCCTGGGTAGTCAATGCAGACGCGCAACCCTCCATCCTTGCCTGGATGGGGGAGCTACACCGGGTAGGCGGCGACTGCCGCGCATGACTCTCGATTCCTGCAGCTCCTGAGTAACCTTGGTGATGAACTCCTGAGGGTTGGGCCCTCCTTGCCTCATGCCTTCCTGAGGGAAACATGCCGCAAAGCACGCCTCCAATTGGTGCCCAAGCGCCTCCCTCATGATCTTGGCAAAGTAAGTGGCCCTCCAGGAGAGAGACCCCGAGCCTTGCCCGAGGAAGGCGCCGGGCATGCCTTCCTATGCGGTGGAGGGAGGCACCCCTTGGACCGGCGCAGATCTTGGTGCGGTGCCTCCGGAGATGCCTGCCTCCTGAGGCCTTGAGCTGGGTGATGTCTTCTTATTCTTGGGAGCGGCCTCGGGAAGGTTCCTACTCTTGCTGTCTGGGTCCTCAATGGATGCAGCTTGGAAGACACGCTCGAGAGAGCACACCGCATCCTTCTCTTCGCAAGGGACTATGATGACTCCGCCGCTTCCCGGCATCTTGAGGACATTGTAACCATGGTGAGTCACTGCCATGAACTTGGCCAGGGCTGGATACCCGAGGATGGCATTGTATGGCAGGCGAATGTGGGCAACGTCAAAGTCGATGAGCTCGGTACGGTAGTTCTTGCACTGTCCAAAGGTGACAGGGAGGCGGCCTGCCCTATCGGGGTGGTGGAGCCGTCAGTGACTCCTGAGAAGGGCTTGGTCGACTGAAGCTGATCATATGGCACTTGGAGATTGTTGAACGTCCCGACGGACAGAACGCTGAGTCCTGCACCACCATCGATGAGGGTCCTGGTGACTTGCACGTTGCCGATGACTTGGGAACAAAGCATTGGGAGGACCCCGGCTGTTGCCGCACACTTGAGCTGATCCGCTAAGTTGGACGTGATGGCGCACGTTGACCACCTGAGAGGGCGCGTGGCCTCGAGCTTGGGGAGGACTGCATTCACCTCGCGAGCAAACTGCATGAAGATGCACTGGGAGGCTAGAGCCTGGGCACCGCCCAAGATGCAAGCGATAGCGCGCGGCTCCTGGAAGCCCCCAGCCCCCTCGTCCTAATGATGGTCATCATTCCTTCTTGGTGGTGGTGGCAGAGGAGGAAGGCCTGCTTTGCCTTGCGGGCGATCCTGACGAGGCTGATCCCTCCAAGCCCCCTCGCGAGGCTGGTCCTGCCAACGGTCCTCGCGAGGCCGGTCACGCCACCCTTGGCGAGGGCCACGGTCGTCCCATCGTCCTCCACCTCTTCCTCCTCGGCCATAACCCCGATCGTTGCGCTCGGGGCATTGACCGATATGTCCTTCTTGCACGGCCCTGAGCTCTTGGCATTCATCGGTGTTGTGGGTGTGGAGGTCGTGGTACACGCAGTATCGGTTGCCCTTGGACGACTCCGGCTGTTCCCTGCCGCGCTTCATGTCTGGCTCTGATACGAGCACGACTGCTCCTTTGCGCTCACGTCCTTGGCCTTGTCTTTCTTCTTTTCTAGGTTAGCAGCTGGGAACTCGAGGAGGGAGAGGCGTCCCTCCTCAGCCCTTGCGCACTTGGTTGCCAGGTTGAACAACTCTAGAGATGTGCACAGATCCTCATGGATTGCCAGTCCCTCCTTCATCTTGATGTCACGGACGCCATCAGAGAACGTTGAGATGATGGCCTCCTCGGTCACCTTGGGATCTTGAGGCGAGCACTGTTGAAGCGCTGGATGTACTTCTGCAGGGTCTCTCCAGGTTGCTGCTTGATGCGGCGCAGGTCGCGCATGACTGGAGGACGGTCGCGAGTGCCCTAGAAGTTGGTGATGAAGCGGGTGCGCATCTCATCCCAAGAGGAAATCGTGCCAGGAGGCAGGTTCAGGAGCCAGGTGCGGGCACCATCTTTGAGCGCCATGGGAAACCTATTCGCCATGACCTTCTCGTCTCTGTTGGCCGCTTCGATGCCCAGCTCGTAGAGCTACAGGAACTCCACGGGGTCGGCAGTGCCGTCGTAGCGAGGAGGCAGGCCCGACTTGAACTTGCCCGGCCAGGCGACACTGCGCAGCTCGACGGTGAAGGCGCGGCAGCCTGCGGTGGCCACCAAAGGTCTTTGCCGATGCAGGGCTTGCTCCTGGGGATTCCCGCGCGCCGCCGCCAGAGGCAGCGCGGGGTCTTGACGTGCTGGTGCAGGGATGCGGTCATGGCATGCTGGTGCAGGAAGCACGCGAGCACCTTCTTGGGGACGAGAAATTTCTTGGCAGCTCCTTTCTTGTCGTGCGGGCGCTGGACGTGGTGGGTCTCGTCCAGGGGCCGCGCGCCTTGGAGCCAGGGCGCCTTCTTGGGGAGGAGGTGGCGGGGTGTCACGCCCAAGATGTGACCCTATACTAAAGGAACTCGAAGATCCCACCAAGGATAGACGCGCATCTTGAGGATGCTTTTGCAAGGTGGATATCATTACATCAACATTACATAATAGATGGGGATACATACATAAGGTATACAATGCCACACGAATACAACATCATCTTACATAAGAGCACCATCCGACTACGGATGAAACACAAACATAAACTCAAACGACATCCACCCTGCTAGCCCAGGCTACCGACCTGGAACCTATCCCCTGATCGAAGAAGAAGCAGAAGAAGAACTCCAAAACAAGTAAGCATCTCTCTCGCATCAAGATCATTGCATAACCTATACCTGCAACTATTGTTGTAGTAATCTGTGAGCCACGAGGACTCATAAATCCCATTACCATGGGTATCAGGACTAGCAAAGCTTAATGGGAAAGGAAGGGGTAAAGTGGTGAGGTTGCAGCATCGTCTAAGCATGTATGGTGGCTAACATACGCAAATAAGAGCGAGAAGAGAAGCAAAGGAACGGTCGTCAACTAGTAGTGATCAAGAGGTGATCCTGAACTCCTACTTACGTCAAACATAACACAGAAACCGTGTTCACTTCCTGGACTCCGCCGAGAAGAGACCATCACGGCTACACACTCGGTTGATGCATTTTAATTCGGATCTGGTGTCAAGTTATCTACAACCGGACATTAACAAATTCCCATCTGCCACATAACCGCGGGCACGGCTCTCGAAAGTTTATACCCTACAGGGGTGTCCCAACTTAGCCCATGATAAGCTCTCGCGATCAACGAAGGATATTTGTCGGTGTCAAAACCGGCGGATCTCGGGTAGGGGGTCTCGAACTGTGCGTCTAGGCGGATGGTAACAGGAGACAAGGGACACGATGTTTTACCCAGGTTCGGGCCCTCTTGATGGAGGTAAAACCCTACGTCCTGCTTGATTAATATTGATGATATGGGTAGTACAAGAGTGGATCTACCACGAGAGCAAGGAGGCTAAACCCTAAAGCTAGCCTATGGTATGATTGTTGTGATGTATGTTGTGTCCTACGGACTAAAGCCCTCCGGTTTATATAGACACTGGACGAGGCTAGGGTTACACAGAGTCGGTTACAATGGTAGGAGATCTACATATCCGTATTGCCAAGCTTGCCTTCCATGCCAAGGAAAGTCCCATCCGGACACGGGACGGAGTCTTCAATCTTGTATCTTCGTAGTCTTGGAGTCCGGCGGATGATGATAGTCCGGCAGTCCGGACACCCCCTAGTCCAGGACTCCCTCAGTAGCCCCTGAACCAGGCTTCAATGACGATAAGTCCGGCGTGCATAATGTTCTGCATTGCATGGCGGGTTTCTCCCTTGAATAATCCAGAGAAGATCATGAACACCAGGATAGTGTCCGGCTCTGCAAAATAAATTTCACATTCCACCGTAGAGAGAATAATGCACATAAATCCAATCTGCTGACGTATTTTGCGGCATGACATCACACCGCTACCAGGCCTTTACTTGAATCGTTTTTTATTATACCACCTCAGCACGTTTAGCGAAGCGGTTTCCTTGGCACGTCTTGTCGAAGTAGAGATCGTGTTCCCCTTATTCCGGGATTCTCAACAATACGGACGTGGGTAACCCAACCGCGCCATTGATGGTGGCGCTTGGGAGATAAGCGAGTTTTACCAGGCCGGTAGGGGACGCATAGTCTTCATCCGCCTATATATAAGGGATAAGGATTTACCTTCTCACCTACGCCTTCTTCCTCCTTTGCTTATCCGTCTCCACGCACTCAAGCTCCAACGCCCAAGCTAACGCATCTCGCCTCGATCTTCTCTGATCATGTCCGGAGCGGGAGGCAAATGGTTGGCCTCCACCGTCAAGGAGGAGCACATCACCAAGCTGCGCAGCGCCGGATACCTTTCCGGCGATATCGCGCATCGGCTGCCCGACGAGGGGCAGCTCATCCCTACCCCTGGGCCCCATGAGAGGGTCGTCTTCCTTCCCCACTTCCTCCGCGGACTGGGCTTTCCACTGCACCCTTTCGTCCGGGGGCTCATGTTCTATTACGGCCTGGATTTCCACGATCTAGCGCCGAACTTCATCCTCAACATCTCGGCGTTTATCGTCGTGTGCGAGGCCTTCCTCTGCATCCGGCCCCACTTCGGCCTGTGGCTCAAGACCTTCAACGTCAAGCCGAAGGTTGTGAAGGGCACGCAAGCGGAATGCGGAGGCGCCATGTTGGGCAAGTTGCCCAACGTCCTTTGGCTCGAAGGGGCCTTCGTAGACTCCGTTAAGGGGTGGCAATCGGGGTGGTTCTACATCACCGAGCCGCGGGAACCCACGTGGGCGGCGGCCCCCGAGTTTAAATCTGGCATCCCCACGCAGCTCACCTCCTGGAAAGAGAAGGGCTTGTTGTGGGGCAATCCGAAGGAGCTGACGGGACTCCGAGCCTGTATCCAGAAGCTGGTGAGCAATAAGCTCAGGCTCGTCGACGTGGTCCAAGTCATGCTCATCCGCCGGATTCTGCCATGCCAAGAACGGGCATTCAATCTGTGGGAGTTCAATCGAGAACAGCACAAGACACTAAGAGGGCTCTTCGACACGACGTACGAAGGCGCCTGGAGGGTGCTATTTAAGGGCGCCGAAGCCCCCGCGTCCGCGACAGAAGATCGCGGATTTCGCTCACAGCATCCAGCTGACGAGGTAAGTGATTCAACCCCTTTACGGGACACTTGTGGTAAACAGATTGATTCTAAGAGGGTTACAATCTTTCTTTTCCTTTGGCAGGAATGGATGGAGAAGGCCGAGCAGCTCATCTGTCCGGCTCCCATGCCAGAAGACCCAGTGAACGCCCGTCTAGCAGGGCTGCTGGTTCCGGCACCGCACGTGGTGCCGGAGAAGAAGGCCAAGAAGGTGGCCACGGGGACTCGAAAGAGTTCCCGCAATCAAGCGTCCGACGACGAGGCGGACTCCTCCCCCGAAGACGAGGAGGAAGAAGACTCTCTCCCAGAGGAGGGAGAGAGGAAGAGGAAGGCTTCCCCAACAGGGGAGGCCGAAGGGTCCAAGAGGGGGAGAACTATTCCCCCGGGTAGTTCCGCCAACACCATCGCTGGCGAGGAGGAGTGGCCTTCAAGGGCCAGGCCTCCGGCGAGATCGTAAGTATCCGGATCCCTGATATGCAATTTCTTTCGCGTCACCTAGCGTCCTACTAATGCCGCATACTGTCCGCAGTCCGGCCGATGATGATCTCCCCGCTTCGTCGAGCGGGTCGTTGGCCCCGTCGGATGTGGATTCACTTCCGACTGCCTCTACCCCCCGTGCCGATGAGGACGCCGAGGTGGGATCCCAGAGAGGGACCCATCAGGAGGAGGCTCCAGAGGCGCCGCCAGGCAGCCTCCCGAACTTTACGCCGGACTCTACATCGGAACCTGCAGCGGTTCCAGAGTCCGGCAGGCGGCCCCTTCGAAAGAAGGGCAAGACTGTGACACCGGCGGCCTCCGTCCAACCGGAGGCGCCGGACAACTTGTTGGAGGCGCTTAAAGGCGCTTCCATCGAGGAAGAACACCGCACTATCATGAGTGCAGTGATTCAGAAGGTTCAGCTCGCCAAGAGCGGGCTGACAGAAGCCTGCAACAGCCTTCTAATAGGCTTTGAGGTAAGAAGTTATGATTATGTAATGTAATACCGCCTAGACAGTAGCCCCCGATGCTCAGTTCGGTGTTCGGAAAGAAAAGCCGGACTGAGGATCTAATAAGATATACGCAGGGTTGTTTAAAATATGTCAATATGGGATTGCAGGCTGCGCTGCTGACCTCTGCCGCACTGACTGCGGAGGTCGGTGCGTTGAAGCAGGATCTCGAGCGGTCCGAGCAAGAGCTCGGCCATGCCAAGAAGCAGCTCGAGGACAAAGAAGGTGAGTAACACCACTTTGAATAGTTACCTTACAGAAAAGGATTTTGGTTGCAATAAAATTAACAAGGATAATATGGGTATTGCAGGGGCCACGAACGAGGTGGCGGCCCTGAAGGAGGCTGTGTCCGCGGCCGAACGCAGTGCGGCCGCGGAACGGGCAGAGCGAGAAAAGAAGGAGGCACAGGTGGCGGAAGTATGGCAAGAGCTCCAGGCTCTCATGGAGAAGCATGAGAGCTTGAAGCGTGACTCCAAGACTTGAGAGTCCGAGCTTGCTTCGGCTCTCGAAAGTGCCAAGTCCGCCAAGGCCGAGGCCCGTAAGGCCCTTCAGGAGGTTGAACATGTAAAGAAGATAGCGGCGGGTAAGGCATTTTTCATGCAAAGCAAGCATGTTAATGTAAACTACCTGACACTTACCCGCATTCAGAGCTCTCCAGGGGCGTTTGCAGATCTGCCACGTAGTGTGTCCAATGCCGCCGCATTCTATCGTGGCGAGGAGGGGAGCTCGACGGAGAAGGTCTTCTGGTCTCAGTACGCTGAGGCCGGCCATCCGGTGCCCCCAAGCGACCAGCTGAAGCAGCTGGTCGAACTCCACAAGGTAGCTGAGGAGGCCATGAAGGGCCTTATAGTCCAGCTGTGGCCTGGACAGGCCATGCCTGGGAGCTACTTCGGCCTCGTGCGGCGGCTGGTGGATGCGTGCCCCTGGGTGGAGGTCATCAAGCGCTCCGCCTGTATTGAAGGTGCTCGTTGGGCCCTTGCCCGCACAAAGGTGCACTGGGGTAGGCTGGATGCGGAGAAGCTTCTCACTGACCCGCCGCCACCGGGCAAGGAGTTTCGTACGCCCGAAATGTATTATAAAACTGTCCTGAAGGGAGCCCGCGATATTGCGGATGAATGCCCCAGAAATGTAATTTTTGAGTAAACTTGCTATGTATTATCCTGTGCGCTGAAAACTTTGTTCATGTGCGCATTAAGCAACGCTTGTTTTAATTTAAAATATTACCTTCTGTGCGGCCGTTTATAAAATCTGAGAGATGGCAAGTCGTTGGCTTCATCCCCCGAGCCGCGAGTGCTGGGGTGTTCGGGATAAACTTGAGCACTCTTGTTCCCATTTTTGGGTCCATCTAGGGAGGCGCTCAACACAACGAACAAGGCAACCGGACTTATAGTGCTTGAACACTCTCACTTAGCCATAGAATTCTATAATTTTAAATTTCGGCGAAGCCCCTGGTATTCGGAAGACCGAATCCGGGGCGCTATCCACGCCTTCATCGGACATTTATCCGGAACTTCGCTCGAAGTGGCGTGAGTCTTTAAGGACTCGAAAGGACCTCTCGAACAGCGACCAGTCTCTCGCCTTATCATGCCGGTCAGTTTTAGCTTTCTCCACTGAGGCGCTCGCCCGGCTCAACCGGGGCGCAATCACAGTGGTTCTCCC
Organism: Triticum aestivum; assembly: GCF_018294505.1. Taxonomy (NCBI): domain Eukaryota; kingdom Viridiplantae; phylum Streptophyta; class Magnoliopsida; order Poales; family Poaceae; genus Triticum; species Triticum aestivum. The sequence continues at coordinate 259,883,252 of NC_057801.1, read as the reverse complement.
AGTGCCACCTTAGCCGACAGAATGGAACGTAAGGCACCAATACGTGGGAGCCGGGCAAACCCAACTATTGACCCAAGACATGATTCGGAGCCGATTCATATAATGCTACAAGTTCGGGGTGCCGCACTTATGAAAGTGTTCGGACTTATCACACCATAATGTGGGGAACATAAGCCCCTGGTGTATTAGACTGTACCAAAATATACGGGTGCAAGATGTCTTGTAATGAACATATATATATAAAGAGTAATGTAATTCCAGTCGAAAAGTGCTGCATTATTTATTAAAGGAAGTCTGCTATGAGTGCGGACTGATACAAATAGTGCGGTAAGCAAGGGATTCGGACTAATTAAACATGTCCCCCTCCAGGGATGAGCTGCGGACTTTGGTGTATATAATCGAATTTAATGCTCGTAATTGGGACCACCTGAGTGTTCGTCGCAGCCTTCTTTCTTCCCTGGCTGTTGCATCGTGAGTTCGGCAGGTTCACCGCCGGACAGGGCCTCTGGTTAACGGAGTCCTGTGTATACAAAGAAGGAAAATAATAATAAAAAAGGGTGGCGCACTTGCGAGCCCCTGGTGTGGTCGAGCCGCACTTTGGGTCCATTGTGATCGTGCCCCTTCCCCTGCGCCCATGGTATCTCCAAAGCGTAATGATGTACGCGGAGAGTTGTTCTTACAATCATGCGAGGGCGGAGGTTAGGGCCGCATTGCTACGCGTGCTCTGATCGTGCCAGGTTGTCTTGGTTGGTATTGCTTCGGGCGCGTTTTGCTGTATCCGGCCGTTTAAAGGCCGGACTCGAAAATTGCCTTAAAAGGCTGCTCTGTACTTCTGCCGCGAGAGCCGCTGTATGTTCCTCCGTTCGGAGGGAGCGTTCCGTATTTCCGTTGACCGTGATGACTCCACGAGGGCCTGGCATCTTGAGCTTGAGGTATGCATAATGCGGCACCGCGTTGAACTTTGCAAACGCGGTTCGTCCGAGCAGAGCGTGATAGCCGCTGCGAAATGGGACTATGTCGAAGATTAACTCTTCGCTCCGGAAATTATCCGGGAATCCGAAGACCACTTCGAGTGTGACTGAGCCCGTACAATTGGCTTCCACACCTGGTATGACACCTTTAAAGGTTGTCTTTGTAGGTTTAATCCTTGAGGGGTCTATGCCCATCTTGCGCACTGTATCCTGATAAAGCAGGTTTAGGCTACTACCGCCGTCCATCAGGACTCTCGTGAGGTGAAATCCATCGACGATTGGGTCTAAAACCAATGCGGCGAATCCGCCATGGCGTATGCTGGTCGGATGGTCTCTTCGATCGAAAGTGATCGGACAAGAGGACCATGGATTGAACTTCGGGGCGACTGGCTCCATCGCATAGACATCCCTTAGTGCGCGCTTCCTCTCCCTCTTGGGTATATGGGTTGCGTAAATCATGTTCACCGTCCGCACTTGTGGGGGGAAATGTGGGGAACGTAGTCATTTCAAAAAATTTCCTACGCACACGCAAGATCATGGTGATGATATAGCAACGAGAGGGGAGAGTGTTCGTCCATGTACCCTCGTAGACCGTAAGCGGAAGCGTTAGCACAACGCGGTTGATGTAGTCGTACGTCTTCACAATCCGACCGATCCAAGCACCGAACGTACGGAGCCTCCGAGTTCATCACACGTTCAGCTCGATGATGTCCCTCGAACTCCGATCCAGCCGAGTGTCGAGGGCGAGTTCCGTCAGCACGACGGCGTGGTGACGATCTTGATGTTCTACCGGCGCAGGGCTTCGCCTAAGCTTCGCGACGATATGACCGAGGTGGAATATGGTGGAAGGGGGCACCGCACACGGCTAAGGAACGATCCGTAGATCAACTTGTGTGTCTATGGGGTGCCCCCCCGCCCCCGTATATAAAGGAGCAAGGGGGAGGGGGCCGGCCAAGGAGAGGAGGCGCGCCCTAGGGGGGCAATCCTACTCCAAGTAGGATTCCCCCCTCTTTCCAAGTCCTACTAGGAGAAGGGAAGGAAGGGGAGGAGATGGAGAAGGAAGGAGAGGGAGGAGAAGAAGGAAAGGGGGGCCGGCCCCCTAGTCCAATTCGGTTTGGGCTAGGGGGGCCGCGCGCCCTTCCTCCTCTCTTCCACCACTTGGCCCATGAGGCCCAATGCTTCTTCCTCGTATTCCCGTAACTCCCCGGTACCCCCGAAAATACCCGAATCACTCGGAACCTTTCCGAACTCCGAATATAGTCGTCCAATATATCGATCTTTACGTCTCGACCATTTCGAGACTCCTCGTCATGTCCCCGATCTCATCCGGGACTCTGAACTCCTTCGGTACATCAAAACTTATAAACTCATAATAAAACTGTCATCGTAACGTTAATCGTGCGGACCCTACGGGTTCGAGAACTATGTAGACATGACCTAGAACCATTCTTGGTCAATAACCAATAGCGGGACCTGGATGCCCATATTGGTTCCTACATATTCTACGAAGATCTTTATCGGTCAAACCGCATAACAACATACGTTGTTCCCTTTGTCATCGGTATGTTACTTGCCCGAGATTTGATCGTCGGTATTCAATACCTAGTTCAATCTCATTACCGGCAAGTCTCTTTACTCGTTACGTAATGCATCATCCCGCAACTAACTCATTAGTAACATTGCTTGCATGGCTTATAGTGATGTGCATTACCGAGAGGGCCCAGAGATACCTCTCCGACAATCGGAGTGACAAAACCTAATCTCGAAATACGCCAACTCAACATGTACCTTCGGAGACATCTATAGTACTCCTTTATAATCACCCAGTTAGTTGTGACGTTTGGTAGCACCCAAAGTGTTCCTCCGATAAATGGGAGTTGCATAATCTCATATTTACAGGAACATGTATAAGTCATGAAGAAAGCAATAGCAACATACTAAATGATCAAGTGCTAGGCTAACGGAATGGGTCATGTCAATCACATCATTCTCCTAATGATGTGATCCTGTTAATCAAATGACAACTCCTTTGTCCATGGCTAGGAGACATAACCATCTTTGATTCACGAGCTAGTCAAGTAGAGGCATACTAGTGACACTATGTTTGTCTATGTATTCACACATGTATTATGTTTCCGGTTAATACAATTCTAGCATGAATAATAAACATTTATCATGAAATAAGGAAATAAATAATAACTTTATTATTGCCTCTAGGGCATATTTCCTTCAGTCTCCCACTTGCACTAGAGTCAATAATCTTGTTCACATCACCATGTGATTTAACACCAATATTCATATCTGCATATGATTAACACCCATAGTTCACATCGTCATGTGACCAACACTCAAAAGGTTTACTAGAGTCAATAATCTAGTTCATATCACTATGTGATTAACACCCAAAGAGTACTAAGGTGTGATCATGTTTTGCTCGTGGAGAGAAGCTTAGTCAACGGGTCTGTCACATTCAGATCCGTTATGTATTTTGCAATTTTCTATGTCTACAATGCTCTGCACGGAGCTACTCTAGCTAATTGCTCCCATTTTCAATATGTATCCAGATTAAGACTTAGAGTCATCTGGATCAGTGCCAAAACTTGTATCGATGTAACCTTTTATGACGAACCTTTTGTCACCTCCATAATCGAGAAACATCTCCTTAGTTCTCACTAAGGATATTCTTGACCGCTGTCCAGTGATCTACTCTAGATCAAAATTGTATTCCTTTGTCGAACTCAGAGTAAGGTATACAATAGGTCTGGTTCACAGCATAGCATACTTTATAGAACCTATGACTGAGGCATAAGGAATGACTTTTCATTCTCTTTCTATTTTCTGCCATGGTCGGGTCTTGAGTCTTACTCAACTTCACACCTTTGCATCACAGGCAAGAACTCCTTCTTTGGCTGTTCCATTTTGAACTATTCAAAAAATTTATCAAGGTATGTACTCATTGAAAAATCTTATCAAGTGTCTTGATCTATCTATATAGATCTTGATGCTCAATGTGTAAGCAGCTTCACCGAGGTCTTGCTTTGAAAAACTCTTATTCAAGTATCCTTTCATGCTTTGCAGAATAATACTACATTATTTCCGATCAACAATATGTCATTCACATATACTTATCAGAAATGTTGTAGTGCTCCCACTCACTTTCTTGTAAATACAGGCCTTTCCAAAAGTCTGTATTAAAACATATGCTTTGATCAACTCATCAAAGCGTATATTCCAACTCCGAAATGCTTGCACCAGTCCATTGATGGATTGCTGGAGCTTGCACACTTTGTTAGCACCTTTAAGATTGACAAAACCTTCTGGTTGCATCATATACAACTCTTCTTTAAGAAAACCATTAAGGAATGCAATTTTGACATCCATTTGCCAGATTTCATAAAATGTGGCAATTGCTAACATGATTCGGACAGACTTAAGCATCGATACGAGTGAGAAAACCTCATTGTATTCAACATCTTGAACTTGTCGAAAAACCTTTTTGCGACAAGTCGAGCTTTGTAGATAGTAACACTACTATCAGTGTCCGTCTTCTTCTTGAAGATCCATTTATTTTCTATGGTTTGCCGATCATCGGGCAAGTCCACCAAAGTCCACACTTTGTTCTCATACATGGATCCTATCTCAGATTTCATGGCCTCCAACCATTTTGCGGAATCTGGGCTCATCATCGCTTCCTCATAGTTCTTAGGTTTATCATGGTCTAGTAACATGACTTTCAGAACAGGATTACCGTACCACTCTGGTGCGGACTGTACTTTGGAAGACCTACGAGGTTTTGTAGTAACTTGATCTGAAGTTTCATGATCATCATCATTAGCTTCCTCACTAATTGGTGTAGGAATCACTGGAACTGATTTCCGTGATGAACTACTTTCCAATTCGGGAGAAGGTACATTTACCTCATCAAGTTCTACTTTCCTCCCACTCACTTCTTTCGAGAGAAACTCCTTCTCTAGAAAGGATCCATTGTAGCAACAAATATCTTGCCTTTGGATCTGTGATAGAAGGTGTACCCAACAATTTCCTTTGGGTATTCTATGAAGACACACTTCTCCGATTTGGGTTCGAGCTTATCAGGATGAAACTTTTTCACATAAGCATCGCAGCCCTAAACTTTAAGAAACGACAACTTGGGTTTCTTGCTAAACCACAGTTCATATGCTGTCGTCTCAACGGATTTAGATAGTGCCCTTTTAACGTGAATGCAGCTGTCTCTAATGCATAACCCCAAAAACAATATTGGTAAATCAGTAAGAGACATCATAGATCGCACCATATCCAATAAAGTGCGGTTACGACGTTCGGACACACCATAACGTTGTGGTGTTCCAGGTGGCGTGAACTATGAAACTATTCCACATTGTTTTAATTGAAGACCAAACTCGTAACTCAAATATTCGTCTCCGCGATCAGATCGCAGAAACTTTATTTTCTTGTTACGATGATTTTTCCACTTCACTCTGAAATTCTTTGAACCTTTCAACTATTTCAGACTTTATGTTTCATCAAGTAGATATACCCATATCTACTCAAATCATCTTGTGAAGGTCAGAAAATAATGATACTTGCCACGAGCATCAATACTCATTGGATCGCATACATCGGTATGTATTATTTCCAACAAGTTAGTAGCTCATTCCATTGTTCCGGAGAACGGAGTTTTTAGTCATCTTGCCCAAAAGGCACGGTTCACAAGCATCAAATGATTCATAACCAAGTGATTCCGAAAATCCATCTTTATGAAGTTTCTTCATGCGCTTTAAACCGATATGACTCAAACGGCAGTGCCACAAATAAGTTGCACTATCATTATTAACTTTGCATCTTTTGGCATCAATATTATGAATATGTGTATCACTACGATCGAGATCCAACAAACTATTTTCATTGGGTGTATGACCATTAAAGGTTTTATTCATGTAAACAGAACAACAATTATTCTCTGACTTTAAATGAATAACCGTATTGCAATAAACATGATCAAATCATATTCATGCTCAACGCAAATGCTAAATAACATTTATTTAGGTTTAACACTTATCCCGAAAGTTTAGGGAGTGTGCGATGATGATCATATCAATCTTGGAACTACTTCTAACACTCATCATCACTTCACCCTTCAACTAGTCTCTGTTTATTATGTAACTCCTGTTTCGAGTTACTAATCTTAGCAACCGAACAAGTATCAAATACTCAGGGGCTACTATGAACACTAGCAAGGCACACATTAATAACCTGTATATCAAATATACCCTTGTTCACTTTGCCATCCTTCTTATCTACCAAATATTCAGGGCATTTCCGCTTCCAGTGACTATTTCCTTTGCAGTGTAAGCACTTAGTTTCAGGCTATGGTCCAGCTTTGGGCTTCTTCGCAGGAGTGACAACTTGCTTGTCTTTCCATTTGAAGTTCCCTTTCTTTCCCTTTTCCCTATTCTTGAAACTAGTGGTCTCGTCAATCATCAACACTTGATGCTCTTTCTTGATTTCTACCTTCGTTGATTTCAACATCACGAAGAGCTCGGGAATCGTTTTTGTCATCCCTTGCATACTGTAGTTCATCACGAAGTTCTAGTAACTTAGTGATGGTGACTAGAGAATTCTGTCAATCACTATCTTATCTGGAAGATTAACTCCCACTTGATTCAAGCGATTGAAGTACCCAGACAATCTGAGCACATGCTCACTAGTTGAGCGATTCTCCTCCATCTTTTAGCTATAGAACTTGTTGGAGACTTCATATCTCTCAACTCGGGTATTTGCTTGAAATATTAACTTCAATTCCTGGAACATCCATATGGTCCATGATGTTCAAAACATCTTTGAAGTCCCGATTCTAAGCCATAAAGCATGGTGCACAAAACTACCAAGTAGTCATCATAATGAGCTAGCCAAACGTTCATAACGTCTGCATCTGCTCCTGCAATAGGTCTGTCACCTAGCGGTGCATTAAGGACATAATTCTTCTGTGCAGCAATGAGGATAAACCTCAGATCGCGGATCAAATCCGCATCATTGCTGCTAACATTTTTGAACACAATTTTCTCTAGGAACATATCAAAATAAACATATGAAAGCAACAACGCAAGCTATTGATCTTACAACATAATTTGCAAAATACTACCAGGACTAAGTTCATGATAAATTTAAGTTCAATTAATCATATTACTTAAGAACTCCCACTTAGACAGACATCTCTCTAGTCATCTAAGTGATCACGTGGTCCAAATCAACTAAACCATAACCAATCATCACGTGAGATGGAGTAGTTTTCAATGGTGAACATCACTATGTTGATCATATCTACTATATGATTCACGCTCGACCTTTCGGTCTCCGTGCTCCGAGGCCATATCTGCATATGCTAGGCTCGTCAAGTTTAACCTGAGTATTCCGCGTGTGCAAAACTGGCTTGCACCCGTTGTAGATGGACGTAGAGCTTATCACACCCGATCATCACGTGGTGTCTGGGCACGACGAACTTTGGCAACGGTGCATACTCAGGGAGAACACTTTTTATCTTGAAATTTAGTGAGAGATCATCTTATAATGCTACCGTGAATAAAAGCAATATAAGATGCATAAAAGATAAACATCACATGCAATCAATATAAGTGATATGATATGGCCATCATCATCTTGTGCTTGTGATCTCCATCTCCGAAGCACCGTCGTGATCACCATTGTCACCGGTGCGACACCTTGATCTTCATCGTAGCATCGTTGTCGTTTACACCATCTATTGCTTCTACGACTATCTCTACCGCTTAGTGATAAAGTAAAGCAATTACAGGGCGTTTGCATTTCATACAATAAAGCGACAACCATATGGCTCCTGCCAGTTGCCGATAACTTCGGTTACAAAACATGATCATCTCATACAATAAAATATAGCATCACGTCTTGACCATATCACATCACAACATGCCCTGCAAAAACAAGTTAGACATCCTCTACTTTGTTGTTGCAAATTTTACGTGGCTGCTACGGGCTTAGCAAGAACCGTTCTCACCTACGCATCAAAACCACAACGATAGTTTGTCAAATAGACTCCATTTTAACCTTCGCAAGGACCGGGCGTAGCCACACTCGGTTCAACTAAAGTTGGAGAAACTGACACCCGCCAGCCACCTGTGTGCAAAGCACGTCGGTAGAACCAGTCTCGCGTAAGCATACGCGTAATGTCGGTCCGGGCCGCTTCATCCAACAATACCGCTGAACCAAAGTATGACATGCTGGTAGGCAGTATGACTTATATCGTCCACAACTCACTTGTGTTCTACTCGTGCATATAACATTAACGCATAAAACCTAGGCTCGGATGCCACTGTTGGGGAACGTAGTAATTTCAAAAAATTTCCTACGCACACGCAAGATCATGGTGATGATATAGCAACGAGAGGGGAGAGTGTTCGTCCACGTACCCTCGTAGGCCGTAAGCGGAAGCGTTAGCACAACGCGGTTGATGTAGTCGTACGTCTTCACGATCCGACCGATCCAAGCACCGAACGTACGGAGCCTCCGAGTTCAGCACACGTTCAGCTCGATGACGTCCCTCGAACTCCGATCCAGCCGAGTGTCGAGGGAGAGTTCCGTCAGCACGACGGCGTGGTGACGATCTTGATGTTCTACCGGCGCAGGGCTTCGCCTAAGCTTCGCGACGATATGACCGAGGTGGAATATGGTGGAAGGGGGCACCGCACACGGCTAAGGAACGATCCGTAGATCAACTTGTGTGTCTATGGGGTGCCACCCCGCCCCCGTATATAAAGGAGCAAGGGGGAGGGGGCCGGCTAAGGAGAGGAGGCGCGCCCTAGGGGGGCAATCCTACTCCAAGTAGGATTCCCCCCTCTTTCCAAGTCCTACTAGGAGAAGGGAAGGAAGGGGAGGAGATGGAGAAGGAAGGAGAGGGAGGAGAAGAAGGAAAGGGGGCCGGCCCCCTAGTCCAATTCGGTTTGGGCTAGGGGGCCGCGCGCCCTTCCTCCTCTCTTCCACCACTTGGCCCATGAGGCCCAATGCTTCTTCCTCGTATTCCCGTAACTCCCCGGTACCCCCGAAAATACCCGAATCACTCGGAACCTTTCCGAACTCCGAATATAGTCGTCCAATATATCGATCTTTACGTCTCGACCATTTCGAGACTCCTCGTCATGTCCCCGATCTCATCCGGGACTCGGAACTCCTTCGGTACATCAAAACTTATAAACTCATAATAAAACTGTCATCGTAACAATAAGCGTGCGGACCCTACGGGTTCGAGAACTATGTAGACATGACCTAGAACCATTCTCGGTCAATAACCAATAGTGGTACCTGGATGCCCATATTGGTTCCTACATATTCTAGAAGATCTTTATCGGTCAAACCGCATAACAACATACGTTGTTCCCTTTGTCATCGGTATGTTACTTGCCCGAGATTTGGTCGTCGGTATTCAATACCTAGTTCAATCTCGTTACCGGCAAGTCTCTTTACTCGTTACGTAATGCATCATCCCGCAACTAACTCATTAGTCACATTCCTTGCAAGGCTTATAGTGATGTGCATTACCAAGAGGGCCCAGAGATACCTCTCCGACAATCGGAGTGACAAAACCTAATCTCGAAATACGCCAACTCAACATGTACCTTCGGAGACATCTGTAGTACTCCTTTATAATCACCCAGTTACGTTGTGATGTTTGGTAGCACCCAAAGTGTTCCTCCGGTAAACGGGAGTTGCATAATCTCATAGTTACAGGAACATGTATAAGTCATGAAGAAAGCAATAGCAACATACTAAAGGATCAAGTGCTAGGCTAACGGAATGGGTCATGTCAATCACATCATTCTCCTAATGATGTGATCCCGTTAATCAAATGACAACTCCTTTGTCCATGGCTAGGAAACATAACCATCTTTGATTCACGAGCTAGTCAAGTAGAGGCATACTAGTGACACTATGTTTGTCTATGTATTCACACATGTATTATGTTTCCGGTTAATACAATTCTAGCATGAATAATAAACATTTACCATGAAATAAGGAAATAAATAATAACTTTATTATTGCCTCTAGGGCATATTTCCTTCAGGAAACCCTTCTGTCCTCTATTGTTCGGCGGTCGGGTCTCCTCCTCGTCGTCGCTGTTTAGCCCCTTGTCATTGTTTTCGGTAATTAACTTGCCTGCCTGCTTGAACACCCAGCAATCTCTGTTGGTGCGATTGGCTAGCTTTTCGGGGGTGCCATGTATCTGGCATAAGCGGTCGAGTATTCAGTCCAAGTTGGACGGACCCGGAGTGGTTCTTTTGAATGGCTTCTTCCGCTGACCGGGTTTAGAGCCTCGGAATCCGGCGTTGACTGCCGTATCCTCCTTATCGTCGCCATTAATGCGGCGTTTGTTTTTGTTTCGACGTGACCTGCCGTTGTGGTCCTTAGTATCCGGACTGCCAGAATTTTTATTGAGGTTGTTGCTGCGAGCTAGCCAGGTATCCTCTCCCGCGCAAAAGCGGGTCATTAATGATGTGAGTGCTGCCATGGATTTCAGCTTTTCCTGTCCTAGGTGCCGGGCTAGCCACTCGTCGCGGATGTTATGTTTGAAGGCTGCGAGGGCCTCTGCATCCGGACAGTCGACGATTTGGTTTTTCTTTGTCAAGAACCGTGTCCAGAATTGTCTGGCCGATTCCTCTGGCTGCTGAATTATGTGGCTTAGGTCATCGGCGTCTGGTGGCCGCACATACGTGCCCTGGAAATTGTCGAGGAATGCGGCTTCTAGGTCTTCCCAACACCCAATTGACTCTGCAGGCAAGCTGTTAAGCCAATGCCGAGCTGGTCCTTTAAGCTTGAGTGGGAGGTACTTGATGGTATGGAGATCGTCGCCGCGGGCCATATGGATGTGAAGGAGATAATCTTCAATCCAAACCGCGGGGTCTGTTGTGTTGTCGTAGGATTCGATGTTTACGGGTTTAAATCCTTTAGGGATTTGATGATCCATTACTTCGTCAGTGAAGCATAGCGGGTGTGCGGAGCCTCTATATTGAGCAATATCACGACGCAGCTCGAGAGAGCGTTGTCTGTTGTGTTCGGCCCGGCCGGTGTTATTGTATCCGGCGCGACGGTATTCGTCGCGGGTCGTGGGGCGCCCTCGTGATTCGTAGATGGATCTGGATTGCCTTGCTTTGTCCTCCAATACGTCTCGCAAGTCCGGCGCGTTCCCTCTTGGCTTCGTACTTTTGGAGCGATGCCGGGGTACGGTCTTTGTGGAGGGTCTGGATGCCTCTCTGTCGCGACCACGGGGTGGTCGGTTGGCCGTATCGTGCGCTGGTGATGAAGGTATGTATGCTTCCTCCTCTAATCAGGGGAGCAACTTGCGTCTGGGGTAGCTTTTGGAGGGGCGTTTGAGTTTAAACTCTTCGGCCGCGAGGACCTCGGTCCATCGATCGGCCAGCAGGTCCTAATCAGCTTGAAGCTGCTGCTGCTTTTTCTTTAGGCTATTTGCCGTGGCGATAAGCCTGCGTTTAAAACGCTCTTGTTCGACGGGATCCTCGGGCACGACGAATTCGTCGTCGTTGAGGCTTGCCTCGTCTTCGGAGGGAGGTATATAGTTATAATCCTCGACCTCTTCGTCTGCCGCCCTTTCGTGGGGGCTTGCTTCTGTGTCCTCCTGCGCTGAGTCTTGCTGGAGGGGATTATCTTGGGCACTCTCTGGGGTATTATTATCTCCTGTGCCGGAATCTCCATTCTTGCTGTGGCGGGATTTAGAGCGGCGCCGCTGACGCCGGCGCTTGGGCTGTTTCTTTAAGGAATCTGCCTCCGCTACTTCTTCGCCGTCCCCGTCTTTTGGGGTGTCCACCATGTATATGTCATATGACGAGGTGGTCTTCCAGTGCCCTGTAGGCGCTGGTTCCTGTTCGTCTCCAGCATCGTCGTCCATAGCGTCGATGTCTTCTGAGTCGTAGTCTAGCATGTCGGTAAGATCGTCGACAGTGGCTACAAAGTGGGTGGTGGGTGGGCTCTGAATTTCTTCGTCGTCCGTATCCCAACCATCCTGGCCATAGTCCGGCCAGGACTCTCCCGATAGCGAGAGATGCTTTAGCGAATTTAGGATGTTGCCAAAGGGCGAGTATTGGAAGATGTCCGCGGTGGTGAATTCCATAACCGGCGCCCAATCCGATTCGATTGGCAGGGGCGCGGGAGGTCCGGAGTCCGGCAAGTAGTCCGGTACCTCGGAATCACGAGTTTCGCGAGGGACAAGGTTAGTGTTTGGCTCCATCACCGTGGAAGTTGAAGCCCCCGAGGTGGTGTCCATCCACCGGTCCTCGACCTGGGCGATCGGCTCCAGACTAAGGGCCGAAGCGGATCCGTGTGCGGCCACCAAGGCACTGTTCGGCGGCAGAGCTAGATCATGCCCATCGCAACAGTGCGGCGCGCTTGGCTTTGGCTCGAGCCCGTCGAAGATCAAGTCCCCGCGGATGTCGGCTGTGAAGTTTAGGCTTCCGAATCTGACCTGATGGCCAGGGGCGTAGCTTTCGATCTGCTCCAGATTGCCAAGTGAATTAGCCCACAGTGCGAAGCCGCCGAATACGAAGATCTGCCCGGGGAGAAAAGTCTCACCCTGGACAGCGTTGTTGATTGAAGATGCCATCGAGCCTATCGGTGACGACACAGAGGAACTCTCAATGAAAGCACCAATGTCGGTGTCAAAACCGGCAGATCTCGCGTAGGGGGTCCCGAACTGTGCGTCTAGGCGGATGGTAACAGGAGACAAGGGACACGATGTTTTACCCAGGTTCGGGCCCTCTTGATGGAGGTAAAACCCTACGTCCTGCTTGATTAATATTGATGATATGGGTAGTACAAGAGTGGATCTACCACGAGATCAAGGAGGCTAAACCCTAAAGCTAGCCTATGGTATGATTGTTGTGATGTACGTTGTGTCCTACGGACTAAAGCCCTCCGGTTTATATAGACACCGGAGGAGGCTAGGGTTACACAGAGTCGGTTACAATGGTAGGAGATCTACATATCCGTATTGCCAAGCTTGCCTTCCACGCCAAGGAAAGTCCCATCCGGACACGGGACGGAGTCTTCAATCTTGTATCTTCGTAGTCTTGGAGTCCGGCGGACGATGATAGTCCGGCAGTCCGGACACCCCCTAGTCCAGGACTCCCTCAATATTCCTTCTCCCAGGAAGACCCGATCAGTCTCGGAATCCCGGTTTACAAGACATTTCGTCAATGGTAAAACAAGACCAGCAAGACCGCCCGATGCGCCGACAATCCCAATAGGAGCTGCACATATCTCGTTCTCAGGGCAACACCGGATGAACACTACGTACAACTAAAACTAGACCTCGAGTTTCCCCGAGGTGGCGCTGCAAGTGGCTCTGGTTCGGACCAACACTTAGACAAGCATTGTCCCCCGGGGGGGGGGGGCTATAATAAAGATGACCCTTGGGTTAATTACTCCCAAGGGAGAAGTAGGTGGTGGTGAGGCAAATGGTAAAACCAAGGTTGGGCCTTTCTGGAGGAGTTTTATTCAAAGCGAACTGTCAAGGGGGTCCCATAAATCACCCGACCGCGTAAGGAACGCAAAATCCGGAAACATAACACCGGTATGATGGAAACTAGGGTGGCAAGAGTGGAACAAAACACCAGGCATAAGGCCGAGCCTTCCACCCTTTACCAAATATATAGATGCATTAATAATATAAGAGATATTGTGATATCCCAAGATAACCCTGTCCGCCATGAAGAAATCTTCAACTTCACCTGCAACTAGCAACGCTATAAGAGGGGCTGAGCAAAGCGGTAACATTGCCAAAGAACGGTTTGCTAGGAAGGGTGCAAAATGTTAGAGGTTCATGGCAATTTGGGGAGGCTTGAAGAGCAAAAGATAGGTAGCACAGCATAGCGATAGAACGAAGCAACTAGAATAGCAATGATAGTAGTGAGATCCAGGGTAGCAGTCATCTTGCCTGAAATCCTGCTAGGAAGAAGAACGAGTCCATAAAGAAGACGAAGCCACGAAGACGAACCAAGCGTAGATGAACGAATCCTCACGATCGCAACGAAACGGGAACTATCGAGAGGAAGCACACAACATGGTAAACACACCACACATGGACAAGACATGATGCACAACAAGCATGATGCATGACAAAGCTACATGAAGCTACTCATGGAAAGAGACGATGCAAACAAGAACAACACATCAAGGCAAGTTTAAATGAGGCCGGAAACAACATATAACAATTCTGGTAAGTCCTCATATGCAAGTTTCAAAGTTGGTCCAGAACTGAATAAACATTAAGTTGAAGTTGTTAAACAGCAAGTTAAAGAGCACCAAGAGAATCTACACAAAATTCTAGTCAAGTTACATATAAAGTTCATTAGATTTGGAGCTACGGCCTAGAAGATATGAGCAAAACAAGTTAAACATGGCATTGATACAAAATGCATACAAACATCAAGCAAACACCTCAAAACAAGGATTCAACATGATAATATGAAACGACATGCAAAATCAATCAAGTTTCATATGGAGCACACTCAAAACGGAGCAACGGTTCAACACACACACATGAAACAAGATATGACAACAATCTGTCCAAAACAGCAACTAGGCATATTGCAAGCATCAAAACAATATGCTACAGCACCTCAATATGAAAACAAAAGGCATGGGCATGAATTACAGGTAAAGCATGAGAAAACATGAACACTGAGGTAACTCCAGAAAACACCAGAGCATGCTCAAAAGGACATGGGAAAATTGCAAATATTAACAGTTTCAGACCTTGTAGAAATAACATCAGGTTGCAATGTTTAGAGCTATCAAACAGCATGCTACAGGAAGTTAACATGGCAAAAAAAGGCATGGCATGCTACTACTAAATACATATAACAAAATTCGTTTACTTACCATGAGCCAAAAAGGCACAGAAGATATGATGGCACCCATGTAAACATGGCAAATAATATGACATATTCATACATGGCAGGAACAACAATAAGTAGGCATGTTGGTGAGCTTGAAACACTCACCACAGAGCAATACATGGCATGGCAAGGCGACCAACAATAAGAAGACATGTTTATTAAGCTAAGCATGTCAAGAGCAAGTTCATAGGATGCATGGATCACTAGCAAACAATCATGGAAACATTGAACTTAATGTTAACATGCTGACATCAATATTATTTAGCAGTTTTGAGGGCAAGATAACAACAAGCTACAGCATGCTATAAATGCAACCAAGGGCATGAATGGATATAGCATGACATGTATAACAAAACATACTTAGTGAACATCTCCAGATTATGCATAGAATGACTTGTAGCAGCAGGTTAACATAGCAACAAAATATAACAGAATCAGCCTAGCAAAACAGCAACAGCAAGTGCCCTACTTAACAAGCTTGATGCACTCAGTACACAACTCACAAAAATACATGCATTGCACCACTGGAAATATGGCATATCATAGATCAAAACACATGTAGACCTCAACCTCATAGGATGCACACATCAAACATGGCAAAAATGACAAATGAGCATGTTCTGTTAACAGACAACAGATAATATTATATAACACTCTTGCAACGATGATTCAGGCATCAAGATGAGCTCAAATGAACATGGTGCAATGGAATGAAATTAAGTACTCGTTGAGACGAACAATTTGACATATTACACGCACGAAACGGAGCAGTATGCATGAAGTTACAGCAGGTCAAAGTATGCAACATTTTATGAGTTTCTGGGGACTTGACAGGCGGTCTACCGGTGATATACCAAGGCCGCTTGGCAAACCTCGGGCCATTCCGAGAAAGTTTAACACCCACTCACAACAAGAGACAAAAAGGGGGACGCCGGAGGACATAGGAGTGCCGGATTGCAAAACGGACAACGGAAAAAATGCTCGGATGTATGAGACGAACACGTATGCAAAATGAAATGCACATGATGACATGATAAAATGCAACACACAAGCAAATGACATGGCAAAGACGGCGAATAACTGGCGGACACCTGGCGCAACGAATCCGGGGTGTTACAACACTCCTCCACTAACAAGAGATCTCGTCCCGAGATCTTAGGACCGAGACGGAAGGAAAAAGGGATGAGGTGAAGCAAGAACTCAAGAGAAGAAGCAAAGAATCGAGAGCACTCAGAAAGAAGAGAGGAACGACGAGAATGACGAGAACCAAATGCTTAGGGAAACAAGATAGACTCTGAAACCACTTCGGTTAGAACGAGATAAGAAACGAATAAGACTGAAAGGATTTAGGCAGCACTCCGGCTGAAAATGGAAGGATTAGAACACGCGCTTGAGAGGATGAAATGATACTTGATGAAGACATCACACAAAACCTCCGGAAAGGATTGAAAGAGTTGATTGAAAAGAACGGAGAAGACAATGACAACTTGTGTCACGAATGAAATTGAAAGCATCTTTAGAAGGAAGGTTTAAACGGAGTTGTTGAGAAAATCAACAATGAAAGAATAAGCTTGTTGTGGTCTTATAGGTAACATCTCAAGATCATGAGGTGATAACCGGCCACAAACGGAAATGGTTGGATAGCTGAGAAGAACGAAGAAAAGCAAAACTCCACTTCAAAAGAATACGGAGAATTAATTGCACTTCGAGACACGAGAAGAAAAGATACTTGAATTCCTCAAACAAGAATCTTGATGAACACTTGAAGAATGAATTAAATCATGAAGAACCACCATGAAGAACTCCAGTGACAAAAGGATGAAGAGATAGAATGAAGGATGAAAAAGAAATAAGATAAAATCTTACGATGAATTAGATAGAGGTTCCGACGAAATGGCCGAGGAAATTTGAACTCCGGAAAAGAAAAGATGAAAAGACTTGAAACTAGAATTTATTCATCAAGAACAAACTCTAAAGAAAAAGGGACTACTCACTTGGGTGAAATCAAAATAAGATTTATTGTATGCTTATCCTTCATCAAATTAAATTGATGACAAGCAATGGATTTTGCATACTACTTATTCTTCTTGAAAAGGATTAAGAAGTGACATAACGCAAACTTGAGAAGGTCTTCATGAACCACCGGTAGGATTGAAAAGAACGAATGAATTAATATGATAACGAAGGAAGTGAAATCTTGAATGACCCACCATAAGAATTTGGAAATGACTGATGAAAGAGAATGAATCACCGGGAAGAATTAGAAGAACCAATAAGCTAGAGGGGATTTAGATGCAAAAGAACAAAGAGATCATGAGCTGATTAAAAAACACTGGAACGAAGCACCAGGATAAATAGAGAACGATAATTGGAATGATGGCCTCCGGTGAAAGAAACGGGAAAACAACTTCTGACATACTCCGGATGGGTAAGAAAGAATATCTGGCAAATGGAATAATTCAAGAGGATAACAAGAAGCTAGAACCACAAAACTTCGAGAGAACGGGCAAGATTCAGAGGAAAAGCTCTTCTTCGGTCTTCAAAGCTGAGAAAGACGACGAGAAACACCACCAAAATTACTAAGATACTCCAGAAGAATGAAAAGCGAAGAGGTTGAGCCAACAATGAAATGATTTGAAATCAATCTTGGAAAAGGCATGTGACTGATGAAATTCATTCTTACGTCACACTTGAAAAGAATTGAGAATAACTCCGGGGAATTAGAAGAGTCAGGTAAGATCCTGGGAAAATACCTGTGGGTTAGGGCCCACTAAAGAGATAACACCATTGAAAAGGATTGTTGATCAGATAGATGATGCACCGGAACAATTGAAATATTTAAATGAGGTGACCACCTCGAATTAATTGGAACACAGACGAATCTTGTGGGATGTCTTGAACACTCCGGAAGGATAATCTGACGAGAGGAAATGAGCAAGGAAAACACTTGAGCCGAGGAAAAGAATATAATCACTACCGAAAAATGGAATTGAATCCACCGGAGAAGATAAAGAGATGAAGAATGACGAACGAGACGAGAATTCATCGGTTGAAATGATTGAGGGAAGACTGAAGAGGCTCCACATGAATGAAATTGATGCTCGAAAGAGACTCAGGCTTCGGGAAGACAAGGGGTGGGAGGGCGGAAAAAACACAGGAAACTGGAAGGGGAAACCGATGAATATCTTGAAGAGAAAACACCGGTTGAAATCATCGAGGAAAGAAAACAAGGACTTCGCACGAGTAGGAAGGATACTCGATTACGGACTCCGGTTTCGAGGAGAAAAAGGGTGGGCGGGTGGAAAAGAAAGCAAGTGAGGATTGAACTCAAAGATGAAGAGGCTCGAGTCAACTTGACGAGAAATGCACCGGATGAAAAGAGCTGAGAACCAACGATCGGAAAACCAACTGCGTGAACCTAAAGAAAAATTTGAAGGGGAAGAGGAGTAATTCAAAACACCTACGTCAAGATTTCTCACCAGAGCGACAAAGGGGCTGAGGAGTAAAAAGAATTCCTACTCTCCGATATAACTAGACTCAGAAAAAGTTTTCTTCTAGACTCAACAATGGCCAAACTACACGATCAATCAAGGGGGGCTCCTAAGGTCGGTCGAGGCTCTGATACCAATTTGTCACGCCCAAGATGCGACCCTATCCTAAAGGAACTCGAAGGTCCCACCAAGGATAGATGCGCATCTTGAAGATGCTTTTGCAAGGTGGATATCATTACATCAACATTACATAATAGATGGGGATACATACATAAGGCATACAATGCCACACGAATATAACATCATCTTACACAAGAGCACCATCCGACTACGGATGAAACACAAACAGAAACTCAAACGACATCCACCCTACTAGCCCAGGCTGCCGACCTGGAACCTATCCCCTGATCGAAGAAGAAGCAGAAGAAGAACTCCAAAACAAGTAAGCATCGCTCTCGCGTCAAGATCATCGCATAACCTGTACCTGCAACTGTTGTTGTAGTAATCTGTGAGCCACGAGGACTCAGCAATCCCATTACCATGGGTATCAAGACTAGCAAAGCTTAATGGGAAAGGAAGGGGTAAAGTGGTGAGGTTGCAGCAGCGTCTAAGCATGTATGGTGGCTAACATACGCAAATAAGAGCGAGAAGAGAAGCAAAGGAACGGTCGTCAACTAGTAGTGATCAAGAGCTGATCCTGAACTTCTACTTACGTCAAACATAACACAGAAACCGTGTTCACTTCCCGGACTCCGCCGAGAAGAGACCATCACGGCTACACACTCGGTTGATGCATTTTAATTTGGATCTGGTGTCAAGTTATCTACAACCGGACATTAACAAAATCCCATCTGCCACATAACCGTGGGCACGGCTCTCGAAAGTTTATACCCTGCAGGGGTGTCCCAACTTAGCCCATGATAAGCTTTCGCGATCAACGAAGGATATTCCTTCTCCCAGGAAGACCCGATCAGTCTCGGAATCCCGGTTTACAAGATATTTTGACAATGGTAAAACAAGACCAGCAAGACCGCCCGATGCGTCGACAATCCCGATAGGAGCTGCACATATTTCGTTCTCAGGGCAACAACGGATGAACACTACGTACAACTAAAACCAGACCTCGAGTTTCCCCGAGGTGGCGCTGCAAGTGGCTCTGGTTCGGACCAACACTTAGACAAGCATTGGCCTGGGGGGGCTATAATAAAGATGACCCTTGGGTTAATTACTCCCAAGGGAAAAGTAGGTGGTGGTGAGGCAAATGGTAAAACCAAGGTTGGGCCTTGCTGGAGGAGTTTTATTCAAAGCAAACTGTCGAGGGGGTCCCATAAATCACCCGACCACGTAAGGAACACAAAATCCGGGAACATAACACCGGTATGACGGAAACTAGGGCGGCAAGAGTGGAACAAAACACCAGGCATAAGGCCGCGCCTTCCACCCTTTACCAAATATATAGATGCATTAATAATATAAGAGATATTGTGATATCCCAAGATAACCCTGTCCGCCATGAAGAAATCTTCAACTTCACCTGCAACTAGCAACGCTATAAGAGGGGATGAGCAAAGCGGTAACATAGCCAAACAACGGTTTGCTAGGAAGGGTGCAAAAGGTTAGAGGTTCATGGCAATTTGGGGAGGCTTGAAGAGCAAAAGATAGGTAGCGCAGCATAGCGATAGAACGAAGCAACTAGCATAGCAATGATAGTAGTGAGATCCAGGGTAGCGGTCATCTTGCCTGAAATCCCGCTAGGAAGAAGAACGAGTCCATGAATAAGACGAAGCCATGAAGACGAACCAAGCGTAGACGAACGAATCCTCACGATCGCAACGAAACGGGAACTATCGAGAAGAAGCACACAACATGGTAAACACACCACACATGGACAAGACATGATGCACAACAAGCATGATGCATGACAAAGCTACATGAAGCTACTCATGGCAAGAGACGATGCAAACAAGAACAACACATCAAGGCAAGTTTAAATGAGGCCGGAAACAACATATAACAATTCCGGTAAGTCCTCATATGCAAGTTTCAAAGTTGGTCAAGAACTGAATAAACATTAAGTTGAAGTTGTTAAACAGCAAGTTAAAGATCACCAAGAGAATCTACACAAAATTCTAGTCAAGTTACATATAAAGTTCATTAGATTTGGAGCTACGGCCTAGAAGATATGAGCAAAACAAGTTAAACATGGCATTGATACAAAATGCATACAAACATCAAGCAAACACCTAAAAACAAGGATGCAACATGATAATATGAAACAACATGCAAAATCAAGCAAGTTTCATATGGAGCACACTCAAAACGGAGCAACGGTTCAACACACACACATGAAACAAGATATGACAACAATCTGTCCAAAACAGCAACTAGGCATATTGCAAGCATCAAAACAATATGCTACAGCACCTCAATATGAAAACAAAAGGCATGGGCATGAATTACAGGTAAAGCATGACAAAACATGAACACTGAGCTAACTCCAGAAAACACTAGAGCATGCTCAAAAGGACATGGGAAGATTGCAAATATTAACAGTTTCAGACCTTGCAGAAATAACATCAGGTTGCAATGTTTAGAGCTATCAAACAGCATGCTACAAGAAGTTAACCTGGCAAACAAAGGCATGACATGCTACTACTAAATACATAGAACAAAAGTCCTTTACTGACCATGAGCCAAAAAGGCACAAAAGATATGATGGCACCCATGTAAACATGGCAAATAATATGACATATTCATACATGGCAGGAACAACAATAAGTAGGCATGTTGGTGAGCTTGAAACACTCACCACAGAGCAATACATGGCATGGCAAGGCAACCAACAATAATAATACATGTTTATGAAGCTAAGAATGGCAAGAGCAAGTTCATAGGATGCATGGATCACTAGCAAACAATCATGGAAACATTGAACTTAATGTTAATAGGTTGACAGCAACATTATTTAGCAGTTTTGAGGGCAAGATAACAACAAGCTATAGCAGGCTATAAATGCAACCAAGGGCATGAATAGATAGAGCATGGCATGTATAACAAAACATCCTTGGTGAACATCTCCAGATTATTCATAGAATGACTTGTAGCAGCAGGTTAACATAGCAACAAAATATAACAGAATCAGCCTAGCAAAACAGCAACAGCAAGTGCCCTACTTAACAAGCTTGATGCACTCAGTACACAACTCACAAAAATACATGGATTGCACCTATGGAAAGATGGCATATCATAGATCAAAACACATGTATACATCAACCTCATAGGATGCACACATCAAACATGGCAAAAATGACAAATGAGCATGTTCTGTTAACAGACAACAGATAATATTATATAACACTCTTGCAACGATGATTCAGGCATCAAGATGAGCTCAAGTAAACATGGTGCAATGGAATGAAATGAAGTACTCGTTGAGATGAACAATTTGACATATTACACGCACGAAACGGTGCAGTATGCATGAAGTTACAGCAGGTCAAAGAATGCAACATTTTATGAGTTTCTGGGGACTTGGCAGAAATCAACCTCGAGAGGGGGGCGAGGTCAACGCGGGCGGTAGTGGCTCCGGTGGGTCGGGGCAGTCCGGCGAGGCGTGGGGAAGGGCGGAGGAGGCCGGGGGTGGCCGGGTCTGGCCGGATCCGGACCCGGGGATCCCGTTCCCGGCGGGATTTGGCTGGAGAAGAGGTGGAGGCGGCGGGGCGAGCTCGGCTCCACGCCGGAGAGCTGCAGGAGACGATGGCCGGCTCGGGGCGGCGGGCAGCTCCGGCTAGCCATGGGCGCAGGCGGCGGCAGTCGGAGACGAGGCGGCGGGGTCCTGCGGGCACGGCGGCGCACGGCGGCGCGGTGGTGCTCGAGGCCGGCGGGGTCCTGCGGGCAGGAGGCCGGAGCACGGGGGCGAGGGCGGGAGGCGGCGGCGCTTGCTCGGGCGCGCACGCTTGGGCGCGGCGCGCGGGCCTGGGCGGCGGCGCGGACGGGCTCGCGCGGGCCCGATCCGGGTCCGCGGGCCGGCGGCGAAGTGGGGCGGCGCGGGCGCTGACGTGGCACGCTGTGAGTGGAGGAGGGAGGCGGAGGAGGTGACGTGTCACCTCATGATTGGCCCGAGTGACGTCGAGGCTGGCGGCGGACATGTCCGGCGCGGTGGGGAGGTTTGTCCGGCGGCGCAGAGGGAAGAAGGCTAGGGTTTGGACTGCGAGAATTTCGGGGGAGGCACACATATATATAGGTAGAGGGAGCTAGGAGTGTCCAAATGAGGTGCGGTTTTCGGCCACGCGATCGTGATCGAACAACCGAGAGCATGGAAGAGACTTAGATGGGTTTTGGTCCACTTTGGAGGGGTGTTGGGCTGCACACAAAAGGGGCCTTTGCGGTTACCCGGTTAACCGTTGGAGTATCAAACGACCTCCAAATGGCGCGAAACTTGACAGGCGGTCTACCGGTGATATACCAAGGCCTCTTGGCAAACCTCGGGCCATTCCGAGAAAGTTTAACACACACTCACAACAAGAGACAAAAAGGGGGACACTGGAGGACATAGGAGTGCCGGATTGCAAAACGGACAACGGGAAAAATGCTCGGATGCATGAGACGAACACGTATGCAAAATGAAATGCACATGATGACATGATAAAATGCAACACGCAAGAAAATGACATGGCAACAATGGCGAATAACTGGCGGACACCTGGCGCAACGAATCCGGGGTGTTACACGGGGGCACCTCCTGAGCTGCATCACCCATGCAGGACGGAGGGCAAGGCAGCGAGAGGGACGGCGCAGGGGAGCCCCATGCGGTGCTGACAAGCTCGATGATGCGAGCGAGCCACTCCTCGTAGAGGTCGTCGATGGGACGGTAGTGTAGGAGCTCACGTGCAAGGAGCAACGCGGCATGCGCGTCCGTGGGAGCGCGACAGGTGTGCGACGACGAACCAGCTGGAGTCAGCGACGTTGTGGCGGTGCGGCCTTCCCGCCGCACCGAGGGATGCATCGATGACGCCTGTTGCTCGTTCCCCGCCGGGCCGGTGGCGGCGTGGGCGGTAGGCAACGGGGAACGACGGGGAGGCCCACCGACGGGAGCCGTCTAGGCGACATGGGCGGCGAGAGCAGCCCGACGCTCGGCGCGAGCTCGGCGAGCGTCAGCCATGGATGCGACGAACGATTGAACATGGAACAGCGGAAGAAAGATTCCGGCGCACCCCTACCTGGCGCGCCAAATGTCGGATATCGGGTTCCGGCAAAACCCTTAAGGTTCGAACTCTGGGGTACGCGCGGAGATCTTCCCCCTACCGATCCATGTCCCAATGCCTCGATGAGAATCTAAGCTAAACGATGAACAACACAGGGGACACAAGGTTTATACTGGTTCGGGCCACCGTTGCGGTGTAATACCCTACTCAGTGTGTGGTGTGGTGGATTGCCTCAGGGGCTGATGATGAATAGTACAGGGGAAGAACAGCCTCGCGAGAGGTGTTCTCGTGGTGGTGGTTTTCTTGAGAAGGATTCCATCCTCTCCTACGATGGTGGCTATCTCTCTCTATATAGAGGCCCTAGTCCTCTTCCCAAAAATCGAGCGGGAAGGGCGCCAACAATGACCATTTTGAAGGGGAACATCTAGTACAAGTTATCCTGACTAAAGTTGGTCTTCGGCTGCCAAAGGCACTGGCGATGACGCTGTCTTGGGCTCCACGATGACCTCCTTCCTGCCGCTCTGCTGGTCTTTGTCTCGTTGCACTGGAATGGTAACCTTTGCCTAATGCCTCGGTACTCCACGCTTGCGTTTGCCCCCTTTGCAACAAAGAGGAAACAAGGACACTGCGCAGGCCGGCGCCCGCCTGGCGCCCGCCTGGTCTCGATCGTCATGGCTTGCATCACGAGCACCTCGTGAGGCACCCCTGCCTTGATCTCTCCGCCTCCTCGTGAGCCAGCCTGGTGAGGCCGTTCCTGAGGAAGCCTTGCGTCGTCCGCCCCGCGAGGCTTGGCCCCTCGCGAGGGTCTTGAGCTTGAATTGATGAAGATGGGCCATACTGGGCCACCACTTGACCCATGTCGCAGGCCGCAGGCAGGCAAGTATGGGGACCCCCGTTCCCAGAACGCCGACAATGCCGCTCTACCTAGGACTTTAACGAAATCACTAGTTGAGGAGCGCTCCCGCCAACAATTAGTTGGGGAATGCTTCGCGTGCGACACTGAGACTTTTCCGGGGCGCTCCACGCGTGACACTTGTCGGGCGGAGGAGCACTCCCATGATTTCTGGTTTCCGGTTTTCCTTTTTGGTTTTTCCTTTTTTTTCATTTTAGTCCTTGAACTTTTAGTGTTTTCTAATACACTTTTGATCTGTTTCTGAGATCTGATTCTCTCTACTGCACTTTTGTTGCCGTCCTCGCCACGCAACACCGCCGCCGCTCTTATCGCCTGCTTACGGCGGCTCTTCTTTACCGTCCATGGCGCTTGATGTCTACTACGCAACCTTTTTCTTTTAGACGTTGTTGGGCCTCCAAGTGGAGAGGTTTGTAGGACAGTAGCAAATTTTCCTCAAGTGGATGACCTAAGGTTTATCAATCCATGGGAGGCGTAGGATGAAGATGGTCTCTCTCAAACAACCCTGCAACCAAATAACAAAGAGTCTCTTGTGTCCCCAACACACCCAATACAATGGTAAATTGTATAGGTGCACTAGTTCGGCGAAGAGATGATGATACAAGTGCAATATGGATGGTAGATATAGATTTTTGTAATCTGAAAATATAAAAACAGCAAGGTAGCAAGTGGTAAAAGTGAGCGGAAACGGTATTGCAATGCTAGGAAACAAGGCCTAAGGTTCATACTTTCACTAGTGCAAGTTCTCTCAACAATAATAACATAACTGGATCATATAATTATCCCTCAACATGCAAAAAAGAGTCACTCCAAAGTCACTAATAGCGGAGAACAAACGTAGAGATTATTGTAGGGTACGAAACTACCTCAAAGTTATCCTTTCTGATCGATCTATTCAAGAGTCTGTAGTAAAATAACATGAAGCTATTCTTTCCCTTCGATCTATCATAGAGTTCATACTATAATAACACCTTAAGACACAAATCAACTAAAACCCTAATGTCACCTAGATACTCCAATGTCACCTCAAGTATCCGTTGGCATGATTATACCATATGCATCACACAATCTCAGATTCATTTATTCAACCAACACAAAGTACTTCAAAGAGTGCCCCAAAGTTTCTACCGAAGAGTCAAGACGAAAATGTGTGCCAACCCCTATGCATAAGTTCACAAGGTCACTGAACCCGCAAGTTGATCACCAAAACATACATCAAATAGATCACGTGAATATTCCATTGTCACCACACATAAGCACATGCAAGACATACATCAAGTGTTCTCAAATCCTTAAAGACTCAATCCGATAAGATAACTTCAAAGGGAAAACTCAATCCATTACAAGAGAGTAGAGGGGGAGAAACATCATAAGATCCAACTATAATAGCAAAGCTCGCGATATATCAAGATCGTGCCATATCAAGAACACGAGAGAGAGAGAGAGAGAGAGATCGAACACATAGCTACTGGTACATACCCTCAGCCTCGAGGGTGAACTGCTCCCTCCTCATCATGGAGAGCGCCAGGATGATGAAGATGGCCACCGATGATGGTTCCCCCCTCCGGCAGGGTGCCGAAATAGGGTCCCGATTGGTTTTTGGTGGCTACAGAGGCTTGCGGCGGCGGAACTCCTGATCTATTGTGCTCCTTGATGTTTTTGGGGTATATGGATATATATAGGCGAAAGAAGTCGGTCAGGGGAGCCACGAGGGGCCCATGAGGGTGGGGGCGTACCCAGGGGGTAGGGCGCGCCTCCTGCCTCGTGGCCAATAACTCCCCCGAAGGTTGCATTCCGTTTGGACTCCATTTGATATTCCTTTTCTTCGAAACACTGAAATAGGCAAGAAAACAACAATTTGGGCTGGGCCTCCGGTTAATAGGTTAGTCCCAAAAATAATATAAAAGTGTATAATAAAGCCCATAAACATCCAAAACAGATAATATAATAGCATGAATACTTCATAAATTTAGATACATTGGAGACGTATCAGCATCCCCAAGCTAATTCCTGCTCGTCCTCGAGTAGGTAAATGATAAAAGAAATAATTTATGAAGTGTGAATGCTAGCAGGTGCATAAGTTTCATCAATGATAATTTAATTCACCTTTTCTAGCATCATTATAGGTCATAACAACAGCTCATCTCATAAAACTTCTCACGATCAAGTAGCAAGTTATTCACATGTTAAAGCATAGACCATAAACTTTCTTGAAAACTAGCAAACTATGTTCTCAGTCATCAAACAATTGCAATTCATCTTATTTTTAGGAAGGGTCTATGTAAGAGCTTTTATTTAGCAAATCCCACATACTCAACTATCATATAGTCTTCCATGATTGCTACCACTCAAAGCACATTTTTAGAACAAATAGCATTGATCGAACACGGAGAAAGATAGGGGCTTAATGTTTCGCCTCCCAACTTACTTATCATATAGATAATTGTCAACAATAATAATTCATGATCAAATATATTTGAATGGCCATATATGCTTAGATCTTTCCCCATCACATGATGCTTGCCAACTAAATAGTAGGTTGGAATGAGAAGGAATACTACTAACTCTTGCATAAAAGTAAAAGATAGTCCCTTCACAGAGGGAAGCAGGGATTTGCAGAGGTGCCAGAGCTCAAAGCTTTTAAAACAGAGATGAAAATAATTTTGAGAGGTATCCTTTCATTGTCAGCATAACAACCAAGAGTTCCCAATATGTTCCATACTAGATACATTATAGGCGGTTCCCAAACAGAATGATAAAGTTTTTACACCCCCTCCACCAACAATCATCAATCCATGACTTGCCCAAAACAACGGGTGCCTCCAACTAACAACAATCCTGGGGGAGTTTTGTTTGCATTTATTTTGATTTGATTTTGAATCTTTTGATCATGGGACTGGGCATCCCAGTTACCAGCCATTTTCTCGTGAATGATTAGCGGAGTCCACTCACCGTGAGAATAACTCACCTAGCATGGAAGATACTGACAGCCCCTAGCCGCTACATGAGCAATTCGGGCATATAAAACAGATTATTATTCGAAGGTTTAGAGTTTGGCACACGCGAATTTACTTGGAACGGCAGGTAAATACCTCATATAGGTAGATATGGTGGACACTCATGGAAGAAACTTGGTTCAAGGAATTTGGATGCACAAGCAGTTTTCCTGCTTAGTACATATATTTTGGCAAGCAAAGGATTCTAAATAGCAAGCACCACATGTTGGAGGATCTATAACAATATAACTTCTATACAAATATACCCAAGCATAACTCATTATGTTGTCTTCCTTGTCCAACTTCAACTAATTTGCTCAGGTTTGAAAATAATTAATGGGGCTCACAATCATAGAAGATGTCTAATATAGTATATTTATATGTGAAATCTCTCTTCCTTCAATATTCTTTCATGAATTGTTCAAGTGACCAATACAATGTTTGCTAACCTTCAAAAAATTTACCACCTCTACTTCTTAGATGTGAAGTCATTACTCCCCATGGGATAAGCATATGAAACATATATAATTTCATATTTATGATATTCAAATCATTCAACCATTTACTCATAGGATATAAGTAAAGCACACGAGTAAATGACAAACTACTCCAAAAAGATATAAGTGAAGATCAATGAGTAGTTAAATAATTATGTAGCTATGTGAAGACTCTCTCTCATTTAAGAATGTCAGATCTTGGGATTTTATTCAAACAGCAAGCAAAACAAAACAAAATGACATTTCAAGGATAGCACATATCATGTGGTGAATAAAAATATAGCTCCAAGTAAAGTTACCGATGAACGAAGACGAAAGAGGGGATGCCATCCGGGGCATCCCCAATCTTGGGCTCTTGGTTGTCCTTGAATATTACCTTGGGATTCCTTGGGCATCCCCAAGCTTAGGCTGTTGCCACTCCTTATTCCATAGTCCATCGAATCTTTACCCAAAACTTGAAAACTTCACAACACAAAACTCAACAGAAAACTCGTAAGCTCCGTTAGTATAAGAAAATAAACCACTTAGGTACTGTTGTGAACTCATTATAAATTCATATTAGTGTAATATCTACTGTATTCTAACTTCTCTATGGTTCATACCCTCCGATACTACTTATAGATTCATCAAAATAAGCAAACAACACATAGAAAACAGAATCTGTCAAAAACAGAACAGTCTGTAGTAATCTGTATCATTCGAATACTTATGTAACTCAAAAAACCCTACCAAATTAGGAAAACCTGAGAAATTTGTTTACCAATCCATATAAAAAAGAATCAGATCAAAATCACGTTTCTGTGAATTACCAAAACTAATTTACTGGGGGGAAAAGTTTCTGATTTTCAGCAGGATCAATACAACTATCGCCGTAAGCTATCCTAAAGGTCTTACTTGGCACTTTATTGAAACAAAAGCTATAAAACATGATTACTACAGTAGCATAATCATGTGGACACACAAAAACAGTAAGTGTAAATATTGGGTTGTCTCCCAACAAACACTTTTCTTTAATGCCTTTCTAGCTAGGCATGATGATGACAATGATGCTAACATAGAAGATAAGAATTGAAACATAAAGAGAACATCATGAAGCATATGACTAGCACATTTAAGCCTAACCCACTTCATATGCATAGGGATTTTGTGAGCAAACAACTTATGGGAACAATAATCAACTAGCATAGGAAGGCAAAACAAGCATAACTTCAAGATTTTAAGCACATAGAGAGGAAACTTGATATTATTGCAATTCCTACAAGCATATGTTCCTCCCTCATAATAATTTTAAGTAGCATTATGAATGATTCGACAATATAACCAGCACATAAAGCATTCTTTTAATGATCTACTTGCATAGAAATTTTACTACTCTCCACATAAGCAAAATACTTCTTATTCGGAATAGTGGGAGTATCATAAGAGACTCGAATACTATAAATTGTTTCTATATTAAAAGAGTAATGTTTAGAAAAAGGGTAATCATAATCATGACAAGTTTTATAAATATAATCATCACTACTTTTTATAGCATAAGTTTCATCACAATAATCATCATAAGTAGCAACTTTGTTCTCATCATAATCAATGGAAACCTCTTCCAAAATAGTGGATTCATCAATAAATAAAGTCATGGCCTCTCCAAATCCACTTTCATAAATATTATAAGATTCAACACCCTCCAAAATAGTGGGATCATTACTTCCTA
Source organism: Triticum aestivum (assembly GCF_018294505.1). Lineage (NCBI taxonomy): Eukaryota > Viridiplantae > Streptophyta > Magnoliopsida > Poales > Poaceae > Triticum > Triticum aestivum. Next base: position 259,853,538 of record NC_057801.1, on the reverse strand, counting down.
AAGTTGACACTCTTCCGAACCCACTTTCATCAATATAACCATCGTAAATAGGAGGCATGCTATCATCATAATAAATTTGCTCATCAAAACTTGAGAGGCTAAAAATATCATCTTCATTAAACGTAGCATCCCCAAGCTTAGGACAAACATTAATTGCAGCAAATATATTCTCAAACATGTCATTCTCATCAAACATAGCATCCCCAAACTTGGGCCTTTTCATATCATAAGCATAATCACTCTCATCATTAATAGTATGGATAGCACCAATAGTATAGCAATTATCATCATCACAATGAGCAATAAGAGCAAAATCATTCGGGAGGTATACCTTTCTACCTTTACTTCTCTGTCTTTTCTTTTTCTTCTTCACATCATGTGTGGGTTTAGCCCTCTTTTTTTGAGCTCCTTATTAATGAGATTGGTTGAATAGAAAGCTCCTCTTCATTACCTGATTCATCATAAGAAATAATAGGAGGACATTGGGAAGTCTCTTCCCTTTCATTAGTATTCTCTTCATCTTATATTTGTTTTATTTTCTTTATGTACTTGGCAATATAAGGATTTTCAATGCAATTCACCACACAATACATATAAATTTCTTCTAGATCAAAATCAAGAAATCTATCAAGATTAAATTTTGGAATACCCTCAGTTATACGTTTCATTTCTTCATACCCCAAAAGAAGACTAAGCTCTTTATGATGCTCAAGGGTAATCAAGTCATCACAATTTTTGGACACGATTCGATCATAAAACAATTTGCATCGGAGATTTAAATGACCATGTTCATTGCAAAGTTCACAAGGATGGTGATAAATATTGAATCTTTCAGCACAATCATCGAGCCTTTCTTGCAACCATTTAGCTTCTAAATACTTATGCCTCTTGCAAAATCTATCTTCCCTATTCGGTGTGTACTTGCAAGCTCTATGTATTCCACAAAAGTTGACATGCTTATAAGAGACATTTTCATCATGACTAGTGCAATCATCATTAGTACTATGGATATTCAAAAAGTTCATACTAACAACATTGCAATCATGCTCATCATTCAAAAATTTAGTACCAAACATTTTATAGACTTCTTCTTCTAGCACTTGAGCACAATTTTCCCTACCATCATTCTTACGAAAGATATTAAAAAGCATTACAAAAAAAAGACACATCCGTTACATTTTGGCCGAACGAATTTTTTTCCTGTCATACTTATGACACTTCTATGACGATAATTGTGACAAAACCCGGTATCATCATAGATGTGGTGGGCTCCTACTTCTATGACAAAAAATCATGACATAAAATGGGCTTTTTGTCCTGGACGGGCCGGAGATGCAGCTGCATGACATTCTTTGGGACCTCCATGACGGAAAAAACTATGGTAGAAGCGAGGGCGAGGAAAATTTCGGCGAGTTCCCAGTTACGGTGGGAGGTCGGGGGCCGAGCGATGCACGTTTCTCTTGTACACATACGCGCGTGTGCGCGAGGCATTGGCTCTAACTGAACCGAGCGAGGCGTTGGTCTCTAACTGAACCCGAGCGATTGCACTGCAGGCTACGCGTTACTGAACCTAAGTGTCGTGGTTTTGTCACGGCAGATGTCCTAGTGAAAGGACTTAGTCGTGGAGCCATCGCTTCCGGTTTACTTGAAGGGGTTAAAGCGGACACAAAGACACGAGGGTTTATACTAGTTTGGCCCCTTCGATGAAGGTAAAAGCCTACATCTAGTTGTGATGGAATTGATGTGGTCTCGATGGCTAGGGAGCAAACAAGCTTCGCCTAGGCTCGAGTTGTGGTTGTCTCCCTTAAACCGCCGCCGGGTCGTCCCCTTATATACACGGGTGACGCCCGTCGGTCCATAGAGTCCCAACCGGTTCATACTCGTATCCCGGTTGGTATCTCCCTATTCCTAACTTACAATACAAGTTACACATCAGGCCGGTTTACGGCTACAGGTTCTAAACCGACTATAGGCCTTGGGCCTTCAGCTGCTTATACAACTAATGAAATTAACCCGGCCCAAGTAGGCCGGTTCACGCCTAGTGGTAATATCCCCAACATTAGGCCCCAGATTGATTTGAACCGGTTCATGTCAATCCTTCCGAAAATCCTGTGTCTTGGACATCTTCTGGTAATTGGTAAACCGCCATGTCGTCATCATTCTGGGTTGCTGTAAACCAGCATGGCGTCATCTTGAAATTTATCATTTATAACGCCCTCCTTTAATAGCTCCTGGATCCGCGCGCTTAACCTAACTCTGTTACCTTATAAATAAGACCGAAGGGTCATCTCCTTTCTTTTCCCCTCGTCTCTTCTTCTTCATCTTCCTCGCGTCGCCAGCCTTGGAGCTCTGCCGCCGTCGTCGACCTCTACTTCGTCTTGGGCCGTTGCATCAACCTGAACGCACCAGAGCATTGCGGTATCCTTCCGCATCCTCTCCGTCTCCAGTAAGCTTTCTCCTCTTCTTGACCTAGATCTGTTCTTAGGGTTCCATGTTCGTGCTGTGTTCATCACTTGCTCATACTTGTTCTCTGACTCTTGAATGAATCTATGAACTCCTGCTGTGTTTAGTAGTAATCTCTTAAGCATCCGCCTGTAGTTTCTCATCTCAGTCCATAGATCTCATGCACATACCCGCTCAATGGTTCACTTCCGTTCTGCCTTACTCTTCAGAATATTTTCTGTTTTTATGAACTTGCTGTAGATCCGCGGCTGTAATAGGATCCTGTGAAACCTGTTTCTGCATACTTAGCTGTCCAAAACTTAAATTGCTTCCGATGCTTAGGTCAGGCGGTTTAACTTTACCATAGAAAAAAATTACTAAACTAGTATATACCATTAGTCCCCTGGTTGAACCGCCAGAATCCTTAGGATGCCGCATTCTAGAAGACCGGTTTATATAGGTGTTGCCTCCGGTTTATCGTTGTTTAGATCAACACCTTCTTTTATCCAACATATTCTTGAACCGGATCACCTATTTCTTGTAGATCTCACCATGGCCAAACAAGTATATGAGTGCAATTGGGTTCCCTCTCGCATCACTGAATCTCAGTTGGATGATCTAGTCCTGATCGGCGCTTTAGATAACAAAGATACGATCCACTGGAGGGTTCCTGGAAATGAATGTCCTCCCACACCTCAAGAGGGAGAAGTTGTGGTCTTTGCAGATCACTTGGCCCGGGGCTTCAAACCGCCCGGTTCTAAGTTTTACCGGGATGTGTTAGCCAACTTTCAGCTCCGTCCACATGATATTGGCCCCAATTCCGTCACCAATGTTGTCACTTTCAAGTACTCTCTGAGGTATATCTTCAAGAGGAGCCTTCAGTCGAGTTGTTTAGAGACCTCTTCCATTTAAACCGTCGCACTGAATTTACCGACGGTCCCAACACTGAATTAGGCGGCATGGCCATTCAGAAGAGAAAGGAGATCACTTATCCCCACGTCAAACTCCATACTCACCCCAAGGAGTGGAATGCAACTTGGTTTTATTGCAAAGATACCTCTCCTGAGAATGAAAATCCCTTGCCTGGCTTCCGTCCGGAACGGCTCAGCAACACTCACCCTTTTCCACAAAGACTAAGCGCCAAGGAGAGAAGTAAATATGCTCCGCAACTATCCAAGCTTCGAGCCTTTATGGCCAACGGTTTAACGGGAAGAGACCTTGCACGCTGTTGGTTATCATGGAGCATACTGCCTCTGAGCCGGCGTCCCGGTTTGATGTGCAAATATACTGGTAGCGTCGATGACCCACTCCGACACACTAAAATCCAACTCTCCGATGATGAAGTCACAAATTCTGTAAAGAAGATGCTGAATGAACCGGAGCAGCTCTGTGCTCAAACTGGCCTGTTTCCTTACTGCACCACCAACAAACCGCCAGCGGTAAGATTTTAATTGCTCTATTGTTGAACCGGTTATTGCTTTATCTGTCTGACATTTAACTACTGCTGATCCAGGGCGATAATCCGTTTTGGAGCAAGAAACTACCACAAGACAAAACGGAGAAGGCAGGGCGATCAACCCGGCCCAAGACCAAGGTTATCAAGAAGCCAGCTTACAAGAGAAAAACCACCGCTTCATCTGACCCAGCTATTGATGATGATGTGGGTAACCCGGACCTTGAGGTAGAACTTGATTCACTTGGCTTACTTTTTACACGCCTTATTGATGATGATGCTTGTCAGGACGATGCTGAAGCCAGCAATGTGGAATTTGTCGAGGTAACTATTCTCTCTTCCGATTCAGAAATCTTGCCTTTGCCAAAATTTCGCCAGGCAAACCGGAAAGTTAAATTTTGTCATCCTCTTGCTTATTTGGATCCCAATTTTCTTATGAAGACTCAGCAACATGAAGCTCGCCGCACAACCCGGCACAGTGGCCAGGTAGTTACCTCCACCGGTTTACCAAACAGTCCGGTTCGAAAACGCAGCTCCGAGGTCTCCGACCTTTTTATTGATTTAAATCCTAAAGCGGGTTTCTTCCGTCAGCCTCTTAATCCATCCGACTCCAATTATCAGGTTACTTCTCATTCATCCTCTGGTGAATCGTCGGCCACTCAGCTGCCACCGTTGAAAACGGTTCTTGGGTAAGCCAAGCTGAACATATGCTTCCAGTATACTGTGTAATGGCTTATGCTTTTCCTTAACCCTTTGTTTTCCTTCCAGGGCAAAACCTAAACCAAGCAAGAAGGCCCGCCTAGATAAAGCGGCTGAAGAAGATGTAGGCCCAGAACATGACAAAACGCCAGATCTTGAAGCGTTTGCTCCTGAGGATATTCCCAATGATCCTCCTTTGCAAGCCGAGGCTATTCCCGAAGAGAGGCCTATTAACACTTCAGTCTCTGCTGACCCGCCTGCCAGCTCCGTCCGGATTGAGAAATCCAACAGTCCTGCTGATAAACCGGCCGCACCAACACAAACCGGCGAGTCCAAAGATGATGATGTTGTGATTACAGGTGTAGGCCGCTTTGAACCGGGGAATCCTGCCACCTTAACGAGGCATACTGTAAAAGAGGATTTTTCCGCTCTGAATAAAGGAAAATGGGATGTTGAACTGGAGACATATGCTGCTCTGAGTGCCCAAGATCTTCATTCCGGCTATTTAAACCGGCTTTATACTAGCCGTGACTGTGAAGCTGGTTTGGTAAAGATGATCAGGGATAAATTTGAGGTAACTTACTTCTTTACTTACTGCCATTGTATCAATCCTCCTAGCCCCCAAGGGTCGGTTTGTAACCTTCGTCAAACCGGGACTTGAATATGATCCTCAACACTTTGAAATCCATCAATATAGCCCCCAAGGGCCGGTTTAACTTAGCATAATTAAACCGGGGCTCCGATTGAAAACCATCCTTAGAACATAATTTGATCAAATAGCCATTAGCCCCCAAGTGCCAAGTTGAATACCTGTATTGAGCTTGGGACTTTGCAATCTAGCAATATATGAAAATTGAAGGTGCATTAGCCCCCAAGTATCAGGCATATAACTTTGTTATGTGGTTGATACTTCAATTTCTTGGACCGCTTGTTTAAAGCTAAATGCTATCTGTATGCAGGCTGAGGTGAGAATCAAGGAGGACCGGATTGCCGATTTGCAGGAGACCTTGAAAACCCAACAGGCTGAAACAGACAAGGCAAAGGAAGAATTAACCAGCGCCTTGAGCATCACTGAACAGCTGAAGGAAAGCTTCAAGAAAGAGCGAGCTGATTGGGCCACTGAGAAGGCCGCTTTAACCAAAAGAGCGGAAAATGCTGAAGCCGCCCTTAAACCGGTGGTGGATGAACTTACGGCCGTAAAGCGGCAAATACACTCCATGACTGCTGTGATCTTTGGTAAGCTTCTTTTAACTTCTGTGATAATTTGAACCTGCTGTAATATAAATCCGGTTTGAGATCGTCTCTATATTGTTGTAGGCACACGCATCGGACACTTAGGAAATGATGTGCGGAAGAAACTGAAGGCTGCCTACACCTTAGTAGAACAATTGTATACCGGAGCCCAGCGGATCATCACGACAGCCTCTCATAACAACCCGGCACCCTCTCTAATCCAGGACACTCTTAACAGGTTGTCGATGCTTCCGGCCCGGATTGAGGAGATGAAAAATCCGCTGCTCGAACCAGAGCTATTAACGCCTTGATCCGGGCAAAGGCATTGGTGCCAGATTTCGACCCTGTGGAGGCAGCTCAAGGCTATCCTAGCCTAAAGGAAGATGGCTCTGAATTCAATGAAGATGATTTGAGGGCCATAAACCGTGCAGTGCGCCCCCTGGCTTGTCAGTTAGCTGAAGAAGCAGACTTGACGCATTATCAAGCACAATACAACGATCAGAACAAGCGAGTGCCTGCCCCAACTCTTGAAGCGGAGAATCTGATTCCTCCAATCCGGAAGCATACTTACGCTCCTGATATTGAACCGTCTTCCCTGATCCATGCAGAAGCTGTTTTCCAAGCTTTAATGGGAATCGACTGGACCACTGTTGATTTCCAGCCAATGGGTAGAGACGAGGAAGCTGAAGCGGACGATGATGAGGAGCAGGCTTGAACCGGAAGCCGGTTTGGATAGCTGTCTTTGGCATCTTTCGAAAATAACAATGATCTTATTCGGACACCGTGTTGGCCTTGTAATAGGATAGTTAATACTTCTATCTTGAATATGCCTTCGTGCATGAGTACTGAAGCTTTTGGTCAAAAAACCTCAACTTATATTTCCTGCAATCAGAAAAATTTGAACTTCGGTGGCGGTTATACCGCCAGCCGGTTTATGATCTTGATATTTGTATCAGTAATGTAACAAATAGGTGACACCAAATACCTGCCATGTCTGATCATGAAGCTGGCTTAACCAAGCTTGAAGCGGAGGTTTTATAAACCATTGTCATCAACAAGGGGGGGGGGGAGAAAACAGCTCCCGTATAAACCGTACTGAATCAATACGAACCTCCATGATGTTAACAGGAATAAATAAACCGGGCACACTTCTCCGGATTAAAACGGAATCAAATCCATCGGCTGAACCAGAAAAAAGGTGTTTGTTGACATAAAAGAAATCCAACAAAGATCAAACAAGCCATGAAAATAACATGGAAGCAAAGGCAATGATAAAAACCGTTTGCAAAAATATGCTATACTGAGCTGATCAGATGGTATTACCATGGTCGGACAGGACCAAGCCCCCAATAGGAGTGACAATGATTCAAGTCAGCCAGGTCCCCAAATGATTCGTGGCATATATGCCAATCAAGAGGCGTGGCAATGGTTCGGGTTCGACCAAGCCCCCAAGTGATTTTGTGGCCTTAGGCCGATCAAGAGGCGTGACTGGTTTAGACTTGACCATGTCCCCAAGTGATCTGGTGGCTGTCGCCTATCAAAAGGTGTCGCGTTGGTTCGGACACGACCAAGGCCCCAAGTGATATATAAAAAGCAAATGTCAAGGGGTAAACCGGAGGCCGCTTTAAAAACAGAGCCACTCCATGTAACCACGCATTATAAGAAAGACAGAGACCCCGCTTTAGCTGAGGCTCCGGTTTTATTATATCAAAGATAATATATACACTGTCATGATATGTACATAGATAGAGCCGATGGCTCAAGTGTAGTAAGGCCGAAGATGAGCTATGTTCCACGGCCTGTTGGTCTCCTCCTCTGATGTGCGTGAGTCTTTATGCTCTCGAATATCAATCAGATAGTACGACCCGTTGTGCAGATTCTTGCTGACCACGAAAGGTCCCTCCCAAGGTGGGGATAACTTGTGCATATCTGTCTGGTCTTGGATGAGTCGAAGCACCAAATCTCCTTCTTGAAAAGTTCTGGTTCTAACCCGGCGACTGTGATAGCGACGAAGATCTTGTTGGTAAATCGCCGAACGGGCAGCCGCTATATCACGCTCCTCGTCCAATAGGTTCAAAGCGTCTTGCCGTGCTGTCTCATTGTCCGCTTCAACATAAGCTGCCACACGAGGCGAATCATGCCGGATATCACTAGGGAGAACCGCCTCTGCTCCGTAGACCATAAAAAACGGTGTGTATCCTGTGGATCGGTTTGGCATAGTATTGATACTCCATAGCACAGATGGTAGCTCTTCAACCCAACATCCTGGTGTTCTTTGCAATGGGACCATCAGTCGGGGTTTGATGCCTCGCAAGATCTCTTGATTAGCTCGTTCTGCCTGTCCATTGGACTGGGGGTGTGCCACTGACGACACATCAAGATGGATGTGCTCTCGTTCGCAGAATTCCTTCATAGCGCCCTTGGATAAATTGGTACCATTGTCAGTAATGATACTGTGTGGAAAGCCAAACCGGAAAATCACCTTTTTGATGAATTGCACCGCTGTTGCTGCATCACACTTGCTGACAGGCTCCGCTTCAACCCACTTGGTAAATTTGTCAACTGCCACCAAAAGGTGGGTTTTCTTATCCTTGGATCTTTTAAAAGGTCCAACCATATCCAGCCCCCAAGTTGCAAACGGCCATGTTATTGGGATCATCCTCAATTCTTGAGCCGGCACATGAGCACGCCTTGAAAATTTCTGACATCCATCACACCATTTAACCAAGTCCTCCGCATCAACATGCGCTGTCAACCAGTAGAAACCGTGACGAAATGCCTTTGCCACCAGAGACTTTGAACCAGCGTGGTGTCCACAATCCCCTTCATGGATTTCTCTTAAGATTTCACAACCTTCCTCAGGAGAAACACAACGTTGAAACGCCCCTGATACACTGCAATGATGCAATTCACCATTGACAATCGTCATAGACTTGGATCGCCGGACTATCTGCCTGGCTAGAATCTCATCATCTGGTAACTCCCCCCGGTTCATGCACGCAAGATAAGGAACTGTCCAATCCAAAATGACATGCAGGGCTGCCACCAATTGAGCCTCCGGATCAGGAATAGCCAAATCCGCTTCACCTGGGAGCTTGACTGACGGGTTGTGCAATACGTCCAGAAAGACATTAGGCGGGACCGGTTTGCACTGAGAGCTCAACCGGCTTAAAGCGTCCACCGCTTCATTCTTCCGACGGTCCACATGATCCACTTGATAACCCTTGAAGCAACCCGCAATATTATCCACTTCCCGACGATATGCAGCCATGAGTGGGTCCTTAGAATCCCAAGTGCCAGATACCTGTTGAGCCACAAGGTCCGAGTCACCGAAGCACTTAACCCGCCTTAAATTCATCTCTTTAGCCATCCGGAGACCATGGAGCAAGGCTTCGTACTCAGCTGCATTATTAGTACAAGGGAACATTAAGCGGAGAACATAACAAAACTTATCACCTCGTGGGGAAGTTAATACGACTCCAGCCCCCGAGCCTTCCAATTGCCTTGATCCATCAAAATGAATCGTCCAATATGTGTGATCCGGCTTCTCCTCTGGTGCTTGTAACTTCGTCCAATCATTGATGAAATCAACAAGTGCTTGAGACTTCACCACCGTCCGAGGTACATACTTCAGTCCGTGCGGCCCAAGCTCTATGGCCCACTTGGAAATCCGGCCAGTCGCCTCCCGGTTCTGTATGATATCACCCAAGGGAGCCGAACTGACCACTGTGATAGGGTGCCCTTGAAAATACTGCTTCAACTTCTGACTGGCCATGAAGACACCATAGACCAGCTTTTGCCAATGCGGATACCTTTGCTTGGATTCAATAAGCACCTCACTGATATAATAAACCGGCCGCTGAACCGGATATTCCTTGCCTGCCTCCTTGCGTTCCACCACAATAGCCACGCTCACTGCCCGAGCATTGGCTGCTACATATAATAATAGTGGCTCCTTGTCGACCGGAGCTGCAAGAACAGGCGGATTGGCTAATTGCCGCTTCAAGTCCTCAAATGCTTCATCAGCAGCCGGACTCCAGACGAAATGGTCTGTCTTCCTCAGCATTTGGTACAAAGGGATGGCCTTCTCTCCGAGGCGGCTGATAAACCGGCTCAGTGCGGCGATTCGGCCCGCCAAACGCTGAACATCATTGATGCACTTCGGTTTAGCCAGGGAGGTAATAGTCGTAATCTTCTCCAGATTAGCCTCAATTCCTCTGTTAGACACCAGGAAACCCAGTAACTTGCCTGCCGGAACACCAAAGACACACTTGGCCGGATTAAGCATCATCTTGTAGATTCGCAAGTTGTCAAAGGTTTCCTTCAAATCATCCACCAGCGTCTCCTTCTGCCTTGACTTTACTACAATATCATCCACATAGGCGTGCACATTGCGACCGATCTGTTTATGCAGGCAATTCTGTACACACCGTTGATAGGTGGCTTGGGCACTTTTGAGCCCGAAGGGCATAGATACATAGCAGAAGGCTCCAAAGGGAGTAATAAACACTGTCTTCTCCTGGTCCTTAACCGCCATTTTGATCTGATGATATCCAGAGTATGCATCCAAAAAACTTAAACGCTCACAACCCGCCGTGGCATCAATGATCTGGTCAATGCGGGGGAGGGCAAAAGGATCTGCTGGACAAGCCTTGTTAAGATCCGTGTAATCCACACACATACGCCAAGTGCCGTTTTTCTTAAGAACCAGCACCGGATTAGCAAGCCATTCTGGATGGAACACCTCAATGATAAAGCCAGCTGCCAAAAGCCTGGCCACTTCCTCTCCAATGGCTTTGCGCCTTTCTTCGTTAAACCAGCGGAGGAATTGTTTTACCGGTTTAAACTTGGGATCCACATTAAGAGTGTGCTCAGCGAGTTCTCTCGGTACACCTGGCATGTCGGACGGTTTCCATGCAAAAATGTCCCGATTCTCACGGATGAACTCGATGAGCGCGCTTTCCTATTTGTGATCTAGATTAGCACTGACAGTGAACTGCTTGGACGAATCGCCGGGCACGAAGTCAACAAGCTTGGTCTCAGCTGCCGATTTGAACTTCAGATTCGAATCATGCTCTGTAGTTGGCTTCTTCAAAGGGGTCATATCCGCCGGATCAACATTGTCCTTATAGTACTTCAACTCCTCCGTGGCACAGACCGACTCTGCATAAGCCGCATCACCTTCCTCACATTCCAAAGTGACCCTACGGCTCCCATGAACCGTTATTGTCCCCTTGTAACCCGGCATCTTGAGGTGCAAGTAGATATAACAAGGCCGCGCCATGAACTTGGCATAAGCTGGCCGCCCAAACAAGGCATGATACGGGCTCCGGATCTTCACCACCTCAAAGGTTAGTTTTTCCGACCGGGAATCGTGCTCGTCTCCAAAAGCCACATCCAGGGCTATCTTACCAACAGGATATGCAGATTTTCCAGGCACCACACCATGGAACACCGTATTAGATGGTATGAGATCCTTGTCTGTTAGACCCATGCGGCGGAATGTCTCATAGTATAGTATATTAATACTGCTCCCTCCATCCATGAGTACCTTGGTGAATTTATAACCCCCACCTGAGGGTCCACCACTAATGCTAGCTGGCCCGGATTGTCAACCCGGGGAGGGTGATCCTCTCTGCTCCACACGATAGGCTGCTCTGACCAGCATAAGTAACGTGGTAAGGCCAGTTCAGCAAAATTCACCGCTCGCTTGTGGAGTTTTCGGTCGCGTTTATCCAAGCTAGTTGTAAAAACATGATATTGCCCATTGTTCAACTGCTTTGGCTGGCTCTGATAACCCGACTGCTGCTGCTGCTGCTGCTGGCCATTCTAATTATTCTGGTTGTCGTGACCGCCCTGATTGAGACCTGAACCGGAAGCCCCATCGTGACCCGGCCCATGGAAACCGGATCCTGAACCGCCACCTGACCCGTGGTCATACCGGAAGGCATTAGAGCTTTTAAACTCCTGCATAATATAACAATCCTTCCAAAGGTGGTTAGCCGGCGACTCCTTCGTCCCGTGCTTTGGGCAAGGCTGATTCAACAAATAATTCAAACGGTTTGCGTTAGGATTGGGAGCCCCATTACGATTTGCCGCTTTACCTCTGCGCCGCTGCCCCCTGTCCTGTGCATTAGTGTTGGCCACAAAGTCCATGCTGCCATCCGCTTTACGCTTGCCTCCGTTTCCATGACCCGCAGGTTTGTACTGTTGCCCCTTGGAGTTGCTATTCTTCTTTCCCTTCCCTGCTTCATCATCATCAGTCTCGGGATCCTTGGTACTGTCCGAATCAGCATACTTCACTAAAGCGGCCATGAGGGTTCCCATGTCATTACAGAACCGCTTCATGCGTCCCAATTTCAATTTTAAAGGCTTGAACCGGCAGTTGCCTTCCAGTGTTAAGATCGCAGAGTCAGCATTGATCCTGTCAGATGAGTGCAAAACTTCCGAAACGCGGCGTACCCAATGGGTCGTTGATTCTCCGTCCTCCTGGACACAAGCCGCCAGGTCTACTATGGACTTGGGCTGCTTACATGTATCTTTGAAATTCTGGATAAACCGGGCCCGCAACTGGGCCCATGAGCTGATAGAATTGGGCGGTAGGCTCTTCAACCAAGTACGAGCCGTTCCTTCAAGCATCATGGTGAAGTATTTCGCACATGCGGTCTCATCCACGTCTAGCATCTCCATGGCCATCTCATAACTCTCTACCCACGCTTCGGGAGATAAATCAGCGGTGTAATTCGGCACCTTGCGCGGACCCTTGAAATCTTTGGGCAGGCGCACATTGCGTAAAGCGGGGATTAAACAAGGCACTCCCAAAGCGGATGTGACTCCTGGTCCGGCGAAGGTGGTAGGACGAACCGGTGTAAGTTGACCCGCATCATTCTATGCTGCCAACTCGGCCTCCCTTCGTGCCCGGGCCCGGTCCACCACATCCTGAGCATCGCGAACTCCACCTGCCGGGTTGTTGCCACGGGCCGCTTCACGGCCTCTCGCATTGCTTGATATGGCCGGTTCATTCATGCACCTGCTATAGCTCCGGCTTGGACGGGGCGTAGAGTGAATCTGATCACGGATGTACGAATATGCTTCCTGCTGAATCAGCGCGGTCCGGAGAAGCTCTTTGACCCGGCGCGTCTCTATCGCTTGCGGAGAGTCCCCTTCAACTGGGATAGCCTCTAATCGAGCAGCGGTGCCACAAGGTTGTCCATAGGATTAGAATAATGGCCCAGGGGCGTCTGGACCGGCGGAGGGACCACAGTGTTCTGTTGAGGAGGTTCCATCAGGCGCGGTTGGACTGTCGCCCCTGGTCCTAGTGCCTCGATCCGGTTTGTCTCCAGGTACTGCGGTGGATTACTGGGTCCAGCTCCTGGAGTGTGAAAGAGATTTCGGGGGTCAAATCCTAACGGAAGGCGTGATCTGTGCTTCCGCTTCAAAACCTCCTGAGATGCGTTCTGGTCAAGCATGAGTTTATAGGCCTGGGCGTCTAAAGCGGCCTGCTCTGCAGTCATCATGTCCTTTTCCGCTACCAGATCAGCTTTGGCTTGCACGATCTGCTCTCTCACCTTTGCAATCTCTGCATCATGGGCCTCCTGATCCGCTGGATTGGCCTCTGCCATAAGCGCGGCTAGTGCATCAAACAGATCAGATAGAACTTGAACCGGCGGGCGCACAGGGCCTCCTGCCCCTGCTGCCGCTGCCGCTGCTAATCCGGAGAGCATTGCTGCGGCGGTCGAAGAGTGATTCGCCGCCTGCGTGCCGGCCATGAATATTCCAACCCGGTTGACCTGGCCTGGGGGGTCCGGAATACTGTCGCCATCGGAACAGCCCCTAACCTGGTCGTCTTGCACCTGGTATAGCGATTCGGTCTCTCCGGTTGAGGACTCGTCACCGGAATAGACGATGGTCTCGCCCCTGTATGCTGATTCGTCCTCACGATCTCCTCCGTGGACGACTCCAACGAAGAAACGCTTCACGGCCGGTTTAGCCTGGGTAGATCTCGCACGCTGAGCCGTCTCGACGAGGTCGGTGCAGATGTCCTGCTCAGGCCCAGGCTCACCGATCTTGCCGATGAAAATGTGTATGCCACCAAAGGGGACCCGGTACCCGTATTCGATCGAATCGGCCTCGGGACCCCATCCTGCATCGTCGATGTAGATCCTGCCACGACGACTCTTGGTCATCCGGCCCACAACATAGCCTTCGAGTCCCTTGAGCTTGCCCTCCAAGATCGTCAAACCATCGTGCGATAGCCCCACGGTGGGCGCCAACTGTCGTGGTTTTGTCACGGCAGATGTCCTAGTGAAAGGACTTAGTCGTGGAGCCATCGCTTCCGGTTTACTTGAAGGGGTTAAAGCGGACACAAAGACACGAGGGTTTATACTAGTTCGGCCCCTTCGATGAAGGTAAAAGCCTACGTCTAGTTGTGATGGAATTGATGTGGTCTCGATGGCTAGGGAGCAAACAAGCTTCGCCTAGGCTCGAGTTGTGGTTGTCTCCCTTGAACCGCCGTCGGGTCGTCCCCTTATATACACGGGTGACGCCCGTCGGTCCATAGAGTCCCAACCGGTTCATACTCGTATCCCGGTTTGTATCTCCCTATTCCTAACTTACAATACAAGTTACACATCAGGCCGGTTTACGGCTACAGGTTCTAAACCGACTATAGGCCTTGGGCCTTCATCTGCTTATACCACTAATGAAATTAACCCGGCCCAAGTAGGCCGGTTCACGCCTAGTGGTAATATCCCCAACACTAAGCGATCGATCGATGGCTGTTAACTGAACCCGATCGAGCAATTCCTTCACTACTGTTGCTAATTGAAGCTGATCGATGCTGCCTCTAGATGAACAGTGAGCGGTGGGGGTGGATGAACAGGACCCCGTGGCGTTGCCTCTGGATGAACAGGACCCCGATCGATCGAGCCGGTTGGGGCTGGATGAACAGGACCCCGTGGAGGGCTGGATAAAATAGGACGACCCCATGGAGGGCTGGATGAACAATAGACGGTGGAGGGGTGGTTGAACAGTAGCCGGTGGCGTAGCGCACGGTGGAGGCTGGATGAACAGGAGCCCGTGGAGGCTGGAGAAGGTCGACGGTAGCCCGTGGAGGCTGGAGGAGGTCGACGGTGGAGATGAACAGTATCCCATGGAGTCCCGTTTTGCGGTACGCCACACCCCTCCCGATGAACAGGACCCCGTTTCGACCGTAGCGCTCCAACACAAGTCCGTTTCATCCGTTTTGTGGTACGCCACACCCCTCCCGATCAACAGGACCCCCGTTTCGACCGTAGGAGGTCCGTTTCCTCCGTTTTGCGGTACGCCAGACCCCTCCCGATGAACAGGATCCCGTTTCGAACGTGGCCGGTTGAACACAAGGCCGTTTCCTCCGTTCTGCGGTATGCCAGGCCTCATTTCCATCACCTGTTCCATCCAAGCCGGTTGGCTCCCATGCGTTCTGTTGCCTCCCGATGAACACGACGCATTCCGTTGCCTTCCCATGAACACGACAACGACGCGGTTTCTCTGTTCCGACCCAGCCATGTACACGAGCCGTGGTCGTACGTATGCGCGAGTAGGCGTTTGAGACCCCGCCCGTATGTACATATGTGGTCGTATTTTCTTTCTTGCACCCTGGCCGTTGTACGTACGTGTACATGCTACGTGCGCGCCTCTACTACGACACATGCACGCCTCTACATCGACTAGTATGTACGTACATGTTCGTGACCAGAATGACAACACTACGTACGCTTCGACCAGGTGGGTCCCGACTGTCAGGCAATTCCTTGCGTGCGAAGATGTAGCTGGTGGGTCCCAGCAGTCAGGGGGCGAATCATTTTGTTTGCCCGGCCGCACTTCCTTGCGTGCGAAGATGTAGTTGGTGGGTCTCAACAGTCAGGGGGCGAATCATTTTTTTGCCCGTAATATGGGCGCACTTCCTTGCGTGCGAAGATGTAGCTGGTAGTTCCCAGCAGTCAGGGGGAAACATTTTTTCACGAAATACGGTGGCCCGTCCGGTGGGTCCCTGCTGTCAGGTGGAGGAATAATTATTTTGCGCGTAATAAGGAGGCACTTCCTTGCGGCTGCCGTGGACCAGCTGTCAGCCTCTCCACGTACAGTACTCTTCCGATGGAAGTCGGTCGTTGACCACGTTGACCACGCCGCGCCAAGAGCACCACGGCGGTGGACGACGGTGAGGCCTAGGAAGGGGACGACGCGGAGCCGGGGAAGACGCGGCAGTGGATGCCCACGCGGAGAGGAGTCCGAGGGTCCACTGGTTCGGCTGCGGTGTGAGGCTACCGTCGCTGCAGAATAACAGGGGGTGTGGGTGAGTAGAGGGATGGCTTGGCTAGCGGTGGGAGTATTTGGAGGCGGTGAGGCCTCCGCGGCATCACAGCCAGCCACGGGAGGCAGGAGCATGCGGCATGACCGGCATTGCTTTTGGCGGCTGGCGCAAGAAGACCAGAGGTTGAAGAAGCACTACAGCCGTTGGATGGACATCGTACGGTCACTGGAGCTAGAATCGTTCATATTGACTAAAGTTGACAAAAGGCCTCCGTCCCAGTCAACTTAGTACACCCACAAGTCAGCCTCCCACCACGGGGGTCCCAACTAGCAGGGGGAGTATTCATTTTTTTGTGCGTAATAAGGAGGCACTTCCGGTGGGTACGAGCTGACAGCGGGGGAACGTTTTTTCGCGAAATATGGTGGCCCGTCCGGTAGGTCCCAGCAGTCAGGGGAAACATTTTTTTTTGCAAAATACAGTGGCCCGTCCGGGGGTTCCCAGCAGTCAGGGGGGAAACATTTTTTTCGCGAAATACTGGTGGCCCGTACGGTGGGTCCCAACTGTCAGGTGCAGGAATAATTATTTTCCGCGTAATAAGGAGGCACTTCCTTGCGGCTGCCATGGACCCAGCTGTCAACCTCTCCACGTATAGTACTCTTTCGATGTAATTCGGTCGTTGGCCACATTGACCACGCCGCGCCGAGAGCACCATGCCGGTGGACGACGGCGAGGCCTAGGAAGGGGACGACGCGGAGCCGGGGAAAACGCCGCAGTGGATGCCCATGCGGAGAGGAGTACGTGGGTTCACTGGTTCGGCTGCGCCGTCGCCACAGAATAACAGGGGGTATGGGTGAGTGGAGTGAAGGGATGGTCTGGCCAGCGGTGGGAGTAGTATGGGGGCGGTGAGGCCTCCGCGGAAGCACAGCCGGCCACGAGAGGCAGGAGCAGGCGGCACGACTAGCGCTGCTTTGGGCGGCTGGTGCAAGAAGACCAGAGGTTGAAGAAGCACTACAGCCGTTGGATGGACATCGTACGGTCAGTCGAGCTAGAATCATGCATATTGACTAAGTTGACAAAGCCCTCCGTCCCCGTCAACTTAGTAGGCCCACTATACTGGGTCCCAGCTAGCAGGGGGAGTATTCATTTTTTTGTGCGTAAAAAGGAGGCACTTCCTTGAATGCAAAGATATAGCTGGTGGGTCCGAGCTGTCAGCGGCGGTAACGTTTTTTTCACGAAATACAGAGGCCCTTTCGATGGGTCCCAGATGTCAGGTGGAGGAATCATTATTTTGCGTGTAATAAGGAGGCATTTCCTTGCGTGCGGCCGTGGACCCAGTTGTCAGCCTCTCCACGTACAGTCCACTTCATACGCATGTCGGTCGTTGACCACGTTGACCACGCCACGCCGAGAGCACCAGAGCGGCGGTGGACGACGACGATGCCTAGGAAGGGAATGACACGGAGCCGGGGAAGACTCGGCAGTTGTTTCCCACGTGGAGGGGAGTATGACTGTATGAGGGTTTACTGGCTCGTCTGCCGTCGCTGGAGAATAACAGCAGGTGTGGGTGAGTAGAGGGATGGCTAGGCCAGCGATGGGAGTACGGCGGGGCGGTGAGGCCTGCGTGGCAGTACAGCCGGCCGCAGGGAGGAGGGAGAAGGCAGTCCCGCCGGCGCTTGTTTGAGCGGCTGGAGTAGGAAGAGAAGAGATTGAAGAAGCACGACGGCCGTTGGATGGACATCCAATAGTCACTGCTTGTGCGTCAACCTTTTTTTAGGAAAGCCTCAAATCTGTGGAAAACAGCATACAGGCCATCTGCCATTATTTTCAATAATTTACAGACCATTTGCTAATTCTTACGGTTTTTTTGGAGCCCATATTCTTTTTGTTAGCATTACAGCCCATGGCCACGGTTAAAAAATTATACGAAAGTTTGCATATGTCGGTGCGGTCTGAACTGTTTTTAATCCTGAAATTTCGAGCCACATTCCAAATGATTTTAAAAATAAATGTATATCAATATAAAATCCAACAAATTGTCCACACATAAAAATCAATGCAATTTAAAATCTCGAAATGAAAAAAAGATATTTGAAACTAATTGCCGGTTTGATGTGTTTTAAAAATGGACAACACATTTCTCATTATTGATAGGCCATTTTCTCGGCCAACCGAATGAAGCTCTCCTCGTCTTGAAAGATTTGCAGCCCAACAGGCTTGATAAAGCGACTTACTTGACAAAGCACAAAAAAACTGGGCTAGCCATTTTCAGAAAGAAAAAAAAACTACTAGGCTGGTCTGTGGTAAACATAAAAGAAAAGGCTGTCTAGACAGGCCAGAGTGTCCCTCACAGCCCAGTTGACACCCTGCTTCCATCTCAAGAACAAATTAGATAAATGCCACTCCAATTATGGCGATTCATAAAAATGCCACTGCAATTTCCAAACTTTGAAAAATGCCACTGCAATTTTTGCAAACTTTGAAAAATGCCACTGCAGTTTGCAAACTTTGAAAAATGCCACTCCAGATTTCGAAAAATGCCACTAGAAATGGCATGAAATGGCATTTTTCAAAGTTTGGAAATTGCAGTGGCATTTCTCGGATACACCAGATTTGGAGTGGCATTTATCAAATTAACCCAAAACAAAAATAACTGGGCAAGCTGCTGGGTCCCTGGTGTCAGCTGCTCGTTGTGCAATTCTCTCGTTTATTGACTACATTGACAATGGCATGGGACCCAGATGTCACAAATCCACTAGGAGGAGCCATTTTTTATTCTCTTGAAATAAGGAGGCACTTGCTTGCGTACTGCCATGACCTTGGCGGGTCCATGCTGTCATCCTCTCCACGTACAATCATCTCCTGATTGTGTACGCGTCAACCTGGTAGGCCCACAAGTCAGCCTCTAAACTCGTGGAGGATAAATACAACCCATTTAAAAAATAACAGCCCATTCCATACATTCAAACGAAAAGTTCAACATTCAGAGCAAAGTAACATGTCTGATCCACATATAGAGTACTGAACTTCCACGTTGACAACCATCAAAGCCAAGTTAACTATCTACTCCCACTAATACTCTAGTAGCATACAAGTACTAATTTAATCTTAGCTAACTAGACGATGCCGGCCGCCATCTGTGGTACACGCTAAACGCCGGCACCGGCGTCCTGCGCCTCGCCTTGGACTTGCAAGAGGTGCGATAGGGCGCGTTGCTCGCGCGCCTTGGTCCTTTCCATGCCGGCGTGGTCCACCGAAGCTTCGGCTTCCAAGCGGGAAACCCACTTGACGAGCTGGTAGTAAAAATGGGCGTCGTGAACGCGTGTGTGCCCAACAGCCTCCAGGGCTATTTGCCGGGCGCCGGCCTCCATGTAGTCGACCCAGTTGCGGGCGCTCTGCTTGCGACTCAGAGCGTCGGTGCACTGTTGCTCCATGTCCTGCTGGCGGCGCAAATCGGCGATACGCTGCTCCTCCGCCAGGCGGTCGCGCTCCAACAACTCCTGCTTCTCCGCCAGGCGGTCGTGCTCCAACAACTCCTCGATCTCCGCATTGCCATCTAAAGACATATAGAATGCCTCCTCCCTCCGTCTGCCTTCTGGTGAAAACCCGAACACTAGTTCCGGCGATGACCGCCTCCGGCGTCGCCTACTGCAGACGTGGTGAGCGACGTCAGGCTGGTGGGGGCTTATGAGGATATGGCGAGTTGGGTCATGGTGCCACTGGAGAAGGCCGGGAAACAGTACCTATAGGCGGAAGTTAGCGCGACGGTCATCAGAATTCAATGCATAATGGCTTAGCGCGCTAGCTTGCCATGGAAAACTAGAGAAACTGAAATTATGACTGTGCCGTCCCGTCCTGTCTGGGTCGCACGCCGGCATGGCGGTCAAACGAGTGCACTCGACTCATCTCCCTCTTTGTCAATAATGATTCCGCGGATTTAAAAAGCCCGCAACAATTAAAGCGCATCTTTTTTCGCATCAGTTAGCTGCCTTAATTACGGCTGGCTGCATGCAGGCACTCAGAATCGCTCGCAGCCAGTACGCGGACCAACATGCAACGAGTCGCAGCCGAGGGCACGCATGCAGCCACTTAAATCGCTGGAATTAATTAGGCTTAAACTTCCGCATGCCGTTAATTATTGCCATGCCTTAGTCTTGCTGCTTTGCTCACGGGACTAATAAACCCGGACGGAGGGAGTACCTTGGTTGGTGAGAGGTTTGAATTAAGCCCTGCAAATCGGAAGGGAGGTACTAGTACGTGCGTGATCTGCTATTAATTCGTGTAGGATTGAGTAGGTCGTTTCTTGAATTGAGACCTGCAAACCAGAAAGGAGGTAGTACATGCATGATCTGCTATTTATCCGTGTAGGATCGAGTAGGTAGGATAGTGTAGCTTGTCAGTTTGTTCATAGCTAGGCATTTATATTCAAAAAACTGCCACTTCGGATCTTGCGTCGCAAATAAAACTGCCAGGAGCGCATTAGTAGGCTAGCTAGTGATCGATCAATAACTTGTAAACACTGAGCAAACAGAAATAAGTAACTGTTAATGCATCTCAATGATTCACAGGTCATATACAAATATGTAGCTCCAAAAGCAAAGATCATCCACTTAGGATCTTGCACCGCAACTAAAACTAACTAGTACGATTCCCATACATAAGATCAACATGTTAATGCATCTCAATGATTCACAGATCATATACAAATATGTAGCTCCAAAAGCAAAGATCTAGAAAAAACATCTGTTCTTCCTACTAACATGGATGCTTCTCTTGGCCAACATTCAGTACAGACTGAAAGACAAATTCGTTTGTGAAGTCTACAATTCCTCTCGCAAACGTAAGTGGTTTCACCAACAGCTGGAACCATGAGAATGAACCACACATGATGGAGGAACATCCACTGCAATATGATTTGGTCTTCTCTCGATCACACCGCGAGACTATTTTCGGAATACAAACTTTAACTTAGGAAAAATGATGCCCATTGTATAATCATACCAAAGCAATGAAGCACCTAGTGTTGGCCAATAAATAGTACAATACTACTTTACTGTAGTCCATGAAGTGACTATCCAATCTTTCTGTGACTATTTTCAAATGGCACTGCATGCAGTGACTATACTATTCTCCTGTGCAGTTCAACCAAAATTGCGGACACTTTGTTTGTTTGCCAAATAGCAACGGGCAGACATCTCTGTCTGCACAAATATCAAGCAGCTAGAAAACATATGCCACACCTTATATTTTCGGTTTAAACATGTCTCTTACGCTTAGCATCTGTCATGTTCTGCACTGGACAATCTGATACAGTTATGTTTTGCCCTGGACAATTTCATACTGAATTGATTTGCTGGTTCAAAGCAGAAATATAGCGCCTATTCTTCATCAGACCAAGGATATCCATGTTCGCAGTGATGGAAGAGGTGAAAATGATACAACCGAAATTGAGCATCCAATCATTGAATCCTGTCCTGCACCTCCAATGTAGGTCCACCCTGCCAATAAATTCACATGCAAACCACTAGTATTATTATCTAATGACAGTACAAAAAGAGTAGCAAGATAGTAGCAAACCATGTACCTTCGTAATGAACAGCTCATAGTGCCACCAATTGGATATAAAGGTTTGGAAGAAAACATGCTCCTAGTGTTGGAACAGTTGGACTTTTTGTGCAGTTCCACTAAAATTGAGCATCCCTGTTAGAATATATATTGAAAGTGCGATTACTATAAAAGTGGCACTAGTTGAAGCATAGACTCATAAATATAAGCATTCCAATTTCTTAATGGGAGAAGGTAGCTAGACTGTTTCTAACCATCTGTTTGAAGGAATAAATAAGGCAACATCGGCGGATGTCAGGAAGGCATACATAGTTTTTTCTGAAAAATTGAGCCATTCTTGACCTTTCCTCTTCTTTTAAGCATATTTTGTGTAGTTCAACTAAAATAAAATGCCATCATCGCCTTGACAATTCAGTAACACTGTACAATAGGAAATGACTTAACATTACATCATGATGTCAGGTATGTAGTCGACAGGCATTAGAGACAAATATACAGACATCCTCCAATAACATAATGAACATTAATTTTAACAAAAGTGTGACTAGCTTTACCGGGATAATTTGAGTGAACTCTACACCCTCTGTTCCTAATATAAGACATTTTTTCTGTTCAATTTAAAGTACCCAAACGTCTAGTATTTAGAAAAACAGGTAGTAGTTTTCTTGAGCACATATCTGGGAAAGCTTTCCACACTTTATTTATGTCCATACGCTAATGCAACACCATTCCAATACTACAAATATACACTAATCCAGTGGCTAGTGCAACAGTAGAGTAGTTAGTTTATTACAGGGTACAGTACAATGGTTTTACTGAACAGATTTCAATAAACTCTAGCACTGGAAGATTTCTATAAGAATTAACAATACAAAATGTAAAGGTAACAAGTTTCAGCATTGGTATACTAGCTGTGCATGAGCATTGAACCAAATACAAAAGTCTGAAGGTAACTAGTTATTAACTAATGACAGTATAAAAAAATTGCAAACCATGTACCTCCAAGGTAAATATCATTTCGAACTCGGGGGAACCTTAAAAATTGCCATCCCAATCTTGATAATCGATCAAACATAAAAACTTGATGGAACAAATTAAGAGAATAGCCGGAGGAGGAGGTGCCCACTCTTGACCTTTCCTCTTGTCTTCATAACTTTTTGTGCAGTTTAACCAAAATAAAATGACATCAGCGCCTTGGCATTTTGGTGACACCGTACAAAAAAATTAACTTATCTCATGAAAGTGAGGTATGTAATCTATAAGCATTGACAGTGCAAAAATCTGAAGATAGTAACAAGTTTCATCGTTGGTATACTGGTTGTGCAACAACATTAGAATGCCTTAGCTGAAAAATCTTTAATACATCCACAATCAACAGCTAACCCTGAAATAATCCAGTGACATTAAATGGCATTTGAAGGAGTCCTGGACTAGGGGGTGTCCGGACAGCCGGACTATCATCGTCTGTCGGACTCCAAGACTACGAAGATACAAGATTGAAGACTCCGTCCCGTGTCCGGATGGAGCTCTCCTTGGCGTTGAAGGCAAGCTTGGCGATACGGATATGTAGATCTCCTACCATTGTAACCGACTTTGTGTAACCCTAGCCCTCTCCGGTGTCTATATAAACCGGAGGGCTTTAGTCCGTAGGACACAACATACATTACAACAATCATACCATAGGCTAGCTTCTAGGGTTTAGCCTCCTTGATCTCGTGGTAGATCCACTCTTGTACTACCCATATCATCAATATTAATTGAGCAGGACGTAGGGTTTTACCTCCATCAAGAGGGCCCGAACCTGGGTAAAACATCGTGTCCCTTGTCTCCTGTTACCATCCGCCTAGACGCACAGTTCGGGACCCCCTACCCGAGATCCGCCGGTTTTGACACCGACATTGGTGCTTTCATTGAGAGTTCCTCTATGCCGTCGCCGATAGGAAGGATGCCTCCACCCGTCTTCAAGGACGGTATTTTCGCCAAAAGGGCCTTGGCCGCCGGCCAAACTATCCGGCTAGGTGGTTTTCTTATGACCGCCTGTCCGGCCACTGCTTCGACAATGACTTCTCAAGTCATCAAAAGCAATCTTCACGTCAGCTCGGAATTTGCTGAGCGGTTGGATCCAATAGAGCTCTCGTCTGTCAATGAGCTCTTGGATCGCATCGCCGCCCTGGGAGTCGCTACGGACTACAATCAAATTGGGCTTAAAACCGATCTGAGTGAGATTAACTCTCCCCAGGTCACCCACCACGTCGCAATGGTAGAGGAACAATGTGGCGACTCTTCTCCTGTATTGAAAACTAGTCTTGTCCGGGCTCCCGAACCCTCCATGCCGGATTTCTGCGGAGGGACGGACTTCGATCAAGCACTGAACTTAAAGTCAGGCATCGGACCAGACTCGTTGGACAACGTCCAGCAATCCAAGCTTCCAAATTAGGAAACTTCACGGCCTTTAAGCCCTGAGATGGGTAGGGTTCCGGATTTTATTCCACCCACCAGCCCAGACATATGCGATCTATCTCTAATACGGCAAGAGCCCGCTGAAACAGTACATCACTATTGGGCCAGATTCCTCCTGGTTATGGATAGGATAAAGGACTGCCGAGAGGAAAACACAATCTCAATCTTTTGCAATAATTGCATGGACAAAGGGAATATTGAACGCCATCAGCCGTCGTAAAATTACACGCTTCGCCGATCTGGCATCCATAGTACGAAAGTACTATGCGATGGAGAGTTTCCGGAAAACCGAAAACCAGTTTTGGGACAATCCGGCCCCGAATACAACCCTAGTCCGCAACAAAAGGGTGCATCACACTCAGGCCCCAGATACAAAAACCAAAAAGCAAAAACCCCATAGAGGGCACGGAACCGTACTGGAGGGATGGCTCAGCGGACCCTGTAAACTTCACAGTACAGAGGGCGCCGTCCCAACACATAGCCTTCGAGCATGTTGGATATTACGGCAGGTGGCCAAAAGTGGCGAGGAGCTTCTAGCCCCGGAAAACCACTCCAACAATACCGATACGGTATCAACAGTCTTCGAGACCTTCGCATCAAATAATATGCGAAAACGAACAATCCGCGGCCTCGCTGAAGTCTACCAAGTAGCAACAGCAAATCCATGGAGTGACACAGCCATCACCTTCAATGCCAGCGATGAACCCAAATTCCGAACAGCCCGAGCACCAGCCGCACTGGTGCTTAGTCCCATAGTGGACGGCTTTCGGCTTACAAAGGTCCTCATGGACGGCGGCAGCGGACAAAACCTCATCTACGAGGAAACTCTTCAAAAAATGGAAATATACTGGAGCCGTATTGAGCGAAGCAGCACAACCTTCAGAGGAATAATCCCTAGCCAGGAAGCGTGCTACACCGGAAAAATCACACTCGATGTGGTGTTCGGCTCGCCAGACAATTACAGATCCGAAGAAGTCACGTTCCAAGTGGCCCCGTTCAACAGCGGATATCACGCTATATTAGGATGAGAGGCATTCACAATTTTTCAAGCCGTACCCCATTACGGGTACATGAAGCTCAAAATGCCTGGGCCCGGCGGAATAATCACTCTCGTTAGTGATCCGGACATATCACTCCGCGCCGAAAACAAGACAGCCGCACTAGCCCTGGAGGCACTATCCGAAGCCCTAGCGGCAGAACTCACCGCGCTGCGCTCTACGGTGAATAGGGACGATGTGATACTCGATAAAAGATCCAAGTCCAGCTCCTTCAAACCAGCAGATGAAATAGTAAAATTCCAGGTCCATCCAACGGACCCAACAAAGACGGCCTCCATCGGGGCACAATTGAACCCTGATGTAGACGCCGCACTGCGAGAATTCCTTCGGGAAAATTGGGACATTTTCGCCTGGCACCCCTCGGATATGCCCGGAATCCCATGCAGATTGGCAGAACACAGCCTAAACATCCTAAAAGGATTCAAGCCAGTCAAACAGGCTCTTCGACAATTTTCCGAACCCAAAAGACAGGCAATGGGAGAAGAGCTAGCCAAACTATTGGAAGTCGAATTCATCAGAGATATCAAACATCTGGATTGGCTAGCAAATCTGGTAATGGTACCAAAGAAGGACAAATCCTGGGGCCTATGCGTCGATTTTAAATACCTCAATAAGGCTTGCCTAAAGGATCCCTTCCCCCTCCCCCGCATCGACCAAATAATCGATGCTACCGCAGGACACGATTCATTGTGCTTCCTCGACGCATACTCTGGCTACCATGAAATCAAGATGGCGGAAGCAGACCAAGCCGCAACGGCATTCATCACTCCATACGGACCATTCTGCTTCAACACGATGCCCTTCGGACTTAAAAATGCCGGCGCAACATATCAGCGCATGATTCAAACATGTCTGGCCACCCAGATCGGCAAAACAGTTGAGGCATACGTAGACGACGTAGTCATCAAAACCAAACACGTCGAAACTCTAGTAGACGATTTGAGGCTCACGTTCGACAACCTCAAAGCATATGACATCAAGCTGAATCCGGAAAAATGCGTTTTCAGCGTACCAGCCGGAAAGCTGCTGGGCTTCATTGTATCCGGTAGAGGAACTGAAGCAAACCCGGCCAAGATCCGAGCTCTGTCACAGTTGGATATTCCAAAAGACCTCAAACAGATACAAAAATTGACCGGATGCGTGGCAGCTCTAAGCCGCTTTATCTCCCGCTTGGGAGAAAAGGCACTGCCCCTTTATCGCCTCCTTAGACGCACCGAACACTTCAAGTGGACGGATGCTGCCACTGCCGGACTCGAAGAAATAAAGGCCATATTGGCAACAAATCCGGTCCTAGCTGCGCCCAACCTAGGCGAACCAATGTTGTTATACATCGCAGCAACACATCAAGTTGTAAGCCCGGTACTCGTCGTCAAACGAGAGACAGAAGGGCATAAATTCCCTCTTCAAAAACCAGTGTACTACGTATCCACTGTGTTAACCCCCTGCAAGTCCCGTTACCCGCACTATCAAAAGATAGCGTATGAGGTGTTCATGGCATCCCGGAAGCTCCAACACTACTTTCAAGAGTGTTTGATAACGGTGGCCTCCGAAGTACCACTCAATGACATTATAAACAACCGTGACGCAACGGGCAGGATTGCAAAATGGGCCATTGAGCTCCAACCATTCGATATAATCTACAAACCTCGGCTAGCTATAAAGTCACAAGTTTTGGCTGACTTTGTCGCTGCATGGACCGAAGCCGAACTCCCTAAAGAGAACGGCGCATACTCCCATTGGACTATGCACTTCTACGGCTCCAAAATGTTGGCCGGACTGGGGGCTGGCATCGTATTGACGTCCCCGACCGGGGATACAGTCCAATACGTACTTCAAATAATGTACACGGACTCCAACAACGCAGCCGAATACGAGGCCCTTCTACATGGTCTCCGGATGGCAATCTCCATGGGCATTCAACGCCTAGAGGTGCGCGGGGATTCAAACCTCGCAATATCCCAAATAAACGGAGACTTTGACGCCAAGGATCCGAAAATGGCAGCATATCGCAACGCTGTCCTAAAAATGTCAGCTCGGTTTGAAGGACTTGAATTCCATCACGTAGCCCGAGATAATAACCAAGCAGCCGACGTACTGGCACGCATCGGCGCAAAACGTGACGCTGTCCCTCCAAATATCTTCCTGGAACGGCTCTTCAAGCCATCCGTACTATGGGAAGGGGAGTCCGGAAACGACAAACCGGAAACAACCGCGCCAACCGGCGATTCAGCCGATGACATAACACCTTCAGCCCACGACATATCGCCCCATGGACAGAACCATATTCCTAGCCTACTTGCTTAGGCAGGAACTTCCCGAAGACCAAAACGAGGCCCGCTGCATAGTCCGGCGATCGAAAGCCTACAAGGTCCATGAGGGAGAACTTTATAAGAAAAGTACAACCGGAGTCCTTCAAAGGTGTATCTCCGAAGAGGAAGGGCGAAACCTCCTGGCTGAAATTCATGCCGGACTAGGCGGACACCACGCAGCAGCCCGGGCCCTTGTAGGAAAGGCATTCCGTACAGGATTTTATTGGCCGATGGCCCAGGCAGATGCCCAGGACTTAGTCCAGAGATGCGTCGGTTGTCAGCTCTTTGCCAATCAGAGCCATATGCCACCCACCGCCCTCAAAACTATACCCATTACCTGGCCGTTCGTGGTCTGGGGGCTTGATATGGTTGGACCCCTTAAAGGGGGAACCCACAAGCAAAGGTACCTATTGGTCATGGTGGATAAATTCACCAAATGGATAGAGGCCAAACCAGTCAAAACGGCAGAGTCCGGACCAGTGATAGACTTTATATCCGGGGTTGTACACCGTTACGGTGTCCCCCACAGCATCATCACCGAGAACGGCACGAACTTCATGGCCGACGAGGTTAAGTCATGGTGTAAAAACATGGGCATCAAGCTCGACTACGCTTCAGTCTATCATCCTCAAACCAACGGTCAAGTGGAACGAGCAAATGGTCTAATAATGAGCGGCATTAAACCCAGACTAGTGCGGTCACTTACGAAATCTGACACGCACTGGGTAGAGGAGCTCGACTCCGTACTCTGGGGGCTACGGACAACGCCCAACCGTACTACCGGATTCACACCATTTTTTATGGTATACGGTGCAGAGGCAGTTTTGCCCTGCGACATCATTCATGACTCACCTCGAGTGCGCATGTACGAAGAACGAGAAGCCGAGCTGGATCGGCAGGACAGCTTGGACGCATTGGAGGAAGAACGCGACGTCGCCAAGGCTCGTTCCGCATTTTATCAGCAGCAGGCTCGAAGATATCAAAGCAGAGAAGTATGGGCCAAGACTTACAACGTTGGCGAACTAGTTCTACGCCTGCCGGACAAGAAAAAGGACAAGCTCAAGCCCAACTGGGAGGGGCCCTTCATTATCGACCAGGTCCTGACCGGCGGGGCGTACCATCTACGAAATGCATCGGACAACCGACTCGAGCCGAACCCATGGAACGCAGCCCGCCTCCGAAGATTCTATGCCTAGCGCCGGACTAAGAGTTCGTCCCCTTCCCCCGTCCAAATTTTTACACTTCAGCTGCACTTTGTTTCTCTCTCTTCTCTTAACCCTTTTTCATAAAAAGCCCTTAGGGGCATACTGGCGCATTGTTCGCACATACTTGATGTGCCATCCGCACTCATTATACCTGGGGGCTTCTTTTCAAGAAGCTCAATTGTAAGGGCTTCATGCCTAGCACATGTGTCAAGCTTCCACATGTACCTTTTACTCACCATTATATGCATCGATATGACTTAAGTTTTGGCCAAGCTGGGTTGCCTGGCTCCTGTTCTTACCCCTACGTTCCCTATTGTTCGGCTAGGAGGTAAAGGGAGCACGTCTGCGATTGTTACTGCCGGGTCAGCCGGATGTGTACCTCAGACTGGGTGAAGCCGAAAGCTAGCGTTCTTAAGGGAATATTCGGTCGGTGACTTGAAAGATGATTTTTTACCTACCTATTTATCTGCCCCCAGATGTTTTTCTACTTTTTTCGCAGTCCGGACATGCACTTTAGGGCATGCCTCCCAGGGAAAGGAACCCTTAACGGAACTATTCTCCCTGGAAGATGTTTCTTACTAACCATGTAATATAACATAACTAGTTGGGCACTTGTCTGATAAAGCACTAATGACCCCTACGCCTGGTCTCCATGCATACCCCGGTTGTTTCTTAACCGAAAATGTATTCGGACACACTCCGGACTCTAGGGTCCCGAGGTCGAAGCGAAAAGGTCGGCAAAGACAAACGATCTACAATCCGGCTAGAAGGCATTTCACATGTCATTTTAAAATACATTGTCAAATTTACTGATTGTATTCCTCCTCAATCCCGTCTAACAGGCTGTCCAACTTACAGTCCCGTTGGGAAAATTTAGCAGCCAACTCTACTTGGCTGTATACTAAACTCACAGGGATCTCCTTCCCATTGGGCCCCACTGGTCCGACCTCGGCCATGTGGTTGGGATCCGCCTTCTTGTACCGCGTCTTCACCATGGCCCAAGCCTCCCTGGCACCTTGGTGGCAGGAAGAAATCTTCCATAAACAGAAGCGCTGCCACACTCCTTGAAGGTTCTCCGCAAGCTCCCCAAGGCCCTCGGGTAGGGAGAAGGCTGGCCATAAAGCCTGGACGACGCCGCTCATCGCCTGCCGAACTCGTTTGAGCAGTTGCAACAGCTCGGGAAGTTGATCACCCGTTGATACGGGCATCTCCTCCGCAGGGCGACCTGTGAGTATACCTACAAGACATATTTTGTCAATTGACTTCCTCGCCGAACTCTTCTTTTCAAAGGAGTTCGCTCAAGCACTTACTATAGATGCCGCGACGAAGCCGCTGATTCTCCTTAACGGAGCCGGACAGCTTGACCCGAACGCCTTTCAGCTCTTCTCCAAGCTGGGCGTGGGCATCTTGGAGCTTGTTCCTTTCCTGCTGCACTCTATTTAGCACCCTCTCGCCGGCCTTCAGCTGGCGCAGCAGTTCCTGCTTGTCCGGATCTTGTCCGGCAGCACCTGCAATGTCATTATTAGACTTGCGCGCACGCCGCACAGCGCTTATATTAAAAAACAAATGTGTTACCAGGAGGGGCCTCTGTGTTTCCTCTTGCGGAAGCAAGTGCGGCCTCAAGTTGGGCCTTGCACTCTTGCAGCTCCTGAGACAGTTGGGTATTCTTCTCGGTAAGATCCTGCATTTCAAATGATCCTTAAATCAGTTAACATAACTGCTTTAAGTCTCAGGGGCTACTGGCATATATAACCATTAAATTCCCTTACCCGTATGTCTTTTACATACTGCTCCGTGGCTCCGGTAAAACCATCTTGAGCAGCACGGAGGTGCGCGTCCCCTGCGTTAAAGGCGTTCAACGCCTCAGGGGAGAAGCACGCTTCACGAAATACTGTCCGGCGGCGCCTGTGGTTCATGGCGCTCTCCACCTCAGACTTGGTGGCGGACAGTCTGTCGGCATCCTCCGTTGGAGGAGTATCCGGCCCGTGCCTTGCGCTTGCCTCCCCCTCCAGACCGGGCGCTGGAGCCTGGCTGGTATAGGTCGGATCGGCAACCTCTACGCCTGCAGTCCGGCGGGCGCTTTTTCTCCTACAAAGATCATGAGCACTCAAACGCTTCCTAGGAACGTTGCTCTGAATAATTAAATACGAGCTATACCTTTGCGGCGACATTTCAGTCCGTGCCGCGCTCCTTTTCCGCCTGCTGGTCCGGACTGGCCTTTGTTGGTCAGCCACCGCGGGCTCGGCTTCCCACCTTGAAGGCGCTTCCTACAAAAAACCATCGTACATGAAGGTCGGAAATGGGCAAGGAAGAGATAATGGTGTCCGGACCTCGGTCACAATCACCTGGAAAGCCGGATATAATCCGGGGTAGTCCGCCGTAATGGCGACTAAAGCATTATCCATGCTGAGCTGGTGGAACACCCCGTCAAATGGCTCCACCTTGATATCCGGATCCTCTTCAGAGGCCGGATCCTGGGATCTCTCTGGATCCTCGGGTTGCGGAGCTGGAGTTACCATGTCCTCCACAATCCGGCGCAGTTCCTGCGCCGAAGACATAATGTAAGAAGCTTAAACTTTGAAAGCATGGGTTGAGCCCTTAAAAGTGTTCACTTACCCAGCGCCGAGGGTTATTCATGGAAACCCCATTCAAGGGGTTCGTCCGAAGGAATTCCTCCTTCTCCCCCTTGTACAGGCCGGACAGGATCTGCACCAGATCCTCGGTCGAATCCGGCCCTTTGCGGCCATGGCGGGTGGCATCGTCTTCCCCGTTGAAATCCCACATGGGGTGGCCCCTGTATTGCAATGGCTGCACCCCCCGCATGATGCATGTTGCCATGACTCCAATCATGGTCAACCCGGAATGGGCTAGTAATCTTATTCGGCCCATCAGGTAATGGGCGCTCTTGTCTTCCTCCAGTTGGGGGCTCCGCGGGCGCCAATTAAGGCGTTTCTTCAGAGGAGCAGTACTGAACTCCGGGAGGCCGACCCGGACTGGGTCCGGCAGCGGAGCTTCTTCTATGTAAAACCATTCCGAAGGCCAGTCTTCGGACGCCTTCTTAGGGGTTCCGGATGGATATCCGGTCCCGGCAATGCGCCATACTTCGGCGCCGCCCACTTGATATATAGATCCCTCGTGAGAACAGGGTACGAGGCAGAACAACCTCTTCCACAGTGCAAAATGGGGCTCGATGCCCAGGAATAGCTCGCAAAGAGCTACGTAACCCGTGGTATGCAGGATAGAGGCGGGTGTAAGGTGATGGAGCTGGAGTCCGTAGAACTCCAGGAGCCCGCGGAGGAACGGATGTATAGGAAATCCGAGTCCCCTTAATAGATAGGGGACGAAGCATACCCGCTCCCCTTTGTTGGGACTTGGGGTAGCCTCCGCTTGCTTCCCACCTTGGTAGGTGGCCAGCCCGGCTCGAACCGGGACCATGAAGGCCGGAGGGAGATATCCCCCCGCTTGGAGCTTCACTAGCTCGTTGTGCGGAACAGAGCATCTCCTCCAATCTCCTGGCAGTGGGCTGGGAGCGCGAGAAGAGGAGCCGCGCCGACAGTCCATGATGGAATGGATTTTGGGTCGAAGGCGCTCCGATGAGTATTCGCGGAAGGAAGATGGTGTGATTTGGATCTGGATTTTTGCCTCTTTTATAGGCGGATTACTTGCACGACTAGGGGGTGAAACATAAAAGATACCCTGGCTTTTCGCATTCGTGACGCGTGGAAGAAGGCCATTGTTGGGCGTAGAAGCCAAGAAGCGCAGCATTTATGAGGAAGTCGGACACTGTTCGGCAGGTACATGGAACTTAAAGGGAGAACCCGCCTTGCAACACCGAAGACTATATATGCGCTGGACTTATCGTCATTGAAGCCTGATTCGGGGGCTACTGAGGGAGTCCTGGACTAGGGGTGTCCGGACAGCCGGACTATCATCGTCCGCCGGACTCCAAGACTACGAAGATACAAGATTGAAGACTCTGTCCCGTGTCCGGATGGAGCTCTCCTTGGCGTGGAAGGCAAGCTTGGCGATACGGATATGTAGATCTCCTACCATTGTAACCGACTCTGTGTAACCCTAGCCCTCTCCGGTGTCTATATAAACCGGAGGGCTTTAGTCCGTAGGAAACAACATACATTACAACAATCATACCATAGGCTAGCTTCTAGGGTTTAGCCTCCTTGATCTCGTGGTAGATCCACTCTTGTACTACCCATATCATCAATATTAATCGAGCAGGACGTAGGGTTTTACCTCCATCAAGAGGGCCGAACCTGGGTAAAACATCGTGTCCCTTGTCTCCTGTTACCATCTGCCTAGACGCACAGTTCGGGACCCCCTACCCGAGATCCGCCGGTTTTGACACCGACAGCATTGCATAAATTTATCGGTGGCATTAGACTGAGAGCGGCATTAGTTAAATGTGACATCACTTTAGCAATAGCATTGCTTGACTTGACTGCTGGCGTTATACTAACATCCAAAAAGTGGCAATAAGAGCATGGGAGGCCCATTCGGACAGCGGGCGCACTAGTACGATGTACCTCCACGAACGCAGAGTGATGAGGGAGGTATGGTTGCCCAGAGCAACAAATATCCATGCAGCATATGTGGATTACGTCGCATTTTTGTTCTCTTTAGCCACCTTTTTCCTATGTGAGGACAACAAACCGATCGACCTGGTCATTCTCTATTGCGTTGTCATGCCTTTCTACCCTTCTTCAACCAAGAGACACGAGACTCGTTCCTTAGCTATTTATTTTCCCCTTTTCAACCTAGATGCGGGTTCGATGCCTACTCTCTTGGACAGTACAGTCTCCCTTCCTTTCCTTATTCAACCCAGACATGGATTAGTCTGCATGAAGCAGGGTTTCCTTTAATAGTGCAAATTATGGTTATCGTTTGCGTGGCCAGGAGAGCAGAGGATAACAAATTGGGAAGATGGTGGAGTGGAAAAAGATCCACATGCAACGACATGGCAGATGGGGCAATAGAACCAGGGTATGGTTCTAAAAGAGGTAGCATACCTGAGGGTCGGCGGGAAGTGGCTTCGCTCGTGGTCGTCGTCCTACGCACACACTACGGCAGCGAGCTTGGGGACGGAGGCCATCCCGCGCGGGCGCTAGGTCTGAGAGGATGGCCTTGTCGTCAGTGCGTGACCTCGCTCACCGACGACGAGTGTGTCAACGCTGCACGTCCTTTTCTTCCCCGGCGGATCTGTGACCACCGGTGAGGAGGGAGAGAGAGGCCGTCTTTTTTAGATTTGGAGAGAGGGTGATAGTTTGAGAAGCAATTGGGCAGCCCTTAGCAAGAAAGCGCTGAAGCTCCAGCCTATATATCTTTTTTATACTACTAGTACTGGAGGTGGAGTAGTGGTAGAGTAGTTTATATTTTCTCTGCGTATAGTACCAGTTAGTCGTGCTTCAAAAATGAACGGCACGCCATTAAAAAAAATAAAGGTTGATAACTAATGCGGCACCTCAGGCCAACGCGGCCAGATCGCACTTTGCACGAGAAATTACACACCATGTTTCGTTGACATGTGGTCCCATTCCAACATATCAGTGAGACGACGGCGAGTCCTTTTCTACTAGTATTTCCGAACGGACGTGTAGGCCGGGGTGCCTCTTCGTGAACCGTGGCAAACTGGCAACCGTCCACCGACTCTTCGCCTTTCCCTCTCGATTTGGAACTGTTGTCGCACACTCTTCCTCTCGCTCCTCCATTTTCCTTCAGCCCTTCACCCTTTCTTCTGCCATTGTTCGATCGTCTTCTCCATGGAGGGAACAGGCCGGAAACGACCCCGTTATTCTTTCCCCGATCTGAAAGATGACATGGTGGAGGAACTCATTGATCGGTGCAACGTCATCACCTCAGCTAGCATGGCAGGTTCGTTCAAGACCATTCTTGACTCAACTAATAACATCATTACAAGGAACCCAAGAGTCAAGGAGCGGTTTGATCTCCCCTATCTTCTTCGCCGTGACCCTGATGACTGGCGCGGGGACGACGGAGGCCTCGCCTTGTGCAAGTTGATGCCACTTGATAATGATACGTATGATGTTAAGGCCATCGCTTGAGGGTAAGGCTTAGGCAGGCGCAACTGGAGATTGGGTTGTTTATATTGGGTCCAACTGCGAATGGGAACTTGTGAATGTGTACACTCGTGGCCGGGTAACACTTCCAAAAATCTCAGCAGACTGCCCAGACGTTGAGCACACCGGTATTGTACGCACGTTCAAATACGATCATGGTGACTGTGTTCTACGGAAGATATCAATTTGTCGAGTTCCCAACCGCTCTTGGGATTACAAGAACTATGAAGTTGTTGCTATCTTCGAAAAGCTTTTTTGCCATCCTTCGTGGTTCGACTGGATGGATATTGCTCAAAAATCAGTTTCTGTACACGGATGAGTACTGTGATGCAATTCAATACGAGGGCCTTGTGTTTGCTTCCACCACTCATGGCACTGTTTTTGCATGGGATCCTCGTAGTTTCGGTACGTTTGTCTTCCACTGTAATTATAATTGTTTCATCCACATGCATGCGGGTTAGCAAGTTTCCCTTTACTAATTAACCTTCTTCTTGTGTTTCCAAGGTCCTTTGAACATTCCACCACCTATACTTGAAAAGTTTTATAACCAAGGGGAGATGACGATGGTGACGATCACGGGCATGAGGACGAGCAGCGCCCATATAATCTGTGGCGCCTGGCAACTAATTCCGATGGATCACCTCTTCTTGTGTGTATACAGCCCACTGATGATGTTACTACTAAGGAAGTAGGTGTAGTCTCCCATGGTCGCACTCTCCGGACCTATTCCAACACCCGTTGCATGGTATTCAGGATGGATACTAGTGTGCTAGTGCCAACACCTTCTCCTTGGTACATAATTGATAGTCTTGGAGAAAACTCGCTCTTCCTTGGACAAAACTATCCAATGATGGTGAAAGGCGATCCAACTGCTGTTGACACAACGTTACTACCATTTATGAGAAGCAACTGTGTCTATACCTCGGACATTTGGGTGGTTCCCTACCCTGGTACTGATATAGTAGGCCGCTTCAGCCTGGATGATTAGTCCTGCGTTGGTCTCGAGATCGACAATGGATGGCCCATCCCAGAAAATCACTTGTGGTTCAAAGCAGGTGTTTCCAACACCGAGGAATGGTTGAGTTGAAGTTCATTTCATTGCTTGTTATTTGTTGTGTGATGAAAACTTTAGTATTTATAATGTATCCTTGTTGTCGATGTGGGTTGATGACCTGTTGTATGTAATAAAATGATATGCCTGTGATAAACTTACTAAATTTATGAATGGCTTTCGAGTCGCTTCCCTTAGTGAGTGGTGCGACGAGGCAATTTTTTTTCCGAATACATAATTGTACGTGCATTGCAACAGGTTATCGGATGAGGCCAATCAACAATAGTAGTACACTATTTGTACTAGCTTCACATGCTTCGTGCATCGGGCGCGTGTTTTTACTGTAGCCATATGTTAATGTGTTCGTTGTACGTAACCAGCACCTCGAATCCTCGATACTAGTACTATGTAAGTAGTAGGAGTAGTAGAGTGGCATGGGCCAGAACAAGCATTCACGTCCAGGAGTACGGCACACGCCACCACCACGACATCCATCTAACACCATATTTCTTGGAGTCCGTGCTAGAGCAATCTCTTCAACCTCATCGTCTCTAATTTCAGCCATCGCGCGCGGCGGGCGAGGTGGGGGTTTGCTGATAATCGGTTTCCTCACCTGTGGTCCCACTTGTAAGGCCTACTCCAATGCACGACCCCAAACGGACCTCCGTTTTGCACGAACTCCAATGATAATTTTGACTAGAAAAGCAAGACCAAAGAAAACAAGAACCACAAGAATACATTTTACTACTCCAGAAGATATCCAACTTCCATAACTGCTCCTATAAGTTGGATTAGTGCCTTCTCGATGCATTCATTGTTGATCTGCGGAGGCTCGATCTTGCGTGCTTCTTTCTTCTTCAAGTGTAAAGAAGTAGATGTTGCTTCCTCGAATCTAGTCTCATGTCTAGCCTCTATTCTAGTAGGAGTATCAACAAGTGCACTAGTCTCATCTCTAGCCTCTATGCTAGCTAAAAGTGCTAGAACATCTACTAAATTGCGCTCTATCAATATATCGATGTACTCTTCTTCCCAATACAAAAACTTGCATCCATTCTACTCCCTCCGTTCCACAATACATGCCTTCTATTTGTCAAAATATAGATGTATCTAGACATGTTTTAGTATATAGGTACATCCATTTTTTGACAAATGGAAGTCAAGTATTTTGGAACAGAGGGAGTACACAATAAAATTGTTAGCACAACTAGTCTAAACCGAGAGCACAACCGAAGATTTGGTCGGGTTCTTCCTCCTTTTGCCGACACGTGGAACATCCAGCATCTAGGTCGTGTCATGCAAGAAAATAGAGTGGTAGTTGAAGCCACGTGATGTGCATCTTGGGTTAAACTGTAAATAGAATCTTACTACTCTTGAGTAACTCCAAAAGCGGCCACCGAAGATCTTTATTGGATTAGTTTTTCATCACCAGCACGTCGAGGTGAAAGATGTGCAGGTTCAGTGGGTCCTCTTGCGTTTTCACTGACATGTGGGACCGCATGTGAGCAAACAGACGATGGGCTCGCGCGTCCGCTGGCTGGCGGAGAAGAGAGATAGAGGAGAGCTAAGCACGGACTCCAGGAAATTTGTTCTACGTACCTCGATATAGACTCAATATAGTGGGGTGGCATGGGCCATAACTAGCATTCACGTCTAGAAGTACGGCACACGCCACCCACACGAGTCCCATCCGACACCAATTTTCTTGGAGTCCCTGCTACAACCATCTCTTCTCCCTCCTGTTTCTCAGCCATCACGCGGTGGGCAGGGTGGGGGTTTGCCGATAGTCGGTTTGCTCAACTGCGGTCCCACTTGTAAGTGAAAATGCAACACCGCACGCATTCCCCCTTGAGCGGCGTGCCAGACCAACCTTTTGGTGTTCGACACGAACACGACAGGCTTTTCCTTTTGAACTCATAACTGACAAAATTTGGTTCTGCTCCATGGCGCGACCGATAGATAGAAAATAACTATTTTGCCTAGAGTAATGAGATGTTTGGTTCTGGCGCCGTTCATGCGTGGAGTACGTACGAAAATTATGAAGTTGACGCAGAAGGTAAGATAATTACTAGTAGTACCATACACTACTACATGGATTTGACGAAAAGATAAAAATACATACAGATCCATCAACGACATCCTCGTGCCCTAGTGCGTCGGGTCACCAACCGACGTGTGAGGAGGAGCAGCGTTGGCGGCGAGCTCAACGTGCTTCTGAACAATACCGTCCAAGGTTACCCTGCGGTCCAAGAAGGCCAACGTCCTATCGTCCTCCTCTTGCATGTAGTAGTCCTTGTGGATGATTTGCGCGTAGATGTGGGTGGTTATGTCGATGGTGTCTTGCTGCGCCAGGCGCTGCGTGGCGAGCGCGACCTCGAGGTGGACATTCTCCGGCATGACGGCGGGCAGTCGCAGGGCCACCAATGCGTCGAAGAGATTGTCACCATATTGGCTATTGAGGATGGCGGGCATCACAGAGCCCGGGCACGTTGGCTGGAGGTGTACGTCAAAGCCGTTCGCGAGCTTCTTGACGACGGTGAACTTGTCGAGGAAATCGACGAGGACCTCGTCGAACCAGGAGACGAAGCTGTCGTCCAAGCGGCCCCTCACCCTGGCGGCCTCAAGCAATACCTGGAGACGTTCCTCGGTGCAGGGCCACAGGCCGGCGTCATGGACCATCTGGCACAGCTGGCTGATGCTCGCGCTCATCGCCTCCATGGGTCTAGCTTAGCTTCTAGTCAACTGATCTTGCGATTCGAGTGATCACACTTGCCCTTGGTTAGCGTTCATAGGTGTGTAGGATTTCGTACTACTCCTCGGCCCTCTACTGCACCTGCCTTTGGCTGTATGATAGGTGGGTTAGCCACCCCTTGGGCCCACGTGTCATTCACCCAAATGCAGTTGCAGTAAGTCAATGAAGCTGCGTCCCCCTCCGTGCCGGTGCAGTATAGTCATCTCACCGAACCTCTAGTTGGGGCCAAACGAGAGAAGTTTGATGTTTACTAGTTTATTGGTCCCCTTTGCATTTTGTGCCAAGTTTTGACCTTTGATTTAACTAATAAAATGTTAATGCATGTAAAAAAAATGTTGTGTAAGTCACCTTATGAAAACCAAATAATCCCAAAACACTTAGGCACGGTGCATTAACTCCCTCCTTGTTTCTTATTTTGTGACATATCAACCAATGAGAGATGTACCCCTCAAAAAAAACAATGAGAGATGTGGGTCGTGCATGCTTTCAATGACTTGATACTACCAAACATGACATGTAGTGTTTAGTTCATTGCATGTAATCCTATTAGTTAGCAAAAAGACATTAAGTTCTCTCGCCGATAGGAATAAAACAATACACCATGTATTTATTTACAGAGGGAGTAGTACATTTTTTGTGACATGCATTACTAGATATTGCTAGTCAAATACTAAAATCCAGATGGACGTGGTAGTACTCCTAAATCCAGACAGTGGTGCTACTAGTACTAGTAGTAGTACTACCAATGTAGTAGGAGTACTAGCACTATACTACCCGTTGGTCAAATTATTATGTGCTTCTCCTCAAAGTGAAGTGACAAGACCCTGCGCCGGAGATGACACCTGAGTATAGGCGCCGTGTTAGGTATACCATAGTCAGCCTCACAGTCTGCAGTCACTATCATCATGGCTGTAGAGCTAGCCTGCTTACAACTAGCCCTGTTCGACATAATTTCCCGTGCATAGATGCCTGTGCATTGCACGGAACACCAACATTGGGGGTGGACGGTGCTGGCAGCGGCCATCGCGCCAGATTTTTCCACGGCCTTCTAGATGTGGTGGGGAGGAGATAAGGCTGATTGTGAGAGACAAGGAGTTGTTTGTAAATAGGGAACAAGTGCGGGCATCTTTTTGCAAAAATGGAGAAGTTTGGTTTGTATGCGTCAGATCTAGATCCGACGGCTATTGGTAAAAGATGGGAGGCACAACATCATCACCAACTCAGGACCTGTTTGATTCGCAGGATTTTGAAAACGCAGGAATAGGACACGGCAATATTACAAGTTTCAAACTGGTATTACAAATGTTAGGAGTAATGTTGCACCTACGAAGAGGGAATTACTAGGAAGTTTACGTAAGAACTTTCGTTACTTTAGGTGGATGCAGCATTACTGTACAAACTAAAATCCACCGCCCTGACAAGTCACTAATGGGCAAATAAGTTTTCGAGTCTCTGGCCACTTGATGTTTCAAAAACAAATTCAGCTTCTGCGGAGACTTTTTCATTTAGGCTTAGACGCTTGCGGTGATCAGCACACCATTCATTGTTGCGCCAGAGAATGCCAAACCTCATTACCTTGAGCACACTTGCCTCCAGAACAAAGAACCTAGCCAATTTAATCTCAGATGTGCTGCCTCGGTAGTTGATCAAATCAATTTCTGTAAGATGGAGATCAAGGCATTCGATGAGATTGTTATAGTGCAGCACATTTTTCACTTTTGGGTCTTTTTTTATCTGCAAAAAGAAGAGAATATATTAGAGCAGTTGGCTGTATAAGATTGCCGTGTCATCAAGAGGCACCAATATCATTCGCTCATATGATAGGGTTGGATGGCTAGTGATATTTCTTCACTCTCTCTCTCTCTCTCCCTCTCCCTCTCTCTCTCTCTCTCTTTCTATTTCCTCTCATTTAACTAGGAGCATGTGAAGAGCTTGGGCATTTGTTGCCTTCCACTATGTGGCCGATGCCATATTTCACAAAAGTATGCCACATAATACGCATCAATGTCAAATCAAAAGATTTTGGCACCGCTCTCGCGATGTGAGAGAGTTGGCACTGCTGTGCACACAGACCCACATGTATAAACAAATCAATCAAACCAACCACACCAGCCTCTCACTCTACCAAACAAGTGTTTTTTTATTGCCTCAGTCCTCTCTCTCTCCCACGCAGTGTTTTTTCATTGCATGAGTTAATTTGGCACCGAAGCAAAGTAGGTGATCCAGATTGGGGCACCAGGTGAGCAATGGAGGGGCATCGATGACAAATGCATCACAAGTGAATTTGGCACGTGTTTTGGCCTACATAGCCCACTTTTGTACTCCCTCCGTCCCAAAATTCTTGTCTTAAGTTTGTCTAAATACGGATGTATCTAGTTACATTTTAGTGTTAGATACATCCATATCTAAACAAATGTAAGACAAGAATTTTGGGACGGAGGGAATACTACCTCGTATTTAGTATAAAAATTTGACCATAGATTTACCTAAGAAAATGCCAATGCATGTCACTAAAAATTACACCATTTGAAATTATGTTCAAATACGAATCCAACAATATAGTTCTTAGTGACATGCATTAACATTTTGTCAGTTAAATCTATGGTCAAATTTTGATACTACAAAATTGGAAGAGTAAACCAGGACGGAGGTAGTACTTGCTCTTAGGGTAACCATAGAGTTACTGGAGTAGTCTAAGTTACTTTACACTATGACTAGCCTAGGCTACTATAGTAGTGCAGCATAAAAACGATGCAGGTGGTCACATGAGAAAAAATACTAAAAACATTTCTTTCGATGCAGTGCGTAGATGCAGTTTTGAACACTACACTTGTCATCGTAATTTGGGAAAATTACGAACAAATTGAGCTACGTTGTGATTACCGTTTACTAATAGGAAAGAAGTTTCACCTCGATGAGTAGCTTCTCCGTGCACGGAAAGCATGTAAGGAATCCAACAACTTGATCCAGATTGGGGCTGATACGTCTCCGTCGTATCTACTTTTCCAAACCCTTTTGCCCTTGTTTTGGACTCTAACTTGTATGATTTGAATGGAACTAACCCGGACTGACACTGTTTTTAGCAGAATTGCCATGGTGTTGTTTTATGTGCAGAAAATAAAAGTTCTCGGAATGACCTGAAACTCCACGGAACACCTTAGAAAAAATAAAGAAAAATTGTCGCCAAAGATGAAGGCCAGGGGGCCCACACCCTGTCCACGAGGGTGGGGGGCGCGCCCCCTGGGCGCGCCCCCCTACCTCGTGGGCCCCCTGGTGGCCCTCCGACGCCAACTCCAACTCCATATATTGGCTTTCGGGGAGAAAAAATAAGAGAGAAGAAATCATCATGTTTTACGATACGGAGCCGCCGCCAAGCCCAAATCTCTCTCCGGAGGGCTGATCTGGAGTCTGTTCGGGGCTCCGGAGAGGGGGATTCATCGCCATCGTCATCATCAATCATCCTCCATCACCAATTTCATGATGCTCACCGCCGTGCGTGAGTAATTGCATCGTAGGCTTGCTGGACGGTGATGGGTTGGATGAGATTTATCATGTAATCGAGTTAGTTTTGTTATATTTGGAGGTTCTGAATTTCCTCTCCCTACTGGCAAGAAAAAGTATGATATTCTTATTGCTGGGGATTTTCATAACCCCGTTGAGGTAACTTAGTGTTATTCGAAATTTCTCCGGTTTCGTGATTATTCGGAATGAGTTTGTTAACAAGACTTGATCAACCTTGTTAGTGGGTTCATTTTGATGATCACGAGATGGATGAAACTAGAAGCACAACCTTCTGTACCCTCTTTATATTTTTTGTTATTTAGTAGAAATAAAGTAAAATATATATATTTTCTGTCTATTTCCTGACTTATCCGTGCAATATAAAAATATCCCAAAAATAAAAGTCCTCAGAATGCCATGCCAATTTAATATGATTTTTTCGGGAATATTTGAGAATTTACTGTGCAAAAATTACCACGGGGGGAGCTGCCACTTGGCCATGAGGGTGGAGGGCGTGCCCTACCCCCATGGGCGCGCCCCCTGCCTCGTGGGCCCACGGTGGCCCTCCTCCACTTATCCCTGCACCCATCTTCTTCCTCTGCCTCACACAAACACGAAAAACCAACTCAAGCACGAGTTCCAGCCCCCGTTGCTATGATTTTCGATCTCCTTGCTCAAAGCACCTCTCGCAAAACTGCTTGGGGAGATTGTTCCTTGGTATGTGACTCCTCCATTGGTCCAATCAGTTTTTGTTCTAGTGCTTTCTTCATTGCAAATTTGTGCTGCATAGGTGACCATGTTCTTGAGCTTGCAAGTCAAATTTATATGGTTCCAAGTAGTTCCAATGCTTTATATAGGCTCTAGGCACTTATGGGAGTTGTTGCTATCAATTTTATTGAAGTTGGTTCACTTTTATTTGAAGTTACTAAAAATTTTAGATTGTTTCAAAAATAATG
This sequence comes from Triticum aestivum, assembly GCF_018294505.1. Taxonomy (NCBI): domain Eukaryota; kingdom Viridiplantae; phylum Streptophyta; class Magnoliopsida; order Poales; family Poaceae; genus Triticum; species Triticum aestivum. The sequence continues at coordinate 259,810,477 of NC_057801.1, read as the reverse complement.
ACGAAATTTTTGAGGGGCTCGTCGAGCCGAAGCTCCAAGGAAAAACAAAAGGAAGAAGAGCAGAAGCCCAAATTTAATTTGCCTCGCACCGCGGAGGTCCGGCCATGTGAATGGCCTTCCGATGACTTCTTGAGGAGAGCCGGGATTTATGAAGATTTCTATTTATTGATTGAGAATGCTGGCCTCACCATCTTCCTCCACGACCAACGTCATCAGTATCTCTTACTCACAAATACTTTTGTGCAAAACTTCTACTTTTTCCCTAAGAAATCACCTCCGACAGTAGAGTTTCATTTATATGACGTTGTTAAAGAGTTGACATTATCTGAATTCTGCGAGGTTTGCAGAATACCCTTTGAGGGCACCTTAGATGAACCCCACCGTAACGAAGTAGAAGCTTTTATTAACACTATCACTGTGGGAGAAACCAGGAAGGTTTCTGATGCAAGGATCACTAGCATACATTTTCCTGTTTTACGTTACTTTGCCTTATTTGCTAGTCGTTGCTTGATTGGACGCGGGAACTGTGGGAACCTTAGTATTCCTGATATTATTATTTTGCTCCATGGTTTATACCGCAATAACTCTGTTAGTATGGGTGGAATTGTTGCTAGACGGTTAAGTCTGAACTGTACTAAGGGCCCCATCTTTGGAGGCATTTACGCTTCACGCCTAGCTGAACATTTTGAAATACCTATTAGGCATGAGGAGAAAGAAGAAACATCGCTGCCCCGTGTTTATTTAGATTATAAGAGTATGATAGCGCATGATTTTCTTGTTAAGAGTCGCGAAGGGGAGCTCAAATATAAATTATACTTTGATAAACATCACCCTGAGACTATTACTTTGCCTGCTCCTTCTTTGTTTAACTTGTCTGCAGAACCTCACATCGTTCCATGGTCGCCTGTTCAAGCCTATCGGAATCCTGCACCAGCCCCGGAACCGGAACCACAAGATGAGCCTCCACGACTATCTGTTTATTCTTGGGATCCAGAGGAGGCTGCTAGCCAGTGGCAGTCAGAGTCTTCTTCGTCGCAGTACGACCCCAGCTTCACCTACGGGTATCCGCCAGGCTATCCCTGGCAATAGACCAACTTAGGCCAAAAGCCTAAGCTTGGGGGAGTACGTATTTCCCACAGACATTACATTTATGTTCACACACACTCATTGCTAGATGTCGGTGCGCATACTTTTTCACTGTAATATCCATGCTAGTTTAATTTCTTTTTCTGCTTTCTTCTTGTGTGTTTGTTAAACTTTAAGAAAAAAACAAAAATAATTTAGTAGTAGTTTACTTCTTTGCTTGTAGTAGAAATTAAAATGAAAAAACCCAAAAATATTTCCCGTTCTTATTTTGCTTATTGGGAGCTTTCCCGTGTAAATAGTTTTTATTTCTTTCCCTTTCTTTAGGGGTCGAGAAGACCATATTGAAATGCTTAGTGGCTCTTACATGCATGATTGTTTATTTAACTTAGAGTCCATATTACATGTCTTCTCTCTTGAGTTGAATGCTTGCAGATTCCAGCTTAGTCCAATGCACGCGCACTCTTATTATTATACACACCGTTCGGTCGTGCGAGTGAAAGGCAATAATGATGATATATGATGGACTTATTGGGATGAGAAAAGCTGGTATGAACTCGACCTCTCTTGTTTTTGTAAATATGATGATTCATCGTTCTTGAGTCAGCTATTATGAAGTAAACATATTTGCAATGACATTTAGGGATTATAGTTGCTTGTGCCATGCTTGATTAGCTATGAGTTATAATGGTTTACCTTGCGTGCAAACATGCTATTAGAATGATTATGATGTGGTATGATGGGATGGTATCCTCCTTTATATAAATTGAGTGACTAGACTTGGCACATGTTCACGCATGTGGTTGAATCAAATCAACATAGCCTTCATGATATTTATGTTCATGGTGGATTATATCCTACTCATGCTTGTATTCGGTGTAAATTAATTTTGATGCATGTTTACGACTGTTGTCGCTCTCTCAGTTGGTCGCTTCCCAGTCTTTTGCTAGCCTTCACCTGTACTAAGCGGGAATACTGCTTGTGCATCCAAACTCCTTAAACCCCAAAGTTATTCCATATGAGTCCACTATACCTACCTATATGCGGTATTTACTTGTCGTTCCAAGTAAATTTGTATGTGCCAAACTCTAAACCTTCAAATAAACATTCTGTTTTGCATGCTCGAATAACTCATATGTTAACTAGAGCTGCCCTTATCTTCCGTGTTAGGCGGGTTATTCTCAAGAGGAGTGGACTCCGCTCCTCATTCACGAGAAAATAGCTGGTATCCGGGATGCCCAGTCCCATGCTTCATGCAAACTAAATCAAAATAACTTCAAACAAAACTCCCCTTGGGACCCGTTGAATGTTGGTGGCACTCGTTGTTTCGAGCAAGCCATGGATTGATGCTTGTGGAGGAAGGGGGGTATAAACTTTACCATTCTGTTTGGGAACCGCCTATAATCTGTTTAGCATGGAAGATATCATCGTCTTTTAGCTGTTATGTTAACAATGAAAGTATGCCGCTCAAAATATAATTTATCTCTATTTCAAAACCGAGCTCTGGCACCTCTACAAATCCCTGCTTCCCTCTGCGAAGGGCCTATCTATTTACTTTCATGTTGAGTCATCACCCTTCTTATTAAAAAGCACCCGCTGGAGAGCACACTGTCGTTTGCATTCATTATTATTGGTTTATATTGGGTATGACTTGACTGGATCTCTTTTACCATGAATTACAATGTTTAGTCAGTCCTTGATCTTTAAAGGTGATCTGCATTTATGTTTTGCGGTCTCAGAAAGGGCTAGCAAGATACTATTTTGTTACATCATGTTATGATTATTTTGAGAAAGTGTTGTCATCCGAGTTTTATTATTATAGCTCGCTAGCTGATTATGTTATTGATATGAGTAATTGTGAGACCTACGTGTTATTGTGAGTACGGTTAGTTCATAATAATTGCTGAAACTTGAATGCTGACTTTTCATGTTTACAACAACAAGAGCAAACAGAGTTTGTAAAAGTTTTTCTTTTTCTCTTTCAGTTCGTCAACTGAATTGCTTGAGGACAAGCAAGGGTTTAAGCTTGGGGGAGTTTATACGTCTCCGTCGTATCTACTTTTCCAAACACTTTTGCCCTTGTTTTGGACTCTAACTTGTATGATTTGAATGGAACTAACCCGAACTGACGCTGTTTTTAGCAGAATTGCCATGGTGTTGTTTTATGTGCAGAAAATAAAAGTTCCTGGAATGACCTGAAACTCCACGGAACACCTTAGAAAAATAAAGAAAAATCGTCGCCAAAGATGAAGGCCAGGGGGCCCACACCCTATCCACGAGGGTGGGGGCGCCCCCTGGACGCGCCCCCCACCTCGTGGGCCCCCTGGTGGCCCTCCGACGCCAACTCCAACTCCATATATTGGCTTTCAGGGAGAAAAAAATAAGAGAAAAGAAATCATCGCGTTTTACGATATGGAGTCGCCGCCAAGCCCTAATCTCTCTCGGGATGGCTGATCTGGAGTCCGTTAGGGGCTCCGGAGAGGGTGATTCATCGCCGTCGTCATCATCAACCATCCTCCATCACCAATTTCATGATGCTCACCGCCATGCGTGAGTAATTGCATCGTAGGCTCGCTGGACGGTGATGGGTTGGATGAGATTGATATTGCTATGACTTTGCTATGCTTAATGCTTGTCACTAGGGCCCGAGTGCCATGATTTCATATCTGAACCTATTATGTTTTCATGAATATATGTGAGTTATTGATCCTATCTTGCAAGTCTATAGTCACCTACTATGTGTTATGATCCGACAACCCCGAAGTGACAATAATCGGGACCACTCCCGGTGATGACCATAGTTTGAGGAGTTCATGTATTCACTATGTGCTAATGCTTTGTTCCGGTTCTCTATTAAAAGGAGGCCTTAATATCCCTTAGTTTCCAATAGGACCCCGCTGCCACGGGAGGGTAGGACAAAAGATGTCATGCAAGTTCTTTTCCATAAGCACATATGACTATATACGGAATACATGCCTACATTACATTGATGAACTGGAGCTAGTTCTGTGTCACTCTATGTTACGACTGTTACATGACGAACCGCATCCGACATAATTATCCATTGCTAATCCGGTGCCTACGAGTTTTCCATATACTGGTTCTTGCTTATTTACTTTTCCGTTGCTACTGTTACAATCACTACAAAATACCAAAAACATTACTTTTGCTGTCTTTACTTTTGTTACCGTTACCACTACTATCATATTACTTTGCTACTAAACACTTTGCTGCAGATACTAAGTTTCCAGGTGTGGTTGAATTGACAACTCAGCTGCTAATACTTGAGAATATTCTTTGGCTCCCCTTGTGTCGAATCAACAAATTTGGGTTGAATACTCTACCCTTGAAAACTGTTGTGATCCCCTATACTTGTGGGTTATTAGGGGCTGATAGATTTTAGTGCCAAGATCTTCATTGTGCGCATGGACTGGGTCAAGCTTGTGGGAATCATTTTCTGGAAGACGGTCATAAATGCATCAAGAAGAAATTTAAAAATGTGAATTTCAAGAAGACGGAGAAGAAGATGAGTGATGTACCTGAACTATTACGGATCCAATAAAGAGTTTGGAGAATTTGGCAGACGAGTACACCAACACTGTCAATTTCGGCGTGTCAATGACCCTGATTTTTGTTGGACCTTCTAGATCCGATACAAGAAATCTCTCAAGGAAAGGCGATTCCCAATGACCATAACGTGGAACAGCTGGAGTGGTCTCTTCCCAATTGATGTCTTGTTGCGGGGCCAGCAAGACATATAAATCCATTGAAGATTCGTCGAGGCGATGTGGAGGCTAATGAACCCGTGGATCTGCTCAAGACGAAGGTACTCGACCGCAGTACAGCTACGGAGCAGGTGCTCCATAGCCTTCTTCGAGATGACAACGTCGAAGAGGTCGAGCTGCTTGAGTTGAGGGAGAAGAAGGGCGGGCGCGACATTAATCTGGGGAAGATAGCAGGAGCTGAAGCTGGCGCGGCGCAGCGTTGGCGTGAGGCGGAGCGCGGACGGCGGCAGAGAGCGACATCGTCCAGCTTCAAAGTTGAGCTCCTCGAGCTGATATACGGCGGGGGATAAGAACCACTCGTCGAACTTGGATTGGACCTTGCAGTTGGTAATGAACATGCGGATGTCAAGGCGTCTGGCTGGCCCAGGGTGCGATGAAAGGATCTTGGATACTGCGGCCATGCGTTTGCAATCCCCATCGCAGAGGCAGCTGTCGATGGCGAGGTTGAGGGGGACGCGACGCCAGAGGGGGTGCCACCGCTGGCAGAGTAGTGCGGTCCGCACGGTAGATTTTGTGGGGAGGAGGCCGATGATGACGAGCAGCATGTCATCGAGGAGGCTGCTGATGAAGACCAGGCTCGCCGGATGCGGTTTTGCCTCGAGCCGTCTCTGCTTGTTGGCTGCCTCGCCGTCCATCTCAACCGGTGGCGACGCCGGTGTACACGTGTGCTGGTGTGTGTTGTCTGCTGGGTGTGCGCGAGTGCGTCCTTCTGTGCATGCCGCCGTGTAGTGGTGAATTGTGCGCGAGTGCGTCCTTCACACGCAAGAAGTTTGTCCTCAATGCGCCCTCTACTTACTAGCATGTGCGGTGCTACCCCGAGTGGTTTCAACTTTGTTTACTTCACCGCGTGTCAGATGGGCCTCTAGTTTACTTATTTTCACCCACTGCCACATGGGCCAGCACACGAAGATACAGAACACGAGCTGACAAGGCAGCATGTGGACTGGTTGACCGGTCAACTAAACAATATACGGAGCTATACGCTGGCACAATGAGCGTATAGTCCATCGGTATAGAGGTGCGAGTGAGAGGGGAGGCCCGTGAGAGATAGCATAGAGAGAGAGAGAGAAAGAGCTACTCCTTCCGTTCGATAATGTAGTTACAACATTTTTTTTAAAGTCAAACTTTTGAAACTTTGACCAAGTTTATAAAGAAATTACTTATATCTACAATACCAAAGATAAATGATAGTATGAAGTAAGTACATTTTGTGATGAATCTAATGATCGTTCCAGATGTAAATGTTTTTCTCCACATATACCTGGTCAAACTTTTCCGAGGTTTGACTTTTCAAAACATCCATATGCTTATGGACGTGACAGAGTCCCTAACTAGAGAGAGAGTGAGAGAGAGAGAGAGAAATAGAAAGAGTGAGTGAAAAAAGTGTGTGTGCGTGTGTGAAAGAGACATGGACAACACACGACAAAAGTAGAGAAAAAGCATGCGTGTCTTATGCAAACATATCACACATGCATCTTTGACAACGGAGGCAAGGTGAGGAGATAGTGTGTGGTTGTTTGGAACCGAGAGAGCAAGACCCCTATCACGTGGCCAAGAGGGGTCTGACAAATAAGGGAGAGAGGTCGAGAGAGACGTACTGAGAAAATGCAGACATGGGGAGGAGAGAGTGTATGTTTGTCATAGAGAGATCCCCTGGAGATCGTGATGGGACTACATGGGTGGGAGATCGAGTGACAAGGTGTGTGCGTGATAGAAGATGCCCCGAGAGATATCGAGGTAGACATATTGATGGAAGGAGACAATACGTGTGTTCCTGATGGCTAGTAAGAGATAATCATACTTAGGAGCGGGGGAGTGCTTGCACCTATGATGGAGTGAGGGATTATGGTACTTAGGGGGGTGCGTGTCACATGGAGAGAGAACAAGGGCGGAGAGTGTTGGATGGGTCTATATGTATAGCGCGAGCGAGACATGTGTATGTGTGAAACATGGAGATATAAGGTCAGTTTGGCTTGCGTCCTGAGCATCTTTTGCCTGGCCTGGGGTTGTGGTTGGATTTCATGCACGCTTGTTTGGTTGCTACCCTGTGAAAAAGAAAGCCCGCCTGGCCTGGATTTCCTGGCACTTTAATTAGCCTGGCTGGACTCCAGACACTGCATGTAGCCAGGCCCAGGCGACCGAGTTCGAACGCCTGGATGTGCCTGGTCATGCGGCCACGAGGCTAACAGCAACCTGGATGGATATTAGCATTAAATAATTGCTGCATGGATTGATTGATGGGACGTTGATGCTTTTCCTGGTCCAGGCACGAACCAAACGCTTCAGCACCACACAAGCCTGGCCAGGCAGAAATATTTTACATCTCACGTCCACACCAGGCATTACTGGCCATCAAGGCATGAGGGTCAGGTCACGAACCAAACAGACCAATAAAGTTTGAGAGAGATTTAGGAGCCCCGATAAGGTTGAGTGGTGCGTCAGATAGCTGAGAGGGGGAAAGAGATATTCCATCCGCTCGATAATGCAGTGCATGTAAATTTTTTAGAAGTCAAACTTTGGAAACTTTGATCAGGTTTACGCAAATGTTATTTATATCTACAATACCAAAGATACATCATACAAAACTACATCTCATGGTGAATGTAATGGTATATGTTTGCCGTTCTAGATGTAATTTTTTTCTCCATGTACATGGTCAAACTTTGTGATGTTTGACTTTTCAATAAATCTATATGCTATGGACCGAGTAGAGTGCCTAAGTCGAGACAGATCAAGTGCGTGTGAAGGAGAATGAGTAAGTGTGCAAAAAGAGTATGTGTGTGAAAGAGAAAGTGACAACAAATGATAAATTAGAGAGAGAGTGTGTTTTTTCGTTTCTTATGCGAACATATCACGCATGCATCTCCGAGATAGAAAAGCGAGGTGAGGAGATACACGAAGATAGCTAGTGTGTGATTGTTTGCAATGGAGAGAGACACCCCTGTAGCACATGTCCAACAGAGGTCTGGCCAACAAGGAACAAAGGTCGAGAGGGACACATGGAGGACATGGACGCATGGGGAGGGAGAGAGGGTGTGTTTGTGATAGAGAGATCCCCTCGAGATCGTGAGGGGACTATATTGGTGGGAGATCGAGGGAGGTGCATGCGCGATAGAAAGATGCCCTTAGAGAAATCGAGATAGACCTGTTGGAAATATGCCCTAGAGGCAATAATAAATGGTTATTATTATATTTTTGTGTTCATGATAATTGTCTATTATTCATGCTATAACTGTGTTATCCGGAAATCGTAATACACGTGTGAATACATAGACCACAACAAGTCCCTAGTGAGCCTCTAGTAGACTAGCTCGTTGATCAACAGATAGTCATGGTTTCCTGACTATGGGCATTGGATGTCATTGATAACGGGATCACATCATTAGGAGAATGATGTGATGGACAAGACCCAATTCTAAGCATAGCTCAAAGATCGTGTAGTTCGTTTAGCTACAGCTTTTCCAAATGTCAAGTATCATTTCCTTAGACCATGAGATTGTGCAACTCCCGGATACCATAGGAGTGCTTTGGGTGTACCAAACGTCACAACGTAACTGGGTGGCTATAAAGGTGCACTACGGGTATCTATGAAAGTGTCTGTTGGGTTGGCACGAATCGAGACTGGGATTTGTCACTCTGTATGATGGAGAGGTATCTCTGGGCCCACTCAGTAATGCATCATCATAATGAGCTCAATGTGACCAAGTGTCTGGTCACAGGATCATGCATTACGGTACGAGTAAAGTGACTTGCCGGTAACGAGACTAAACGAGGTATTGGGATACCGACGATCGAGTCTTGGGCAAGTAACGTACCGATTGACAAAGGGAATTGTATACAGGGTTAATCGAATCCTCGACTTCGTGGTTCATCCGATGAGATCATCGAGGAGTATGTGGGAGCCAACATGGGTATCCAGATCCCACTGTTGGTTATTGACCGGAGAGGCGTCTCGGTCATGTCTGCATATCTCCCGAACCCGTAGGGTCTACACACTTAAGGTTCGGTGATGCTAGAGTTGTAGAGATATTAGTATGCAGCAAACCGAAAGTTGTTCGGAGTCCCGGATGAGATCCCGGACGTCACGAGGAGTTCCGGAATGGCCCGGAGGTGAAGAATTATATATAGGAAGTGTTGTTTCGGCCATCGGGAAAGTTTCGGGTGTCACATCCCTAGCTGCTGGTAGTGCTCTAGGCTAGCTTCATGTGTGCATCATGTCTATATTTTCGAAACTTGAACTGAGGAATTTTGGAAGCCTCAAAAACTTAAATAAAAGAGGGGCAAAAACCCTAGAAATCTCATTCATTGCTCCAAAAATGCCCTTTTAAATGTTTGATAATTTTTGGTAAGGGTTCTGGTCCCAACCAAAATATTGAACATTTTTAAGGAATTATTTTTGGGACTTTGGATTTAATTCATTAGCTATTTGAATTTGAATTATATTCATATAATTAGAATATAATTTCAAATACCCCCGGAAATATTTTATAAGCTTTTGGAAAAGTCCATCTAGCAATATAAAATATTCAGAGGAGTTTTTGGCATTGTTTGAATTATTTTAAATTCAAAACAGTGGCAAAATAAATTAAATAAAACAAAACAGAAGAAAAAAAATAAAAAGAGCAGAAGCCTACCTAACTCACCTGCAGCCCACCTGGCGCCCACCAACCGGCCCAGCCGGCCCAGCCCACCTCCTCCCCCTTGTCATCTTCCTCCTCTGCCAGGAGGACGAACAGAGGCGAGGCGTGGCGCGCGCCCGAGAGGCCTCGGCCACCTCCTGCTTCCCCCTGGCCACCTCCTGCTTCCTCTCGTCGCCCTGGACCTCGTCCGCGACGCCACGCACCCTCCCAGGCCTCGCACTCTCCCCGTGCCTTCTCCCCCCTTTCTCTGGCTCCCTCTCTCCTCCACCGAGCGGAGCCCCGTCGCCACCGACGCCGTTCGCCGTGCCCACCGCCGATGCCTTGCCTCCCCGATCAGTCCAGCACCTCCGCCACCTTGCACCACGCCTCTCCATTGAGGAAAGCCAACGCAGAGGCCCTATGGAGCCGCCATCGTCGCCATCTTCCTCGTCCCTGTCCGATGATCGCCGTCGTCGATTTGCCGCACCCCGGACGTCCCCGAGCCTGCTGACTGCCCCCTCGAACTCGCTGTGAGCTCCTGCGCCTTCCCCCTTGCTCACCCCCTCCGTTCTCGTCCGTTAGCCGCCGCCCCACGAAACCGAGCTCCGCCCATCGCCATGGCCAGTGAGCCCCGTGCTCCCGAGCTCCTCCGCTCGCCCTAGTAGCACCCGCCTGCTAACCGTGCTCTCAGGAGCCGAACGCACACACCTGCTCCTTCCCCCGTGCACCGCAGCGCCGTCCTCACTGACGCCGAACTCCGGCCGCCGCTAAAGCTCGTCGCCGACCACTCTCCGGCCACTCCCCGGCCGCGCCACCACCCTGGTTAGATGCGGACGAGCGTCCGCATCCCGTAGTCGTGCTCCGCGCGCCAAACGGCGCTCTGTAGGCCATTTCCGCAGCGCACCACCGCGTCGGGACTCGCCGGCGGCTAAACGCCGGCGACCGTTGACCCTTGACCGGCGTGGGTTGACCCACTGCCCGGTTTGACCCTCCCCTCTCTCTGACTGACGTGTGGGCCCAGCCCCCCTGTTTAATTAGTACCAGGTTAAGTTAGTGTTAACTAACTTAGTTAAGTAGATAGGACACTGACATGCGGGCCCAGGCTCTAATTAAACTTAGGTTAGTTAACTGTGTCACTGACGTGTGGTCCCCACACGTCAGGTTTGACCTGGACCCGCCCTGTTGACCTGATGACGTCAGGGTGAGGTCATGCTGACGCAATATTCATTTTCTGGAATTTAGTTTATTTTATTATATTCAGGAAATTCCAGAAAATAGCTAAAACTTCTAAAAATCATAGAAATTCAACCGTAACTCCAAATTAAATAATTTATATATGAAAAATTATCAGAAAAATTCAAGGAATCCATCTGTACCATTTTCATGCATGTTAGAACAACTTATAGCTGCTGTTTAGCACAAATCAATTAAATGGCATTTGAATAATCACATATGGAGTTTAAATTTGAATCTTGTATTCAAACCAACTTCATTTAATCTGTTGCTAGTTGCATTAGCTCAAAACACATTCATTTTGCCATGTCATGATCATGCATCATATTGTGCATTGCATTGATTGTGTTCCCTTCTATGTTGCCGGTAATTGTCCCCTCTCGATAGACGTGATACCGATGATGTGATCGTTGACACTGATGAAGACTCAATGCTATCTTCAGAAGTGCCAGGCAAGCAAAACCCCCTTGTTCATTCCGATACAATCCTACTCTCTCGCTCCTGCTCTCTTTTACTGCATTAGGACAACACCGATTCATCTGTTACTTGCTGCGGTAGCTGAACCCCCTTTATCCTTTGCATGACCTGTCATTGCCACAGTAAATAGATGAAACCCACTAGCATGAGTAGGAGTTGTTTGAGCCCTGATGTGCCTACTCATTCATGCTTGTTTGTCATGCCTGCTACTGCTTAGAGTTGAGTCAGGTCTGATTCATCGAGGATGAATCAGAGGTGTGTGAACATGTCCTACTATGTGTGAGCTAAGTGTGTGAACACGATTTGGTAAAAGGTGTCGGTGAGAGGCCATGTAGGAGTACATGGTGGGTTGTCTCATTGAAGCCGTCCTTAGGAACTGAGTTCTGTGTTTGTGATCCATGATTCAGCTACTACCATGCATTGGGCCCTGAAATATGACCCCGCTCGACTTCTTATTCACCCTAGTCCTCTGTCCAGGAGTTGCAAGTAGTTTCTGGTGTTTGTAGTATGCTGGAGGCCGTGGACAGCGCTGACCGTAGGGGTGGGCTGTGATGCGGTAGGCACGTGGCCGGGTAAACCGGGCACCCGTTTGGTGTCACGGAACCCTGTTCACATCGTTTGGGGCTGTGAGCGAAACTCCGGCCGGATCTCCTCATGGATGGAACCCGAATAGGCGATAAACCTGGACTAGAGACTTGAGTGTTTAGGTAGGTCGTGGTCTACACCCACGTCGGCTTTCGCTTGAAGTCTGCCGAGCACATGTCGTGTGCAGACGCTAAGTGGTGGAAACATGTATGAAGAAGTACACCCCTGCAGGGTTAACATCATCTATTCGAATAGCCGTGTCCGCGGAAAAGGACTTCTGGGTTGCTTATATCAGTTCATAGACAAGTGAAAGTGGATACTCTAAAATACGCAAGATAAGCGTGAGTGCTATGGATGGCGTTCTCGTAGGGAGACGGGAGCGGATCCATAGTGGTGTATTGATATGGTGAATATGTGGACTCGTGTGCGCCACCTCAAAAGAGTCGCTTGCAGTCGTAGTTTAGGATAGCCACCGAGTCAAAGCTGGCTTGCTGCAGTTAAACCCCACCATCCCCTTGTTGAAAATGATGCATATGTAGTTAGTTCTGATGTAAGTCTTGCTGGGTACATTTGTACTCACGTTTGCCTATTTTATGTTTTTGCAGAGAGACTTCAGTCTCACTAGTAGTTCCACGTGGACTTCGACGTTTAGCTTGTTACCTCAGCTACGATCTTGTGCCCTCGGCAGGATCTGATAGATAGTCAGGCTTCTCAGCCTTTTTCATTTATAGATGTCTGTACCCAGACATGATAGCTTCCGCTTGTGCTTTGATTTGTATGCTCTGAATGTTGGGTCATGAGACCCATGTTTGTAATATCTCGCTCCTCGGAGCCTATTGAATAAATTACTTGAGTCGTAGAGTCATGTTGTGATGCCATGTTGTATTTGCACATATCGAGCATATTGTGTGTATGTTATTGAAATGCTTGGTATGTGTGGGATCTGACCATCTAGTTGTTTATCTTTAGTAGCCTCTCTTACCGGGAAATGTCTCCTAGTGTTTCCACCGAGCCATGGTAGCTTGCTACTGCTCCGGAACACTTAGGCTGGCCGGCATGTGTCCTTCTTCGTTCCTGTGTCTGTCCCTTCGGGGAAATGTCACGCGATGAATACCGGAGTCCTGTTAGCCCGCTACAGCCCGGTTCACCGGAGTCCTGCTAGCCCAGTGCTACAGCCTGGATTCACTCGCTGATGACCGACACGTTCGATGCTGGGTCATGGATGCCTGTCCCTGTAAGTCTGTGCCACTTTGGGTTTACGACTAGCCATGTCAGCCCGGGCTCCTTATCATATGGATGCTAGCGACACTGTCATATACGTGTGCCAAAAGGCGCAAACGGTCCCGGGCTAAGGTAAGGCGACACCCGTGGGAATACCGTGCGTGAGGCCGCAAAGTGATATGAGGTGTTACATGCTAGATCGATGTGGCATTGAGTCGGGGTCCTGACAGCGTTGGTATCAGAGCTTGACTGCCTGTAGGATTACCAAGCCAAACTGGTCGAAGTTGAGTCTAGAAATTCTTTAGTTATATAAGGGAATTGATTGTGGGATGGAACGTAAGGCTCTTTTTACTCCTTATACCTCATGGCCTTCTGATCTGAGTCATCATCTTCTCTTCTACGGGGATTAAGAACTAGGCTATCCCTTCTTTCTATCAGGATCACGTGTTACTAATCCGTAGACTTATAAGATTGTTGATTCAAGCCTCAGTTCAGTTCCTACTATCTTCTGTATGTTAACTGTTGATCTCGAAACCTTGATATTGTGCTCCTGAGTGGTTATGCCACCATTTTGTGATTGTCTCAAATCTTTTTGAGCAATTATAGCCGTTATGCTGTCCGAGTCATCCCAGGTTTCTAAATAGTTTGAAGCAATTTGCAAATTCCTTCCTCCCGCCTCGATGTTCCTTTGGGCCAGATTAACCACACTAATCGGTGTGTTGAGATAATTATTGCCTCGACATATATGTTGGAATTATTATTATGACCCTAAGTGCTTAGGGGATCATCTAGTGGTCTAGCCATGATCTGTGTTCCCAGTGTGATGATTCTGGCCTTTATTCTCGGAAGCATCCCGTGATGCTACTTAGTAGTAGGTATTCTACTCCTGGGTTCTGAACCCGAGATTCACTCTACCTACTTCATGTTGATAGTAATTGCTAGTGCCTTTAGGATATTAGTAACCTTTGCGATAGTCCTTGAAGTCCGTGGTATCTTCTTCTTCCAAATACCATGAACTACTTATGGCAAGATGTTTATTGGATCAAAAAAATCACAATTAGAGTACTCTTGAGGAGTTCTCCATTCATAAATCGTGACTCTGCCAGTTCTACCTTTCTGCATGGGTTATCCGGAAGAAATATGTTGAACTTGGTTCGACATACTAATCTATGCATCCACAACTCAGAAAATTATATGTTCCTTTGAGATGTTCTCTTTAGTTGCATTCTGACCCTCGTCTATCAATTGATAGTCAAGAGTATGCGTGCGTTCGTTTATCGATGCCTATTACTCTTGTGGTCCGTCAAGCCATTCTATCGCGGAATGACTAGGAGAAACAAACTCCAGTACCTCTTCCATATCTAGGATTGGGTCAAAACAATTGTACTCCGCAGATCGAAATGCCAATCCAGCTTTTGCTCTGTTCTACCTTGGAGTATTACCATCTTTTATATCGGGATTGTTATAGGAATTGCACACCATCCTATGAACTCTTGGTACAGTGATACTTTTGCCATCATTGTTCATTCCTCGGTTCCTGTGTTATTGTAACCGGAATGCCGACAAATGAATCATGGCGTGTGAAATCAATACTGCTAGCAACTCTGTTGCTTGGTAGTTAAAGGATAATAATTTCATTCTTAGCGTGTTGGTTCTTGAATCATCATTCTAAGACTGATCGTGCTATCTAGTCCTTATTTCCGGTGCACCCTTCGATCAATGAGTTAGGATTGTGTCAAGTCCTCACTCATTTGATCATATCATCTTGCCCTGAAAAGCAAGATTGTTCTCGATCTTAGTAACATATCGGTGGTTCATGATTTTCCGAATATCTTCTCGAAAGTATCACCAGGTTGTCACCTGACTGTTATGTTAAGCTCGTGATCAAGTTGGTTTATCCTGTAAACCACCCTTTCTCCAAGAATCCGTGTTGGATACCCCTGAGCTAGTTGGTTAAGCTATGCATCAACTTGGAGAGTTGGAAGATAGAAGCTTGTCCGATATAGTTCATTATAAGGGATGTCTTGTATGTGTGTTGAAGAAAGTTGATATTTTCATCGACTGAACCTCGTGATCAGTTAATGGACCTATCATTTTATCCAACCTTTGATTGGAGTATGGGCTATCATCCAATCAGACCAGAACCAACGATATTCGTAATGTTGTCTTACTCGTGGTTGATCCCTCGAGTATACACCATTATATCTTTTGGGTCTGACCTATGCTATCACTTGTTCACTTAACTATGGAATTCCTTTTAAAGGGAAACCCGGAAGAATTGTTGTTGAGCCCATTGACAACATCCTTATCTCCTCCATGATTTTGTTGAACATTAAGCTAGTGTTGGAAACTTTTGAAAGCATTTCTTCATGCTAACTCATGAAGTATTTGTTTGATGAAAGGAGTGACTTCCTCTTATACACGTGCATTTGGTGAAAGTTGCCGCCGTGGATTGAGAAAGTTAGTTTTGCTTCCTCTGGAATCATCCCAAGTCAGTCATGCATACGTGCGAAGTATTCTGTGGTCTGGAGACTTGCAACCTTCATTCCATATGTGTTCCGAGCACACCAAGCCACTGATTGAGTTGTTCAAAGATAAAGGAGTCTGTCCAAGGTGAACTCTTTGGACTTCCACGCGTGGAGACTTCGATGTCATTAATGATGGTTCCCCACCTGAACTCGGTAGTGTTTTATTATAAGACTACCATGTGGTCATGTTTGTCTGGGACAGCGTGTTCACATGTTTGTAGCAGAACCAGCTCATGTTTTGGAGCTTACTATCGTAGTTCATTCCCCGAGAATCTCGCAACGTCATCTCGTCGAATTGTGTTGCAAACTTTCATTTTTCTTCCTAGACTCGATGAGTCTGGAATATCCTGACACCAACCAGATCTGAATCTCAGGCAGATATGATGGTTTGGAACATTTCCCAAGAACTATAATATCGGTCCCTCGAAAACCGGTAAAGTGGATGTCGTGGCCAACACACCCAGCCGGAAGACCTGTTATTATAATATCTTGATTGAGGAAGTTGGCCACCTCCCCATAGGGATTTCGTAGGATTTACTCCCTAGTTGCCCCTATGGATTTTGAGATCCCGAAGTCCGACCTTTTTACTTGATGTTCTAGATATCAAACCATATCTATGAATGGGTTACGCTAGCACATCAAGGAGAACATTAGAAGCGGAGTGCTAAATGTCTCTCGGTCGATCGTCCAGATTTTGTTCCTTGGCTCGCTAAGGTGAAATCTGAGAAAGTGTTATCCTCCTTTGCATCTGCATCGTCCATCGCTATTCATCATGGTAGTAAGTTGTGTTGCCAGAATCCTTGACACGGATATTGGTAAAACCTTGATGATTATGGAAATGCTCAAGTTCTTGAGAGCACGCACAAGCGTTAGGTGTTACCATCGGCACTAGCTAGGTTTGCTCTCAACTTCCTCGGTTATGCTATAACTTCTCAACAGTGGATTCACTCTCTATTGTTGGGTTCTCCCCAGTTACTAGAATCATTCCCATCATTTGCATTTTGTTCCCAGCTTGCACCGCCAATGTGCCATTCTACCATGGGTCTCTTCCATTTCCGGTGATAAGCAAATTCATCCATTACGTTGTCTTCAACAAGGTAATCCACATCATCCAAGTCCGAGTATGCCATTCTACCGACCCCCTCCAAACGATCGCTCGAGAATTGCCTTAGGCTGGTTTAAAGAGTTTCAATGATCTCTGAATCAAAAGTAATTCTTTTTGCCACTTAAGGGGATATCTCTACGAGTCACCTTCCCTAAGGTGTATCGTTATGGTATCATGGCAACTCAACTCCTCGCTACGTTGACAATCGATTACCACCTTCTTAAGCGTGAAATTGTGGTCTACCTAGTGAACCTTCGTCATCTGCTTCACTCCATTCCTATGGATGTGTGCTCGTGTCTCAACCCGAGAGATGGTCCTATGTCTCGTTCCGTGAGTTGTTCGATCTTCGAGAAGATCGACCCTGCTAGAGTCTCCTTCTTTCCTCCATGTCATGTTGACAGGATTTTTCAAGGCAAGACTTCAAGACAATGATGGTGAATGAATCAACGTTCAACTGAAGTGCACCCTGGATCGTGAAGATTATACTAGTCTGCGTTACCCTTCACTTTACCCTACGCTTGAATCTCGAGACGAGATTCTTGTTTAGTGGGGGTGAGTTGTCACATCCCTAGCTGCTGGTAGTGCTCTAGGCTAGCTTCATGTGTGCATCATGTCTATATTTTCGAAACTTGAACTGAGGAATTTTGGAAGCCTCAAAAACTTAAATAAAAGAGGGGCAAAAACCCTAGAAATCTCATTCATTGCTCCAAAAATGCCCTTTTAAATGTTTGATAATTTTTGGTAAGGGTTCTGGTCCCAACCAAAATATTGAACATTTTTAAGGAATTATTTTTGGGACTTTGGATTTAATTCATTAGCTATTTGAATTTGAATTATATTCATATAATTAGAATATAATTTCAAATACCCCCGGAAATATTTTATAAGCTTTTGGAAAAGTCCATCTAGCAATATAAAATATTCAGAGGAGTTTTTGGCATTGTTTGAATTATTTTAAATTCAAAACAGTGGCAAAATAAATTAAATAAAACAAAACAGAAGAAAAAAAATAAAAAGAGCAGAAGCCTACCTAACTCACCTGCAGCCCACCTGGCGCCCACCAACCGGCCCAGCCGGCCCAGCCCACCTCCTCCCCCTTGTCATCTTCCTCCTCTGCCAGGAGGACGAACAGAGGCGAGGCGTGGCGCGCGCCCGAGAGGCCTCGGCCACCTCCTGCTTCCCCCTGGCCACCTCCTGCTTCCTCTCGTCGCCCTGGACCTCGTCCGCGACGCCACGCACCCTCCCAGGCCTCGCACTCTCCCCGTGCCTTCTCCCCCCTTTCTCTGGCTCCCTCTCTCCTCCACCGAGCGGAGCCCCGTCGCCACCGACGCCGTTCGCCGTGCCCACCGCCGATGCCTTGCCTCCCCGATCAGTCCAGCACCTCCGCCACCTTGCACCACGCCTCTCCATTGAGGAAAGCCAACGCAGAGGCCCTATGGAGCCGCCATCGTCGCCATCTTCCTCGTCCCTGTCCGATGATCGCCGTCGTCGATTTGCCGCACCCCGGACGTCCCCGAGCCTGCTGACTGCCCCCTCGAACTCGCTGTGAGCTCCTGCGCCTTCCCCCTTGCTCACCCCCTCCGTTCTCGTCCGTTAGCCGCCGCCCCACGAAACCGAGCTCCGCCCATCGCCATGGCCAGTGAGCCCCGTGCTCCCGAGCTCCTCCGCTCGCCCTAGTAGCACCCGCCTGCTAACCGTGCTCTCAGGAGCCGAACGCACACACCTGCTCCTTCCCCCGTGCACCGCAGCGCCGTCCTCACTGACGCCGAACTCCGGCCGCCGCTAAAGCTCGTCGCCGACCACTCTCCGGCCACTCCCCGGCCGCGCCACCACCCTGGTTAGATGCGGACGAGCGTCCGCATCCCGTAGTCGTGCTCCGCGCGCCAAACGGCGCTCTGTAGGCCATTTCCGCAGCGCACCACCGCGTCGGGACTCGCCGGCGGCTAAACGCCGGCGACCGTTGACCCTTGACCGGCGTGGGTTGACCCACTGCCCGGTTTGACCCTCCCCTCTCTCTGACTGACGTGTGGGCCCAGCCCCCCTGTTTAATTAGTACCAGGTTAAGTTAGTGTTAACTAACTTAGTTAAGTAGATAGGACACTGACATGCGGGCCCAGGCTCTAATTAAACTTAGGTTAGTTAACTGTGTCACTGACGTGTGGTCCCCACACGTCAGGTTTGACCTGGACCCGCCCTGTTGACCTGATGACGTCAGGGTGAGGTCATGCTGACGCAATATTCATTTTCTGGAATTTAGTTTATTTTATATATAATCAGGAAATTCCAGAAAATAGCTAAAACTTCTAAAAATCATAGAAATTCAACCGTAACTCCAAATTAAATAATTTATATATGAAAAATTATCAGAAAAATTCAAGGAATCCATCTGTACCATTTTCATGCATGTTAGAACAACTTATAGCTGCTGTTTAGCACAAATCAATTAAATGGCATTTGAATAATCACATATGGAGTTTAAATTTGAATCTTGTATTCAAACCAACTTCATTTAATCTGTTGCTAGTTGCATTAGCTCAAAACACATTCATTTTGCCATGTCATGATCATGCATCATATTGTGCATTGCATTGATTGTGTTCCCTTCTATGTTGCCGGTATTTGTCCCCTCTCGATAGACGTGATACCGATGATGCGATCGTTGACACTGATGAAGACTCAATGTTATCTTCAGAAGTGCCAGGCAAGCAAAACCCCCTTGTTCATTCCGATACAATCCTACTCTCTCGCTCCTGCTCTCTTTTACTGCATTAGGACAACACCGATTCATCTGTTACTTGCTGCGGTAGCTGAACCCCCTTTATCCTTTGCATGACCTGTCATTGCCACAGTAAATAGATGAAACCCACTAGCATGAGTAGGAGTTGTTTGAGCCCTGATGTGCCTACTCATTCATGCTTGTTTGTCATGCCTGCTACTGCTTAGAGTTGAGTCAGGTCTGATTCATCGAGGATGAATCAGAGGTGTGTGAACATGTCCTACTATGTGTGAGCTAAGTGTGTGAACACGATTTGGTAAAAGGTGTCGGTGAGAGGCCATGTAGGAGTACATGGTGGGTTGTCTCATTGAAGCCGTCCTTAGGAACTGAGTTCTGTGTTTGTGATCCATGATTCAGCTACTACCATGCATTGGGCCCTGAAATATGACCCCGCTCGACTTCTTATTCACCCTAGTCCTCTGTCCAGGAGTTGCAAGTAGTTTCTGGTGTTTGTAGTATGCTGGAGGCCGTGGACAGCGCTGACCGTAGGGGTGGGCTGTGATGCGGTAGGCACGTGGCCGGGTAAACCGGGCGCCCGTTTGGTGTCACGGAACCCTGTTCACATCGTTTGGGGCTGTGAGCGAAACTCCGGCCGGATCTCCTCATGGATGGAACCCGAATAGGCGATAAACCTGGACTAGAGACTTGAGTGTTTAGGTAGGTCGTGGTCTACACCCACGTCGGCTTTCGCTTGAAGTCTGCCGAGCACATGTCGTGTGCAGACGCTAAGTGGTGGAAACATGTATGAAGAAGTACACCCCTGCAGGGTTAACATCATCTATTCGAATAGCCGTGTCCACGGAAAAGGACTTCTGGGTTGCTTATATCAGTTCATAGACAAGTGAAAGTGGATACTCTAAAATACGCAAGATAAGCGTGAGTGCTATGGATGGCGTTCTCGTAGGGAGACGGGAGCGGATCCATAGTGGTGTATTGATATGGTGAATATGTGGACTCGTGTGCGCCACCTCAAAAGAGTCGCTTGCAGTCGTAGTTTAGGATAGCCACCGAGTCAAAGCTGGCTTGCTGCAGTTAAACCCCACCATCCCCTTGTTGAAAATGATGCATATGTAGTTAGTTCTGATGTAAGTCTTGCTGGGTACATTTGTACTCACGTTTGCCTATTTTATGTTTTTGCAGAGAGACTTCAGTCTCACTAGTAGTTCCACGTGGACTTCGACGTTTAGCTTGTTACCTCAGCTACGATCTTGTGCCCTCGGCAGGATCTGATAGATAGTCAGGCTTCTCAGCCTTTTTCATTTATAGATGTCTGTACCCAGACATGATAGCTTCCGCTTGTGCTTTGATTTGTATGCTCTGAATGTTGGGTCATGAGACCCATGTTTGTAATATCTCGCTCCTCGGAGCCTATTGAATAAATTACTTGAGTCGTAGAGTCATGTTGTGATGCCATGTTGTATTTGCACATATCGAGCATATTGTGTGTATGTTATTGAAATGCTTGGTATGTGTGGGATCTGACCATCTAGTTGTTTATCTTTAGTAGCCTCTCTTACCGGGAAATGTCTCCTAGTGTTTCCACCGAGCCATGGTAGCTTGCTACTGCTCCGGAACACTTAGGCTGGCCGGCATGTGTCCTTCTTCGTTCCTGTGTCTGTCCCTTCGGGGAAATGTCACGCGATGAATACCGGAGTCCTGTTAGCCCGCTACAGCCCGGTTCATCGGAGTCCTGCTAGCCCAGTGCTACAGCCTGGATTCACTCGCTGATGACCGACACGTTCGATGCTGGGTCATAGATGCCTGTCCCTGTAAGTCTGTGCCACTTTGGGTTTACGACTAGCCATGTCAGCCCCGGGCTCCTTATCATATGGATGCTAGCGACACTGTCATATACGTGTGCCAAAAGGCGCAAACGGTCCCGGGCAAAGGTAAGGCGACACCCGTGGGAATACCGTGCGTGAGGCCGCAAAGTGATATGAGGTGTCACATGCTAGATCGATGTGGCATTGAGTCGGGGTCCTGACATCGGGGGTCACCTGTATTGTACCGGAAACACCAGAAGGGTCCCGGGGGTCCACCGGGTGGGGCCACCTATCCCGGAGGGCCCCGTGGGCTGAAGTGGGGAGGGAACCAGCCCCTGGTGGGCTGATGCGCCCCCCCTTGGGCCGCCCCTGCGCCTAGGGTTTTGAACCCTAGGGAGGGGGCGCCTCCACTTGCATTGGGGGGCAAGTTCCCCCCTTGGCCGCCGCCCCCTAGGAGATCCCATCTCCTAGGGCCGGCGCCCCCCTCCTGGGGACCCTATATAAAGAGGGGGGAGGGAGGGCAGCCGCACCCCTGCCCCTGGCGCCTTCCTTCCCGCTTGCTACACCTCTCCCTCCCGCAAACGCTTCGCGAAGCCCTACCGGTTCCCTGCTGCATCCACCACCATGCCGTCGTGTTGCTGGATCTTCATCAACCTTTCTTTCCCCCTTGATGGATCAAGAAGGAGGAGACGTCACGCTGACCGTACGTGTGTTGAACGCGGAGGTGCCGTCCGTTCGGCGCTAGGATCTCCGGTGATTTGGATCACGACGTGTACGACTCCCTCAACCCCATTCTCTTGAACGCTTCCGCTCGCAATCTACAAGGGTATGTAGATGCACTTCTCTCTCTCGTTGCTGGATGAACTCATAGATTGATCTTGGTGAATGTAGGAAATTTTTTATTTTATGCAACGTTCCCCAACAGTGGTATCAGAGCTAGGTATATGCATAGTTCTCTTTGCACGAGTAGAACACAATTTGTTGTGGGCGTAGATGTTGTCAACTTTCTTGCCACTACTAGTCTTATTTTGCTTCAGCGGTATTGTGGGATGAAGCGGCCCGGACCGACCTTACACGTACGCTTACGTGAGACAGGTTCCACCGACTGACATGCACTAGTTGCATAAGGTGGCCAGCGGGTGTCTGTCTCTCCCACTTTAGTTGGAGCTGATTCGATGAAAAGGGTCCTTATGAAGGGTAAATAGAAGTTGGAAAATCACATTGTGGCTTTAACGTAGGTAAGAAACGTTCTTGCTAGATCACCTATAGAAGCCACGTAAAAACTTGCAACAACAATTAGAGGACGTCTAACTTGTTTTTGCAGCAAGTGTTTTGTGATGTGATATGGCCAAAGTTGTGATGAATGATGAATGATATATACGTGATGTATGAGATCATGTTCTTGTAATAGGAATCACGACTTGCATGTCGATGAGTATGACAACTGGCAGGAGCCATAGGAGTTGTCTTTATATTTGTATGACCTGCATGTCATTGAGAAACGCCATGTAAATTACTTTACTTTATTGCTAAACGCGTTAGCCATAGTAGTAGAAGTAATAGTTGGCGAGCAACTTCATGGAGACACAACGATGGAGATCATGATGATGGAGATCATGGTGTCATGCCGGTGACGAAGATGATCATGGAGCCCCGAAGATGGAGATCAAAGGAGCTATATGATATTAGCCATGTCATGTCACTCTTATGATTGCATGTGATGTTTATCATGTTTTTCATCTTGTTTACTTAGAACGACGGTAGTAAGTAAGATGATCTCTCATAATAATTTCAAGAAAAGTGTTCCCCCTAACTGTGCACCGTTGCGAAGGTTCGTTGTTTCGAAGCACCACGTGATGATCGGGTGTGATAGATCCTAACGTTCGAATACAACGGGTGTAAGCCAGATTTACACACGCAATACACTTAGGTTGACTTGACGAGCCTAGCATGTACAGACATGGCCTCGGAACACGAAATACTTCGAAAGGTCGAGCATGAGTCGTATAGAAGATACGATCAACATGAAGATGTTCACCGATGTTAACTAGTCCGTCTCACGTGATGATCGGACACGGCCTAGTTGACTCGGATCATGTTGCACTTGGATGACTAGAGGGATGTCTGTCTAAGTGGGAGTATATTAAATAATTTGATTAAGATGAACTTAATTATCATGAACTTAGTCTAAAATCTTTACAATATGTCTTGTAGATAAAATGGCCAACGCTCATGTCCACCTGAACTTCAACGCATTCCTAGAGAAAACCAAGCTGAAAGACGATGGCAACAACTATACGGACTGGGTCCGGAACCTGAGGATCATCCTCATAGCAGCCAAGAAAGATTATGTCCTAGAAGCGCCGCTAGGTGAAGCACCAATCCCAGAGAACCAAGACGTTATGAACGCTTGGCAATCTCGTGCTGATGATTACTCCCTCGTTCAGTGCGGCATGCTTTACAGCTTAGAACCGGGGCTCCAAAAGCGTTTTGAGCAACACGGAGCATATGAGATGTTCGAGGAGCTGAAAATGGTTTTCCAAGCTCATGCCCGGGTCGAGAGATATGAAGTCTCCGACAAATTCTTCAGCTGTAAGATGGAGAAAATAGTTCTGTCAGTGAGCACATACTCAAGATGTCTGGGTTGCACAACCGCCTGACTCAGCTCGGAGTTAATCTCCCGGATGACGCGGTCATTGAAAGAATTCTCCAGTCGCTCCCACCAAGCTACAAGAGCTTTTTGATGAACTTCAATATGCAGGGGATGGAAAAGACCATTCCTGAGGTATATTCAATGCTGAAATCAGCTGAGGTAGAGATCAAAAAGGAACATCAAGTGTTGATGGTGAATAAAACCACTAAGTTCAAGAAAGGCAAGGGTAAGAAGAACTTCAAGAAGGACGGAAAGGAAGTTGCCGCGCCAGGTAAGCCAGTTGCCAGGAAGAAGTCAAGCAACGGACCCAAGCCTGAGACTGAGTGCTTTTATTGCAAGGGAAGTGGTCACTGGAAGCGGAACTGCCCCAAGTACTTAGTGGACAAGAAGGCCGGCAAAACCAAAGGTATATGTGATATACATGTAATTGATGTGTACCTTACCAGTGCTCGTAGTAGCTCCTGGGTATTTGATACCGGTGCGGTTGCTCACATTTGTAACTCAAAGCAGGAGCTGCGGAATAAGCGGAGGCTGGCGAAGGACGAGGTGACGATGCGCGTCAGGAATGGTTCCAAGGTCGATGTGATCGCCGTTGGCACGATACCTCTACATTTACCTACAGGATTAGTTTTGAACCTCAATAATTGTTATTTAGTACCAGCTTTGAGCATGAACATTGTATCAGGATCTCGTTTAATTCGAGATGGCTACTCATTTAAATCCGAGAATAATGGTTGTTCTATTTATATGAGTGATATGTTTTATGGTCATTCCCCGCTGGTGAATGGTTTATTCTTAATGAATCTCGAGCGTAATGTTACACATAATCATAGTGTGAATGCCAAAAGATGTAAAGTTGATAACGATAGTCCCACATACTTGTAGCACTGCTGCCTTGGTCACATTGGTGTCAAGCGCATGAAGAAGCTCCGTGCTGATGGACTTTTACAGTCTCTAGATTATGAATCGTTTGACACATGCGAGCCATGCCTCATGGGCAAGATGACCAAGACTACGTTCTCCGAAAAATTGAGCGAGCAACCAACTTATCGGAAATCATACATACTGATGTGTGCGGTCCAATGAGCGTTGAGGCTCATGGAGGATATCATTATGTTCTCACTCTCACGGATGACTTGAGTAGATATGGGTATGTCTACTTGATGAAATACAAGTCTGAGACCTTTGAAAAGTTCAAGGAATTCAAAATGAGGTAGAGAATCAACATGACCGAAAGATAAAGTTCCTATGATCAGATCATGGGGGAGAATATTTAAGTCACGAATTTGGTACGCACTTAAGAAAATGTGGAATCGTTTCACAACTCACGCCGCCTGGAACACCTCAGCGAAATGGTGTGTCTGAACGTCGTAATCGCACTCTATTGGATATGGTGCGATCTATGATGTCACTTACGGATTTACCGCTATCATTTTTACGCTCTAGAGACAACTACATTCACTTTAAATAGGGCACCGTCTAAATCCGTTGAGACGACACCGTATGAATTATGGTTTGGGAAGAAACCTAAGTTGTCGTTTCTAAAAGTTTGGGGATGCGATGCTTATGTCAAGAAACTTCAACCTGAGAAGCTCAAACCCAAGTCGGAAAAATGCGTATTCATAGGATACCCTAAGGAAACCATAGGGTATACTTTCTACTTAAGATCCGAAGGCAAGATCTTTGTTGCCAAGAATGGGTCCTTTCTGGAGAAAGAGTTTCTCTCGAAAGAATTAAGTGGGAGGAAAGTAGAGCTTGATGAAGTATTGCCTCTTGAAACGGTGAGTAGCACAACTCAGGAAGATGTTCTTGTGGTGCCTGCACCGACAAGAGAGGAGGTTAATGATGATGATCAAGATACTTCGGATCAAGCTCCTACTGAACTTCGAAGGTCCACAAGGACACGTTCCGCACCAGAATGGTACGGCAAACCTGTCTTGGAAATCATGTTGTTAGACAACGGTGAACCTTCGAACTATGAAGAAGCGATGGCGGGCCCAAATTGCAACAAATGGCTTGTAGCCATGCAATCCGAGATAGGATCCATGTATGAAAACAAAGTGTGGACTTTGACAGACTTGCCCGATGATCGGCGAGCGATAGAAAACAAATGGATCTTTAAGAAGAAGACGGACGCGGATGGTAATGTCACCATATATAAAGCTCGACTTGTCGCTAAGGGTTATCGACAAGTTCAAGGGATTGACTACGATGAGACATTCTCTCCCGTAGCGAAGCCGAAGTCCATCCGAATCATGTTAGCAATTGCCGCATACTATGATTATGAGATATGGCAAATGGACGTCAAAACGGCTTTCCTTAATGGTCAGCTTAAGGAAGAACTGTATATGATGCAGCCTGAAGGTTTTGTCGACCCTAAGAATGCTAACAAGGTATGCAAGCTCCAGCGCTCCATCTATGGGCTGGTGCAAGCATCTCGGAGTTGGAACATTCGCTTTAATGAGATGATTAAAGCGTTTGGGTTTATTCAGTCCAAGAAGGGGTTCTTGCCTATGCTGCAAGGTGTGAAATTGAGCTCAGCTCAATGCTCGACCACGGTAGAAGATGAAGAGATTAGTGTCATCACCTATGTCTCAGCCATAGGGTCTATCATGTATGCCATGACCTGTACCAGACCTGATATAAACCTTGCCGTAAGTTTGGTAGGAAGGTTCCAAAGTAATCCCGGCAAGGAACACTGGACAACGGTCAAGAACATCCTTAAGTACCTGAAAAGGACTAAGGACATGTTTCTCGTATATGGAAGTGACGAAGAGCTCGTCGTAGAGGGTTATGTCAACGCTAGCTTCGACACAGATCTGGATGACTCTAAGTCACAAACCGGATACATGTATATTTTGAATGGTGGGGCAGTAAGCTGGTGCAGTTGCAAGCAGAGCGCCGTGGTGGGATCTACATGTGAAGTGGAGTACATGGCAGCCTCGGAGGCAGCGCATGAAGCTATCTGGGTGAAGGAGTTCATCACCGACCTAGGAGTCATACCCAATGCGTCGGGGCTGGTCACACTCTTCTGTGACAACACTGGAGCTATTGCACTTGCCAAGGAGCCCAGGTTTCACAAGAAGACCAGGCACATCAAGTGTCGCTTCAACACCATACGTGAAAATGTTCAAGTTGGAGACATAGATATTTGTAAAGTGCATACAGACCTGAATATAGCAGATCCGTTGAATAAACCTCTCCCTAGGGCAAAACATGATCAACACCAGAACGCAATGGGTGTTTGATTCATCACAATGTAACTAGATTATTGACTCTAGTGCAAGTGGGAGACTGTTGGAAATATGCCCTAGAGGCAATAATAAATGGTTATTATTATATTTCTGTGTTCATGATAATTGTCTATTATTCATGCTATAACTGTGTTATCCGAAAATCGTAATACATGTGTGAATACATAGACCACAACAAGTCCCTAGTGAGCCTCTAGTAGACTAGCTCGTTGATCAACAGATAGTCATGGTTTCCTGACTATGGGCATTGGATGTCATTGATAACGGGATCACATCATTAGGAGAATGATGTGATGGACAAGACCCAATTCTAAGCATAGCTCAAAGATTGTGTAGTTCGTTTAGCTAGAGCTTTTCCAAATGTCAAGTATCATTTCCTTAGACCATGAGATTGTGCAACTCCCGGATACCGTAGGAGTGCTTTGGGTGTACCAACCATCACAACATAACTGGGTGGCTATAAAGGTGCACTACGGGTATCTCCGAAAGTGTCTGTTGGGTTGGCACGAATCGAGACTGGGATTTGTCATTCCGTATGACGGAGAGGTATCTCTGGGCCCACTCAGTAATGCATCATCATAATGAGCTCAATGTGACCAAGTGTCTAGTCACGGGATCATGCATTACGGTACGAGTAAAGTGACTTGCCGGTAACGAGACTAAACGAGGTATTGGGATACCGACGATCGAGTCTCGGGCAAGTAACGTACCGATTGACAAAGGGAATTATATACGAGGTTAATTGAATCCTCGACATCGTGGTTCATCCGATGAGATCATCGAGGAGTATGTGGGAGCCAACATGGGTATCCAGATCCCGCTGTTGGTTATTGACCGGAGAGGCGTCTCGGTCATGTCTGCATATCTCCCAAACCCGTAGGGTCTACACACTTAAGGTTCGGTGACGCTAGGGTTGTAGAGATATTATTATGCAGCAAACCGAAAGTTGTTCGGAGTCTCGGATGAGATCTTGGACGTCACGATGAGTTCCGGAATGGTCCGGAGGTGAAGAATTATATATAGGAAGTGCTGTTTCGGCCATTGGGAAAGTTTCGGGGGTCACCGGTATTGTATCGGGACCACCGGAAGGGTCCTGGGGGTCCACCAGGTGGGGCCACCTATCCCGGAGGGCCCCGTGGGCTGAAGTAGGGAGGGAACCAGCCCCTGGTGGGCTGGTGCGCCCCCCCCTGCGCCTAGGGTTGGGAACCCTATGGGAGGGGGCGCCTCCACTTGCCTTGGGGGGCAAGTTCCCCCCTTGGCCGCCGCCCCCCCTAGGAGATCCCATCTCCTAGGGCTGGTGCCCCCCTGGGGACCCTATATAAAGAAGGGGGAGGGAGGGAAGCCGCACCATTTCCCCTGGCGCCTCCCTTCCCCCTTGCTACACCTCTCCTTCCCGCAGGCACTTGGCGAAGCCCTACCGGATCCCTGCTACATCCACCACCACGCCGTCGTGCTGCTGGATCTTCATAAACCTCTCCTTCCCCCTTGCTGGATCAAGAAGGAGGAGACGTCACGCTGACCGTACGTGTGTTGAACGCGGAGGTGCCGTCCGTTCGGCGCTAGGATCTCCGGTGATTTGGATCACGACGTGTACGACTCCCTCAACACCGTTCTCCTGAACGCTTCCGCTCGCGATCTAGAAGGGTATGTAGATGCACTCATCTCTCTCTTTGCTGGATGAACTCATAGATTGATCTTGGTGAACGTAGGAAATTTTTTATTTTATGCAACGTTCCCCAACAAGACCATGCACATGTTTGTGATGGAGACTAAGATTAGCTAGTCATATACATATAGGGGGGGGGACTGCGCGTGCCTACAATTGAGTGAGAGACCATCATACTTGGCTAGCTAGGCATGAGATTGTGTGTGTGTGTGTGTGCGTGTGAGATGGAGAGAGAACGAGGGAGAGAGATAGAGTTTTAGATTTGCCTATTGAGTGCGAGTGAGATATGCATGTGTATGTGTGACCCAGGTGGATGGAGAGTTTGAGAGAGGGGGGAAGAGATCCGAGACGACATGGTGCGTGAGAGAGTTACGGGCAACGAGCAAAGGAATTTGTGTGAATACGATGAGTGCACCCAAGATATCTAGCTTGGACTAGCTAGAGTATCATACATAGTGTGCGAGAGAGTCCTA
This sequence comes from Triticum aestivum, assembly GCF_018294505.1. Classification (NCBI taxonomy): domain Eukaryota; kingdom Viridiplantae; phylum Streptophyta; class Magnoliopsida; order Poales; family Poaceae; genus Triticum; species Triticum aestivum. The sequence goes on along the minus strand of NC_057801.1, from coordinate 259,781,256 downwards.
TAGATGGTGTATATATGCATGCGAACTAGAAAGACCCCCCCCCACACACACACAAAGAGAGAGAGAGAGAGAGAGAGATAGAGAGAGAGATAGAGAGAGAGAGAGAGAACAGGAGTCCAGGAGAGGGGGAGGTCGCGTTTTATGCATCAAAGACTGATATAAACCATGTTTCGATATAAACTTGCATTCAAATATTTAAATTGGAGAACATGTTGTCTACAATCCACACATGAACGGATATATGTGTATATCAAACAAGTTCATTAATTTGACTTTCAACATGTTCATGGAGTACTATAATACTGTACAACATGCTACTCGATTGAGGTGTTTAATTTTGGATTTAGTTCACTGTTTTGACCTAGTGGACGAGCTATGTCATTGAATCGAGATATTTAATTTTGGGTTTGATTCATGTTTTTTAGTGGGTCAACTATTTGTCATATAGTAAATCGCTAGCAACGAGCATGTAAAAACACATTACTCCCGAGCATCATCTCTCCATCTAAAAAAGAAGTGGCAAGCTAATATTTCAAAATTTGATTTGAATCGACTTCGTAAGGTAGACGTGGATGTCGTTCTCACAAAATTTGAACGAACCGTTAAACATCCTCTGCTCAGTGGAATTTGCCCGAGCAAATAAATGGGAGACGCGAAATTACCGTCCTATGTGGGACACGCATCAATTGGCCCGTTGTACATCGAGGGTAGGTTCGTAACTTCATCCAAGCGCTCCTTCTCCTCGGCCGAAATGACATGTGCCGAATAATTCATAAACCATGGTCAGAAAAACACGCTCTCCTCGCCCGAAATAGCTCGCACCCACTATTTAAAAACACGCTCTCCTCGCCCGAAATGGCTCGTGCACACTATATTTCAAAACACACCCTCCTCGCCCGAAATCGCTCCCGCCCACTATTTGGGGAGAAGCAAAGTTACTCTACTATCCCCCACCCTCAGTACACAGACCCAAGCCGAGAATCCTAAAGGCAGGGGTAGAACTGTAACTCCCCCTCACATTTCAGACAAATGCGTCCGTAAGGCATGGTTCCACTCCCCTCCCAATTCCTGCCCCGCCCCCCCATTCATACCTCGTGGGCGCCAAATCACCTTCTCCCCGGGAAGCTCCTTGTCCTGAGCCGCGAAACCTCAGCCCCTCCTCCATGGCGCCCCCACCGCACCAATTTCATAGCCACCCTCCTCCCTAATGCCGGAGACGCTGTCCATTTGCCGTCGTGCACTGGGCCGTCTGCCTCTCACTCCATGGTGCTGGAGCTGCCTCGACGACGGCCGCGTGAATCGTATCGGAGCCGATTCACCCCCGCCGTTGTTCACGGTGCCAGAGCATCTCCAACTTTGGATCCGTCCAGAGTCCCGGTGCTGCTTCCCCGTGGCCGTCGACCGTCGCTACATCGCTGTTTCCCTGCCGCCGATCGCCACCGCAACCGCGCCGGCCTCACCGACTCGGCAGCTGGACCTGCCTACTTCACCATGCCGCCAGATAGGTCGCACCCTCATCTCAAATCACTTTATTTAGCGTCAGTTGTTTGAATTTTTATTCTGGGCCAATCGATTCCCAATGGGAAGCAGCACCCTTCGAGGCGGCGGAGCTCCTAGGCTGTCGGTTGGCTGGTGTCTAACGTAAGGGTGCGGGGCCGCAAGTTCACCGCGGAAGCAGCGCTTAGATGGCTACCTTTTAGAGTTGCGTGGGTTGAAGGTACTGTCGCCGCCAGATCTGGATGACGAGGAGTCTTTGTGGATTGGCGCGGGGGCGGCGCAACCACGGCAGTGCGGTGGGGCGGGGGGCGGGGTTTTGGCCGAGGCCACGGATGGCAGAGGCAGACTGCTCTGCCGTTGGTCGCTGGCTCTTCGGGGAAGATTCCGAACAGTGTTAGCCGGGAGGCACAAGACGGCCATCAAGCCATCCGGCGTAGATCGGACAGTACCAAAATAAAATAAAATCGTGTGACCCCAATTTAGTCTTCGGTCAACAGACGTGTGACCACTCTTGTACCTTGCTGTTGATCTCTTAGTGTATTTCTTCAGATCAAAGAGATATGTGGTTCTTAACATTATGCGTTATCTGCATCTTCAGACACACCGTCTTCCGACTCACCGCAGCTGCTCCAACAAGGGAAGCATACACCAGAAGGGAGCTATAGTCCCCACTCAACAGTTCCCTGCATCGAATGCGCGTGCCCGACATGGACAGCCACAACAACTGCAGGGCCATCGACAAGTCAGCACATGATGCTCACTCCTATGGATGGCAGCCAGATAGGTTGTACCCTCATCTTACTTGTGTGCAACATTTATGGCTTTGTTATTCATCTAAGCATGGAAAATAGATCATCACATTTCACTGTATATTCATGCTGATCTCTTACGGGTCTTGTTCAGGAGTTAACGCTGTTCCATAGTTCAGCTAAGATACTTGTTCTTTAGGTAACGCTGTTCCATAGTTATCATCCATCAGCCAATGCTATCCCACAGGCTGGTGATTATAGTATTATACCACCTCTAGTATTACATATGTTGTTCTTTAATACTTTTGTGTGCCATCTAGTTAATCTCGAGTACAAACGATACATATTCTGTAGCTTTCATCTGTGTTCTCCCTTTAGTTTATGAGACCTGTTGCTGCTAGTTAACCCCAGTCCTACTATTTATGTCGTCTCCTATAGGCACTCATTACATAAATCTAACTACTAGTTGTCTTCCATGCATGTCAGATATAATTGCACACACTGATATATCCACAAGAACCTCACGGAGCAATGTAAAGGCCAATAAACTTGATGTCAATGATACCCAATATGATGGAACATGTAAAGGCAGTTCTTCAGAAGACTTGCAGAAAGATGATGAATCCTCTTCACCCCACAAGGTCCTTGCTCTAACTTGGCCTGTGATATGGGTACAACATGCATATAATGTCCTGGAGTGTATCTACTCTGTTGCAATGCCATGTGCTTAGCATGCTGATCATGCATGTAAATATGTCATGCCTTCCTGTTTTTCAGTACCTATTCCATTCATGATAACATGTTTTCAAATTCAAGTACTGTCATTCTACTCTATCGCAATGCCATCTGCTTAATTTGGACATCATGCTTCTGAATATCTTATGCATTGTTATTCATCAGTATGTACTTCATCTGTCTACCATACCATGTTTTTTTACATTGAAGTGTTGTTCTAGTGCTCTGTTGCAATGCCATCTTAGTTTCCCAATCATACACGTGTATGTTGCCTTAGTTATTTCTGTATGTATTCCGCTAGCATACAGTTTTACATTCAACTAGTGTTTTTTTGCTGTGTTGTCCTGTCGTATCCCTAGCTCTTACACCATACTCCCTCCGTCCGGATTACATGTTGCCGAAATGGATAAAAAAGGATGTATCTAGAACTGAAATACGCCTAGACCCATCCATTTTTTTCCGGATGGAGGGAATACATGTCAATATGTCATGCCTTTCTATTCTTCAGTACCTATTCCATCTCTCTGCTGTCGCATGTTTTATAATTAAAACACCATTCTTCTATACAAGGCATGCAAGGGGAAGACGACTATGTTAGAATCTGAAGGGTTACAAACAAGGCCTTTGCAAAAGATCCAAACGCCAGGAGATAATAAACCAACTCCAGTTTTTATAGATACTGCTCCAGCACAGAGAAACCCAACTCCTACTGATAATAAGCAGATTCCAGTGGCCAAAGAACTAGTCCGCTCCAGTCCAGCAAAAATATGTCAACTCCATTCTAAGAAGCGTGTGCGTATCCTTGCATCATGAAATTTTATAGCATGCTGATCATATTTTCTACATGTTTCTTACCCATCTCTCTTTTAGAAAATAAGCTTAACAGATAGAAGAATTTCTGCAATGGTATCGTTTATGAGGAAAGATTCTTGCAGGAATTCTCTGTGCTCCAATGTAGATGTAAGTACCTGTTGTATATCACTATATTTTACATCAGCATGTATTTTGTTAATCGGCGTGAATCCAACCTTTATCTGATCTAAATTTAGTTGTAGCAAAATGTATGATTAAAGGCCACAATGTTGATTTTTGTAAGGAAAACTGCCTGGTAGTTTTGCATCCTGAGCTGCATGAGTGTACTATCTCATATCAGTGGGTTTGAATACTTTGGTTCTGCAGTGGGTTTTCAGTGTTTTTTTACTGTGTTGTCCTGTCGTATCCCTAGCTCTTACATCATACTCCCTCCGTCCGGATTACATGTCACAGAAATGGATAAAACTGGATGTATCTAGAACTGAAATACGCCTAGACCCATCCATTTATTTCCGGATGGAGGGAATACATGTCAATATGTCATGCCTTTCTATTCTTCAGTACCTATTCCATCTCTGTTGTAGCATGTTTTATAACTGAATCACCATTCTTCTATATAAGGCATGCAAGGGGAAGACGGCTATGTTAGAATCTGAAGGGTTACAAACCAGGTCTTTGCAAAAGATCCAAACGCCAGGAGATAATAAACCAACTCCATTTTTCATAGATACTGCTCCAGCACAGAGAAACCCAACTCCCACTGATAATAAGCAGATTCCAGTGGCCAAAGAACTAGTCCGCTCCAGTCCAGCAAAAGAATGTCAACTCCATTCTAAGAAGCGTGTGCGTATCCTCGCATCATGAAATTTTATAGCATTCTGATCATATTTTCTACATGTTTCTTACCCATCTCTCTTTTAGAAAATAAGGTTAAACGATAGAAGACTTCCTCCATTGGGATCGTATTCGAGGAAAATATCTTGCGGGAATTCTCTGTGCTCCAATGCTGATGTAAGTACCTGTTGTATATCACTATATTTTTACATCAGCATGTATTTTGTTAATCGGCGTGAATCTAACCTTTATCTGATCTAAAATTAGTTGTAGCAAAATGTTAAAGGCGCCAATGTTGATTTTTGTAAGGAAAACTGCCTGGTAGTTTTGCATACTGAGCTGCATGAATGTACTATCTCATATCACGCACATTACTGAATTGTAGTGCTTCTCTGGTTGCCCATTCATTCATTGTGTCAATGTTGCTTTCGTATTACCTTACCTGGCTGATGATAGCTGTGCCATATTGTGTTAATTTGGTGTAGGCTAGTTGCCCAAACGTTCGTTGTGTCAATGTTGCTTTCCTATTATCTGACTTGGCCAATGATAGCAATGCTAGTGTGTTAATTTTGTGCAGGCTGCTGAAGATAAGAAGACAAACTCTGAAAACAGCAAGGCAACCCCATTGTTTCTTTCCAGTAAATCTAGGCCAGGTAATATGGCAATAACTCATGATTAATCTGTTTGGTTCCCGTCCTAATTTATGTTATGATGCAGTGGTCGAGACACTCTCCACTATCAATAATACAAGCCTGCCAAAATCGCCATCTGAATCTGTTCAGTATCCTCTGTCTCGAATGCAACGGAATAAATGTATGTTTGTGAACCAATTAATGGCTGAAGCAATGATGGAAATGGTGGATGAATCAGAGGTGCAGAGTCGTGCGACACAACAACTGATCAATGTTTTCAGAGACAGTGTAGCAAAGCAGCAAGAACTTGCCCACATGCTTATGGGCGTCATCTGTGCTGAGGTTGCAGATTGTGACGTTGTAGATGGTTAGGTTCTGCTCATTTATTTGCACTGGCATCAATCTTTGATTGCCCAGTGGATGTAATTTCTTGTAATATATGCTGGATGTGCAGCATTATTACCTGTATGACATACCTTTGCTTGATCGGTTTTGGTCCTGTGCATAATTTCTCGTCGTAATGGGCTCAAATTATCTAATTTGGCCTAAAGACATGTACGAACTTTAGTGGGCCCATTAAGTTAATGAGCCGTTACTAGGCCGAAAGTTAATGGTCGGCCCTCTTACCTCCCGGGTCGTTAACAGGCCGACATCGAAGCGGGCAACAGGTGGGCCCAATTTATTTCACGGGCCGTTAATAGGCCGTTACTAAGTTTGGGCTACATATGGCCCAACTATACTGTAGGCCTTTAGCAGGCCGAAAGAGAAAGCGGGCTTGTACTGGACCATGAAGAGCACGGGCCGCTAAGTGGTCGAAAGTCAGATCATACTATAAATGGCCCAACTGTGTTGTGGGCCTTTAGCAGGCCGAAAGAGAAACCGGGCTGGTATTGGACCATGAAGGGCATGGGCCATTAAAAGGCCAAAACTAAGGTCCGACTACAAATGGCCCAACTCATTTATGGTCCGTTAATAGGCCGAAAGGCACACAGGGCTGGGAATTGGCCCAACGCTTAAATGGGTCGCTAAAAGGCCAAAACTCAAGTCCGACTACAAATGGCCCAACTGATTTCTGGGTCGTCAACAGGCTGAAAGTGACACCGGTCCGCAAATTGGCCCAACACTTAAATGGGCCGCTAAAAGGCTGAAACTCAGGTCCGACTACAAATGGCCCATCAGATTTACAGGCTGAAAGACATACCGGGCCGGAAATTAGCCCAACATTTAAATGGGTCGCTACAAGGCCGAAAGAGGTACATCCTGAAAATTGGCCCATCCATTGAATGGGCCGTTAACAGGCCGAAATCTCATCGGGCCGATATTGAGCCCAAATATATAGCGCACTGTTAACGGGCTCGAACTGACGATGGGCTGCAATGGTGTCAAATCTTTAACGGGCCGTTGATGAGCCGAATTGCCACATCTCGCATGGGCCGTGGGCTTAAATGGACATGACACAAGTAGGCCTTATATGGGCCGGCTTGCTAATTTTTATTGGGCCGGCCTTTTTCACCATAATGGGTGCCACGTGTCGACCTATCATAGGCGCCTCCTGTCCAATGAGTGGATGACATCTGTCCCAACGGTGAGGCAACATGTGTTTCCCGCGGCCAATGATGATTTTACACGTGGAAAATCCCCATTGGTCCGGGCTGTTAATGGGTTATCGGATCCAAAACCGGACCCGATAGCTTAAAGGCGTTCCATTACGGTGGATGCCACATGTCGGTCACCCTTGACGAAAGCACTTCTATGACGCGTGATTTATCGTCATGGAAGTGGACACTTCCGTGATGATAATTTTGGTAATGTCATGGAACACTTCTACGACAGCACAAGTATGACTATCTTGATTGTGTCATAAAATCATCATGGATGTACATGCATGACAAAAAATGCTACCTACTGTGACAAACAAGTATCATCACGGAAGTGTATTTTTTTTGTAGTGAAAATGAAGCGTATGAGGCAAACTCAATTCCATTTTTTGTGTAGTTTTCTTTTATAAACTAAACTAGTGATAAAACAAGAAACTAAAAGATCCGATTGCAAGATCTAAAGATATACCTTCAAGCACTCACCTCCCCAGCAATAGCGCCCGAAAAGAGCTTGATGTCTACTACGCAACCTTCTTCTTGTAGATGTTGTTGGGCCTCCCAGTGCAAAGGTTTGTAGGACAGTAGAAAATTTCCCTCAAGTGGATGACCTAAGATTTATCAATCCATGGGAGGCGTAGGATGAAGATGGTCTCTCTCAAACAACCCTGCAACCAAATAACAAAGAGTCTCTTGTGTCCCCAACACACCCAATACAATGGTAAATTGTATAGGTGCACTAGTTCGGCGAAGAGTTGATGATACAAGTGCAATATGGATGGTAGATGTAGGTTTTTGTAATATGAAAATATAAAAACAGCAAGGTAGCAAGTGGTAAAAGTGAGCGTAAATGGTATTGCAATGCTAGGAAACAAGGCCTAAGGTTCATACTTTCACTAGTGCAAGTTCTCTCAACAATAATAACATAACTGGATCATATAACCATCCCCCAACATGCAACAAAGAGTCACTCCAAAGTCACTAATAGCAGAGAACAAACGAAGAGATTATTGTAGGGTATGAAACCACCTCAAAGTTATCCTTTATGATCGATCTATTCAAGAGTCCGTAGTAAAATAACACGAAGCTATTCTTTCCATTCGATATATCATAGAGTTCGTACTAGAATAACACCTTAAGACACAAATCAACCAAAACCCTAATTGCACCTAGATACTCCAATGTCACCTCAAGTATCCATGGGCATGATTATACGATATGCATCACACAATCTCAGATTCATCTATTCAACCAACACAAAGTACTTCAAAGAATGCCCCAAAGTTTCTACCAAAGAGTCAAGACAAAAACGTATGCCAACCCCTATGCATAAGTTCACAAGGTCAATGAACCCGCAAGTTGATCACGAAAACATACATCAAGTAGATCACGTGAATATCCCATTGTCACCACAGATAAGCACATGCAAGACATACATCAAGTGTTCTCAAATCCTTAAAGACTCAATCCGATAAGATAACTTCAAAGGGAAAACTCAATCCATTACAAGAGAGTAGAGGGGGAGAAACATCATAAGATCTAGCTATAATAGCAAAGCTCGCGATACATCAATGTCGTGCCATATCAAGAACACGAGAGAGAGAGAGAGAGAGAGAGAGAGAGAGAGATCAAACACATAGCTACTGGTACATACCCTCAGCCCCGAGGGTGAACTACTCCCTCCTCGTCATGGAGAGCGCCGGGATGATGAAGATGTCCACCGATGATGGTTCGCCCCTCTGTCAGGGTGCCGGAATAGGGTCCCGATTGGTATTTGGTGGCTACAGAGGCTTGCGGCGGCGGAACTCCCAATCTATTGTGCCCCTGGATGTTTTCGGGGTATATGGATATTATATATATATATATGCGAAAGAAGTTGGTCAGGGGAGCCACGAGGGTGGGGGCGCGCCCAGGGGGGTAGGGCGCACCTCCCTGCCTCGTGGCCACCTCGAAGCTTCCCTGATGTCTAATCCAAGTCTCCTGGATTGCTTCCGTTCCAAAAATAACTCTCTCGAAGGTTTCATTCCGTTTGGACTCCGTTTGATATTCCTTTTCTTTGAAACACTGAAATAGGCAAGAAAACAACAATTTGGGCTGGGCCTCCGGTTAATAGGTTAGTCCCAAAAATAATATAAAATTGTATAATAAAGCCCATAAACATCCAAAATAGATAATATAATAGCATGAATACTTCATAAATTATAGATACGTTGGAGACGTATTAGCGCTTCGCCGTTCGCACCATCGTCTTTTCCTACCCGCCTGCGTACCGGCTGCATTCGTTGGTTCCTTGTTTCCTTTGTGTTTCCCTTTATGTTCCCATTATATTTCCGGGCAATAAAGATTTATGGGGTGATTATGGGTGGGGGCTTACAACACTATCAAATGACAACGTTCAACTCGGTTTGTGCAATTAGTTTTTAATAATCATTGTGTTCTTTGCAGGTATGGCCTGTCTTTTTTGTCGTATGTCGGGTGGCCCTTGTTCCCCTTTTGATTCTACTGTATATGTTTTCACTGTGGTGCTGGATTGCTGTTGTTCGAGGTGTGTTGTAAGAATAACATTTTATAGTTGTTCAATTTTTGGCAGACGTACTTGTTTTTCTGGTGCTGTTGATGCTGTTTTGAATGGAAATTATTTTAGGTCTTCTTTTTCTGATTATGATGATTGTTTTGATTCATTTTGTAGTATGTTCCTTGCAGTGTTAGAGCTCATCTTGCTCCTTACATTGAGGAGTGTAGGGCTTTAGCGATAAGCAGGGGTGACAAAGATACTGATCTTGCTCTTCATTCCAGTGAGGGTTGATACGTCCATTTTGCATCATATTTACCTACTGTTATTTATGATGTTTTTATGCATAATAATGCTTTTTGGAGTAATTCTAATGCCTTTTCTCTCATAATATGCAAGATACACACAAAGAGGGAGAATCCAAGCAGCTAGTAATCAAGACCTGAAAAAGCTATGTCAGGCTACCCATTCTGCACAACTCCAAATGAGCTGAAACTTGACGAGAAATTTTATGGAACAAAAAATAAATACTGGAGCAACTAACTACCAAAGGGGGGCCACCTGGTGAGCAGAAGACACCAGGGCGCGCCAGGCCCCCCAGGCGCGCCCTAGTGGGTTGTGCTCAGCCCTGCCCACCTCCGGTGCCTATCTTCTGGTATATAGGTCATTTTGACATAGAAAAAAATAAGGAGAGGACTTTTGGGACGAAGCATCACCGTCTGGAGGGGGAACCTGGGCAGGAGCACTTTTGCCCTTTGGCGAAGCGATTCCGCCGGGGGAACTTCCCTCTAGGAGGGGGAAATCATCATTATCATCACCAACAACTCTCTCATCTTGGGGAGGGCAATCTTCATCAACATCTTCAACAACACCATCTCCTCTCAAACCCTAGTTCATCTCTTGTGTTCAATGTTTGTACTGGAACCTCAGATTGGTACTTGTGGGTGACTAGTAGTGTTGATTACATCTTGTAGTTGATTACCATATGGTTTATTTGGTGGAAGATTATATGTTCAGATCCATTATGCTATTTAATACCCCTCTGATCTTGGGCATATTTATCACTTGTGAGTAGTTACTTCTGTTCTTGAGGTCATGGGAGAAATCATGTTGCAAGTAATCATGTGAACTTGATATGTGTTCGATATTTTGATAATATGTATGTTGTGATTCCCTTAGTGGTGTCATGTGAACGTCGACTACATGGCACTTCACCATATTTGGGCCTAAGGGAATGCATTATGGCGTACTTATTAGATGATGGATTGTGAGGGTGACTGTAACGCCCCGGATTCGTTGCGCCAGGTGTTCGCCGGCTATTCGCCGTCATTGCCATGTCATTTGCTTGCGTATTGCACTTTTCCAGGTCATCATCTGCATTTCATATCATGTCATCATGTTCATCTCATTTCGCATTCGTGTTCGTCTCATGCATCCGAGCTTTTTCCCCGTTGTCCGTTTTGCAATCCGGCACTCCTATGTCCTCCGGCGTCCCCTTTTTGTCTCTCGTTGTGAGCGGGTATTAAACATTCTCGGAATGGACCGAGGTTTGCCAAGAGGCCTTGGTATAGCACCGGTAGACCGCCTGTCAAGTTTCGTGCCATTTGGAGGTCGTTTGGTACTCCAACGGTTAACCGGGTAACCGTAAAGGCCTCTTTTGTTGCAGCCCAACACCCCTTCCAAAGTGGCCCAAAATCCAGCAAACTCCCCTCCATGCTCTCGGGCGTTCGATCACGACCGCGTGGCCGAAAACCGCTCCCCATTTGGACTCTCCTAGCTCCCTCTACCTATAAAAACGCCCCTTCCCCTCCATTTTCGGGTCTAACCCTAGCCTCTTCCTCCTCCCGCCGCCGGACGCGTCCATCCTGCCGCCGGACACGTCCGCGCCGCCGCCCATAGCCAACCGCCTCCTGCCACGTGGGCCTCCACCGCCAGCCGCCGCCGCCGGCCCGCGGGGCCCAGGGTAGGCCCGCACGGGCCCGCGCATGCCGCCTCGCGCCCTCGCGCGCTCGGTCGCCCGGCCCCGACCGCGCCCTCCGCCGCCCTCGCCGCCGGCGCGCCTCGCCGGCGCCCCGGCCGCCCCCGACTGGCGCCGCCCCGGCCGCCAGGCCCCTGCACCCCGCCGGCGCCGCCGCCTCCGCCGCCGCCCGCGCCGCAGCTCGCTGGCCTCCGCCGTGCCACTGCTCCGACCGCGCCCCCGCGCCAGGATCCGCCGGATCCCGGCCGGAGGACCTCGCCGGTCGTCGCCGGCCCGCGCCTCGCCGACCCGCGCCTCGCCCGGCCGCCCTCCACCGCCGCCGCGCCGGATCGGGGCCGGATCCGGCCGGGCCAGCCATCCCCGCCCGACTCCGGCCACTGGTGCCCTCTCCGGCCTCCTCCCTCGTCGCCGGCGCCGCCCAGCTCCGGCGAGCCCGGCTCCGCCTCGATCCGCGCCCGGATCTGGATCCACGAGGTTGACCCCGAATCTGCTAAGTCCCCGAATATGTGTAATTTTCATGTCATGTTCATCATGCCGTATCTCTGCATCCGTAGCTCTGTTTCGTGCGTGTAATATGTCAAATTGTTCGTCTCGACGAGTACTACATTTCATTCTATTGCATAACTTTCATTTGAGCTCATCTAGATGCCCGAAATGCTGTTGGAAGAGTGCATGTTGCTGTTAATCTGCTGAAACTGTTATAACATGCTCATTTGTCATTTTTGCCAGGATTGATGTGTGCATCCTATAAGGTTGATGTATACATGTGTTTGATATATGCCATGCCATCTTTACAGGGGTGTATGCTATGTATTTTTGTGATCAATGTGGTGACTAGCACAAGCATGCAAACTAGGCTTCGTGATATTGCTGATTTTAGTCCCTGTTCTGCTGTTATTTTTATGCCATGTAAACTTGATGCTACAGAGAGATCTATGCATATTTTGAGATACTTCAGTAGGGGTGTTTTGAACATATGGTTATTTTATATCCATTCATGCCCTTGTTTGCAATTATGAAGTAGTCTAGCATGTCATTTTGGTGCTCTACTTTTGCTTCAAAATGTTTCCTGGCAGATTGTTTACTTGTTATTCAATTTGGCCAAGGTTGCTATATTTGATCCTTGCATGCTATGGATTTGTTCTTGACTTGGTTTGTTTCACAAACATGTCTTCTGGATGATGCTATGCTTATATTGTCATGCAATGACTTGTGGTGAGTGAATCGAGCTTGTTAAGTAGTGTACTTGCTGTTGCTGTTTTGCTAGGCTGAATCTGTTATTTTGTGATACTATATAAACATGTTGCTACTAATCATTCTATGCATAATCTGGAGATGTTCTATAAACATGTTTTGATCAAAATGTTATGCCCTATCCATCCATGCTCCTGGTTGCGTTTATAGCTTGCTGTAGATTGTTCATATCTTGCTCCAAATTTGCTTGATAATGTTGCTATCAGCCTGTTAACATTAAGTTCACTAGTTCCCATGTGTTTTGCTAGTGATCCATGCATCATATGAACTTGCTCTTGCCATTTATAGCTTCACAAACATGTCTTCTTACTGTTGGTTGTCTTGCCATGCTATGTATTGCTCTGTGGTGAGTGGTTCAAGCTCACCAACATGCCTACTTATTGTTATTTCTGCCATGTATGAATCTGTAATATTACTTGCCATGTTTACATGGGTACCATCATATTTTCTGATCCTTTTTGGCTCATGGTCAGTAAGGGACTTTTGATCTATGCAATTAGTAGATTCATTCCATGCCTTTGTTTGCCATGATAAGTTCTTGTAACATGTTGTTTGATAGCTCTAAACATCGCAACCTGATGTTATTTCTGCTAAAGTCTGAAACTGTTATTATTTGCAATCTTACCATGTGTTTTTGAGCATGTTCTAGTTGTTTCTGGAGATAGCTCAGTGTTCATATTTTGTCATAATTTACCTGTACTTCATGCCCATGCCTTTTCTTCTTATGTTGGGGTGCTGTAGCATATTGTTTTGATGCTTGCAATATGCCTAGTTGCTGTTTTGGACAGATTGTTGTTATGACTTGTATAGTGTGCATGTGTTGCACCGTTGCTCCGTTTTGAGTGTGCTCTATATAAAACTTGCTTGATTTTGCATATAGTTTCATATTATCATGTTGCATCCTTATTTTGGTGTGTTTGCTTGATGTTTGGGTGCATTTTGCATCAATGCCATGTTTAACTTGTTTTGCTCATATCTTCTAGGCCGTAGCTCCGAATTAAATGAACTTTATATGTAACTTGACTAGAATTTCGTGTAGCATCAATGCCATGTTAATGTTTATTCAGTTCTGGACCAATTTCGAAATATGCATATGAGGACTTACCGGAATTGTTATATGTTGTTTCCGGCCTCATTTAAACTTGCTTTGATGTGTTGTTCTTGTTTGCATCATCTCTTGCAGTAGCCTCATCTAGCTTTCTCATGCATCATGCTTGTTGTGCATCATGTCTTGTCCATGTGTGATGTGTTTACCATGTTGTGTGCTTCTCCTCGATAGTTCCCGTTTCATTGCGATCTTGAGGATGCGTTCGACTACGTGTGGTTCGTCTTCGTGGCTTCATCCATTCGTCTTCTTCATGGACTCGTTCTTCTTCCTAGCGGGATTTCAGGCAAGATGACAGCTACCCTGGATCTCACTACTATCATTGCTATGCTAGTTGCTTCGTTCTATCGCTATGCTGTGTTACCTATCATTTGCTCTTCAAGCCTCCCAAATTGCCATGAACCTCTAACCTTTGACACCCTTCCTAGCAAACCGTTGTTTGGCTATGTTACCACTTTGCTCAGCCCCTCTTATAGCGTTGCTAGTTGCAGGTGAAGTTGAAGATTGGTCCATGGTGGACAGGGTTATGTTGGGATATCACAATATCTCTTATATTATTAATGCATCTATATACTTGGTAAAGGGTGGAAGGCTCGGCCTTATGCCTGGCGTTTTGTTCCACTCTTGCCGCCCTAGTTTCCATCATACCGGTGTTATGTTCCCGGATTTTGCGTTCCTTACGTGGTCGGGTGATTTATGGGACCCCCCTGACAGTTCGCTTTGAATAAAACTTGTCCAGCAAGGCCCAACCTTGGTTTTACCATTTGCCTCACCACCACCTATACCCTTCCCTTGGGTCGGCCAACCCAAGGGTCATCTTTATTTTAGCCCCCCGGGCCAGTGCTTGTCTAAGTGCTAGTCCGAACTGAGCTGCCTGCGGGGCCACCTCGGGGAAACTCGAAGTCTGGTTTTACTCGTAGCTAGTCTCATCCGGTGTTGCCCTGAGAACGAGATATGTGCAGCTCCTATCGGGATTGTCGGTGCATCGGGCGGCTTTGCTGGTCTTGTTTTACCATTGTCGAAATGTCTTGTAAACCGGGATTCCGAGACTGATCGGGTCTTCCTGGGAGAAGGTCTATTCCTTCGTTGATCGCGAGAGCTTGTCATGGGCTAAGTTGGGACACCCCTGCAGGGTATAAACTTTCGAGAGCCGTGGCCGCGGTTATGTGGCAGATGGGAATTTGTTAATGTCCGGTTGTAGATAACTTGACACCAGATCAGAATTAAAACGCATCAACCGCGTGTGTAGCCGTGATGGTCTCTTCTCGGCGGAGTCCGGGAAGTGAACACGGTTTCTGGGTTATGTTTGACGTAAGTAGGTATTCAGGATCACCTCTTGATCATTGCTAGCTTCATGACCGTTCCTTTGTTTCTCTTCTCGCTCTCATTTGCGTATGTTAGCCACCATATCATGCTTAGTCGCTGCTGCAACCTCACCACTTTACCCCTTCCTTTCCCATTAAGCTTTGCTAGTCTTGATACCCATGGTAATGGGATTGCTGAGTCCTCGTGGCTCACAGATTACTACAACAACAGTTGCAGGTACAGGATTATGCGATGATCATGACGCGAGAGCGATGTTTACTTGTCTTGGAGTTCTTCTTCTGCTTCTTCTTCGATCAGGGGATAGGTTCTAGATCGGTAGCCTGGGTTAGCAGGGTGGATGTCGTTTGAGTTTATGTTTGTGTTTCATCCGTAGTCGGATGGTGCGCTTATGTAACATGATGTTGTATTCGTGTGGCATTGTATGCCTCTTGTATGTATCCCCATCTATTTATGTAATGTTGATGTAATGATATCCACCTTGCAAAAGCGTTCCAATATGCGGGTCTATCCTTGGTGGGACTTCGAGTTCCCTTTGGATAGGGTCGCATATTGGGCGTGACAAGTTGGTACCAGAGCCTCGACTGACCCTAGGAGCCCCCCTTGATTGATCGTGTAGTTTAGCCGTTGTTGAGTCTAGAAAAAAACTGTTTTCGGAGTCTAGTTATATCGGAGAGTAGGAATTCTTTTTACCCCTCAGCCCCTTCATCGCTATGGTGAGGAATCTTGACGTAGGTGTTTTGAATTACTCCTCTTCCCATTCAAATTTTTCTTTAGGTTCACACAGTTGGTTTTCCATCGTTGTCCATCCTCTTTTATCCGGTGCATATCTCGTCAAAGGGATTCGACCCTCTCCATTTTTGCAAGTTCAATCCTCAGTTGTTTTCTTTTCCCACCCCACCCACCCTTTTTCTTCTCGGAACCGGAGTCCGTAATCGAGTATCCATCCTACTCGTGAAGTCTTTGTTTTCTTTCCTCAATGTTTTCAACTGGTGTTTTCTCTTCAAGATATTCGTCGATTTCTTGTTCCAAGTTGCATTTGTTTTTCCCGCCCTCCCCCCCTTTTTCTTCCGGAGCATGAGTCTCTTTCGACCGTCAATTCCATTCGTGCGGAGCCTCTTCAGGTTTTCCCTCGATTATTTCAACCGGTGAATTCTCGTCTCGTTCGTCATTCTTCATCTCTTTTTCTTTTTCGGTGGACCCAATTCAAGTTTTTTCGGGTTGATCACATTCTTTTCCTTGGATCAAGTGTTTTCCTTGCTCGTTCACCTCTCGCCAGTTTATCCTTCCGGAGTGTGCAAGACATCTCAGGAGATTCGTATGTGTTCTAATTAATTCGAGGTTGTCACCTCATTCAAATATTTCAATTGTTCTGGTGCATCATCTATCTTTTCAACATCCCTTTCCAACGGTGTTCTATTTTAGTGGGCCCTAACCCACAGGTCATTTCCCAGGATCTTACCTGACTCTTCTAATTTCCCCGGAGTTATTCTCAAATTCTTTTCAAGTGTGACGTAAGAATGGATTCCATCAGTCACTTGCCTTCTCCATGATCGTTTTCAAATTCTTTTCGTTGTTGGTTCAACCCCTTCGCTTTTCATTCTTCCGGAGTATCTCAGTAACTTTGGTGTTGTTTCTCGTTGTCATTCTTAACATTTGAAGACCGAAGAAGTGTTTTCCTCAAAATCTTGCCCGTTAATCTCGAAGATTCGCGATTCTAGCTTCTTATAATCCTCTCAAATTATTCCGTTTGTCAGATATTCTTTTCATCCATCCGGAGTATTTCAGGAGTAGTTTTTGCCGTCTCGGTAATCCGGATGCCATGTTTTCAGAATTTTGCTTCGTTCCAAGTTTTCAGATTCATTCCCCAATTATTCTATATCTGTGCCCCTTCGTTCATCTCAATATTCTTCCACTGCTTCGTTCAAGTATTCTTCTATCAGTTCGCGATCTCTTCGCTCTTTTGCATCTAAATCCCCTCAAGCTTATTTGGTTTTCTAATTCTTCCCAGTGATTCATTCTCTTTCTTCAGTCATTTTGAATTCTTACGGTGGTTCGTTCAAGATTCTTTTCCTTGTTTATCATATTAATTCATTCGTTCTTTCCAATCCTACTGGTGGTTCATGAAGACCTTCTCAAGTTTGCGTTATGCCACTTCTCAATCCTTTTCAAGAAGAATAAGTAGTATGCAAAAATCCATTGCTTGTCATCAATTTAATTCGACGAAGGATAAGCATACAATAAATCTTATTCTTATTTCATCCAAGTGAGTAATCCCTTCCTTCGGAGTTTGTTCTTGATGAATAAATTCTCGTTCCAAGTGTTTTCATCTTTTCTTTTCCGGAGTTCAAATTTCCTCGGCCATCTCGTCGGGAACCCCATCTAAATCATCGCAAGATTTAATCTTATTCTTTCATCCTTCATTCTATCTCATCATCCTTTATTTTACCGGAGTAATTCATGGCGATTCTTCATGATTTAATTCATTCTTCACGAGTTCATCAAGTATCATTTCCATTCTCAAGCTCGTGTTCTATTCATCCATGTTTCAGCGGAGTGCTGCCTAAATCCTTTCAGTCTTATCCGTTTCTTTTCTCATTCTAACCACTCCAATTAGAACGAGTGGTTTCATAGTCTATCTGATTCCGTGAGCTTTCGATTCTCGACATTCTCGTCGTTCCTCTCTGCTTCTCGAGTGCTCTCGATTCTTTGCTTCTTCTCTTGAGTTCTTGCTTCACCTCATCCCTTTTCCCTTCCGTCTCGGTCCTAAGATCTCGGGACGAGATCTCTTGTTAGTGGAGGAGTGTTGTAACGCCCCGGATTCGTTGCGCCAGGTGTTCTCCAGCTATTCGCCATCATTGCCATGTCATTTGCTTGCGTATTGCACTTTGCCAGGTCATCATATGCATTTCATATCATGTCATCATGTGCATCTCATTTCGCATTCGTGTTCGTCTCATGCATCCGGGCTTTTTCCCCGTTGTCCGTTTTGCAATCCGGCACTCCTATGTCCTCCGGCGTCCCCTTTTTGTCTCTCGTTGTGAGCGGGTATTAAACGTTCTCGGAATGGACCGAGGTTTGCCAAGCGGCCTTGGTATAGCACCGGTAGACCGCCTGTCAAGTTTCGTGCCATTTGGAGGTCGTTTGGTACTCCAACGGTTAACCGGGTAACCGTAAAGGCCTCTTTTGTTGCAGCCCAACACCCCTTCCAAAGTGGCCCAAAACCCAGCAAACTCCCCTCCATGCTCTCGGGCGTTCGATCACGACCGTGTGGCTGAAAACCGCTCCCCATTTGGACTCTCCTAGCTCCCTCTACCTATAAAAACGCCCCTTCCCCTCCATTTTCGGGTCTAACCCTAGCCTCTTCCTCCTCTCGCCGCCGGACGCGTCCATCCCGCCGCCGGACACGTCCGCGCCGCCGCCCTCAGCCAACCGCCTCCTGCCACGTGGGCCTCCGCCGCCAGCCGCCGCCGCCGGCCCGCGGGACCCAGGGCAGGCCCGCCCGGGCCCGCGCGCGCCGCCCCGCGCCCTCGCGCGCTCGGTCGCCGGGCCCGACCGCGCCCTCCGCTGCCCTCGCCACCGGCGCGCCTCGCCGGCGCCCCGGCCGCCCCGACCGGCGCCGCCCGGCCGCCCGGCCCCGCGGCCATATCCGCCGCCGCGCCCCTGCACCCCGCCGCCGCCGGCGCCTCCGCCGCCCCACTGCTCCGACCGTGCCCCGCGCCCGGATCCGCCGGATCCCGGCCAGAGGACCTCGTCGGTCGTCGCCGGCCCGCGCCTCGCCGACCCGCGCCTCGCCCGGCCCCCTCCACCGCCGCCGCGCCGGATCGGGGCCGGATCCGGTCGGGCCAGCCGTCCCCGCCCAACCCGGCCACTGGTGCCCTCTCCGCCCTCCTCCCTCGTCGCCGGCGCCGCCTAGCTCCGGCGAGCCCGGCCCCGCCTCGATCCGCGCCCGGATCTGGATCCACGAGGTTGACCCCGAATCTGCTAAGTCCCCGAATATGTGTAATTTTCATGCCATGTTCATCATGCCGTACCTCTGAATCCGTAGCTCCGTTTCGTGCGTGTAATATGTCAAATTGTTCGACTCGACGAGTACTTCATTTCATTCCATTGCATAACTTTCATTTGAGCTCATCTTGATGCCCGAAATGTTGTTGGAAGAGTGCATGTTGCTGTTAATCTGCTGAAACTGTTATAACATGCTCATTCGTCATTTTTGCCATGATTGATGTGTGCATCCTATGAGGTTGATGTATACATGTGTTTTGATCTATGCCATGCCATCTTTCCAGGGGTGTATGCCATGTATTTTTGTGATCAATGTGGTGACTAGCACAAGCATGCAAACTAGGCTTCGTGATATTTTTATGCCATGTAAACTTGATGCTACAGAGAGATCCATGCATATTTTGAGATACTTCAGTAAGGGTGTTTTGAACATATGGTTATTGTATATCCATTCATGCCCTTGTTTGCAATTATGGAGTAGTCTAGCATGTCATTTTGGTGCTCTACTTTTGCTTCAAAATGTTTACTGGCAGATTGTTTACTTGTTATTCAATTTGACCAAGGTTGCTATATTTGATCCTTGCATGCTCTGGATTTGTTTTTGACTTGGTTTGTTTCACAAACATGTCTTCTTGATGATGCTATGCTTATATTGTCATGAAATGACTTGTGGTGAGTGAATCGAGCTTGTTAAGTAGTGTACTTGCTGTTGCTGTTTTGCTAGGCTGAATCTGTTATTTCGTGATACTATATAAACATGTTGCTACTAATCATTCTATGCATAATCTGGAGATGTTCTATAAACATGTTTTGATCAAAATGTTATGCCCTATCCATCCATTCCCCTGGTTGCATTTATAGTTTGCTGTAGATTGTTCATATCTTGCTCCAAATTTGCTTGATAATGTTGCTATCAGCCTGTTAACATTAAGTTCACTAGTTCCCATGTGTTTTGCTAGTGATCCATGCATCCTATGAACTTGCTCTTGCCATTTATAGCTTCACAAACATGTCTTCTTACTGTTGGTTGTCTTGCCATGCTATGTATTGCTCTGTGGTGAGTGGTTCAAGCTCACCAACATGCCTACTTATTGTTATTTCTGCCATGTATGAATCTGTAATATTACTCGCCATGTTTACATGGGTACCATCATATTTTCTGATCCTTTTTGGCCCATGGTCAGTAAGGGACTTTTGATCTATGAAATTAGTAGATTCATGCCATGCCTTTGTTTGCCATGATAAGTTCTTGTAACATGTTGTTTGATAGCTCTAAACATTGCAACCTGATGTTATTTCTGCTAGTCTGAAACTGTTATTATTTGCAATCTTACCATGTGTTTTTGAGCATGTTCTAGTTGTTTCTGGAGATAGCTCAGTGTTCATGTTTTGTCATGATTTACCTGTACTTCATGCCCATGCCTTTTGTTCTT
This sequence comes from Triticum aestivum, assembly GCF_018294505.1. Lineage (NCBI taxonomy): Eukaryota > Viridiplantae > Streptophyta > Magnoliopsida > Poales > Poaceae > Triticum > Triticum aestivum. The sequence continues at coordinate 259,760,788 of NC_057801.1, read as the reverse complement.
ATGTTGGGGTGCTGTAGCATATTGTTTTGATACTTGCAATATGCCTAGTTGCTGTTTTGGACAGATTGTTGTTATGACTTGTATAGTGTGCATATGTTGCACCGTTGCTCCGTTTTGAGTGTGCTCTATATGAAACTTGCTTGATTTTGCATATAGTTTCATATTATCATGTTGCATCCTTGTTTTGGTGTGTTTGCTTGATGTTTGGGTGCATTTTGCAGCAATGCCATGTTTAACTTGTTTTGCTCATATCTTCTAGGCCGTAGCTCCGAATTAAATGAACTTTATATGTAACTTGACTAGAATTTCGTGTAGATTCTCTTGGTGCATCTTAACTTGTTGTTTAACAAATTCAACTTAATGTTTATTCAGTTCTGGACCAATTTCGAAATATGCATATGAGGACTTACCGGAATTGTTATATGTTGTTTCCGGCCTCATTTAAACTTGCTTTGATTTGTTGTTCTTGTTTGCATCATCTCTTGCCATGAGTAGCCTCATCTAGCTTTCTCATGCATCATGCTTGTTGTGCATCATGTCTTGTCCATGTGTGGTGTGTTTACCATGTTGTGTGCTTCTCCTCGATAGTTCCCGTTTCGTTGCGATCGTGAGGATGCGTTCGTCTACGTGTGGTTCGTCTTCATGGCTTCATCCGTTCGTCTTCTTCATGGACTCGTTCTTCTTCCTAGCGGGATTTCAGGCAAGATGACTGCTACCCTGGATCTCACTACTATCATTGCCTATGCTAGTTGCTTCGTTCTATCGCTATGCTGCGTTACCTATCATTTGCTCTTCAAGCCTCCCAAATTGCCATGAACCTCTAACCTTTGACACCCTTCCTAGCAAACCGTTGTTTGGCTATGTTACCGCTTTGCTCAGCCCCTCTTATAGCGTTGCTAGTTGTAGGTGAAGTTGAAGATTGCTCCATGGTGGACAGGGTTATGTTGGGATATCACAATATCTCTTATATTATTAATGCATCTATATACTTGGTAAAGGGTGGAAGGCTCGGCAGCCTGGGCTAGCAGGGTGGATGATGCGATGATCATGACGCGAGAGCGATGTTTGCTTGTCTTGGAGTTCTTCTTCTGCTTCTTCTTCGATTAGGGGATAGGTTCCAGGTCTGCAGCCTGGGCTAGCAGGGTGGATGTCGTTTGAGTTTCTGTTTGTGTTTCATCCGTAGTCGGATGGTGCTCTTATGTAAGATGATGTTGTATTCGTGTGGCATTGTATGCCTCTTGTATGTATCCCCATCTATTTATGTAATGTTGATGTAATGATATCCACCATGCAAAAGCGTTCCAATATGCGGGTCTACCTTGGTGGGACCTTCGAGTTCCCTTTGGATAGGGTCGCATATTGGGCGTGACAGTGACAGAAGCTTAAACCCTAGTTTATGCGCAATTCTGTAAGGGACCAATTGGATCCAAAAGTTTAATGCTATGGTTACAATTTATTCTTAATACTTTTCTCGTATTTGCGGATGCTTGGGAGGGGGTTAATCATAAGTAGGAGATTTGTTTAAGTAAGAACATCACCTATGCACCGGTCCATCCTGTTGGGGAACATAGTAATTCAAAAAAATTCCTACGATAATGCAAGATCTATCTAGGAGATGCACAACAACGAGACGGGAGAGTGTGTCCACGTACCTTCGTAGACCAAAAGCGGAAGCGTTATGTAACGCGGTTGATGTAGCTAACGTCTTCAAGATCCAACCGATCCAAGTACCCAACGTACGGCACCTCCGTGTTTAGCATAGGTTCAGCACAATGATGTCCTTCGAGGTCTTGATCCAGTAGAGGGTCGAGGGAGAGTTCCGTCACCACTGCAGCATGGCGATGGTGTTGGTGATGTGTTCCGCGCAGGGCTTCACCTAAGCACTACGACAATACGACTGAGGTTGTAAACTATGGAGTGGGGCACCACACACGGCTAAGAAACAACTGTTGTGCTTCGGTGTGCCCCCCCTCCCCCGTATATAAAGGAGGAGGGGAGGAGGCGGCCGGCCTAGGGGTGCGCCAAGTGTGGGGAGTCCTACTAGGACTCCCAAGTCCTAGTAGGATTCCCCTTTCCTTTTTTGGAGTGGGAAAGAGGGAAAGGGAGAGGGAGTAGGAAAGGTCAAGGGGGGCGCCGCCCCCTCCCATAGTCCAATTCAGACTCCACGGGGGGGAGGGGCTCCTCCCTTGGCCTGTCTCCTCTTCTCCCCTATGGCCCAATAAGGCCCAGTTACTTCCCGAGGGGTTCCGTAACCCCTCGGTACTCCGGTAAAATACCCGAACCACTCAGAACTATTCCGATGTCCAAATACAACCTTGCAATATATGAATCTTTACCTCTCGACCATTTGGAGACTCCTCGCCATGTCCGTGGTCTCATCCGGGACTCCAAACAAACTTCGGTCACCAAAGCACATAAATCATAATACAAATCATCATCGAACGTTAAGCGTGCGGACCCTACAGGTTTGAGAACTGTGTAGACATGACCGAGACACATCTCCGGTCAATAACCAATAGTAGAACCTGGATGCTCATATTGGCTACTACATATTCTACGAAGATCTTTATCGGTCAAACCGCATAATAACATATGTCATTCCCTTTGTCATCGGTATGTTACTTGCCCGAGATTCGATCATCGGTATCATCATACCTAGTTCAATCCTGTTACCGGTAAGTCTCTTTACTCGTTCCGTAATGCATCATCCCGTAACTAACTCATTAGTTACATTGCTTGCAAGGCATATAGTGATGTGCATTACCGAGAGGCCCAGAGATACCTCTCCGATACATGGAGTGACAAATCCTAATCTTGATCTATGCCAACTCAACAAACACCTTAGGAAACACTTGTAGAGCATCTTCATAATCACCCAGTTATGTTGTGACGTTTGATAGCACACAAAGTGTTCCTCCAATATTCGGGAGTTGCATAATCTCATAGTCAGAGGAATATGTATAAGTCATGAAGAAGGCAATAACAATAAAACTAAACAATCATTATGCTAAGCTGACGGATGGGTCTTGTCCACCACATCATTCTCTAATGATGTGATCCCGTTCATCAAATGACAACACATGTATATGGTCAGGAAACTTAACCATCTTTGATTTACGAGCTTGTCAAGTAGAGGCATACTAGGGACACTCTGTTTGTCTATGTATTCACACATGTACCAAGTTTCCGGTTAATACAATTCTAGCATGAATAATAAACATTTATCATGATATAAGGAAATATAAATAACAACTTTATTATTGCCTCTAGGGCATATTTCCTTCAGTCTCCCACTTGCACTAGAGTCAATAATCTAGATTACATAGTAATGATTCTAACACCCATGGAGTCTTGGTGCTGATCATGTTTTGCTCGTGGAAGAGGCTTAGTCAACGGGTCTGAAACATTCAGATCTGTATGTATTTTGCAAATTTCTATGTCCCCCTCCTTGACTTGATCGTGGATGGAATTGAAGCATCTCTTCATGTGTTTGGTTCTCTTGTGAAATCTGGATTCCTTCGCCAAGGCTATTGCTCCAGTATTGTTATAAAAGTTTTTTCATTGGACCCAATGCACTAGGTATTACACCTAGATCAGATATGAACTCCTTCATCCAGACTCCTTCATTTGCTACTTTCAAAATAGCTATGTACTCCGCTTCACACGTAGATCCCGCCAAGACGCTCTGCTTGGAACTGCACCAACTGACAGCTCCACCATTCAATATAAATGTGTATCCAGTTTGTGACTTAGAGTCCTCCAGATTGGTGTCAAAGCTTGCATCGACGTAAGCGTTTATGACAAGCTCTTTGTCACCTCCATAAACAAGAAACATATCCTTAGTCCTTTTCAGGTATTTTAGGATGTTCTTGACCGCTGTCCAGTGATCCACTCCTGGATTACTTTGGTACCTCCCTGCTAAACTTATAGCAAGGCACACATCAGGTCTGGTACACAGCATTCCATACATGATTGAACATATGGCTGAAGCATAGGGAATGACTTTCATTTTCTCTCTATCTTCAGCAATGGTCGGGCATTGAGTCTGACTCAATTTCACACCTTGTAACACAGGCAAGAACCCTTTCTTTGACTGATCCATTTTGAACGTCTTCAAAACTTTATCAAGGTAAGTGCTTTGTGAAAGTCCAATTAAGCATCTTGATCTATCTCTATAGATCTTGATGCCCAATATATAAGCAGCTTCATCGAGGTCTTTCATTAAAAAATTCTTATTCAAGTATCCTTTTATGCTATCCAGAAATTATGTATTATTTTCCAATCAACAATATGTCATCCACATATAATATAGAAATGCTACAGAGCTCCCATTCACTTTCTTCTAAATACAGACTTCTCCAAAAGTCTGTATAAAACCATATGCTTTGATCACACTATCAAAGCGTATATTCCAACTCCGAGAGGCTTGCACCAGTCCATAAATGGATCGCTGGAGCCTGCACACTTTGTTAGCGCATTTAGGATCGACAAAACCTTCTAGTTGAATCATATACAACTCTTCTTTAAGATATCCATTAAGGAATTTAGTTTTGATATCCATTTTCCAAATTCCATAATCATAAAATGCGGCAATTGCTAACATGATTCGGACAGACTTAAGCATCGCTATGGGTGAGAAGGTCTCATCGTAGTCAACCCCTTGAACTTGTCGAAAACCTTTCGCAACAAGTCGAGCTTTGTAGACAGTAACATTACCATCAGCGTCAGCCTTCTTCTTGAAGATCTATTTATTCTCTATGGCTTGCCGACCATCGGTCAAGTCAACCAAAGTCCACACTTTGTTCTCATACATGGATCTCATCTCAGATTTCATAGCCTCAAGCCATTTTGTGGAATCTAGGCTCATCATCCCTTCCTCATAGTTCGTAGGTTCATCATGGTCAAGTAACATGACCTCCAGAACAGGGTTACCATACCAGTCTTGTTGGGGATATAACTATTGGGTGTGAACCGGCCAAGAGGGGCCAGGTCATACCACTGGTGATTTATCAATGAAGATGGCGGTTCATACAAGCCCATTGATGGCCCAAGACTCAGAGGCGACTTAAGGCCCAAGAGGGTGAACCGCCATATGTGTAAACTTGTTCTGTAAGGCAAGCGTAGTTAGTCACGGAGCCGTACACGCTATGTATGAGCCGGTTGGGACTCTGTAAGCCATCGAGCATCGACCTATGTATATAAAGGGACAACCCGGCGGTGGGTTAACTCAAGAAACAACAGATCGAGAACTAGGTCAAGCATATGCACTGCCTGGTAATCGAAGCCCAAGCAATACAACCCCAAACTGGAGTAGGCCTTTACCTCCACCGCGAGGGGCCGAACCAGTATAAACTCTCTGTGTCCTTTGTCCTGATTAACCCCTTTAAGATAACCTTGTTGCGATGGATCCACGACTAAGTCCTTCCACTAGGACATCTGCCATGTTAAGTCCACGACAGTTGGCGCCCACCATGGGGCCAGCGCACAGTGGTTTCGAGCTCTTGAAGGGTAGCTTCACAGGGATCAAGGGATACACTATGGGCTGGATTACCAAGAGTCGTCGCGGCAAGCTCTACATCGACGATGCTGGCTAGGGCCCCGAGGCCGGCTCAATTGAGTACGAGTACCGGGTCCCCTTTGGCGAATCCATGTCTTCATCGACAAGATTGGCGAACTGGGCCCTGAGCCGGACACCTGCACCGACATCATCGAGACGGCTCCGCATGCACGACCCGCCCAAGTTCAACCCGCCGTGAACCATGCCTTTGTTGGTTTCATCCATGGGCCAGAAATTGAGGAAGGATCTGTGTCTGGTGGTGAGACGGCCATCTACTCCGATGGTGAATCGTCCACAAGCGAGACCAATTCAATGTATCAGGTGCAAGATGGCCAGCTTGGGGGCTATTTCGATGGTGACAGTATTTCGGACACCTATGAGCCGCCGAACAGGGTTGCGATCTTCATGGCCGGCACACAGCCGGCTCTCGGCTCAACGACCGCCACAACTATGACCTCTAGCTCAACAGCTGCGGCAACGGCTGGTGCTAGCGGTACGACATGCCCGCTGGCTCAAGTTCTGACAGATTTATTGGAGGCTTTGGGGACTTTGATGGGGGTGGAGGTGACCCCGGACAAAGAGGAACAACATAAGGTGGATGTGGCAAATCTACGAGATGACATACCCCAAGCCAAGGAAGAGCTGGCAGCTGAGAACGCTAGGATGGCCACGGAGCGAGCTGTTTTGGACGCTCAGACACAACGGATTCAGGCAGAGTCATTCCGGCTCACCTTGGATCAAAACGCTTCAAATGCCATCATGAGAGGAGGCACCGGAGTCGTTTACCTCCGACTTATGATGCGAGAAACCTCTTCAACACGCCTGGGCGGGGACCAGTGACCCGCCTGTGGTGAACCAGGCGGTTGAGGCGCCCGTGAGCGGAGCACGGGTTCAGTCGTGTACTATGGATCCGCCTCGTTTGGATGTGACTCCACCTCAGCATGTTCCGACACCGCCAGGTCATTATTCTAACCCTTTGGATAACATGATCGCTGCGGTGACACGATTGGCGGCTCTCCTAGTTGAAGGCAAATCTCTAGCTGTAATAGAAACGCGGAGGGCCAGAGAACTTCTTCAGACAGTCGTGGCTCAACAGGTGACTTATTCGTATAGCCGTCAACGGATTCACTCATCCCCCCATCCAAGCCAGAGTTACAGCAGACACATTTAGTCTCCAGCAGTTTCAAGCAGTAAGCAACATCATAACCAGCCTTGTAGGCATGACCCGGCACGCGGTGGTGTCGATGCTTAGACTTTGGTGGATCAGGGCAGGGCGCATCGGGAGGCTAAGCTGGCAGCTCAGCTGGCGACTGAACAGCAATCTCCGGTTTGTCCATCAACATCGGTGGAGCCAGGAGTGACCTCTAGAACCTTGGGTGTGCCATGTTTAGTACTAACTCTGCGTAACGAGCGTTTGCCTAAGGATTTCAAGGGTCCTCGGAAAGTGCCTAATTACACGGTAGATCAGCCCCCTGAAGCTTGGATTGAGTGCTATGAGATGGCCATGGAGATGCTGGACGTTAGTGATGCTGCATGTGTTAAGTATTTCACCATGATGTTGGATGGACCGACTCGTACTTGGTTGAAAGGGATGCCCGCTAACTCCATTAGATCATGGGCAGAGTTGAAAGCTCATTTTATCCAAAACTTTAAAGACACATGCAAGCAGCCTATGTCAATCCTGGATTTAGATGCTTGTGTCCAAGGTGAGGGCGAGTCAACGACCAATTGGGTGCGCCAAATCTCAGCTGTGTTATACACTCATCGGACAGTATCAATGCTGGTTCAGCAGTCCTGATGTTGGAGAAGAACTGCCATTTTCTCCCCCTTAAGCAGAAACTGGGGCGGCTTAAACGCCACTACAATGACATGGGGGAGCTCATGGCGGCTCTCGTCAAGTATGCTGACTCTGATAGTACCAAAGACCCCGACTCTGATGATGAGAAGGTGGGTAATGGGAAGAAGAGCGGCAATACGAAGGGGCAGCAGCATAACACGGCAGGTCAAAGTGGCAATGAAAAACGCAAGGCTGAGGGCGGTTTAGACCAACACCAATGCACAGAACAATGATCAGCGTCGGAAGGGAAAGCCGCCCCGGCTTGGAGGGCCAAAATTTAACCTTGAAGCAATGATGAATCGGCCTTGCCCAAAGCATGGCACGCAAGAGATGCCGGCCAATCATCTGTGGAAGGATTGCTTCATTCTGAGGGAGTATAGGAACTCCAATTTTTCCATAATAATCATGGCCCAAATGCGATTTAGGGTCCGGCTCTCACGGGCCTAGCTTTGGTTGTGGCGGTTCAAGCTCTGGTTTCCAGGGCCAAGGCAATCAAGGTGGTTTTAACCAGCAGTCCAGTCAAGGGAATCAGCAGCAGCAATCTGGTTATCAGAGTAATCCGAAGCAGTTGAATAGTGGACAATATCATGTGTTCACTATGAGTTTGTGTAAACGGTACCATAAGATTCATAAAAGGGCATTGAACGCAGTTGAGCCGGCGATTCCCCGCTACTTGCGATGGTCTGAACATCCTATCCTTTGGAGCCGTGAGGATCACCCACCCCGGGTTGATAATCTGGGTCACTTGGCTTTAGTGGTTGCACCTCAGGTTGGAGGTTACAAGTTTACTAAGGTGCTCATGGATGGAGGCAGCAACATCAATATCCTTTACTAAGAGACTTTTCGTCATGTGAGTTTGACTGACAAGGACCATAAGCCGTCGAACACTGATTTTCATGGTGTAGTACCTGGTAAATCGGCATATCCAGTGGGCAATATAGCTTTGGAAGTGGCTTTTGGCGATGATCATGATTCAAGAGTTGAGACGTTGACCTTTGAGGTAGTCAAGATTAAGAGCCCTTATCACGCTTTGTTTGGGCAGCCGGCTTATGCTAAGTTCATGGCAAGGCCTTGTTATTTATCTGCAGCTTAAGATGGCGGGTCATAAGGGTACCATCACAGTACATGGGAACCGGAAGATAGCCTTGGAGTGTGAAGAAGTCGATGCTGCTTATGCTGAGTCTGTTTGTGCGACCGAAGAGTTGAAGTTTTATAAAGATAATGTTGACCTGGCAGATATGACACCTTTGAAGAAGCCAACCATGGAGCATGACCCTCTGTTGAAGTCTAAGTCAGCAGATGATACTAAATTGACTGATTTTGTTCCTGGTGACTCATCCAAGCAGTTCAGCATCAGTGCTAATCTGGATCCGAAATAGGAAAGTGCGCTCATCGAGTTCATCCATGAGAACCAGTACACCTTTGCATGGAAGCCTTCAAACATCGCAGGTGTACCAAGGGAACTCGCTGAGCACACTCTTAATATTGATCAAAAGTTTAAGCCGGTCAAGCAATTCCTTCGTCGCTTCAATGAAGAAAGACGTAAGGCCATTGGTGAAGAAGTGGCCCGACTCTTGGCAGCAGGGTTTATTGTTGAAGTTTTTCATCCTGAATGGTTGGCTAACCTGGTGCTGGTACTTAAGAAGAATGGAACTTGTCGCATGTGTGTGGATTATACAAACCTTAATAAGGCCTGCCCGGCTGATCCTTTTGCTCTCCCTCATATAGATCAGATTATTGACACTACGGAGGGTTGTGAGCGTTTGAGTTTTTTGGATGCTTATTCTGTGTATCATCAGATCAAGATGGCAGTTAAGGACCAGGAGAAGACAGCCTTCATCACTCCCTTTGGAGCCTTCTATTATGTGTCTATGCCTTTTGGGCTCAAGAGTGCCCGGGCGACTTACTAGCGGTGTGTTCAAAATTTCCTTCACGTCCAAATTGGACGCAATGTTCATGCTTATGTGGATGATATTGTTGTGAAATCCAGGAAGAAGGAAACCTTGATAGATGATTTGAAGGAAACCTTTGACAACCTCCGAGTTTACAAGATGATGCTTAACCCAGCCAAGTGCATTTTTGGTGTGCCAGCCGGCAAGCTCTTGGGTTTCTTGGTTTCTAAAAGAGGCATTGAGGCTAACCCGGGAAAAATCAAGGCTATTACTTCCTTGGCTAAACCAGCGTGTATCAATGATGTTCAGCGTTCGCCGGTTGGGACAAAAAGCTATCCCTCTATACCATATGATGAAGAGAACAGATCACTTTGTCTGGAGTGATGCTGCTAATCAAGCGTTTGAAGCCTTGAAGAAACAGTTAGCTAAGTCACCGATCCTTGCTGCTCCCATTGATAGAGCCTTATGTTATATGTGGCTGCCAATAGCCGAGCTATCAGCGTGGCAATTGTTGCAGAAAGGAAGGAAACATGCAAGGAATATCCGGTTCAGCGGCCGGTTTATTACATCAGTGAGGTGCTCATTGATTCTAAGCAGAGGCATCCGCATTGGCAGAAGCTGGTATATGGGGTGTTCATGGCTAGTCGAAAAGCTCAAGCAATATTTTCTGCGTCATCCCATCGCTGTTGTTAGTTCTGCTCCTTTAGGGGATATTATTCAAAACAGAGAGGCCACAGGTCGGGTAGCCAAGTGGGCCATTGAGCTTGGACCCCATGGTTTGAAATACATGCCTCGCACAACCATCAAGTCTCAAGCACTTGTGGATTTTATCAATGATTGGACAGAGCTGCAGATGCCTGAGGAGAAGCCGGATATCACATATTGGACTATTCACTTCGATGGATCCAGGCAGTTCGAAGGCTCGGAGGCTGGAGTTATTTTGACTTCCCCACAAGGTGACAAATTTTGTTATGTTTTAAGGTTGATGTTCCCTTGTACTAACAATGCAGCTGAGTATGAAGTCTTACTCCATGGTCTTCAGATGGCTAAGGAGATGAATCTAAGCCGGGTGAGGTGTTTTGGTGACTTAGATTTGGTGGCTCAGCAAGTTTCAGGCACTTGGGATTCTAAAGACCCACTCATGGAGGCTTACTGCCACGAGGTTGATTCTATTGCTGGTCATTTCAAAGGTTATGAAGTGGAACATGTTGATCGCAGGAAAAATGAGGCGACTGATGCTTTGAGCCGGTTAGGGTCCCAACGTAAGCCGATGCCACCTAACGTTTTCCTTGATATTCTGCATAACCCTTCAGTCAAATTGCCTACGGAGGAAGATCTTGCTATTCCTGACACGGAGGCACAATTGGTGGTGGCTCTTCATGCTATTCCTAATTGGACAGTTCCATATTCGGCTTATATGACCCGGGGCGAGTTACCTGAAGACAAAACTTTGGCCAGGCAGATAACCCGACGATCTAAGTCAATGACTATTGTCAATGGAGATTTGCACCGCTACAGTGTCACAAGGGTGTTTCAATGTTGTGTTTCTCCTGAGGAAGGCTGTGAAATTCTACGAGAGATTCATGAACGAGATTGTGGTCATCATGCCGGCTCTAAGTCTCTTGTAGCCAAAGCTTTTCGTCATGGATTTTATTGCTGACGGCTCATGCTGATGCCGAGGATTTAGTCAGTAAATGTGATGGTTGTTAGAAATTCTCAAGACGAGCTCATGTACCGGCTCAATAATTGGGGATAATTCCAATTACTTGGTCATTTGCAGTCTAGGGTCTGGATATGGTTGGACCTTGAAAAGATCCAAAGATAAAAAGACTCACCTTTTGGTGGCGGTTGACAAATTCACAAAGTAGGACGAAGTAGAGCCGGTCAGTAAGTGTGACACGGCAACAACGGTTCAATTCATCAAAAAGGTGATTTTCTGGTTTGGCTATCCTCACAACATTATAACTGATAATGGCACTAATCTGTCAAAGGGTGTTATGAGAGAATTCTGTCAACGGGAGCATACGTTTTGATGTATCATCAGTGACTCACCCCAGTCCAATGGTCAAGCTGAAAGAGCCAATCAAGAGATATTGAAAGGCATCAAGCCCCGGCTTATGGTCCCTTTGCAGAGGACGCCGGGTTGTTGGGTGGAGGAATTGCCCTCAGTGTTATGGAGCATTAATACTACCCCCAACCGATTTACAGGTTACACGCCCTTCTTCGTGGTTTACGGAGCAGAGACGGTTCTCCCTAGTGACATCCGTCACGACTCGCCCCGTGTGGCGGCTTATGTTGAAGCTGATAATGAAAAAGCACGTCAGGATGCCCTTGACCTGTTGGATGAAGAGCGTGACCGTGTGGCGGCTCGTTCAGCGATTTACTAGCAAGATCGGCGTCGTTATCATAGTCACCGGGTCAAAACCAGGACCTTTCAAGAAGGAGATTTGGTGCTCCGGCTCATCCAGGATCAAACTGACATGCACAAGCTATCCCCACCTTGGGAAGGACCCTTTGTGGTCAGCAAAAATCTGAACAACGGGTCATACTACCTTATCGATGTTTGAGACCACAAGGACTCACGCACATCGGCCGTGGAATATTGCTCATCTTTGGACTTATTACACCTAAGCCGCCGGCTCTTGTGATGTACATACTTCTATCAATGTATATATTATGATGAATATAATAAAGCCAGCACCCTCGATAATTTAGGGCCTTAGTCGTTCCATTTCTGGGAATATGAGTCTTTATTGTCACTTCATACGATCACTTGGGGGCTTCCTGCTTATTGAGCATAGCTATGACTACCCTCTTGATCCGGCTTGTATGCCATAATTGCAAAATACTTGGGTGCTTTCTGCTTACTGAGCATAGCTATGACTACCTGATACGTCAATTTTGCATCATGTTTTCTTACTATTATTTACAATGTTTTTATCCATAATAATATTTTTTGGAGTAATTCTGATGCCCTTTCTCTCATAATTTGCAAGGTACACACCAAGAGGGAGAATTCTGGCAGCTGGAAATCTGGACCTAGAAAAGCTACATCAGGCCACCTATTATGCACAAATCCAAACAAGATGAAACTTCACAAAGATTTTTATGAATTATTTAAAAATTATTGGAAAAATAACTACCAAAGGGAGCCACCAGATGGGCACAACCCACCTGGGCGCGCCAGGGAGCCCAGGCACGCCCTGGTGGGTTGTGCCCTCCTCGGCCCACCTCCGGTGCCCATCTTTTGGTATATAAGTCATTTTGACCTAGGAAAAATAAGAGGAGGACTTTCGGGACGAAGCGCCACCGCCTCGAGGCGGAACTTGGGCAGGAGCACTTTTGCCCTCCAGCGGAGCGATTCCGCTCGGGGAACTTCCCTCCTGGAGGGGGAAATCATCGTCATCATCATCACCAACAACTCTCCCATCTTGGGGATGTAAATATTCATCAACATCTTCAACAACACCATCTCCTCTCAAACCCTAGTTCATCTCTTGTGTTCAATCTTGTTACCGGAACTATAGATTGGTGCTTGTGGGTGACTAGTAGTGTTGATTACATATTGTAGATGATTGCTATATGGTTTATTCAGTGGAAGATTATATGTTCATATCCAATATGCTATTTAATACCCCTATGATCATGAGCATGTTTATCATTTGTGAGTAGTTACCTTTGTTCTTCAGGTCACAGGAGAAATCATGTTGCAAGTAATCATGTGAATTTGATATGTGTTCGATATTTTGGTAGTATGTATGTTGTGATTCCCTTAGTGGTATCATGTGAACGTCGACTACATGACACTTCACCATATTTGTTCCTAAGGGAATGCATTTTCGGGTAGCAATTAGATGATGGGTTGCGAGAGTGACAGAAGCTTAAACCCTAGTTTATGCGCTATTCCATAAGGCACCGATTGGATCCAAAAGTTTAATGCTATGGTTAGAATTTATTCTTAATAGTTTTCTTGTAGTTGCGGATGCTTGCGGGAGGGTTAATAATAAGTAGGAGGTTTGTTCAAGTAAGAACAACACCTAAGCACCGGTCCACCCACATATCAAATTATCAAAGTAGCGAACACAAATTGAACCAACATGATGAAAGTGACTAGATGAAATTCCTATGTACCCTCAAGAATGCTTTGCTTGTCATAAGAGACTGTTTTGGCCTGTCCTTTTCCTCAAAAGGATTGGGCTACCTTGATGCACTTTCGTTTCTACTATCGTTACTTGCTCGTTACAAATTACCTTGATATCAAACTACTCTGCTACTTTGTCACGCCCAATATGCGACCCTATCCAAAAGGAACTCGAAGGTCCCACCAAGGATAGACCCGCATATTGGAACGCTTTTGCAAGGTGGATATCATTACATCAAAATTACATAATAGATGGGGATACATACAAAAGGCATACAATGCCACACGAATACAACATCATCATACAAGAGATCAACATCCGACTATGGATGATACATAAACAGAAACTCAAACAATATCCACCCTGCTATCCCAGGCTGCCGACCTGGAACCTATCCCCTGAACGAAGAAGAGCAGAAGAAGAACTCAACGCAAGCAAGCATCGCTCTCGCGTCAAAATCATCGCATAACATGTACCTGCAACTGTTGTTGTAGTAATCTGTGAGCCACGAGGACTCAGCAATCCCATTACCATGGGTATCAAGACTAGCAAAGCTTAATGGGAAAGGAAGGGGTAAAGTGGTGAGGTTGCAGCAGTAACTAAGCAAGTCTGGTGGCTAACCAACGCAAATAAGGGCGAGAAGAGAAAGAAAGGAATGGTCGTGAAGCTAGCAATGATCAAGAGGTGATCCTGAACACCTACTTACGTCAAACATAACACAGAAACCGTGTTCACTTCCCGGACTCCGCCGAGAAGAGGCCATCACGGCTACACACTCGGTTGATGCATTTTAATTCGGATCTGGTGTCAAGTTATCTACAACCGGACATTAACAAATTCCCATCTGCCACATAACCGCGGGCACGACTCTCGAAAGTTTATACCCTACAGGGGTGTCCCAACTTAGCCCATGACAAGCTCTCGCGATCAACAAAGGAATAGACCTTCTCCCAGGAAGACCCGATCAGTCTCGGAATCCCGGTTTACAAGACATTTCGACAATGGTAAAACAAGACCAGCAAAGCCGCCCGATGCGCCGACAATCCCGATAGGAGCTGCACATATCTCGTTCTCAGGGCAACACCGGATAGGTCAGCCTACGAGTAAAACCAGACCTCGAGTTGCCCCGAGGGGGCCCCGCAGTCTGCCCGGTTCAGACCAGCACTTAGACAAGCACTGGCCCGGGGGGGCTAAAATAAAGATCACCCTTGAGAGAGCGACTCCCAAGGGAAAAGTAGGTGGTGGTGAGGCAAATGGTAAAACCAAGGTTCGGCCTTGCTGGACAAGTTTTATTCAAAGCGAACTGTCAGAGGGGTCCCATAAATCACCCGATCGCGTTAGGAACGCAAAATCCGGGAACATAACACCGGTATGACGGAAACTAGGGCGGCAAGAGTGGAACAAAACACCAGGCATAAGGCCGAGCCTTCCACCCTTTACCAAATATATAGATGCATTAATAATATAAGAGATATTGTGATATCCCAACATAAACCCTGTCCACCATGGAGAAATCTTCAACTTCACCTGCAACTAGCAACGCTATAAGAGGGGCTGAGCAAAGTGGTAACATAGCCAAACAATGGTTTGCTAGGAATGGTGTCAAAGGTTAGAGGTTCATGGCAATATGGGATGGCTTGATAAACAGGTAATAGGTAGCGCAGGATAGCGATAGAATGAAGCAACTAGCATAGCAATGATAGTAGTGAGATCCAGGGTAGCGGTCATCTTGCCTGAAATCCCGCAAGGAAGAAGAACGAGTCCATGAAGAAGATGAAGCCACGAAGACGAACCACACATAGACGAACGCATCCTCACGATCGCAACGAAACAGGAACTATCGAGAAGAAGCACACAACATAGGTAAACACACCACACATGAACAAGGCATGATGCACAACAAGCATGATGCATGACCAAGCTACATGAAGCTACTCATGGCAAGAGATGATTCAAACAAGAACAACACATCAAGGCAAGTTTAAATGAGGCCGGCAACAACATATAACAATTCCGGTAAGTCCTCATATGCATATTTCGAAATTGGTCCAGAACTGAATAAACCTTATGTTCAAGTTGTTAAACAGCATGTTAAGATGCACCAAGATAACTACACGAAATTCTAGTCAAGTTACATATAAAGTTCATTAGATTCGGAGCTACGGCCTAAAAGATATGAGCAAAACAAGTTAACCATGGCATTGATGCAAAATGCATACAAACATCAAGCAAACACACCAAAACAAGGATGCAACATGATAATATGAAGCTACATGCAAAAACAAGCAAGTTTCATATAGAGCACACTCAAAACGGGGGAACGGGGCAACACACACACTCTACACAAGTCATAACAACAATCTGTCCATAACGGCAACTAGGCATCTTGCAAGCATCAAAACAATAGGCTACAGCACCCCAACATAATAACAAAAGGCATGAGCATGATGTATAGGTAAAGCATAACAAAACATGAACACTGAGCTATCTCCAGAAAAGACTAGAACATGCTCGAAATGACATGGAAAGATTGCAAATAATAACAGTTTCAGACTTTAGCAGAAATAACATCAGGTTGCAATGTTTAGAGCTATCAAACAACATGTTACAGGAACTTAACATGGCAAACAAAGGCACGGAATGAATCTACTAAATGCATAGATCAAAAGTCCCTTACTGACCATGAGCCAAAAGGGCACAGAAAATATGATGGCACCCATGTAAACATGGCAAGTTATATTACAGATTTAAACATGGCAGGAATAACAATAAGTAGGCATGTTCGTGAGCTTGAACCACTCACCACAGAGCAATACATTGCATGGCAAGGCAACCAACAGTAAGAAGACATGTTTATGAAGCTAAGCATGGCAAAAACAAGGTCATAGGGTGCATGGAACACTAGCAAAACACATGGGAACTAGTGAACTTAATGTTAACAGGCTGACAGCAACATTATCAAGCAACTTTGGAGCAAGATATGAACAATCTACAGCAAGCTATAAACGCAACTAGGGGCATGGACGGATAGGGCATAACATGTAGATCAAAACATGTTTATAGAACATCTCCAGATTATGCATAGAATGACTAGTAGAAGCATGTTTACATAGCAACAAAATATAACAGAATCTGCCTAGCAAAACAGCAACAGCAAGTACCCTCAACAAGCTCGATTCACTCACCAAAAGTCATTGCATGACAAGATAAGCATAGCATCATCAAGAAGACATGTTTGTGTAACCAACCAAGGCAAGAACAAGTCCATAGCATGCAAGGATCAAATATAACAACCTTGGCCAAATTGAATAACATGTAAACAATCTGCCAGGAAACATTTTGAAGCAAAAGTAGAGCACCAAAATGACATGCTAGACTACCCCATAATTGCAAACAAGGGCATGAATGGATAGACAACAACCATATGTTCAAAACACCCTTACTGAAGTATCTCAAAATATGCATGGATCTCTCTGTAGCATCAAGTTTACATGGCATCAAAATAACAGCAGAACAGAGACTAAAATCAGCAATAACACGAAGCCTAGTTTGCATGCTTGTGCTAGTCACCACATTGATCACAAAAATACATGGCATACACCCCTGGAAAGATGGCATGGCATAGATCAAAACACATGAAGACATGAACCTCATAGGATGCACACATCAATCATGGCAAAAATGACAAATGAGCAAGTTATAACAGTTTCAGCAGATTAACATTAACATGCACTCTTCCAACAGCATTTAGGGCATCAAGATGAGCTCAAATGAAAATGATGCAATGGAATGAAATGAAGTACTCGTTGAGGCGAACAATTTGACATAATACACGCACAAATCGGAGCTACGGATGCAGAGATACAGCAGGTCAAACATGGCATGATTATTGCAAAAAAATCTGGGACTTAGCCAAAATTTACCCCGCGAAAAACTGGACGGAGAGAACCCGGGACGGAGGGAACCAGGTTCGGGGGCGCCGTTTGGATCGGCGGGCTGGTGGATCTGGTCCAGCCCGGCCAGATCCGGGACGAGGCGACGACGGGCTCTCCGGCGAGGGCGGCGCAAGGGGTCGCCGGAGACGGGCGGGGCGAGGCGCGGGAGGAGCCGGCGAGGCGCGGGGTGGCGCCGGCGGCGGCGCGGCGCCGACGGCGAGGGCCGGCAGGGCCGGGCGCGGGGTCAAGGCAAGGCGCGGCGAGGAAGCCCTGCCCCGGGCGGCGGCGGAGCAGAACCGGCCGGCGCTACGGCGCAAGAGCGGCGGCGCGGGAGGCGCGGCCGAGCGGAGGGGCGCGCCCGCGGGTGTGGGCGGCGGATGGGCCCGGAGGGCGCCGCGCGGGCTCGCGGGCCGGCGGTGGTGGGAGACGGCGGCGCCCACGTGGCGCGATCGGATTGGGTGGGGCGGCAGCTGGACATGTCCGGCGGCGAGGCGGGGCGCGGGTGACCTCGCCGCGGTGGCGGCGGTGGCCTGGGCGACCGGCGGCGGGGCGGGGTTCGTGGGACCGGCGGGAGGCGAGCGCGAGCGGGGCGGCGCGGCCGAGGCAGCGGCGACCGGGAGGCGAGGGCGGAGGCGCGGCGAGGGACCGGGCGGCGTGACGGAGGTTGCCGGCGGCGAGCTCGCCTGGCGGCGGCGGAGCGGACCACGGCGGCGCGGGGCCGGCTCAGGCGGCAGCAAGCGCGGGCGCGGCTCGGGCCCGGCGCGGGCGCAGGCGGGCCGGCCGAGGGCCTCGCGGGCCGCGGCGGCGGAGGCCGGCGCGGGGACACGTGGCGGCGGCTGAGTGGGCGGGGCGCGGCGGAGGCTGACGTGGCGGCGTCCAATTGGCCGGGGCGACGTGTCCGGCGGACATGTCCGGCGCGGATGGACATGTCCGGCGGCGCGGGGAGGAGCGGGGCTAGGGTTTGGACTGCGGGATTTCGGGGAGGAAGACAGATTTATAAGTAGAGGGAGCTAGGAGAGTCCAAATGAGGAGCGGTTTTCGGCCACGCGATCGTGATCGAACGACCAAGAGCATGGAGGGGAGTTAGATGGGTTTTGGGCCAGTTTGGAAGGGGTGTTGGGCTGCAACAAAAGAGGCTTTACGGTTACCCGGTTAACCATTGGAGTACCAAACGACCTCCAAATGGCACGAAACTTGACAGGCGGTCTACCGGTGCTATACCAAGGCCACTTGACAAGCCTCGGGTCATTCCGAGAAATTTTAATACCCGCACAAGAGAAGAGGCAAAAAGGGTAACGCCGGATGACGTAGAAGCGCCGGATTGCAAAACGGACAACGGGGAAAAGGCTCGGATGCATGAGACGAACACATATACAAAATGAAATGCACAAGATGACATGATATGAAATGCGTATGATGACATGGCAAAGTGCAACACACAAGCAAATGACATGGCAACGACGGCGAATAACTGGCAGACACCTAGCGCATCGAAACCGGGGCGTTACATAGTTACAATTTCAGCACTTGCAGACATTACCTTACTGAAAACTACTTGTCATTTCCTTTTGATCCTCGTTGGGTTCGACACTCTTACGTATCAAAAAGAGCTACAATTGATCCCCTATACTTGTGGGTCATCAAGGCTATTTTATGGCGTCGTTGTCGGGGAGTGAAGCGCCTTTGGTATGTGAAAATTGGTAAGGAAACATTCATATAATGTGCTGAAATTTATTGTCACTTGTTACTATGGAAAACAATCCTTTGAGGGGTTTGTTCGGGGTATCTTCGCCTCGTCCAAAACCATCTTTTGTGTGTTGA
The DNA here is from genome assembly GCF_018294505.1 of Triticum aestivum. NCBI lineage: Eukaryota > Viridiplantae > Streptophyta > Magnoliopsida > Poales > Poaceae > Triticum > Triticum aestivum. The sequence goes on along the minus strand of NC_057801.1, from coordinate 259,741,604 downwards.
TAAATTCTTTAATATTGCTCTCAAGATCAGATGTATTCCTATTATTATTTTAAGATTGATTTATTACTAGGAAAAGGCCTAGGATTAAAATTACCTCTATAAGCATTGTTGTTGAAATTATTGCGAGAAATAAAATTCACATCTATGGCATCACTATTTTGCTCAATCAAAGTAGATAAAGGCATATCATTAAAATCAATAGGAGCACTTTTACTAGCAACCAATTTCATAAGAGCATCAAGTTTTTCACTCAAAGAAGAAATTTCTTCAACCGAATTACCCTTTTTACTAGTAGGATCCCTTTCGGTATGCCATTGTGAATAATTTGCCATAATATTATCAAGCAATTTGCTGGCTTCACCCAAGGTAATTTCCATAAAAGTACCACCCGCGGAGGAATCTAAAATATTATAAGAAACAAAATTCAACCCCGCAGAAATTTTTTTGTATGATCATCCAAAGATTTAACCCATGAGTTGGGCAATTCCTTAGCATCATTTTCATCCTTTCCCAAGATTGTGCAACATGCCCATGTTCAAGTTGCTTGAAATTCATGATCTAGGTTCTGAGGGAAATAATTTTCGCAAGAGGAAAATACTTAGTGATAAAAGCATCTTTGCACCTATTCCAAGAATCGATACTATTGGGAGGCAAAGAAGAGAACCAATTTTTTGCAGAATCACGCAAAGAAAACGGAAATAATTTCATCTTGACCACATCATTGTCCACATATTTTTTATTTTGCATATCGCATAATTCCATGAAGGTATTAAGATGGGATGCGGCATCCTCATTAGGAGTACCGGAAAATTGGCCTTTCATAACAAGATTCAGCAAAGCAGTATTAATATCACAAGTCTCCGCACTAGTGGCAGGAGGAGCAATCGGAGTGCCAATAAAATCATTGTGGTTGGTATTTGAGAAGCCACAAAGTTTGGTGTTCTCTTGAGTCATTATGACCACACAACAAGATTGCACTCGAAAACAGATCCGACAAGAAAATAGCGAACGGAAAAATGGAGGCGAATAAAACAACAAACTTTTGTGAAGTGGGGGAGAGGAAAACAAGAGGCAAATAATGTAAATTGCAAGGAGATGAGATTTGTGATTAGGAACCAGGTTATGTTGAAGATCCTCCCTGGCAATGGCGCCAGAAATTCCTATTGATGTCGCTTGAAGCTATGTCGGTTTTTCCCCAAAGAGGAAGGGATCATGTAGCACAGCGGTGGTAGGTATTTCCCTTAGATATGAAACCAAGGTTATCGAACCAGTAGGAGAACCAAGCAACACAACGTAAACAGCCCCTGCACACAAATAACAACACCTCGCAACCCGACGTGTTAAAGGGGTTGTCAATACCTTTCGGGGTACGGCGCCTCAAGATAGGCAAATGACGTGAGGTAAATTTGTAGATAGGATAAATAGATCGCGGAACAAATAAATTGGAGCAAGGTATTTTTTTATTTTTTGGTTTAATAGATATGAAAATAAACGCAAGGAAAAAGTAGATCGCAAGGCAAATATATGAGAAAGAAGACACGAGGGCCATAGGTTTCACTAGTGGCTTCTCTCGAGAAAAATAGCAAACGGTGGGTGAACAAATTACTGTTGGGAAATTGATAGAACTTCAAATAATGATGACGATATCTAGGTAATGATCATTACATAGGCATCATGTCCAAGATTAGTAGACCGACTCCTGCCTACATGTACTACTATTACTCCACACATCGACCGCTATCCAGCATGCATCTAGTGTATTAAGTTCATGAAAAAACGGAGTAATGCAATAAGAACGATGACATGATGTTGAGAAGATCCGTTTATCTATTGCGGCAGATATGGATCCCATCTTTTTATCCTTAGTAGCAACGATACATACATGTCGGTTCCCTTTTTGTCACGGGGATCAAGCACCGTAAGATCGAACCCACTACCGAGCACCTCTTCCCATTGCAAGATAAATAGATCAACAAAACCCAAATATCGGAGAAGAAATACGAGGCTATAAGAGATCACGCATATAAGAGATCAAAGAACTCAAATAACTTTCATGGATATAAAAAAATATAACTGATCATAAACTCGAAGTTCATCGGATCCCAACAAACACACCGCAAAAAGGACTTACATCATATGGATCTCCAAGAGACCATTGTATTGATAATCAAGAGAGAGAGAGGAAGCCATCTAGCTACTAACTACGGACCCCGAAGGTCTACAAAGAACTACTCACGCATCATCGGAGAGGCACCAATGGAAGTGGTGAACCTCTCCGTGATGGTGTCTAGATTGGATCTCGTGGTTCTGGACTCTGCGGCAGCTGGATGAAAATTTCATCAACTCCCCTAGGGTTTCTGGAATATTGTGGTATTTATAGATCAAAGAGTCGGTCCAGGGGGCACCCGAGGTGGGCACAACCCACCAGGGCGCGCATGGGCCTCCTGGCACGCCCTGGTGGGTTGTCCCCTCCTCGGGACTCCCCCAGGTGCAACCAGGGCCCGTTGTGTTCCTTCCGGCCCATAAAAATCATCGTAAATTGGCGTGGCATTTAGACTCCATCTGACATTGATTTCCTGCAATGTAAAAAACATGCAGAAAAGAACAACTGGCACTTGGGACTATGTTAATAGGTTAGTAACAAAAATGATATAAAATGACTATAAAATGATTATAAAACATCCAAGATTGATAATAAAACAGCATGGAATAATCAAAAATTACAGATACGTTGGAGACGTATCAATCTTGCTCTCCCAATCCCCAAAGTTTCAACAAGTTTGGGTGGAGGGATTGAGAGTGTTGAGCAAAATGAGGTGTAGCAATGGTGGAGCTCAACAAGACATTAGGGTTAGGGATGGAGGAAGAAGAACGGGGGCGTTATAGTGTTTGTCCCGGGATGGCCGTTTCTACCCGTTGGACCCCGTGCACACGGGCTAAGTCAGCTCCGTGCGCATGGGGTACTCAGAGACTTTCACACCACCCCGTGCGCACGGGGTACTCAGAGAGTTTACACAGTACCCCGTGCGCACGAGGTACCCAGAGAGTTACGTAGTATCCCGTGCACACGGGGGTCAAAAGACACCGTGCGCACGTGGTACCCAATAACTTTCTGTTATAAGCTGTCTGAGTACCAGGAGCACACACACTAAGATTTTAGGTGGTAGGAATGGGTAGGCTAGTGTATCAGGCTCGACAAAGACATTCCCACACAACTTTCATCCACACCAGCCCCTCTTAATAGTGCGGTCTTTCCTATGACTTGAAGCAAACCAAAAACAAAAATCTTCGACTTGCCGGAAGACCACGCCTTTGACTTTTTTGAATTGGGGGGTCACACATCTCCATCACGAAGCACTTGGAATGAATATCCTAGGATAAACTTTAGCAACCGATATTAGTTCGACTAACCACATTGTCATCACACCAAAACATAGTATAAGTGCCACTTGCACTTTGACCCTCCAAGTGGAACCGTGGAATCCGACTATGTGAGTTCACGTCCCAAGTTATGCAAATCATTTGTAGCATTTAAAGTGATTGCATAATTTGACATTGTTTTAATTGTGCAGGACAAAATTGCCCAACAAAGATACAAAGACATGGAAGCTTCGGAAGGAAAATTTTCCAAACTAGAGCATTGCTGGGACTTGCTCAAAGAGTGCGAGAAGTGGAAGTTGATTGACAACGAATCCCCATAGAAGAGAGGTTCACTTACTAACATGGATGAAGATGAGGATGGTGATGGCCCAAGAAAATTGAACAAGCCCGATGGTGACAAGAAGACTAAGGAGAAGATGAAGAGAGAGCACGAAGCATCGAGCTTGCGGAACAAGATTGATGCCATGGGGCAATCAAATGAGTTGATGTTAATAAAGATGGTGGAGATAAAGAAAGAGTTGGACGAGAAGAAGGCACAGGAGAAGCAATAAAAATGGCAATTGCTCAAGGACGAGGGGTTGCGCAAAGCAGCTATTGAGGAGAGAAGAACACGTGCCGCTAAAAACAAAGCCATGTCCAAGTTGCTTGCCGAAGAGAACAAGATCATGACATCGAACCACAATGCCATGGACGACCTCACCAAAGAATAGCGTCGGCCGGTGCGTGTTACAGTGCCAGAGATGTTTTCTCAACAGGGTTTGGAATCAATGTCGCCAATGCATTCAGTGCACCAGCCGATGATTTCGGTGCCGGAGTTTGAACAAGTGTCGGAGGTGGACTCGGTGGTGCGGAGTGATGCCGGACGTGGACGTCACTTTTGCAAGACCTCCATTTGTGTTTGTCCTACAAAACTAAGCTTTTATTTGCGTGTGAACTGTGTTTTATTGTTTGAATTTGAACTCATTTGGCGGAATTGATGTAAAATTCGATTATTGGGCATCTTCGGTTTGCAAGTCGACGCGGCAGCGCCCGAGCAGACCTCGCGTAGCCGACCCATAAAAGAGCATCTTCACCGAATATCCTTCTTTACGGGTCCGTTTTGCGGGGTCTGAGTCTGACCTCTCCCGGGCCAGCCCGCATATACCCTTTTCGCGAACTGCAAAAGCCTTACGCGGGTCGGCGTTTTACAAGGTCTGCTAGAGATGCTCTTACATGTGAGATTTTGTGTGTGCAATTGCAAGGGAAATGACTAACGGCTAGTTGCGCGGGCGACGGGCATGCAACCACAGGTAAGAGTGAAAAAGAACAGAAGTGTACACAAAAAATCATAAAATATGAAGTACTAATTAGTGGAAAAAAAGGAAATTACCGTACGCAGGACCAGGGATCATGCAACAATAGTTTCACGTGTGGCAAAGGAAAAGAAAACACATGAAGACACATACAAGAAAATACAAATTGACTTAAAACGTGCACGAAAGAATGAAAAAATAGGAAGAAAAAAAACAAAGAAAAAAGTGCACATGAATCTCCACATAAATCAGGTAATTACTGAGTTGACTTAGACTTAAATCGACTTAGAATTAGCAAAATGGATTACCTAGAGCATGTATCCGATAGACGGAACTGTTGTATACGCTCTTCCGTGAAAGAACTTTAGGAAATGTTATACATGACTCCGTTTGTACTCTTTGGTGTTGTTCCTTGTGATCTTTGGTTTTGTTTTCTAAAGGGGAAAATTGTCTCTTGTCCTCTCGAATGTGCAACTTTCTGTCTAGGCGGCCGAAAACAAATTTCAGGTGACTCATCCTCGCTGAATTGAGCGGAATGAGAAAGGAATCGATGGACACACTACGTGGTACTAGACCGCAGGCCTTCTCTTCCCGCGGCTGGTCAGGTTTGGCGAGTGGTCTTTCTTGTACGGCACGCATGACGTATCCGGATGCGCGCTGTTGGAATGGGTCTCAGGACAAAATAGTTGGCCCGCGTCAAAAAAGAGTCTTCGTTTCCCTTGAAAAGCAAAAACAAACGGGAAAGCTAAAAATCTCAGATTTTTGTGTTTTTCGCTCCAACTACTTGAGGAGCATCATGTGCAACAGAGGACGACTATGACATCGTTGCTATGGAGCGGCGGCAGTATGTAGGGCGTCACAGGCGAGGCGGACGGTGGGGAACTGCAGGCGGCTCTGGATGAGGGAGTTCCGCTGGCAGATGGGATGTGATGACCTCCCCCATCCATCTGGTACCTGCTGCCGGAGCGCCGGAGCTTCGCGGCGGAGAAGCACCAAGCCGTGTACCATGGCAGATGGCATTTTTATTATATACTAGATAGCATGGTAAATTTTCTTTATCACAAACATTTTTTTTACATACTATGTCAATTATTTGAACATGGTAAATTAGAAATAAAATTTATAAAACATGGCAAATTTACAAAAAACATTAGTGCTCACTTGCGAAACTCTAGGATTTTTTGTTTTGTCTTCCCATGTCAATTAAGTTTGCATTGTTTTGCCGTGGTAACATTTTACAATGTCAAAACACCAAAATGGAAAAAATATGATGTGCCCCCACGGCAATTTATGTTTTGAATGTCTCCATGGAGATTTTAAGATGGGTTTTCGTCATGGTAATTGGTTTCTATGCAACATGGCAATTTTACACCGTATTTGCCATCATGGCAAACTTACACACATTTTAACACTAATATCATTCTTTTAGAATCATGGCAGGTTTTTTCGTGGGCGTCATGACATTTTTATTGTATTTAGCATGGCAGATTCCCTTTACCATGGGCATTTTTTAAATACTACGTCAATTATTTCAACATCGAAAATGTAGGGGGGGGGGGATCCAAAACATGGCAAATTTGGCAAAGTTAGTAAATATTTTTAAATCCTCACATGGCAAACTCTAGGATTTTAACCTCCATTGATGAAAACTTATGAATTTTTTTATGGTCACATGGCAACTTTCAAACACTTTTTTTAAAACATTGCAAAATTTAGAACATATTTTAATGATCACATAAAAACTCTATGAATTTCGTTCTACACACATTGCAACTTTTATTTTATTTTTCTTACGATCACATGGCCTTTTAAAAACATTTCTCATTTTGCCAAAACTTCGAAAATGCAACCAATATATTTGATTACTTTTTGCAACATGGCAAATTTAAATTACAGACCATGGCAATCTATTTATGGATCATGAGAAATATACTACTCCCTCTGAGCTCAAATAAGTGTTGCAGTTTTGAACTAAGATTAGTTCAGCCTTACTTCAAAACCATGACGGTTATGGATCAGTGGGAGCAGTATTATATTTGTCATGTGACCATAGCAAATTTACTTTATCGACCATGGCATTTTTTCGCTAATGCTAAAAATTTGACTTCAATTTTTTAAATATGGGAAATCAAAGTTCTTGATGGCAAATTTAGTTGGCGTGAGGATGGAAAACTTAGATTACGAGTACGGCGATTTCCTGGCCAAAAACAAAATGAACTGAGGCAGATCTACCATGCTTTGCCAACTAAACATGACTTCCTCGATAAACATAAATTGCTACAAAAGAATATTCGATTTTCCATGGTAAAAAATGTAACGCTGGATTTATAGAGGAATCCTTTTTTGCAATATGGCAAACTTAGTTTTTGAACCATGTTAATTCCAATCCATGGTATTCTGTTTTTTGTTCTTCTATCATGGCATATTTATATATTTGTCCATGGCAAATTTAATTTTCCTACCATGGCAAATTCAATTTTTTGCACCATGATTAATTATTATTGGAACATGGCACATTTGTTGAAACAAACCATTATAAATTCTTCATTGTACCCCTTGGCAAAAAAGAAGAAGAATGGCTCATGGCAAATTTTATCATGAGACTATTTTTCATAAAAAGAATACAATTTGTTCCATCATCTTTTACGAAACAATTTGCAACTTAGGTTCAATGATAACTGTTAACTTTTCTTTTATGTTTTTAGTACATAGCATATTTAGTTTCTCATGCATGGCAATTCTTAAATTTGATGCATGGAATTTTAGATAAGGCAAGGTTATGTTCCAACATACCCCCCACTATCTTGGGAAACTTGTGATGTTATGTGTGTTTTCTTGTTTTCCTCTATATCATGGCAATTTATCTACAAGTTTGTCTCTGTATGTTAGCCATGGCAAATTAGTATGCATGTGTCTTTTGATAATGTACTAGACATATTCGAAAAAATGTATACAACATGGCAATAAATTTTTGTACAATTCATGACAATAGTTATTGCATGTCATTGTGATTTTTCTATTTTTGGTAGTATATTCAATAGTTCGGACAGTTTTTACATTTGTTTATTTTTTATACAAAAGGGGATTGTGTTGGGCCTAGAGGCCTAGAAAAAGGCCTGGCTGATGCGGGGTTCGCGCCGGGAGGAGATTCGGGTCGAACGAAGAGCAACTAGTTGACGAGCGCTCCTTCGGAGCGCTCGTAACGAGCGGTTCGGGAGCGCTACGTGCGCGACAAGTATCACGTACGGAGTGCTCTCATGAGGGAACACCAACCGGCGTGGTTGGTTCCCGGTTTTCCCTTTCCGGTTTGTGGTTCCGTGCGTTTTGCAGTTTAACCCTCCAACTACCAGCATTTTCGGTTTTTCCCTTTCCGCGCGATAACACTAAGAAAATAACCACCAATCGCGTTGGTTCCTGGTTTCCTTTTTGTTTCCCTTTTTGTTCCATTATATTTCCGGGTAATGGAGATTTATGGGGTAGTTACGGGTGGGGGCTACCAACACTATCAAATGTGACCTTTCAAGTAAGGAAAAAGAGGAACGCTACCAAAGGCATGGTTTGACGCACCGTAGGGACGACTACAGAGCCATTGCTCAATCCTGTCAATGCAAATATCTGTATTCTCTATACGCACATATGTATACAAGCAGAGGCATGGTTTGTATAAGTTTACAAAATTGCAGCACGGCGCCTCCGGTGCGGGGAACCTCCTGCTCGCCTTCAGCTCATTAAATTTTCATAAACATCTTGAAGGTTGTGCATGAGTCAAAGTGTGTGTTGGTCGTGTAGGCGTCATGGTTCGTGAGGCGTGTTGTACATCGTGGCGTCACACGGCGCCTCCGGCGTGGGGAACTGAAGGAAATATGCCCTAGAGGCAATAATAAAGTTATTATTTATTTCCTTATTTCATGATAAATGTTTATTATTCATGCTAGAATTGTATTAACCGGAAACATAATACATGTGTGAATACATAGACAAACATAGTGTCACTATTATGCCTCTACTTGACTAGCTCGTTAATCAAAGATGGTTAAGTTTCCTAACCATAGACATGAGTTGTCATTTCATTAACGGGATGACATCATTAGGAGAATGATGTGATTGACTTGACCCATTCCATTAGCTTAGCACTTGATCGTTTAGTATGTTGCTATTGCTTTCTTCATGACTTATACACATTCCTATAACTCTGAGATTATGCAACTCCCATTTACCGGAAGAACACTTTGTGTGCTACCAAACGTCAGAACGTAACTGGGTGATTATAAAGGTGCTCTACAGCTGTCTCCGAAGGTACTTGTTGGGTTGGCGTATTTCGAGATTAGGATTTGTCACTCCGATTGTCGGAGAGGTATCTTTGGGCCCTCTCGGTAATGCACATCACTATAAGCCTTGCAAGCAATGTAGCTAATGAGTTAGTTACAGAATGATGCATTACGTAACAACAAAAAGAGACTTGCCGGTAACGAGATTGAACTAGGTATTGAGATACCGAGGATCGAATCTCGGACAAGTAACATACCGATGACAAAGGGAACAACGTATGTTGTTATGCGGTTCGACCGATAAAGATCTTCGTAGAATATGTAGGAGCCAATATGAGCATCCAGCTTCCGCTATTGGTTATTGACCGAAAACAGTTCAAGGTCATGTCTACATAGTTCTCGAACCCGTAGGGTCCGCACGCTTAACGCTATGATGACAGTTATAATATGAGTTTATAGTTTTTGATGTACCGAAGTTTGTTCGGAGTCCCGGATGTGATCACGGACATGACGAGGAGTGTTGAAATGGTCGAGACATAAAGATCGATATATTGGATGACTATATTTGGACACCGGAAAGGTTCCGGGTGAGATTGGGACTATACCAGAGCTCCGGGAGGTTACCGGAACCCCCCGGTAGGTATATGGGCCTTATTGGGCCTTAGTGGAAAGGAGGGAGAAGGAGAAAAGGAGGGGGCGCACCCCCCCAAGCCCAATCCGAATTGGGAGGGGGGACGGCTCCCCCTTTCCTTCTTCCATCCCCTCTCTTCCTTCCCTCTCCTACCCCTAATAGGAAAAGGGGGGGGGGCAAACCTACTTGGAGTAGGATTGCCCCCCTAGGGCGCGCCCCTCCCCTTGGCCAGCCCCCTCCTTGAAGGAAATATGCCCTAGAGGCAATAATAAAGTCATTATTTATTTCCTCATATCATGATAAATGATTATTATTCATGCTAGAATTGTATTAACCGGAAACATAATACATGTGTGAATACATAGACAAACACATAGTCACTAGTATGCCTCTACTTGACTAGCTCATTAATCAAAGATGGTTATGTTTCCTAACCATAGACATGTGTTGTCATTTGATTAATGGGATCACATCATTAGGAGAATGATGTGATTGACATGACCCATTCCGTTAGCCTAGCACTTGATCATTTAGTATATTGCTATTGCTTTCTTCATGACTTATACATGTTCCTGTAACTATGAGAATTATGCAACTCCCGTTTACCGGAGGAACACTTTGGGTACTACCAAATGTCACAACGTAACTGGGTGATTATAAAGGAGTACTACAGGTGTCTCCGAAGGTACATGTTGAGTTGGCATATTTCGAGATTAGGTTTTGTCACTCCGATTGTCGGAGAGGTATCTCTGGGCCCTCTCGGTAATGCACATCATTATAAGCCTTGCAAGCAATGTGACCAATGAGTTGGTTACGGGATGATGCATTACGGAACGAGTAAAGAGACTTGCCGGTAACGAGATTGAACTAGGTATTGGATACCGACGATCAAATCTCGGGCAAGTAACATACCGATGACAAAGGGAACAACGTATGTTGTTATGCGGTTTGACTGATAAAGATCTTCGTAGAATATGTAGGAACCAATATGGGCATCTAGGTTCCGCTATTGGTTATTGACCGAGAATAGTTCTAGGTCATGTCTACATAGTTCTCGAACCCGTAGGGTCCGCACGCTTAACGTTACGATGATAGTTTTATTATGAGTTTATAAGTTTTGATGTACCGAAGTTTGTTCGGAGTCCCGGATGTGATCACGAACATGACGAGGAGTTTCAAAATGGTCGAGACATAAAGATCGATATATTGGAAGCCTGTATTTGGACATCGGAATCGTTCCGGGTGAAATCGGCATTTTACCGGAGTACCGGGAGGTTACCGGAACCCCCCGGGGGGTTATTGGGCCTACATGGGCCTCGAGGGGGAAGAGGGAAGGAGGCAGGAGGGGGCCACGCGCCCCTCCCCTTCCTAGTCCGAATAGGACAAGGGAAGGTGGGCGGCGCCCCCCCCCCTTTCCTTCCCCTCTTCCTCCTCCTTCCCCCCTTCTCCTACTCCAACTAGGAAAGAAGGGAGTCCTACTCTCGGTGGGAGTAGGACTCCCCCCTTGGCGTGCCCTCCTTGGCTGGCCGCCTCCTCCCCCCTGGCTCCTTTATATATGGGGACGGGGGGCACCCCATAGACACAGGTTGATCTACGGATTGTTCCTTAGCCGTGTGCGGTGCCCCCCTCCACCATATTCCACCTCGGTCATATTGTCGCGGAGTTTAGGCGAAGCCCTGCGCCGGTAGAACATCATCATCGTCACCACGCCGTCATGCTGACGGAACTCATCTCCGGAGCTTTGCTGGATCGGAGCCCGGAGATCATCATCGAGCTGAACGTGTGCTGAACTCGGAGGTGTCGTACGTTCGGTGCTTGGATCGGTCAGATCGTGAAGACGTACGACTACATCAACCGCGTTGTGCTAACGCTTCCGCTTACGGTCTACGAGGGTACGTGGACGAACACTCTCCCCTCTCGTTGCTATGCCATCACCATGATCTTGCGTGTGCGTAGGAATTTTTTTGAAATTACTACGTTCCCCAACACTCCTCCTACCCCTTTATATACGGAGGAGGGGGGCACCCCATAGACACACAAGTTGATTTCGTGATCGTTCCTTAGCCGTGTGCGGTGCCCCCCTCCACCATATTCCACCTCGGTCATATCGTAGCAGTGCTTAGGCGAAGCCCTGCGTCGGTAGAACATCATCACCGTCACCATGCCGTCGTGCTGACGGAACTCATCCCCGACACCCTGCCGGATCGAAGTCTGGGGATCGTCATCGAGTTGAATGTGTGCTGAACTCGGAGGTGCTGTACGTTCGGTACTTCGATCGGTCGGATCGTGAAGACGTACGACTACATCAACTGCGTTGTTCCAACGCTTCCGCTTTCGGTCTACGAGGGTACGTGGACAACACTCTCCCCTCTCGTTGCTATGCATCACCATGATCCTTGCATGTGCGTATGAAATTTTTTGAAATTACTGCGTTCCCCAACAGTGGCATCCAAGCCTAGGTTTTATGCGTTGATGTTATATGCACGAGTAGAACACAAGTGAGTTGTGGGCGATACAAGTCATACTGCTTACCAGCATGTCATACTTTGGTTCAGCGGTATGATTGGATGAAGCGGCCCGGACCGACATTACTTGTATGCTTACGCGGGACTGGTTCTACCGACGTGCTTTGCACACAGGTGGCTGGCGGGTGTCAGTTTCTCCAACTTTAGTTGAACCGAGTGTGGCTACGCCCGGTCCTTGAGAAGGTTAAAACAACACTAACTTGACGAACTATCGTTGTGGTTTTGATGCGTAGGTAAGAACGGTTCTTTCTCAGCCCATAGCAGCCACATAAAATTTGCAACAACAAAGTAGAGGACGTCTAACTTGTTTTTGCAGGGCATGTTGTGATGTTATATGGTCAATACGTGATGCTATATTTTATTGTATGAGATGATCATGTTTTGTAACCGAGTTATCGGCAATTGGCAGGAGCCATATGGTTGTCGCTTTATTGTATGAAATGCAATCGCCCTGTAATTGCTTTACTTTATCACTAAGCGGTAGCGATAGTCGTAGAAGCAATAGTTGGCGAGACAACAATGATGCTACGATGGAGAACAAGGTGTCGCACCGGTGACGATGGTGATCATGACGGTGCTTCGGAGATGGAGATCACAAGCACAAGATGATGATGGCCATATCATATCACTTATATTGATTGCATGTGATGTTTATCTTTTATGCATCTTATCTTGCTTTTATTCACGGTAGCATTATAAGATGATCTCTCACTAAATTTCAAGATAAAAAGTGTTCTCCCTGACTATGCACCGTTGCCAAAGTTCGTCGTGCCCAGACACCACGTGATGATCAGGTGTGATAAGCTCTACGTCCATCTACAACTGGTGCAAGCCAGTTTTGCACACGCAGAATACTCAGGTTAAACTTGACGAGCCTAGCATATGCAGATATGGCCTCGGAACACTGAGACCGAAAGGTGGAGCGTCAATCATGTAGTAGATATGATCAACATAGTGATGTTCACCATTGAAAACTACTCCATTTCACGTGATGATCGGTTATGGTTTAGTTGAATTTGGATCACGTGATCACTTAGATGATTAGAGAGATGCCTATCTAAGTGGGAGTTCTTAAGTAATATGATTAATTGAACTTAAATTTATCATGAACTTAGTACCTGATAGTATTTTGCTTGTCTATGTTTGTTGTAGATAGATGGCTCGTGCTGTTGTTCCGTTAAATTTTAATGCGTTCCTTGAGAAAGCAAAGTTGAAAGATGATGGTAGCAATTACACGGACTGGGTCCGTAACTTGAGGATTATCCTCATTGCTGCACAGAAGAATTACGTCCTGGAAGCACCGCTGGGTGCCAAACCTGCTGCAGGAGCAACACCAGATGTTGTGAGTCTGGCAGAGCAAAGTTGATGACTACTCGATAGTTCAGTGTGCCATGCTTTACGGCTTAGAACCGGAACTTCAACGACGTTTTGAACGTCATGGAGCATATGATATGTTCCAGGAGTTGAAGTTAATATTTCAAGCAAATGCCCGGATTGAGAGATATGAAGTCTCCAATAAGTTCTATAGCTGCAAGATGGAGGAGAATAGTTCTGTCAGTGAGCATATACTCAGAATGTCTGGGTATAACAATCACTTGATTCAACTGGGAGTTAATCTTCCGGATGATAGCGTCATTGACAAAATTCTTCAATCACTGCCACCAAGCTACAAAAGCTTCGTGATGAACTATAATATGCAAGGGATGGAAAAGACAATTCCTGAGCTCTTCACAATGCTAAAAGCTGCGGAGGTAGAAATCAAGAAGGAGCATCAAGTGTTGATGGTTAATAAGACCACCAGTTTCAAGAAAAAGGGCAAAGGGAAAAAGAAGGGGAACTTCAAGAAGAACAGCAAACAAGTTGCTGCTCAGGAGAAGAAACCCAAGTCTGGACCTAAGCCTGAGACTGAGTGCTTCTACTGCAAGCAGACTGGTCACTGGAAGCGGAACTGCCCCAAGTATTTGGCGGATAAGAAGGATGGCAAGGTGAACAAAGGTATATGTGATATACATGTTATTGATGTGTACCTTACCAGAGCTCGCAGTAGCACCTGGGTATTTGATACTGGTTCTGTTGCTAATATTTGCAACTCGAAACAGGGACTACAAATTAAGCGGACACTGGCTAAGGACGAGGTGACGATGCGCGTGGGAAATGGTTCCAAAGTCGATGTGATCGCCGTCGGCACGCTACCTCTACATCTACCTTCGGGATTAGTTTTAGACCTAAATAATTGTTATTTGGTGCCAGCGTTGAGCATGAACATTATATATGGATCTTGTTTGATGCGAGATGGTTATTCATTTAAATCTGAGAATAATGGTTGTTCTATTTATATGAGTAATATCGTTTATGGTCATGCACCTTTAAAGAGTGGTCTATTTTTTATGAATCTCGATAGTAGTGATACACATATTCATAATGTTGAAGCCAAAAGATGCAGAATTGATAATGATAGTGCAACTTATTTGTGGCACTGCCATTTAGGTCATATTGGTGTAAAGCGCATGAAGAAACTCCATACTAATGGACTTTTGGAATCACTTGATTATGAATCACTTGGTACTTGCGAACCATGCCTCATGGGCAAGATGACTAAAACACCGTTCTCCGGTACTATGGAGAGAGCAACTGATTTGTTGGAAATCATACATACTGATGTATGTGGTCCAATGAATGTTGAGGCTCGTGTCGGATATCGTTATTTTCTCACCTTCACAGATGATTTGAGCAGATATGGGTATATCTACTTAATGAAACATAAGTCTGAAACATTTGAAAAGTTCAAAGAATTTCAGAGTGAAGTTGAAAATCATCGTAACAAGAAAATAAAGTTTCTACGATCTGATCATGGAGGAGAATATTTGAGTTACGAGTTTGGTTTACATTTGAAGCAATGCAGAATAGTTTCGCAACTCACGCCACCCGGAACACCACAGCGTAATGGTGTGTCCAAACGTTGTAATCGTACTTTACTAGATATGGTGCGATCTATGATGTCTCTTACCGATTTACCACTATCGTTTTGGGGTTATGCTTTAGAGACGGCCACATTCACGTTAAATAGGACACCATCAAAATCCATTGAGACGACACCTTATGAACTATGGTTTGGCAAGAAACCAAAGTTGTCGTTTCTTAAAGTTTGGGGCTGCGATGCTTATGTGAAAAAGCTTCAACCTGATAAGCTTGAACCCAAATCGGAGAAATGTGTCTTCATACGATACCCAAAGGAAACTGTTGGGTACACCTTCTATCACAGATCCGAAGGCAAGACATTTGTTGAAAAGAATGGATCCTTTCTAGAGAAGGAGTTTCTCTCGAAAGAAGTGAGTGGGAGGAAAGTAGAACTTGATGAGGTAACTGTACCTGCTCCTTTATTGGAAAATAGTTCATCACAAAACCAGTTCCTGTGACGACTACACAAATAAGTGAGGAAGCTAATGATGATGATCATGAAACTTCAGAACAAGTTACTACAGAACCTCATAGGTCAACCAGAATAAGATCCGCACCAGAGTGGTACGGTAATCCTATTTTGGAGGTCATGTTACTTGACCATGGCGAACCTACAAACTATGAGGAAGCGATGATGAGCCCAGATTCCGAAAAATGGCTTGAAGCCATGAAATCTGAGATGGGATCCATGTATGAGAACAAAGTGTGGACTTTGGTTGACTTGCCCGATGATCGGCAAGCCATCGAGAATAAATGGATTTTTAAGAAGAAGACTGACGCTGATGGTAATGTTACTGTTTACAAAGATCGACTTGTTGCGAAAGGTTTTCGACAAGTTCAAGGTGTTGACTACAATGAGATTTTCTCAACTGTAGCGGTGCTTAAGTCTGTCCGAATCATGTTAGCAATTGCCACATTTTATGAAATCTGGCAAATGGATGTCAAAAACTACATTCCTTAATGGTTTTCTTAAACAAGGGTTGTATATGATGCAACTAGAAGGTTTTGTCAATCCTAAAGGTTCTAACAAAATGTGCAAGCTCCAGCGATCCATCTATGGACTGGTGCAAGCATCTCAGAGTTGGAATATACGCTTTGATAAGTTGATCAAAGCATATAGTTTTATATACGGACATGCAGTGAAGCCTGTATTTAGAATAAAGTGAGTGGGAGCACTACAGCCTTTCTGATAAGTATATGTGAGTGACATATTGTTCATCAGAAATGATGTAGAATTTTTCTGGAAAGCATAAAGAAGTGTTTGAAAGGAGTTCTTTAAAAGAAAGATCTCAATAAAGCTACTTACATATTGAGCATCAAGATCTATTGAGATAGATCAAGACGCTTGATAAGATTTTCAATAAGTATATACCTTGATAAGATTTTGAAGTAGTTCAAAATGGAACAGTCAAAGAAAGAGTTCTTGCCTGTACTGCAAAGGTGTGAAATTGAGTAAGACTCAAATCCCGACCATGGGAGAAAATAGAAAGAGAATGAAAGTCATTCCCTATTCCTCAGTCATAGGTTCTATAAAGTATGCCATGCTATGAACCAGACCTATTGTATACTCTGCCCTGGTTTGGCAAGGGAGTACAATAGTGATCTAAGAGTAGATGACTGGACATTGGTCAAAATTATCCTTAGTGGAATAAGGATATGTTTCTTGATTATGGAGGTGACAAGAGGTTCGTCGTAAAGGGTTACGTCGATGCAAGTTTTGACACTGATCCATATGACTCTAAGTCTCAATCTGGATACATATTGAAAGTGGGAGCGATTAGCTAGAGTAGCTCCGTACAGAGCATTATAGACATAGAATATTTTGCAAAATACATACGGCTCTGAATGTGACAGACCCGTTGACTAAACTTCTCTCACGAGCAAAACATGATCACACCTTAGTACTCTTTGGGTGTTAATCACATAGTGATGTGAGCTAGATTATTGACTCTAGTAAACCCTTTGGGTGTTGGTCACATGACAATGTGAACTATGGATGTTAATCATATACAGATATGAATATTGGTGTTAAATCACATGGCGATGTGAACTAGATTATTGACTCTAGTGCAAGTGGGAGACTGAAGGAAATATGCCCTAGCGGCAATAATAAAGTTATTATTTATTTCCTTATTTCATGATAAATGTTTATTATTCATGCTAGAATTGTATTAACCGGAAACATAATACATGTGTGAATACATAGATAAACATAGTGTCACTAGTATGACTCTACTTGACTAGCTCGCTAATCAACGATGGTTAAGTTTCCTAACCATAGACATGAGTTGTCATTTGATTAATGGGATCACATCATTAGGAAAATGATGTGATTGACTTGACCCATTCCGTTAGCTTAGCACTTGATCGTTTAGTATGTTGCTATTGCTTTCTTCATGACTTATACACATTCCTATAACTATGAGATTATGCAACTCCCGTTTACCGGAAGAACACTTTGTGTGCTACCAAACGTCACAACGTAACTGGGTGATTATAAAGGTGCTCTACAGGTGTCTCCAAAGGTACTTGTTGGGTTGGCGTATTTCGAGATTAGGATTTGTCACTCCGATTGTCGGAGAGGTATCTCTGGGCCTTCTCGGTAATGCACATCACTATAAGCCTTGCAAGCAATGTAGCTAATGAGTTAGTTACAGAATGATGCATTACGTAACGAGAAAAAGAGACTTGCTTGTAACGAGATTGAACTAGGTATTGAGATACCGACGATCGAATCTCGGACAAGTAACATACCGATGACAAAGGGAACAACGTATGTTGTTATGCAGTTTGACCGATAAAGATCTTCGTAGAATATGTAGGAGCCAATATGAGCATCCAGGTTCCGCTATTGGTTATTGACCGGAAACAGTTCTAGGTCATGTCTACATAGTTCTCGAACCCGTAGGGTCCGCACGCTTAATGTTACGATGACAGTTATAATATGAGTTTATAGTTTTTGATGTACCGAAGGTTGTTCGGCGTCCCGGATGTGATCACGGACATGATGAGGAGTCTCGAAATGGTCGAGACATAAAGATTGATATATTGGATGACTATATTTGGGCACCAGAAAGGTTCCGGGTGAGATTGGGACTATACCGGAGCTCCGGGAGGTTACCGGAACCCCCGGTAGGTATATGGGCCTTATTGGGCCTTAGTGGAAAGGAGGGAGAAGGAGCAAAGGAGGGGGCGCCCCCCCCCCCCCCCCAAGCCCAATCCGAATTGGGAGGGGGGGCGGCCCCCTTTCCTTCTTCCATCCCCTCTCTTCCTTCCCTCTCCTATTCCTAATAGGAAAAGGGGGGGCAAACCTACTTGGAGTAGGATTGCCCCCCCTAGGGCGCGCCTCTCCCCTTGGCCGGCCCCCTCCTCCTCCCCCCTTTATATACGGAGGAGGGGGGCACCCCATAGACACACAAGTTGATCTTCGTGATCGTTCCTTAGCCGTGTGCGGTGCCTCCCTCCACCATATTCCACCTCGGTCATATCGTAGTGGTGCTTAGGCGAAGCCCTGCGTCGGTAGAACATCATCACCGTCACCACGCCATCATGCTAACGGAACTCATCCCCGACACCCTGCTGGATCGGAGTCCGGGGATCGTCATCGACCTGAACGTGTGCTGAACTCAGAGGTGCCGTACGTTCGGTACTTGGATCGGTCGGATCATGAAGACGTACGACTACATCAACCGCGTTGTTCTAATGCTTCCGCTTTCGGTCTACGAGGGTACGTGGACAACACTCTCCCCTCTCGTTGCTATGCATCACCATGATCCTTGCGTGTGCGTAGGAAATTTTTTGAAATTACTGCATTCCCCAATAGGAATCTCCTGCTTGCCTTCGGCTCGTTAAATTTTCAGAAACATTTTGAAGGGTGGGCATGTGTCGAAGTGTGTGTTGGTTCGTGTGGCGCGTTGTACGTTGGGGCATCACATGGCGCCTCCGGCATGGAGAATCTGCTGCTCGCCTTCGGCTCGTTAAATTTTCATAAACATCTTGAAGGATGGGCATGTGTCGAAGTGTGTGTTGGTCATGCAGGTGTGTTGGTTTGTGCGGCGCATTGTACGTCGGGGCGTCACATGGCGCCTCCGGTGCAGTGAACCTCCTGCTCGCCTTCGGCTTGTTAAATTTTCATAAACATCTCGAAGGGTGGGCATGTGTCAAAGTGTGTGTTGGTCGTGCAGGCATGTTGGTTCATGCAGCGCGTTATACGTCGGGGCGTCACACGGCGCCTCCGCCATGGAGATCCTCCTCCTCGCCTTCGACTCGTTAAATTTTCATAAACATCTTGAAGGGTGGGCATGTGTCGAAGTGTGTGTTGGTCGTGCAAGCGTGTTGGTTCGTGCAGCGCGTTGTATGTTGTGGCGCCACACGGCACCTCCGGCGTGGGGAACCTCTAGCTCGCCTTCGGCTCGTTAATTTTTCATAAACATCTTGAAGGGTGGGCATGTTTTGATGTATGTGTTGGTTCGTGCAACGCGTTGTACGTCGTGGCGTCACACGGCGCCTCCGGCACAGGGAACCTCCTACTCGTCTTCGGCTCGTTAAATTTTCATAAACATCTTGATGGGTGGGCATGTGTCGAACTGTGTGTTTGGTTGTGCAGCGTGTTGGTTTGTGGTGAGAGTTTTTTTCTCGCATTTGATTGTTTGCTGAAGTTAATGATATTCTATAAGAAGTTCAGAACTCGGGAGATTTTTTTAACAGATTGCAAAAGCCAAGGTGCTTCGTCTGGCACGGATTTGAAACATGTCCAGTCACGTGTGCGTAGCAGCTAGACATGGTTGAGGCACTAGAGGTATGTGCGTGCATGCACATGTGTGTATTCTTCAGAGGCATGGGGCCTTGTCTCCTATGGAGGCACGAATTTGAAGCATGTCCTGTCACGTGTGTGTACCAGCTAGCGATGGTTGAGGCACTAGAGATATGTGCATGCATGCACATATGTGTATTATTCGGAGGCATGGGGCCTTGTCTCCTGTGGAGGTACGGATTTGAAGCATGTCCAGTCACGTGTGCGTACCAGCTAGCGACGGTTGAGGCACTAGAGATATGTGCGTGCATGCACATGTGTGTATTCTCGGGAGGCACGGATTTGAAGCATGTCCAATCACATGTGCATAGCAGCTAGACATGGTTGAGGCACTAGAGGTACTAGGTGATACCCCGCGCGTTGCTGCGGAAATTTTGTATTGAAGACTCGATGCAATGATCAATATGAAAAATGATGGAAGGAGTTTATCTATTGGAACCATGTATGGACTGATGCGTATTGTTTAATTATTTGAGGTAGAGCTTTTGACATGGCATACTCTTAATTTTACAGTAATATTTAGAGAAGCCTAATTATGGAGACCAATTGGAAGCACAATCGACATAATCAACTCAAAAAACTTTGCAAGGAATTTGACTAAATTTTTTGGCATGACCTTTCCTTAATTTTCTAGCATTTGAACATGTCACAGGAAGATAGTATATATTGAGAACGAAACGTCACAGGAAGATAGTATATATTTGAAACAATTGTAAGGAAAAGTATTGACACCAGTTGGAAGCAAAACTGACATAATCAGCTTAATAAAAGTGCATACAAATCCAAAGATTTCATAATTCAGACTTATTACATAAAATTAGTCGATATCTGATGACATGCTTAGGCTGATCATGAAGTAGTTGTAATGTTAGTTTTGGAGGTAATTTTCAATGGAAGGTGGTGCAATCCGTAGGTGCTTTTCGTGCGTCTTGAAGATTCCTTGGTCCTTGCATGGTTGTTGACGGTGCCCTACATGTTAATAGAACAACACTATTGGTAATGTTATTGTTGTAGCAAAGGGCGACAAAACTTCATATAATTTTGTTTGGATATGAGAACTGATAGTACCTATGTGTTTTTATTACCGTTATCCTCTTGTCCTTCACATTTGTTCATTTTCACATTGTTATCTGCAATGTTGTTTGATTGATGATAGAAAGTTAGATTGTGAATCTCATTTTTCTATGTGATATGAGAAGAAGCACCTACTCTTGTTTATGCTTTTTGACAACCTGGAGATGCACTTGTGTATCCTGAAGATGTTCCTGTTGTTGACTGGCATGTAAACAGGAAATATTGTTATCAATGTGTACTCTGTTTGTTGACTGGCATGTAAATAGGTAGATGTACTTTTCAAAGAACTTCAATGATAAACAGGAAATATTGTTATCAATTAGTACCCCTCTTTGTTGGTGGCTCCATCTTCTGTAAATTGGATGCTTCTTTTCGCTGAAGAGTACCTGCAACCAAAAATCGCCATTTGAATTCCATATTGAATGTAAGCTGAATGTTCTTTAGTAGAACTTCAAAAGGTATTACCTATTTATGTTTTTGTCGGTGTCCATAGTTGCAGATTGGCAAGCAGGAGGCATAGTATTGCCCAAGTGGACTTGTGTTTTGGCTCCCCGGACTACGAATAGGAAAAGTTTGGTAAACATTTTGTAGACAGAGGATGTAGCTTCTATTTTGTGATTGATGGCAAACCTCTGGATGCTCTTTGATGACGCTGGACTCTTCTCCAGTTCTTTGCTTGGAGTTGACTGGAAGTATTTAATGGTTCAAGTTAAATATTTTAGGTAATACAATTGTAATTAGGATGGAGTTACTTTCTGAATTGATGAAAATTGTCTAACCTTTGTAGAGGGCAGCATTTGTGCATTGTCAACTGGGAAGCTTTTCTTTATGACATAACTTATGGGGAATCTGGATACCAAATCAATCTTCATTCCTATATAGAACAATCTGGTTTTCCCAATGGCATTATCTAGGGCGGTCACATGTTCCGCGGTATAAACTTTCATGTTTTGAGAAGCTTGGATGGCATCTCGCTCAACCAGTTATTCAGCAATTTTAGAGAAAGCAATGGCATCTAAATCTCCCGAGTCATCTGTAAGTGTAATTGGTAGCTTGTACCTAGAGAATTTGATAGTTGTTTATATGGAAGATAATATGTAAATGAAGGCAAATGTTCTATAAAAACAAAGATCGTACAATGGCTTTGGAGATGAATTTGTGCAAATGCATGTTGGAGTATCTGAGTTGTTGTTGTATCCTCTGTCACAATGTTTGCATCCTTTGTAGTACCATTTAGTTGAAGGTACAATAGATTTAACTTTCGCAATGGTGTTGTAGGTAGCTCCTTCCTAAGAGTTTGCAAAAAGGGTGCATTGAGAATCTGTTGTAGAAGTTCACTGATATACAAATAATAGGGTAGATAAGATGATGTTGACCTGAAAATTTGAGGTGGGCATATCTGATATTTGTTGAAGTGTGTACATTTTCCCTGCTGCTTGAATAGGAGATAAATGCATAACCTGAGGTAGTTGTTGTCGCAGAGCCGGAGATTCCCATTTATAGCTTCAAAAAGAATCAGTGAGAAAAATATCAGCATGTTAGATTTTGGAAAAATAAGGTAGTAGTTGCAAATAGAAAGGAGAATCGGTGACCTGGTTTGGTAGTTTTTAACTTGAGATGTATCCAAGTCAATGTAAACTTTTGTTACAGAGGTTGAGGATGCATGCATGGCACCTATATGTATATATGGTTATATGTCGTATTAATTTTGGCTCTTATAGTCATTTTAAGAGAGAATATTTGAGCAGTTACCTAGAAAGCTCCAAGCTGTGAGACCCGCAAAAATGCCAACTATAATGCCTTCTTGTGATTTTTTTAGTACAGCTTCTTCATCAAATGTTTCACCATGGTGGCCCCAAAGACGTATTTCTTGTGTCTGTTCACTGCATATGTGGAACAAACATTTGTTGACACAAAGTGTATAGGGATGGAAAAGTTTTAACACACTATAGTAGTAGAAGAAACATACTCTAGGTTTTGAATTTTGATTTTCCTGAGTTAATTTGTACATGTCTGACTTGCATAATCAAATGGCTAATGACTCCTATTATATCTGGAGAGAGAAACCACATACAAAATTAATTTATGTTTTAATATTAGTACGAAAAAAAGGAAATGCAAGTGTTACCTTGAAGTGGTTTTGCAAAAGTATCTTTTTCTGGTAGATTATCAAATGGACAAAAATTGAAGGAAAACTTTGGTATATTTGTTCCTCTGGTTTCAAGTCGGTGAACCTTAGTGTTGTGCTTGAATTGCAACATATAGTTTTGGTGGTGATATATATGGGTTTTGTTTTTTATATCAACAGCTGCAATATCGTAAGATGTAGACATGTCCTTCTGTGAGTAAGGGGCGGAATTGTCTTTGAAATTTTTTGGGTACACTGATTTGCGCCATATTGCCCTGCCATAATATTCGATGAGGATGTGAAAATCAGTAGTACATTTGTACAATAATATTATTATTATGTTGGAAATAGAAATATTAATGATGGACTTACATCTTCATCTAAAAGGACACCATCAATGCTGATGAGAGGATCTGCAAACTTGGATTTCATGTTTATTGCATCCCATAGGCGTAAGAGTCGTCCAAATACCTTACAACCCTGTTGACCAAGAGTCATGGTTTTAAGGGCTGTAGTGGATTCCATTGATGTAATATTCCTGAAAGGGAAGCAAGTAATTGCATAATAATGATGTATTAAATGGAGAAATAATTATGTAGGGTAAACACACTTGAATGTAGGAAATTCCTTTATTCAGTTTCATAGTCTATTAATTTGACTAAAAAATTCAGCATAGACTACATTATGGGTGCAATTCTCATAAGAAGCTGGACTATTTTCGATTAGAACTCTCAACCCCTTTGGTGAAGTAACTATGGAAAATGCTACATATAATTGACCATGAGAGAACACTGGAGATGGCAAATAGACTCCAACTCTATTTAAGATTTGCCCTTGACTCTTGTTTATGGTCATTGCATACGAAAGGCGCACGGGAAACTGGCGTCGTCTCAATTTGAAGGGCACCTTGAGTGAGTTGATGTTGTGACAATGCGTGGGATATATACTTTTGAACCTGTAGCCTTCCCTGTTGTGATTTCACCTTCAATCACACGATTTGTCAATTGGGTGACAATCAGCCTAGTACCATTACAAAGTCCCCTTGATGGATCAAGATTGCGCAAAAGCATAATTGGAACACCAATCTTCAAGTGCAACTTATGGTCAGGAAGTCCGGGCATCGGAGTTGTGTTTAGAAACTCTGTTGGGTATAATGCTTCAAGAGTGGAATGATTAGCAGTGCTATCGTTAATTGAATCAGAACTATAGTAAGACATTTCAGACATTTTTAGCTGAGCAATCATTCTGGTATTTATATCTGAAACCACCTCATTTGTAGGTGCTAAAATTGCACGTTGACACAAATATGATGAAATATTTGCTGGCTCAGAACCTAAGTCATAGACAAATGATATCAATCCATCAAGGTTCCTACAATCTGATGATAGAAGCAAAGACTCTGGAATCTCTATAAATGAGTTACTGGAATCATTTGGGACAGAAACAATAGGTTATGTTCCATTGCCCACCCTAAGAAGCCATTCAGCAAAATTACTTAGCTCCTCTCTGTCTGAGGTGGAGAGATTTCCTGACTTCAGCCTCATATTTTCAGTTAACTGGAGAAGCTTACATTGTCTCCATAAATAAGAATTAACAATGCATAACCTCATAATTTGGGCTTTTGTTGCATTTTGTATTACTAGAAGTGTTTGTCGAAAATCTCCACCAAGCACAACAGTTATACCACCAAATTGCTTGTTTTCTGCATTTTGCCTTGTTTCTGATAATATATCTCTAAGTGTATGGTCCAATGCTTCAAAACAATATCTATGATTAACAGGGGCCTCATCCCATACAATAAGAGAAGTTTTTTGGATAAGTTCTGCCAAGTGTGTATTTTTCTTTATACTATACATGGAACTCTGAGAAATGTCTAAAGGAATTTTAAAATGGGAATGGGGGCTTCGACCCCCTGGTAGCAGTAGGGAAGCAATTCCCGATGATGCAACTGCTAATGCAATTTTCCCGTTGCTTCTTACAAAACTAAGCAAAGTAGTCCATAAGAAAGTTTTTCCAGTTCCTCCATATCCATAAACAAAAAATGTTTTACCTTCACCATTCATCACAAAATTGTAAATAGCATCAAAAACATCTTTCTGGTTGTTGTTCAACATTGAAAGGTTGTCATTTAAAGTGGAAATCATAGCAGGCACATCATAATTGAGCTCATCTAGTAGTAGCCTATTTTGTCCAGAAATATTAGCAGTGTCATTAGGTAGCGGCAAATTAAAATGGGATAAACAATATCCTGCATCTCTTAGCAATTTATCCAATTCATTCAAAAAATATGATGAAATATATATATCGGCTAAGGGATTTCTAGCTTGAGCACGGTTCTGACTCAATTGATGGGCTGCATCTTCAGACATTTTGACGCATGGTCATCAAAAAAATTTCTAGGATTTGTTACCTCACAAAAGAGCAAAACTGTGACAAATAGTTGGCGTAACTGGTAAGGCATGGCCCATTGAGCGGCATCTTTTACGGCATTGGATCATTCTTCATCATCACCAAGGAGACCTAAAGCCTCACATGCAACACGAAATGTAGGATATTCATGGCCATTTATAGTTCTGATTTGAGTGAAGGAGGTTGGACCTTTGACAATGTTGAGCAACAAACGTAGATAGTGAAGGTCCCCTTGGGAAGGGTTGACATAAGCAATTCTGCCGATTCTTCTAGAACCACGACGATAATCCCAGTATTTGCCATTTGAGTTGGAGTGCCATGTAAAATATTCAGGAAATTCTATGTAGGTATATTTTTTAGCCAGAGGGTGTTGCATATTAGCTTCTAACCATGCAGTCAGCTTAGTCGTCATATTCCTTGGATTTTCAATCACTTCTTCAAGGTCATCATCTTCTGAGTAAATTACATTATTCTCAAATGGAAGATGAACTGGAAGTCTTTCTATGGAAGGGTCTGCATAGTGAATATCATACTCTAGCAAGTGCCAAGCAGCCTCATTTGGTGTGATACAACGACATTCTAGATAATTTCTATTTCATTGACTGTTTCACTTGATAAATTGGATGATCCATAATTTGAATGGATTTTAGATCTGGTAGAATCAAATCCTTTTGTGACATACTTGAAAAGATATTTGTGCATGCCATCATGATTAACCTTCTCTACATTTATGTGAGCTTGATATTTAACTACCAAGTTGACATTGTGAGGAACAACAAATCTGTTATCAATGTCAACTCCATTTTTGTTGACAGTTATTCCATTGTTTGGCCTTGCATATTGTGTGAAACCATTCTCCAATATAGTTGTTTGCTCACAGAAATCTTTAGGATAGAATTTTGTGCATTTTCCTTCAGACATACAGGAAGATTTAGTATTTAGATTTCCACAGGGCCCATGTATCATGAATGACGATACAACATCATAACCTATTGGATCATTTTTTAGGATCTGACAACTGAGCCGAAATAAGAAAGTCTATCTTTTTCGCATCTAAGGGTTCATCTTTGGATAACCATATGATGATATGGACATGAGGAAGTCCACGTTTCTGAAATTCAATGGTGTAGATAACTACAAAAGACAGGCATGTTATTTACGTAAAGGAAATGTTGGATTCGGGCAACATGAAATCAATTAATGTTGTGGGGGAGACAAATTACCTGCATTCATTGGTCCAAAGAATTGTTTCTTTTTAATATCATCCATTAGCATATTTAGCTTCATTTTGAATACCCTATTGACAATATCTGGACGGTCAGAAGGTTGTTACCCTGGAATGGATGATAGAGCCTCTACTATCTCAGGCCAAGCTGCATTTGAAGTGAATGTGACAAAGAGATCTGGGCAGCCATATTTCCTACATATAGCGATGGAATCTTGATAATTTTGGTACATATATCGCGGGCCTCTGGTGAATGAAGATGCCAATATAATCCTTTGACCAACTAAAGAACCGGATGTATTACCTCTTGAGACAGAATTGGCCAAGTCATTATATGGTGATGATCTATATTTATTCTGAAATCCAGGCTTGTGATAGAATGCCATACAAAATTCTTCAACACAACAATAACCATCCACTTCATAAGCCTGTGTCAATCTTTTACCTCTCAATGGCGTGTTGAAATCACCTGGTCTATCATCTAGTCTATATGCATAGTACTCTAGCATAGTTACTTTCTGACGGCTTATAGCTTGACTTTGTGGCGAGGTGCGGTACATGAGGTCATCATGGTAACCATCCTCTCCAAATAATAGAGGATACTGCATAGCCATAAACTTGCAATGTTTTTCATTGATTTGTTGTAATCCTGATGAACGGTTATCTATTATAATGTCCCGCCCAACATCAGTTGACCCAATATCACCAACAACCAGCCCTACAACCTCAGATGCGACTGGAGCACTATAGATGTCTCCATGTGTGTCAGGTTTGCCATATAATCTGATAAAGAACTGATCAGGAGCATCTGCAGTCAATCTTTCCCGTGCTGTTCTAAATAGTTTCACTATGGGATTATGGGTGTTAAGCATTGATATAAGGGACTGGACAATATCGTGATTAGCATTGAAAGAAGGGCGGATAGACGAAGACCGAGATGATGAAGGGCGAGAAGATGCAGTAATATTTATGTGGTTTCTAACCTCATGCTCTGTATCATAGATGTACAATTGTGCATATTCTGGTCGATGATTCTCAGGTCGCATTAGAGAACCGATACGATGGCAGACTTGACCACTAATCTTGAAAACATAGGGTGCTCGGCCATCATTTATGGATTCAATAACTTTAGCACCCATTGAAGTCATCGCAAACATGGTATTATACTGCCAGATATGATCAAAAAAGTGGTTCGAAGTTGAAGTGTTCTGTGAGGTTAATAAATCCAATAGAGGCTGAGCAGGAGGATCATATGGTTTCAGCAAGATTTTCCCTCCTTTACAACAAAAATTATATGTTGGATCGGAAGTATGTCTCTCTCTGCAGATATGCTCTTCATACCAAAACAAAGAACCACAATGTTTGCATGAATGTGTGCCCCCCTCCCCCCCCCCCCAAGGTTTAAGGGTTGAAAGATAGTTCCTGAAAGATAGGCCATGTATATTTATCTTAATTTGTACAAAATGGAGACTTCAATCTGCAATACACTAATTTGGTAAATAATACGAGCTTACGATTATGGATTAATGCCAAATTTGGTGTTTGGGAAGCTGACGTAGAGGACTCTCCGGTTAATACTCAGCATACTGAACGTTCATCTGTAGATGTTTTTGCTAGTTGATGGGAAGCATATGTTGATGGAAACATATATAAGGAACACAAATATCCTAACTAACCTCTATTTATAAGTTGTGTACGTCGGCGGTGGTTATCGAAAGAAGCAAATTGGTTTATTTCAGGTATGACAACTGGTTGTGACTGACGACGGGGGCGCCCACGACCGCGTTGGACTGAACGGCTACCAGGATTTGTAGAAGAATTTGCGGTGCTATCCATCTTAGAAAAGCATGTGGGCAAAATTGACTTAAATGGAAGCAAATTGTAGCCTATATGATTGAATAAATATATCACACAAAACAATCCAGGGTAGGAAATTCATACGGTATCTAATATGCATGGAACAATACGGATGGTGCATGTGTTCGCATACCAATGGAAGAAGTAGGAGACCGCTACAAAAATGAATTAAAGCCAATCTGAGGAGCAAGAGACCTACTAAGCAGAAGTTGAAGAACCTTTCGATCCGGAGAGCAGTCTGCAAAAAATTTAAACATAAGTTTAGGGTTAGGAGAAATCCAGGGTAACTGAAAACAGGAATCGTGCTATAGGAAAAAAACTACAATTTACTGATAAAACAGAAATAAACAAATAAATTACTAAAATAAAATGATGATATTGGCTTTTGTACTATGTGCGGGTCGCACTGCTAACCAATTTGTGTAAGCATGTAATATCATAATGAAATATCAATTTTATGAAATAGGAATCTCAAAGAAATGCAAGGAGCAAGCGACCTGTGATGTAATATGGCCAATCCGAGCAGCAAATAACCTACACGCTCAGCATCCTTCCATCCCTGGCACAACCTGAGAAATTGGAAATCATAATCTTGTGAGGATAGAAATATTCAGAGAGGGCTAAAAAGAGGGAGTGTGCACCTAGTAGTGTTGAAGTTGGTTCCCAGACGTGGATGTGAGCAGGCATTCATGGTCGATGCGTATGGCAGAGGGGCTATAAGCACAATCTTTTCCACAATTGTAGGGTAATGAAGCAAGACATAATGAGGGTCGTAAATTGAGTTGCGAGGCCGTTTCAAATGCATTTCTGGCATGGAGGTGGAAGAGTTTGCAACATAAAAGCAGGGAAGATGAAGGAATTTGGTGGAATTAATGCTCATCTATGGAGCAGCGGTGACTGGGGGGCGTTGGGCGTGGTGGCATAACTCACCAGCGGTGACTAGCCATGAGGACGATCGATTGGGGAATGGAGGCGGAATCCATGGCGGCGGCGGTGGCTGGATCCCGCATCTCTGGAGAGGTTGCTCGCCGGGGACCACCGGCAGTGAGGGCGACAGGGTCAACAGGGGCGGCTGGCTGGAGGCAAGCATGCTTGGCGGCGGTAGGTGGGAGAGCATGAGGGGCCGCGGCGGCTGTACAGGGAAGGGCAGGTCGAGCATGAGGGGCCGCGGCGGCTGGACCGGGAAGGGAAGGTCAGGTAGGTCAGACGGGGAAGGGCAGGTCGGGTAGGTCGTGCACAGCCGCCAGAAGGGATTGTTGCGGCGCTGGCTTGACAAAAGGGATTTTTGTAGTGATTTCTTACGGAAGGGTGTGGGTCATACGTGTGTATCCTAAATGATAGATGCCCATGGGCTTGGATCGGGCCTTTTACTGTCCAGATAGTAAAGTCTACACCCAACCCAGAATGAAATCACATGCCAGTAGCGAGCGTTGTGGATCGAGGATGAAATGGTATGTTGACTTAGCGATGGCAGCTCCTAGTAATTTTGACCAACATATGATCTGACGGCTGCAGAGCATCCATCTATGTTGCATCGATGGCTAGAACAATCCGGGTGACATGGCTTCATGAGAAGGCATGAAAATCACCTAGTGGGGTGCCCCTATTTAGATATAGAAGATGTGCATGCATACACATGTGTGTATTCTTCGGAGGCATGGGGCCTTGTCTCCTGTGGAGGCACGAATTTGATGAATGTCCAATCACGTGTGCGTACCAGCTAGCGACGGTTGGGGCACTAGAGATATGTATGTGCATGCACATGTGTGTATTCTT
Source organism: Triticum aestivum (assembly GCF_018294505.1). Lineage (NCBI taxonomy): Eukaryota > Viridiplantae > Streptophyta > Magnoliopsida > Poales > Poaceae > Triticum > Triticum aestivum. The sequence goes on along the minus strand of NC_057801.1, from coordinate 259,711,267 downwards.
GAAAGGCACGGATTTGAAGCATGTCCAGTCACGTGTGCATAGCAGCAAGACATGGTTGAGGTACTATAGGTATGTGCGTGCATACACATGTGTGTATTCTTCAGAGCCATGGGGCCTTGTCTCCTGTTGAGGCACAGATTTGATGAATGTCTAGTAACCTGTGCGTACCAGCTAGCGACGGTTGAGGCACTAGAGATATGTGCGTGCATGCACATGTGTGTATTCTCAGGAGGCACGGATTTGAAGCATGTCCAGTCACGTGTGTGCATGCACATGTGTGTATTCTCGGGAGGCATGGGGCCTTGTCTCCTGCGGAGGCACAGGTGTGCAGCATCTCCAGTCACGTGTGCTGAGCAGCTAGCTTCTCCGGAGGCATGGGGCCTTGTCGCCTGCAGAGGCACTGGTGTGCAGTATCTCCAGTCTGGAGGCACGGGCTAGTGGTCTCCAGAGTCATGGGTAGGAATTTGTTTTTGGAACCACTCTTGTGTTACAGTGAAAAAAGGCACTGTTGTTTACAGTGTACTGGCACTCTATGATGATATTCTCTTTTGATGATGAACACACAATATGTAACTAGATTACATTAAATATTACTCATTGTTAACTGTTTTGTCACATTTTGATCGAATTAGCCTCGCTTGGTAAATCAAAAGTTTTAGTCTTCGTTCTTGCTGAAGATCATGCTAATCTCATCTCCCATTTCATTAGCTCTGACTTGATTCATCTCGCTAAGTAAAAGAATGTACATTGCCTTTGCCCTCTAGTCTTCCACTTCATCCTGTGAAATTTCGCCGATAATAGAAGTATAATCTTAGAGTTGGTGCATAAAAGGTGTATGTATATGTATGTATATATATATATATATATTCCAATATTTCCTATGTATTTTGTGCACAAGATTTTCATTGAAAACTTACTGTCAAATCTTCCAGGTCTTCGATGAACTTTTCACCATTTTAGAGGGATGCAAGCTTTAAAATAGCAAATGGTGATTCACCGTTTTCTACCACCGGAACATCTTGCACAGTATGAAACTGCCATCTTGTTTTCTTTGGACACATTGTTTCTCCTAGTAATGCGTTGAAGAATTCTTTAATCCTAGGTACCTGAGATTTGCGTTTTGTAATTGTTATAATTTTGCAACTTGTAAAACTGAAAAAAATCATTGTTTAGAAATGCTTACGATTGATGACTTATGAGCATGATATTTTTCAAACTGTTCTTTTCTTTCCTGTTCAGCCTCATCCTTTTCCTGAAGAATTCGATCTGCTTCTAATGGATGCAAATTATGCATGTCTACCTTTTCTTTCTGAAATTCTTCTGGAGTTGTTTCTCGAGGATCAATAATATGAACTTTGTTTTTATATTTGTCCAGCATATACAACACGTAGCGGTTATCCTTCTCGAGTGGAATGAATATCTGCGAACAAAATATTTGTTGGTTAGATGACAGTTTAGTATAAAGTAATTTGACAGAACCAATATTTTATTATTTTGTTATGGAGTAGAGGGATGTTACCATGTTTGCTATCGAGAGCTTATTCCGTTGATGTTCAGATACATGGGAACCAGCTGATTTTTTGTTCTTTGGAATTCAGTTTTAAATTTGCTAATAGTAGTTATGTGATTCTCTAAATCCAGTATACGCTACAAACAATAATTACGATAAGAAAACTGTCAGAGAAAACAGTTGTCTAACAATATAAAAGAGCAGGCGTCGCAATATAGATTTTTAAAAATTAACCTCTACAAAGTTTGGGCCTAATATTACTCTATCATTCTCTTTTGAATCTTGTCTGCTTTCCAAGATTTCTACTATATCATCGAGGACTTTCTTTTATTTATGATGTGGTATGTTCGTCTGTGCTGGTCTTGGACCAAATACTGCCTTCAGTTGGGCTATAGTAAGTTGCGTGCTTTCGTTTTCTCTATGAATGCGCCTAAATACAATTTTGCTGCGGCAGGAAGATAAAATAAATTTGTAGATGATAGTCACATTGCTTCCAACTATTTTTAGGTGCAATAGAAAACAGCTCACTTTTTGAATTCTTCCTGCCAGCTGTCGCTCATGACTATTTGGAAGAGGTCAGACGCTTCCTTTGTGTGTTGGAAGCGATGTGAATGTTTTGGGTATGGATTGTTGCTTCGTCCTTTTTTCCTTTTTGTTGCATCTGTTTCTGTCAGCGGATGCAGATGTGTAATATGTAAGCTCTCATGATAACCATGGGATGTGTAGGACATTACAGAAAGAGATAAGCAGAGAAAAATTTCTTACCTTTGTTGGTGGAAAAGAACTTTGAAGTTTCTGGTTTCAACTCTTTGATTCTTACAGGTAGTGGCTCACAATTTATTTGGTTTGTTTCACCAAATATGGCTGTAAAAAGAAACTCTGGTTTCACTCAGTATCTACCTTGCTATCCTGCATGAAGGTCATTGTTTTTTTATCTTTCTTTGATGAGATAATTAAGCATTCAAGGAGTGCTGCTTATAAAATAAAATTGTTGCTCTTGTACTATTTACTCACATGGAAATCCTCGTCGTCTTTTGTGAGATCAATGCCATTCCAGTATTTTGCAAATTGAACCATGAAGTGTCCGCATTGGGTAACCTGTTCTTTTGGCATGCAAACTCTGTTAGGTGTTTCTGCTATCCTCGACCAGTTCGGTTCACTGTTGTCTTCTAGTACCGTTTCTCCATAATGCTCCTTCATGAGTGCATACATCCTTTTAATCTGTGATTACGGTTTGGTTTTACTGTTGGATATTGCCATTAAGAAATGTAATGCAAGAATAGGAAAACCAAGGTTGAATTGAGTACCAGTTCTGGGTGATCCTTATGGTGTTCTTTTCCATGTATTGTCTTCTGTTTGTCTGTAATTCATTGAGTCAAGTATGTCGATGGAGTTCGTCTACTTGTTCAACACGTACAATGTGAAGTGTTTAGTTGTGTTGTGAGGTATCACAATCTGCGGTGTTTGGAGACAGAGCGAGTTAAAGTTCATTGTCGTCAGACGAATTAAAATGACATGTAAATGTGCAATCTTTAGGAAGAATGAATTATGTTTGTATATTTCTATCAACTTACCAGCTTTTTCTTTAAAAGTTCTTTCCCTCTTACAAGGGGTACAAACTGTTTCGATGCTTCTTCCTCATTGAATTCTCGTAGTCCTCATTCTCTGTCAGTATTAACACCAAGCACAATCTGCGACAAAAAGGGTGTCTACTTTTTAGTTGAAACATATAATCTCTGTAATAATTCAAGTGTTTTCTTCCAATTGGACTTCATACGTTTGCAAATTCTACAGATAGTATGGCTTTATCGGTGGTGTTGTATTGTTGCTGCACTGTCCATTCTTCGAACAATGCGTTTGCGATGGAGCCGTCCATCTGTCCATCTCCTTTTTGCAGCTGTTCCATTATGTTTTGTCCTGTAATCCAATCGGGTCGCTTTGAGCTAGTATATATGTTTAGAATGCAAGAAGAAAAGGTTTATACATTAGTTAGGTGGTGGATTGAAAAAAGAGCAGCACTTCTCTATTTTTTTCTTTTAACAAGATAAAGTACTTACTGTCTACATTCGTCCTGTCCTTCTTTGCAGGATAGGTATTCATGAAGTGCCTTGGCTTTGTTCATAAATTTGAAATCTCCTGGGACAAATGTAGGAGTCTTGATTTTTTTTCATCAAGCCTGTTCGAAGGCTTCACCGGCCTCTTCTTGACCAAGGTTTTCTTGGCTGTGCTGTTCTCAGATGATTGAGCCATTGAATGTTCTCCTGATTCTTGCTGCAAACTTGTCAGATACGGCGTGGCATTTTTGTTGAATTCAAAATCTTCATGCTCAACCAGACATGTTTTGATTTCATTGAATTCATAGCCCATTTATATAAACTCATAGTATACCTGTAGTTGGTGCGGGTTAAGGCTTAAAAGAAATTTATCAACTTCTTCATGGTTTTTTGTTGTTTTTGGTTTTAGGAAGTCTAAAGAGATGGTGCTGGAGGTGCCTTGCTGATTGCTTGTCGAGCATGTGTCTTCTCGAAGAAGGACATGTTGTTTTTTCTGCTCGAAAACCTGTTCTTGTGTATTTGGCACGTCGTTGCTTCTGTCGACCTCTTTTATAGCAGTGCCTGTTTGTTCAAGTTGTTGTGTGCTCATGGTATTGCTGTTGATATTTTGCTTGCTATTGGTGTCCGTTCGGTCTTCAGGTTGGAGTGGTATCGTGTCATCTGGTGGTGGTTGTTCTGGTTCTATTGGTGGATCCTTTTCTTTGTCGTTCGTGCTAGATTCTTTGAGATGGCATGGCTGCTGACATGCATAAGCTTTTTGTGTTCATTGTATATATCTTCTCTTGGGTGGTTGTTGCATGCATAATATGTTCCTTTGGGTCCGGATTTGGCGGAAACTCTTCTAGTACGCAACATTCTATCGGTTGCATTACTTTGTCTCCCATATCGACTTCAAACTTCAGCATATCTATTAGAATCAAAATAAATAATAATAATAATAATAATAATAATAATAATAATAATAAAAGTTATTACTAGTTGCTAGTGTGACAAAATTGTAAAGTTTTGTTTCTGAAAAGACTAACCTGTTGTACACTTGATTAATGACAGTGCGGTATTGCCTCTGTGTTGGCTGATTAGTTGATATAGAATTTTTTTCCTTGACTCTCGTACTTGTTTTGCCTCTAAGACCGCTGTTGTTCCTTCTTTGGAGTAGTGTTTCACGTTCATGTACATATAGAATGCGCAGTCCATTCTGCATATAGAGGAATGGCATTAGTAAATTTGTTGCATTTGAGAAATGTAAAGAAGAGAAATGTTGGAGGAATGGTAGTAATAAATGTTGCGTTGAAAAAAAATGAAAGAACATAATTATTTGAGGAATATTAGTAGTGAATCTTGCATTGAAAAAAAGAAAGAATAGAAATGTTGGAAGAGCCTACGTGTCTTCTCCCTGGAGTGGCACTTGTAGTTTGACCTTTTTGAAATGGTCGATGCTTCTTTGTGAAAGATGCAGCTCTATGCTTATATGCTTCCAGATTTTCATTATTTTGCTGGTTACATTATTGAAGAATTCTATTGTGCCTGGATATGCAGTTGAAGAGTCAAGGAGTTCAAAGCGCTATTTTTCCATGTTAACTATAACATTTAAGTAATGGCTTATAGTTTCGTCTTTGTTAAACCCGCGCATCGAGCATGGCGAAGGAACTGCAAAACAGAGAATAAAAAGAAGACATTTGGAAATCTTGTTAGATTTAGAAATGGTTTGCATTCCATGAAAGCGAACTTTTCATAAGTTACGTAATTTTATTTTGTTTTTGTAACAGCTGATCTGCTTGCCATGTTATAATCTTGCAGTTTTTCTTCTTCTTCTTCTTCTTCTTCTTCTTCTATGTTGTAAAATGCTCTAAGCCTGGCATGTAGTAGTTTTTTTCTAATATGTGCTTCATCTTTATTTTTGTAGCACATTGGATCTTCGTCGTCGGCTTCTTTTATTGAGTGATGCTTGTTTTGTCATACCTACACAAAGGGAATTCGTCAGTTCAGTTATAGATGAAGTTAATCTATTGATAAACTGATATTTCATCATTTTAAACGTGATACTTTTGCTGTAATCTTTACATACAGTGTTGCTTAACGATATAATATTTTTCCCTGTGCCACTGAGTTGTTTTCTCAAGATCGTTAGCATGGGCTCGATTGCTTCGCTGCTTACTGGTTTACCGAGCTTGAAGCTTTCGGTGACATGACCTAGATTGACATCGAACCTGTCCGTAGTAATGAAAAGCTCATCCCTGGAAAGTATATTGACAAAAATATTTTATTTTAGACATGATACAGTTAAAATTATTGTATGTAAGAATATGTTGCGTGTTAGTTACATGAACTTACCTCTCTTTCTTTGTCCATGGTTTGCATACAGCGTTGTACAGGTCTTCGATGGCTTTGTTGATGGCATCTCTATGTTTGCCCTCTTCTTCCTTTGTATGTGGGACAACTTTGAATTTAATGTAAATAATTTCAAGTTGCAAGATAGCAATTAAGTTTCTGTTGTCTTGCCTGCTTCGATGCTAGAAGATATGTTCTGTCCAGTGTTGTTCCTTTGTTGTTCTCGTTCTGCTTCTTGCGACATGTGATGTTGTCCTTTTTGCGTTGTACATGTGAAGCTTGATTCGTCAGTACCCTTTTGTCCAGTTTCTGTTGTATCTTTGTTTGAGTCGTCTTGTTTATCAGTCTCAACTAGGTTGCCAGTAACCTATTTGCCAGAAGAATCACCGTCGTACGACGGTGTAAGGTTTTCTTCGATAGTGTCTGGTTCTTTCTCTGAAATATTATAACCAAGTTTCCATAGAACAATCTGAGTGTTTGCTTCATTTATTGTCTTTGTGTGGTTGCCTTTTTTGTGTTTTTGCGTTATCATTGAAAAAGCGTTAAATAATTAATTTGGTTCTTTATTTTAATCATAGCAGTTGTGACCTGAAAATAGCAAAGCGGTTGGTGCGTGTTTCAAGCTATTTGTTTCTGAATAGGCGTTCTTTTATTGAGATTAAGCAATAATTTTGTAGAAACATTTTGCGCAACTTCACTTGTTTAGCTATCGTTGCTTCTACTGACTGCTCAACCCGTTCTTTGTTGGGTGTTGTTTTTCGCGGATCTTCTTGTTCTATCTTTTGGTGTTCATCGTCACTATCCTCGCTTTTGTCCTGCTACTTTTGAATCATAAAGGTGGCTAAGTGGCCCTGCATTTGAGTTTTTGTGGATCTACTTTATATTTTCGCAGAATCACCTTATGTAACTTTACCTCGTCAGTCGTTTCTTCTTCTGTCGTGTTTACTACTGTTTTTGTTTCTGTTGCTGACTACTCCGCCCGTTCTTCGTTGAGTGGAGGTTTTTTGGGCATATTTTTCTTCTTTTTTTTGGAGTTCATCGCTGTTGTCCTCGTTTTTGTCTTGGAGCTTTTCAAACATAGAGGTGGCTAAGTGGGAGTGCATTTGAGGTTCAACAGAACTATTTTATACTTTCATAGGATCAGCTTAAGTAACTTTACCTTTTCAATCATTGTCGCTGGTGCCGTCTCTGCTACCTGTTGTTCGGTGAGTGAATATTTTGGGGCTTGGTCTTGTGTGACATTGATGTCTACCGATTGAAGGACATGTTGGCCTTCTTTAGTGGTCCCCTTTTGCTCATTGGCCTCCCCTGTCTGTGATGACAGAAAAATAGTGAAAATTCAAGTGTGTGTTTTAAACTATAAGATCATCAAGAGGTATTATGTGATTTGACCTCTTTATTTTTTTGTTACTGCTGATTGTTCTTTGTCGAATGGGCGTTTTTGGGCCTTCTCTTGTTGTAGTTGTTCAAACATAGAAGTGGCAAAGTGGGAGTTCATTTGAGTGAACACAGAGGTTGTAGGTGGGAGTTTAATTGAGTGTGCACCGAGCTATTTTATAATTTCATACTTGCAGATTATGTGACTTCACCTTTTCATCGTTGACGCTACTGTCGTCTCTGCTACCTGTTGTTCAGTGAGTAAATTTTTCGTGGCTTGGTCTTCAGTGGCGTTGTTGTCTACCGTTTGAAGAACATGTCCACTCGATCATTGATCTCCTCCGGATGTGTTTGATGGTCTAGATTGTTTGTGCTCTCTTAAGTTTCTTGTGCCTGTTCCAATACAAAAAGTAACTAAAAAATGTGTGCATTTCTGACTGTGGAGTTGAAGTTATTTTCTTATAAGACCTCTTTCTCTGCAGTGGCAGGATTGTCTACTGCTGGAAATACGGGTTCTTCTTGTTTTGTGTTGTCCTCTTGTTTTTCATGTTAAATATCTACGCCAGTGTTTTCGTATGCTTCCTTTTCCTATTTAATGAAAATTGAAATTATAGATTGAACTTCATTTTTGCTGAGCTACGTCGTACATGCGGACGTCATCGTTTCAACAGTGTTTTTTTGTCATAGAAAGAGGGTGTGTAACCTCACCTCTTCAGTCGTTGTTGTTTGAAGTTCTTTGTGTTTTTGAGTTTCTTTTGGTTGTCCTGGTTGCTGATCTTCAAGATCAATGTACTTGTTTGTTTCATGCGTTTGTTCAGAGAGAATGGTCAGTCATCGCTTATAATCCTTGTATTGCGGTCGCAGGGTGTATTATGTAGTTCAGACATCATCAGGTGATGTAACTTTACCTTTTCAATCGTTGACGCTGCTGTCGTCTCTGCTACCTATTGTTCGGCAATTGAATTTTTTGAGGCTTGGTCTTTAGTGGCATTTTTCGCTACCGTTTGAAGAACATCTTCCACTTGATCATTGGTATCCTCTAGATGTGTTTGATGGTGTTGATTGTTTGTGCTCTTTTGAGCTTCCTGTGCCTGTTTCAACACAAAAGGTAATTAAAAATGGGATCATTTCTGACTGTGCAGATGCAGGATTTTTTTATAAGACATGTTTCTCTGCATTGGCAGGACTGTCTACTGCTTGAATACGGCTTCTCCTTGTTTCGTGTTGTCCTCTTGTTTTTCATGTTGAATATCTATGCCAGTGCTTTCATTTGCTTCCTTTTCCTGTTTAATAAAAATTGAAATTGTAGACTGAACTTCATTTTTGTCTGAATTACGTTGTACATGTGAACTTCATCATTGCAACAATTTTTTTCTGTCAAAGAAATATGGTTTGTAACCTCACCTCTTCAGCCATTGTTGTTTGAAGTTCTCTGTGTTTTTGAGTTTCCTTTGGTTGTGTTGGTTGTTGATCCTTGAGATTAACGTACTTGTTTGTTTCCTGCATTTATTCAGAGAAAATGGCGATTCATCTCTTATAATCCTTGTATTGCGGTCGCAGGGTGTATTATGTAGTTCAGACAATATAAATGCTTTTGACACAGGTTTTTGTTGTTGAATTTTACCTCTGCGTTGATGATTGGGTTATTCGTGCCTACGTTGACTGTTTCTTTGTCAGGTGAAACAGTTCCGAGGTTGTCTTGTGCTTTCTCCTCTTTATTTGTGATGGTCATCTGGATTGTTGTGGCACTGGAAATCTCTTGTACACAAACTTGTCGTTCGGTGAAGCTTTCATCTGTTTGAGGTCCATCATGGGGTTCAAGTTCAAGGCGGGTCGCTTGTTGTTCTTGTTGTGCTTGTGGTACCTGGAGATCAAAGAATTCGAGTTTGCGGTGCATTTTCTTCCTGCCATTATGAGTTTCCGGTGTGGGGTGTAATGGGCTGTCGAAGTTTACCTCCTGTTCGATGTTTTCTTCTTCTTTGTTGTCTGTGATGCTAACGGTTGATTGATGGTCAGCTTCTTGTGTTTGGTTCGCGGGACTGCTGGTTTGATGGTTGTCCAGCTGAGCCTGTATTTTGTGGAATCGTGGAAACACTAGTACCAAAATCACACAAAACATAGCATTCATAATATTTAATCTTAATCTTAATAGTAGGTTCCCACTCATCATAAAGTTTTCTAGGAATAGAAACTTCCAAATTAAGTTTTTCTTCATCGGATTGCATCATAGCATCAACGATATGTTTAGTAAAAGAATTGTTTTGATTATAAGCATGAGGAGAATTCAACATGGATTGCAACAAGGAAATACAATCAATTAAAGAGGAATTATCATAATTAATGTCCTTGAAATCCAAAATAGTGGGTTCATTGCTATCTAAAGTTTTGACCTCTTCAATCCCACTTTTATCAGTTTTTGCATCAAGATGTAGAAACTCCAAATCATTGGGATGCCTTCTAACTAAAGTTGACTCATCTCCAGTCCCATCTTTATCAATATTTACATTGGAAAACAAAGATTCAATAGGAGTCACATCAATTACTTTAAGATCTTCATCATTATTTTCACGGAAACTAGAAGAACACGCTTTTATAAACCAATCTTTCTTAGCATGCATCTTAGTTGTTCTTTCTTTGCATTCAACAATGGAAATTCTCATGGCTTTGAGAGACTCATGAATATCATGCTTAGGTGGAATAGATCTAAGTTTCAAAGAATCAACATCAAGAGAAATTATATCCATGTTCCTAGCCAAATCATCAATCTTAAGCAATTTTTTCTTCAATCAAAGCATTGTAATTCTTTTGCGAACAAATAAATTCTTTAACACTATTGTCAAATTCAGAGGGCATCTTATTGTAATTTCCATAGGAATTGTTGTAGGAATTACCATAATTATTAGAGGAATTACTAGGAAACGGCCTACATTAAAATTACTTCTATACATGTTATTACCAAAATTGTTCCTACCAACAAAGTTCACATCCATAGATTCATTATTCTTTTCAATCAAAGTAGACAAATGCATATCCTTAGGAGCACTCTTACTAGCAAAAAAATTCATAAGCTCATCCATCTTTCCACTTAAAACATTTATTTCATCAATTGCATGCACTTTTTTACTAGTGGAAGATCTTTCGATATGCCATTGAGAATAGTTAACCATAATATTATCTAGGAGTTTAGTAGCTTCTCCTAAAGTAATTTCCATAAAAGTTCCTCTCGCGGTCGAATCTAAAAGATTTCTAGAAGCAAAATTCAATCCAGCATAAAAATTTTGTATAATCATCCATAAATTCAAACCATGAGTAGGGCAATTTCTAATCATCAATTTCATCCTCTCCCAAGATTGTGAAACATTTTCATGATCAAGTTGCTTAAAATTCATAGTATCATTCCTAAGGGAGATGATCTTAGCAGGAGGAAAATACTTGGAAATAAAAGCATCTTTAGGCAACGATGAAAACCAAGTTTTAGCGCGATACCTAAGCGAGAACAGAAATAGCTTTGACTTAACAATATCATTATCCACATCTTTTTTCTTTTGCATATCACACAAATCAACGAAATTATTGAGATGGGATGCGGCATCTTCATTGGGAAGGCCGGAAATTTGCTCTTTCATAACAAGATTCAACAAAGCAGTATTGATTTCACAAGATTCCGCATTAGCATCAGGAGCAATCGGAGTACTAATAAAATCGTTGTTATTGGTATTGGAAAAGTCACACAATTTGGTACTATCTTGAGCCATCGTGACAAAGCAAGCAATCCAACACACGAGCACACAAAAAGCAAGTGAAGAAGACAAACGGAAGAGGGGCGAAGAAAAGGAAAATCTTTTCAAGAATCATTTTAGAAGTGGGGAAGAGGAAAACGAGAGGCGAATGGCGAATAATGTAATGCAAGAGATGAGAGTTTATGACGGGTACTTGGTATATATGTCTTGGCTTGGCGTAGATCTCCCCGGCAACGGCGCCAGAAATCCTTCTTGCTACCTCTTGAGCTTGTGTTGCAGCAAAGTAGCGTAAGTATTTCCCTCAGTTTTGAGAACCAAGGTATCAATCTAGTAGGAGACTACACAACAAGTCACCGAATACCTGCACAAACAAACACCAACTTGCAACCAACGTGACAAAGGGGTTGTCAATCCCTTCACGATTATTCGCAAAGTGAGATCTGATAGAGATGGATAAACGGTAAAGTAATATTTTTGGTATTTTTGGTTTATGGAATGGAAAGTAAAGATTGCAAAATAAAGGACCAATGACAGAAATTGGCAAGTTGACGGGAAACTAATATGATGTAAAATAGACCCGGGGCCATAGGTTTCACTAGAAGCTTATCTCAAGATAGAAATTATTACGGTGTGTGAACAAATTACTGCCGAGCAATTGATAGAAAAGCGCAAAGTTATGACGATATCTACGGCAATGATCATGAATATAGGCATCACATTTGTGTCAAGTATATCGAAACCATTCTGCATCTACTACTATTACTCCACACATCGACCGCTATCCAGCATGATTCTAGAGTATTAAGTTCATAAGAACAGAGTAACACATTAGGCAAGATGACATGATGTAGAGGAATTAACTCAAGCAATAGGATGAAAACCCCATCTTTTTATCCTTGCTGGCAGCAATACAATGCGTGCCTTGCTGCCCCTACTGTCACTGGGAAAGGACACCGCAAGATTGAACCCAAAGCTAAGAATTTCTCCCATTTCAAAAAAACCAATCTAGTTGGCCAAACCAAATCGATAGTTCTAAGAGACTTGCAAAGATATCAAATCATGCATATAAGAATTCAAATAATATTCATAGATAAGTTGATCATAAATCCACAATTCATCAGATATTGGCAAAAGAGTATTACATTGAATAGATCTCCAAGACCATCAAGGAGAACTTTGTATTAAGAATCAAAGAGAGAGAAGAATCCATCTAGCTACTAGCTATGGACCCGTAGGTCTGAAGTAAACTACTCATGCTTCATCAGAGAGGCAATGGTGTTGATGTAGAAGCCCTCCGTGATTGAATCCCCCTCCGGCAGGATGCTAGAAAAGGCCCCAAGATGGGATCTCACGGGTACAAAAGGTTGCGCGGTGGAAAAGTGGTTTTGTGGCTCCCCTGGATGTTTTTGGGGTATAAGAGTATATATAGGAGGAAGAATTATGTCTGTAGACCTACGAGGGGCCTCCAAGGTTGGGGGCATGCCCCACCCCCCCTGGGCATGCCCTCCACCCTTGTGGCCGCCTCGCGGCTCCTCTGACTTGCACTCCAAGTCTCCTGGGTGTCTTCTGGTCCAAGAAAATTCAGCGTGGAAGTTTTATTCCGTTTGGACTCCATTTGGTATTCCTTTTCTACGAAACTCAAAAACAAGGAAAAACACAGAAACTGGCACTGGGCTCTAGGTTAATAGGTTAGTCCCAAATAATCATATAAAATAGCATATTAATGCATATAAAACATCCAGAACAGATAATATAATAGCATGGAACAATCAAAAATTATAGATACGTTGGACACATATCAAATATATAAGAAATATTGGAGCCAATAAGTACCAAAGGGGGGCCACCAGGTGGGCATAACCCACCTGGGCGCTCCCTAGTGGGTTGTACCCTCCTCGGCCCACCTCTGGTGCCCCTCTTCTGGTATATAAGTCATTTAGACCTAGAAAAAAAATAAGAGGAGGACTTTTGGGATGAAGCGCCTCCATCTCGAGGCAGAACTTGGGTAGGAGCACTTTTGCCCTCCGGTGGAGCGATTCCGCCGGGGGTACTTCCCTCCTGGAGGGGGATATCATCATCATCATCATCACCAAAAACTCTCCCATCTTGGGGAGGGCAATCTCCATCAACATCTTCAACAGCACCATCTCCTCTTAAACCCTAGTTCATCTCTTGTGTTCAATATTTTTAGCGGAACTATAGATTGGTACTTGTGGTTTCTAGTAGTGTTGATTACATCTTGTGGTTGATTACTATATAGTTTTTTTGGTGGAAGATTATATGTTCAGATCCATTATGCTATTTAATGCCCCTTTGATCTTGAGCATGATTATCATTTGTGAGTAGTTACTTTTGTTCTTGAGGTCACGGGAGAAATCTTGTTGCAAGTACTCATCTGAATTTTATATGTGTTCGATATTTTGATGGTATGTATGTATTGATTCCCTTAGTGGTGTCATGTGAATGTCGACTACATGACACTTCACAATATTTGGGCCTAAGAAAATGCATTGTGGAGTAGTTATTACATGATGGGTTGCGAGAGTGACAGAAGCTTAAGCCCTAGTTTATGCGCTATTCCGTAAGGGATTGATTTGGATCCAAAATTTTAATGCTATGGTTAGAATTTATTCTTAATACTTTTCTCGTAGTTGCGGATGCTTGCAAGGGGGTTAATCATAATTAGGAGGTTTGTTCAAGTAAGAACAACACCTAAGCATCGCTCCACCCACATATCAAATTATCAAAGTAGCGAACACAAATCAAACTAACATGATGAAAGTGACTAGATGAAATTCCTGTGTACCCTCAAGAACGCTTTGCTTATCATAAGAGACCGTTTTGGCATGCCCTTTGCCTCAAAAGGATTGGGCTACCTTGCTGCACTTTTGTTACTATTATCATTACTTGCCCATTACAAATTATCTTGCTATCAAACTACTCATTACTTATAATTTCAGTGCTTGCAGAGAATACCTTGTTGAAAACCACTTGTCATTTCCTTCTACTCCTTGTTGGGTTCGACACTCTTACTTATCGAAAGGACTACGATTGGTCATCTATACTTGTGGGTCATCACCCCCCCCCCACTAGGAAAGGGGGGGCGCCTCCTCACTTGGGCCTTTATGGCCCAAGTCTTCCTTCTCCTCTTGGCCTATTAAGGCCCGTTGATATTTATTTAATATATATAATACTCGAAACATTTTTGGAGTATTATATATATAATTTAACATCTCCGGAAACATTTTCCACCTATATATATTTAACCGATAATACCCGGTATTACCCGATATTCACCGAAACCCTACCGGTGACCCCCAAAACGCTTCCAGAACCTCTCAAAACTATTTTGAATATTAATGAAACTATTTCATGAATATATTTTCATCACCCTCGTTCCACTAGCACTTAGCAGATTGTGATTACCTTACTCTTGTGACCCCGTAGGTTCGGTAAAGCATAGTGAAACTACAACTAATCCCCGGGTGATTTTGGTAATTCATAAGAACATATAGCTCATTGAACTAATATCCATGCAAGTTGAATATTTCAGGAAGTTCAAAGATTGGCATGGCATGGACTAGAGATGTGGACCCCTCAAAATGCTAAGGACAAATATTGGCAAAAGCTCAAGACTCTTCATTTCTATTTTAGTGATCCAAGATCACATTAAGTCAATAGGAAAAGCCAATACTATTAAAAGGGGATGAGGTGTTGCTTAATGGTCTACTTGCTCAAAATGCTTAGTGATATACTCCAAAGCCCTCAACCACTTTAGCAAATCCAAATATGTCCTAAACATAAAGTCAAACTCAGCCCCACCGATTTGATCTATCCGGCGCCACCGAGTTCCTTTGACATAGCCATAGCCAGAAACCCTAATCAGTTCGGTCTCATTGATAGGGATTTCAGTCTCACCGAGATGGGATTGAAAACCCTCTGTTTCCCTTTGTAACATCTCGGTCTCACTGAAATGAGCGATCGGTCCCACCGAGTTCGCAATGCAAACTCTCTGTTTCCCTTTTGTAACATTTCGGTCTTAGCGGAAGGAGCGATCGGTCCCACCGAGTTTGCCTGACCAACTCTCTGTTTGATCATTGTTGAAATCGGTCTCACTGAGTTCATCCAATCGGTCACACCAAGATGAGGTTTTTCCCTAACCCTAGTGTTGGTGGAAAACGAAACCTATGGGATCACTGGAATCCCTTCTACGGTTGGCGGGCGCGAGGTTGTGCAAAGAGCGGGTCTAATAGCTAGAACAGCGAGATTTTACCCAGGATCGGGCCGCGAGGATGCGTAATACCCTAGTCCTGCTTTGGTGTATAGTTGAGTGTTCTTGAGCTCTTGAACTAGCTACGGCATGTGACTTGTTCCAAAGATCTGAATCCTTCTCCAGTATGCCTCGGGCCTCCTTTTATAGGCAAAAGGGGTCGCCATAGTGGCACACAGGAGGTGGAAAGGTATATAGCGTACAAGCTTATCACCTGTCATTATGGGACAAGGCGCATTCAATGCGCCTCTTAGGTGTCCCATTGCTTTATTGGGGATGGCAACGAGGCCCGTCCCGTCCGTCGCCGCTCTGCCTCACACCGACACGCGTCCAGGCTAACGAGGCATGCAGCGCCACATAGGCTGGCAGGCTACTGAGATGGCGTTGTGGTAGGGTCTTTATGAAGATCTGCATGCCACCACGTAGGTACTTGCTAAGTTGGCCTGGAGGCCGCGCGTTGCCACGCAGGTGCCTGCCCAGCTGGTTGGGCTGGCAGCTGTATCGGAACGGTGGTCGAGTCTTGGCAGACGTGGGTCTGGCTGTGGCCCCGCAGGTGTCCTCAGCAAGGGTCTTGCCAGGGCCCCGGCGAGGGTCTTGCCGTGGCATCCCCGTCGTCCCCGGCAAGGATCTTGCCGGGGGTCTCATGGATTTCCTCGGCAAGGATCTTGCCGAGGATCGTCATCTTCTGGTTATCATCTGATCTTGTGTGCTTATGATCTTCACAAAGATCTGCATGCCACCATGGAGGTGCCTCCCGAGCCTTGGTTCCAATGTGGTTGATGGTGTTGGAACCCTTGGGCTCAAGGGTGGCGCGCTCTGCTGGAGTTGGGCAAGTTGCCCCGGCAAGACTCTTGCCGGGCTGTGGAGCCCCCCCCCCCCGGCAAGGGCCTTGTCGGTGCCAAAACCGGCGGATCTTAGGTAGGGGGTCCCGAACTGTGCATCTAGGCTGATGGTAACAGGAGACAAGGGACACGATGTTTTTACCCAGGTTCGGGCCCTCTCGATGGAGGTAAAACCCTACTCCTGCTTGATTAATATTGATGATATGGGTAGTACAAGAGTAGATCTACCACGAGATCAGAGAGGCTAAACCCTAGAAGCTAGCCTATGGTATGATTGTTGTTCGTCCTATGGACTAAAACCCTCCGGTTTATATAGGCACCGAAGAAGGTTAGGGTTACACAGAGTCGGTTACAATGGTAGGAGATCTACATATCCGTATCGCCAAGCTTGCCTTCCACGCCAAGGAAAGTCCCATCCAGACACGGGACGAAGTCTTCAATCTTGTGTCTTCATAGTCCAGGAGTCCGGCCAAAGGTGATAGTTCGGCTATCCGGACACCCCCTAATCCAGGACTCCCTCAGTAGCCCCTGAACAAGGCTTCAATGACGACGAGTCCAGCGCGCATATTGTCTTCGGCATTGCAAGGCGGGTTCCTCCTCCGAATACTTCATAGAAGATTTTGAACACAAGGATAGTGTCCAGCTCTGCAAAATAAGTTCCACATACCACCATAGAGAGAATAATATTTACACAAATTCAATCTGCTGATGTATTCCGCGGCGTGACATCACACCACGGCCAAGCCTTTATTCGAATCGTTTTTACTGTCCCACCTTAGCGCGTTTAGTGAGGCGGTTTCCCTGGCACGTCTTGTCAAAGCAGAGATCGTGTCCCCTTATTCCGGGATTCTCATCAATACGGGCGTGGGTAACCCAGCCGCGCCATCGATTACAGTGCTTGGGAGATAAGTGAGTTTTACCAGGCTGGTGGGGACGCATAGCTTCGTCCGTCCATATAAGGGGATAAGGATCCACTTTTTCACACACGCCTTCTTCCTCCTTTGCTCATCCATTTCCGCGCACTCGAGCTCCAGTGCCCAAGTCCGCACATCTCACCTCAACCTTCCCTAGCCATGTTCGGAGGGGGAGGCAAGTGGATGGTCTCCTCCGTCACGGAGGGGCACATCAAAAAGCTGCGGAAGGTCGGATACTTGTCCAGCGACATCGCGCATCGGCTCCCCGACAAGGGGCAGCTTATCCCCACCCCCAGGCCCCATGAGAGGGTGGTGTTCCTCACCCACTTCCTTCGCGGACTAGGTTTTCCACTTCACCCATTTGTCCGGGGGCTCATGTTCTACTACGGCCTGGATTTTCACGATCTGGCCCCGAATTTCATCCTCGACATCTCGGCGTTCATCGTCGTGTGCGAGGCCTTCCTCTGCATCCATCCCCACTTTGGCTTATGGCTGAAGACCTTCAATGTCAAGACGAAGGTAGTGGGCGGCTGCCAGGCGGAGTGCGGAGGTGCCATGGTGGGCAGGATGCCCAACGTCTTATGGCTCGAGGGCTCCTTCGTGGAGACCATAAAGGGGTGGCAATCAGGGTGGTTCTACATCACCGAGCCGCGTGACCCTAAATGGGTGGCGGCCCCCGAATTCCGATCTGGCTTCCCTACACAGCTCACCTCTTAGAAAGAGACGGGCCTGACATGGGGTAATTTGGAAGATCTGACCGGACTCCAAACCTGTGTCCAAAACCTGGTGAACAAGAAGCTCAAGCTTGTCAACGTACTCCAGGTCATGCTCATCCGCCGGATCCTCCCGTGCCAACAACGGGCCTTCAACTTGTGGGAGTTTGATCTGGCACAGCACCAAACCTTGAGCAGGCTCTTCGACACTACGTACGAAGATGCTTGGAAGGTGTTGTTCAAGGGCGCCGAGGCTCCCGCATCCACTACCGAAGATCGCGGATTCAGCTCGTAGCGTCAAGCCAGCGAGGTAAGCTATTTTACCCTTTACAGGACACTTGTTTTTCATAGTTTGACTCTATGCGGGATCTAAACTCCCTTACCTTTGACAGGCCTGGCAGAAGACGTCCGGGCAGGTTGACTGTCCGGCTCCCTTGCCAGAAGACCCAGTGGACGCTCGATTGACGGGGCTGCTGGTTCCGGCACCTCACGTGGTGCCGGAGAAGAAGGCCAAGAAGAAGGCCACGGGAACTCGAAGGAGTTCCCGGCGCCAGGTGTTGTCGGACTCATCGTCCGATGACTCCGAGGCAGACTCCTCCCGCGAAGACGAGGAGGAGGAAAAAGAGGCCTCTCCCCCAGTGGGGGGAGAGAAGAAAAGGAAGGTTGCCCCAACTGGGGAGGCTAGAGGGTCCAAGAAGGGAAGGACCCTTCCTCCGGGCTACTCCACCAACACCGACGACGGCGAAGAGGAGTGGCCACCGAGGGCTAAGCCCCTGGCGACATCGTAAGTGTCCGGATACCAGAATAACTCATGGCGTTTTGTTTATCATATAGAATCTCCTAACGCCGAATATAACCCTGCAGCCCGCCCAAGGACGGGCTCGACACTTCAACGAGCGGCTCCCTGGCTTCGTCGGACGTGATTAGCACTTCACTTCCGGCTGCCTCCTCTCCTCGCGCTGCGGATGACGCTGAGGTGGGGTCCCAAAAGGGGCCCAGCCAGGAGGAGGAGATCCAGGAGGCGCCGCAAGGCAACCTCCCGGACTCCAGGCACAAGGGGGATCAAACCCCAAAGGGCTCTAAGTACGGCCCTGGGCCAGACTCCGCACCGGAACCTTCAGTGGTTTCGGAGTCCGGCAGGCGGCCCCTTCATCAGAAGGGCGTGACTGTGATACTGGTGACCTCCGTCCAACCGGAGGCACCGGATAATTTGCTGGAGGCGCTTAACGGCGCCTTCATCGACGAGGAGCACCGCACTGTTATGAGTGTGGTGATCCAGAAAGTTTAGTCCGCCAAGAGCGGGCTGACTGAAGCCTGTGCCAGCCTTCTAACACACTTTGAGGTATGTATTTAAGATATGTAAAAATATTACCGCATAGACAGTAGCCCCTGATGCTCAGTTTGGTGTTCAGAAAGAAAAGCCGAACTAAGGATCTAAAAAGATGTACGCAGGAGTCTAACATAAGTATGTCAATATGGGGAATGCAGACTGCGCTGCTGACCTCTGTCGCATTGACTGCGGAGGTCAATGCATTGAAGCAGAGCCTCGAGCGGTCCGAGAACGAGCTCGATCTTGCCAAAAAGCAGCTCGAGGACAAGGAAGGTAAGTAATACCTTATGGAAGTATATAAAATATGTGGTTGCAAAAAATGACAGGAATAACGTGAGTATTGCAGGGCCACGAACGAGGTGGCGACCCTGAAGGAAGCGGAGTCCAAGGCCGAAAGCAATGTGGCCGCAGAGCGCACCGAGCGTGTAGGACCTTGAGAAGAGGTGTCTAGAGGGGGGTGATTAGACACTAAGTACCAAAGTTGCAGTTTTTGAGTTTCCTTAAGTTTAAGTGGAGATCAGGCACAAGTTTAACATTCACAATACATATCAAGCAAGCATGCAAAGAGTATATGAGCAGCGGAAAGTAAAGCATGCAACTTGCAAGAATGTAAAGGGAAGGGTTTTGGAGGATTCAAACGCAATTGGAGACACGGATGTTTTTGGCGTGGTTCCGATAGGTGGTGCTATCGTACATCCACGTTGATGGAGACTTCAACCCACGAAGGGTAACGGTTGCGTGAGTCCACAGAGGGCTCCACCCACGAAGGGTCCACGAAGAAGCAACCTTGTCTATCCCACCATGCCGTCGCCCACAAAGGACTTGCCTCACTAGCGGTAGATCTTCACGAAGTAGGCGATCTCCTTGCCCTTACAAACTCCTTGGTTCAACTCCACAATCTTGTCGGAGGCTCCCAAGTGACACCTAGCCAATCTAGGAGACACCACTCTCCAAGAAGTAACAAATGGTGCGTTGATGATGAACTCCTTGCTCTTGTGCTTCAAATGATAGTCTCCCCAACACTCAACTCTCTCTCATAGGATTTGGATTTGGTGGAAAGAAGATTTGAGTGGAAAGCAACTTGGGGAAGGCTAGAGATCAAGATTCATATGGTAGGAATGGAATATCTTGGCCTCAACACATGAGTAGGTAGTTCTCTCTCAGAAAATGTATGCTGGAAGTGTAGGTTCAGTCTGATGGCTCTCTCCACGATGAAGAGGAGGTGGAGTGGTATACATAGCCTCCACACAAAATCTAACCGTTACACACAATTTACCAAACTCGGTGGGACCGAATCAACAAACTCGGTCGGACCGATTTAGTAAACCTAGTGACCGTTAGGATTTTCGGTGGGACTGAAATGCAACTCGGTAAGACCGATTACACAAACTCGGTGAGGCCGATTTTGGTAATAAGCTTTCCAGAGAGTTGGTCAGGCTAACTCGGTTTGACCGATTACACAAACTCAGTAGGACCGATTTTGGTAATGAGTTAACCAGGAAGTTTGCATTGTAATCTCGGTAGTACTGAGTGCTCAAACTCGGTGAGACCGATTTTGATAATGGACATACACAGAGAGATTACAATCCCATCTCGATGAGATTGAGATCCCTATCGGTGAAACCGATCTGCCTAGGGTTTGTGGCAGTGGCTATGACATCTGAACTCGGTGGCGCCGGATAGAAGGAATTAGTGGGGCCGAGTTTGACTTTAGGTTTAGGACATATGTGTGGAAATGGGAAAGTAGTTGAGGGTTTTGGAGCATATCACTAAGCACTGTGGAGCAAGAAACTCATTAAGCAACTCCTCATCCCTTCTTGATAGTATTGGCTTTTCCTATAGACTCAATGTGATCTTGGATCACTAAAATGGAAAATGAAGAGTCTTGAGCTTGAAGCTTGAGCCAATCCTTTGTCCTTAGCATCTTGAAGGAGTTCCCACATCTTTTAGTCCATGCCACTCCATTGTTGAACTTATCTGAAACATACTAGATAAAAGTGTTAGTCCAACAAGAGGTATGTTGACATTAATTACCAAAACCACCTAGGGAGCACTTGTGCTTTCAGAGCAAGAGAAGCAGGAGGAGCGGGTGGCGGAGGTGCGGCAAGAGCTCTAGGCTCTCGTGGAAAAACACGAGAGTTTGGAGCGTGACTCAAAGACTCGAGAGTCTAAGCTTGCCTCGGCCCTTGAGAACGCAAAAGCCGCTAAGGCCGAAGCCCAAAAAGCCCTCCAGGAAATTGAGGCAATGAAGAAGATAGCGGCGGGTAAGGCTTTCTTTATGCAAAGCAAGCATGTGAAAGTGAATTACTTGTTACTTACCCGAATTCGGAGCTCTCCAAGAGCATTCGCAGATCTGCCCCATGGTGTGTCCGGCGCTGCCGCATTCTACCGGGCCGAGGAGGGGAGCTCCACGGAGAAGGTGTTATGGTCTCGGTATGCTGAGGCCAGACACCCGGTGCCCTTGAGCGACCAGCTGAAGCAGTTGGTCGAGCTCCATAAGGTGGCCGAACAGGCCATGAAGGGCCTCATAGTTCGGCTGTGGCCTAAGGAAGCCATGCCTGGGAGCTACTTCGGGCTGGTGAGGCGGCTGGTGGACGCCTTTCCATGGATTGAAGTCGTCAAGCACTCTGTCTGTATCGAAGGTGCCCGTAGGGCCCTTGCCCGTGCTAAAGTGCACTAGGGCAAGATGGACGCTGAGAAGCTTGTGACGGACAGACCACCGTTGGGCAGGGAGTATCGCAAGCCCGAGATGTATTATGAGGGCGTCCTCAAGGGTGCCCGCCTTATAGCGGGTGAATGCTCCAAAGATGTAATTTTTGAGTAAACTCGCATTTGTTATCCTGTACGCTGAAAACTTGTTCATATGCGCTAAGCAACGCTTGTGAATTTAAAATATTACCTTCTGTGCGGCCGTTTATTAAATTCGAGAGATGGCGAGTCGTCGGCTTCTGCCCCCATGCCACGAGTGCTGGGGTGTTCGGGATAAACTTGAGCGCTCTTTTTCCCATTCTTGGGTCCTTCGAGGGAGGCGCTCAACGCAATGAACGAGGCAACCGTACTATAATGCTTGAACACTCTCACTTAGCCATAGAATTCTATAATTTTAAATTCGGTGAAGCCCCTAGTATTCGGAAGGCCGAGTTCGGGGCACGAACCACGCCTAGGTCGGACAAAGCCGACTCCTCGCTCTAAGCGGCATAAGTCTTTAGGGACTCGAAAACCTCTTGAACAGCGACCGGCTCTCGCCCTATCATGATGGTCAGTTTTAGCTTTCTCCACTGAGGTGCTTAACGCAGCTCAACCGGGGCACAATCGCAGTGGTTCTCCCAGCGCTACCTTAGCCGATATGACGGAACATAAGGTACCAAAACATGGGAGCCGGGCAAACCCAACTATTGACCCAAGACATGATTCGGAGCCGATGCATATAATGCTATAAGTTCGGGGTGCCGCACTTGTGAAAGTGTTCAGACTTATCACACCATATTTTGGGGTACTTAAGCCCCTGGTGTATTTGGCCGTACCAAAGTGTACGGGTGCAACATGTCATAAATGAACATATATGGATAGAAAAAGGAATGCAATAATAGGCAAAAGCTATGCATTATGTATTCAAAAAGGCTGCGGTAAAAGCAGAACGATACAAATAGTGCGATAAGCAAGGGACGGGACTATTTGACATGTCCCCCTCCAGGAGCGAGCTGCGGGATGATATGTGAAACAAGTATACTGCTCGTTATAGAGACCACCTAGACACTCGACGTAGCTTTCCGCTTCCCTGGCTGTTGCATCGTGTGTTCGGCGATTCTACTGCCGGACAGGGCTTCTTGAGAACGGAGTCCTGAAAAGAAAGAAAAAAAAGAATGACACAATATGTAGCCCCTGGTGCGGTTGAGCCGCATTCTGGGCCTGCCGTGGTCGTGCCCCTCCCCCTATGCCCATGGTATTTCCAGAGCGTAATTATGTACGCGTAGTACTAGTTTCGCAATTTCGCGAGGACTGGGGTTGGGGCCGCATTGCTATGCGTGCTCGGGACATGCCAGGCGGTCTTGTTGTAGGTTACTCCGGGCGCGCTTGACGGTGTCCGGACGTTTAATAGCCGGACTCGAGAATTGCCTTGAGAGGCTGCTTTGTACTTCCGCCTCGAGGGCCGCCGTATGCTCCTCCGTTCAGAGAGAGCATTCGGTGTTTCCGTTGACCATAATGACTCCTCGAGGGCCTGGCATCTTGAGCTTGAGGTATGCGTAGTGCGGCACCGCATTGAACTTTGCAAATGCGGTTCGTCCGAGTAGTGTGTCATAGCCGCTGCGGAACGGGACTATGTCAAAGATTAACTCCTCGCTTCGGAAGTTATCCGGGGATCCGAAGACTACTTCAAGTGTAACTAAGCCTGTACAGTTGGCGTCTACACCTGGTATGACGCCTTTAAAGGTCGTCTTTATGGGTTTAATCCTTGAGGGGTCTATGCCCATTTTGCGCACTGTATCCTGATAAAGCAGGTTCAGGCTGCTGCCGCCGTCCATCAGGACTCTAGTGAGGTGAAATCCGTCAACGACTGGGTCTAGAACCAATGCGGCGAATCCGCCATGGCAGATGCTAGTGGGGTGGTCCCTTTGATCAAAAGTGATCGGGCAGGAGGACCACGGATTGAACTTTGGGGCGACTGGCTCCATCGCATATACGTCCCTTAGTGCACGCTTCTGCTCCCTTTTGGGTATGTGGGTTGCGTATATCATGTTCACCATCCGCACTTGTAGGGGGAAGCCCTTCTGTCCTCTATTGTTCGGCGGTCGGGGCTCCTCCTCGTCGTCGCTATGCAGCCCCTTGTCATTGTTTTCGGCATTTGACTTGCCTGCCTTCTTGAACACCCAACAATCCCTGTTGGTGTGGTTGGCAGGTTTTTCAGGGGTGCCGTGTATCTGGCACGAGCGATCGAGTACTCGGTCCAAATTGGAAGGGCCCGGAGTATTTCTTTTGAATGGCTTTTTTCGCTGACCGGGTTTAGAGCCTCTGAATCCGGCATTGACTGTCGTATCCTCAGCATTATCGCCATTAATGTGGTGCTTGTGCTTGTTGCGACGCTACCTACCGTTGTTGTCCTTGGTATCCGAATTACCAGGGCTCTTGGTCATGTTGTTACTACGATCTAGCCAGCTGTCCTCTCCCGCGCAAAAGCGGGTCATGAGTGTTGTGAGGGCTGCCATGGATTTCGGCTTTTCCTGTCCTAGATGCCGGGCAAGCCACTCGTCGCGGATGTTGTGTTTGAAGGCTGCAAGGGCCTCTGCATCCGGACAGTCGACGATTTGATTTTTCTTGGTTAGGAACCGTGTCCAGAATTGTCTGGCCAATTCCTCTAGCTGCTGAATTATGTGGCTTAGGTCATCGGCGTCTGGTGGTCGCACATAGGTGCCCTGGAAGTTGTCGAGGAATGCGGCTTCCAGGTCTTCCCAACAACCGATTGACTCTGTTGGCAAGCTGTTAAGCCAATGCCGAGCTAGTCCTTTAAGCTTGAGTGGGAGGTATTTGATGGCGTGTAGATCATCACCGCGGGCCATGTGGATATGAAGGAGATAGTCCTCGATCCAGACCGTAGGATCTGTTGTGCCATCGTATGATTCAATGTTTACGGGTTTGAAACCCTCAGGGATTTGATTATCCATCACTTCCTCTGTGAAGCATAGTGGGTGTGCGGCGCCTCTGTATTGGGCTATATCACGACGCAGCTCAAATGAGCTTTGTCTACTGTGTTCGGCCCGGCCGGAATTGCCATATCCGGCGTGACAGTTATCATCATGTATCATGGGGCGCCCACGCGATCCGTAGATCGATCTTGTTTGCCTTGCCTTGTCCTCCAATATATCCCACAGGTCTAGCGCATTTTCCCGCGCCTTGGTATTTTTTGAGCGGCGCCGGGGTGCGGCTTGAGTGGAGGGCCGAGAGGCCTCTCTGTTGCGGCCACGAGGTGGTCGGTCGGCCGTATCATGCGCTGGTGATGTAGGTTTAGGTGCTTCCTCCTCTAATCGGGGTAGCAGCCTGTGTTTTGGGTAGCTCTTGGAGGGGCGTTCGAGTTCATACTCTTCGGCCACAAGGACTTCAGTCCATCTGTCGGCTAGCAAGTCTTGGTCAGCTCTAAGCTATTGCTGCTTTTTCTTGAGGCTGCTTGCCGTGGCCATAAGCCTGTGTTTGAAATGCTCTTGTTTGACGGGATCCTCAGGCACGACAAATTCGTCGTCGTCGAGGCTTCCCTCATCTTCGGAGGGAGGCATGTAATTATCGTCCTCTACCTCTCATGAGGGTTGGCTTCTCCATCCTCCTGCACTGAATCCTGCTAGAGGGGGTTGTCTTCGGCACTGTCCGGGGTGTTATTGTCTCCCATGCCGGAATCACCATTTTTGCTGTGGCGGGATTTAGAGCGGCGGCGCTGACGCCGGCGCTTAGGCTATTTCTTGGAGGGGTCATCCTTCGTTGTTCCATCGCCATTTCCATCTTTTGGGATGTCCACCATGTAAATGTCGTATGATGAGGTGGCCTTCTAGTGCCCTGTAGGTGCTGGTTCTTGGTCGTCTCCTGCATCGTCGTCCATACCGTCGATGTCTTTGGAGTCGAAGTCGAGCATATCGGTTAAATCATCGACAGTGGCTACGAAGTGGGTGGTGGGTGGGCTTTGAATTTCTTCATCGTCCGCATCCCAACCTTCCTAACCATAGTCCGGCCAGGGCTCTCCTGATAAAGAGAGAGACTTTAGTGAGTTTAGGATGTCGCCAAAGGGCGAGTGCTGAAAGATGTCCGCGGCGGTGAACTCCATGACTGGCGCCAATCGGATTCGATTGGCAGGGGCGCGGAAGGTTCGGAGTCCGGAGAGGAGTCCGGCACCTTGGAGTCACGAGCCTTGCAAAGGACACGGATGGTGTTCGGCTCAATTGCCATAGAGATCGCAGCCCCCGAGGCGGTGTCCAGCCACCCGTCCTCGATCGGCGCAGTCGGCTCCGAGCTAAGGGTCGGAGCGGACACTGGTGCGGCCTCCAGGGCACTGTTCGGCGGCAGAGCTAGATCATGCCCATCGTGACAGTGCGGCGCGCTTGGCTGTGGCTCGAACCCGTCGAAGATCAAGTCTCCGCGGACGTCAGCCGTGTAGTTCAAACTTCCAAGTCTGACCTAATGGCTAGGGGCGTAGCTTTCAATCTTCTCCAGATGGCCAAGCGAATTGGCCCGCAGTGCAAAGCCGCCGAATACGAAGATCTGTCTGGGGAGAAAAGTCTCACCCTGGACCATATCGTTGTTGATGATCGGAGGAGCCATCGGGCCTAAAGATGACGACACAGAGGAACTCTCAATGAAACCACCAATGTTGGTGTCAAAAACGGCGGATCTCGGGTAGGGGGTCCCAAACTGTGCATCTAGGCGGATGGTAACAGGAGACAAGGGACACGATGTTTTACCCAGGTTCGGGCCCTCGCGATGGAGGTAAAACCCTACTCCTGCTTGATTAATATTGATGATATGGGTAGTACAAGAGTAGATCTACCACGATATCATAGAGGCTAAACCCTAGAAGCTAGCCTATGGTATGATTGTTGTTCGTCCTACGGACTAAAACCCTCCGGTTAATATAGGCACCGAAGAGGGTTAGGGTTACACAGAGTCGGTTACAATGGTAGGAGATCTACATATCTGTATCTCCAAGCTTGCCTTCCATGCCAAGGAAAGTCCCATCCAGACACGGGACGAAGTCTTCAATCTTGTATCTTCATAGTCCAGGAGTCCGGCCAAAGGTGATAATTTGGCTATCCGGACACCCCCTAATCCAGGACTCCCTTAGGCCTTGTCGGGGGAGTCCACCTCGCCCTCTTGCTCTGTGCGCCTCTGGTCTTGGCGTTGCTTTGATTGTCTTGTGCTCCGGCTTCCCTCCTTTGCCCTGCTAAGTGTGGCCACAGGTGTGGCTCTGACTGCCCGTGCACAAGTAAAGGGGTACAAAGGAGAGCCCCTACTTTTGTACACCAACAGGAGCCCCCGGGCCTGGGCCACACATAAGCGCAACGCGTTGTTGGGCTAGGCCCAGAACGGTGTGCAGGCAGGCGGGGCGGAGTTTTACTGTAGTATTTTTCCACCCGCTGTGCTTCCCCATGACCCGCATTGAATGCGCGACGTGGAGGGTTGTGCTTGACGTGGGGGTCATGCGTGGGGCAGTTCCTGCCCTCATGCGTCACATCGCGGTAAATGGTAAAGAGGCGGCACGCGTCTTCCCCATAAAAAGGAATAACCGTAGGCGCGCTGCTTATTTACCCTCTGTGCTTCTTCCAATCTCGGAACCGCCGTTCCTCTCCTTTTCCTTAGGCGAAAGTTTCGAAGTTCTTGCCTCTCCTTGCCGCCGCTGCGCCCCTATTGCTCTGAATCCTTTGCCCCCTCCTAGCCGCCATGGCGCCCAAAACCAGCAGGGGCAAGGGAGCGGCCAAAGACGTCGTGGAGAAGGAGGCGCCGGAGGGCGAGTCAGCGGTGCGGCGGACGCAACTCGCCTACTTTCCATCGACGGTCGATGCGGTCCACCTCAAGAACCTCTTCTTGCCTCTATGAGGGAGGAAGACGACGAGGCATCCTGCCACGCGCGTCGTCCCCGCCGATTTCGCCGAGGCCGACCCAAATTGGTACCCCTTTTTCGTCGATTTCTTCTCTTGCAGGCTCTGCCCTCCTTTCTCTGATTTCTTCAACAATGTCATGCACACCTACAGCTTCCACCTTCTGGATCTCACGCCGAATGTCGTGGCGTGCATGGCTCTCTTCGCTCACCTCTGCGAGCACTACTAGGGAAAAGCCTATACACAGAATCTTACCAGCAGCGCTCTTCAAAATACCACGCTACCGCTACTTTGCAGCAGCGCGTGTCTACCAAACACGCTGCTGACTTGGAAGTAGCAGTAGCGCGTGTATCGCATACAGCGCTACTGCTATAGTTGCCATGACCTTGCCCCCCCCCCCCGCTAGCTATAGCAATAGCGCACTTTACTGTAGAGCGCTACTGCTACTCAGGTTAGCTGTAGCGCGTTTTGGCAAACGCACTACAACTATCCCTACCTTATCCCCACGCACGATCGGCCCTCTCACTCACACTCTCACTCTCGCCCGCGTCAACCGTCGTCGTCCGTCGTCGCCGCCGCCGCCTTCGTCCGTCCGCCGCCGAGGTACTCCCCTCCTTCCGTCCCTCCTCCATCCTCCTCGCACATCCTCCCTTCGCCTGCGGCCGCCCCTCCCTCCTCCGCCGCCGCCCTCCTCCCTCCGCCTGCGGCCGCCCCTCCTCCCTCCTCCGCCGGCAGCCCTCCTCCCACCGCCCTCGACCTCGCCGCCCCTAGCTACCTCTCCATCGCCCCCCACCCCCTGCCACTAGTTAGTACTAGATTTAGTAGTAGTAGATGTTAATTTAGGGTTAGCTAGTACTAGATGTTGCTTAGTTAGTACTAGATTTTTAGTAGTAGTAGTGGTAGTTGAACTACTTTAGTTGTAGTTGAACTAGTTTAGTAAGTAAATTAATAAACTAGTTGAGCTAGTTGAATTAACAGAACTAATCTATTTTTAGTAAGATAATTAATATAACTAGTTGAACTACTTTATTTTTAGAAAGAACTAGTTTTTTTCTATTTATAGTAAGTTTATATTTAGTAAGAACTAGTTAAATTAATAAAACTAGTTGAACATGTCATGTTTGTTGTTAGTGATAACTTATATGGTTTCAGGTGACCTCCGTCGTCCCCGTCACCGACCCCCTCCGACATCCCCGCCGTCGTCCCAGTCACCGACCCCCTTCGACATCGAGGTGAGACCAGCCAAATATCCTTGTATATCTTGTGTTGTTGCTCAAATTGGATATGTGGTTGCCCAAGTGGCCATTCATGTTTTGCCGGAGTGTTGATTAATTTCCGTTCCGGCAAATTTCAGGCGCTCGATATGTCCTTTTTTAGCAAAGGTCATGCCGGATTTTGTCGTGAATTCTGGCATGACTTGTGCTAGAATATGTACAAGTTCAATCTTTGAATTATGATTGTAGGAAATGTCGTACTCGGACGACGACGGTCTCCCGGGGGAGTGTAGCTGGTGCCACGATGATCGAGGTATGTGTGACAGGTTTGTTCGGCTGGACGAAGATCGGCGCTTCAGCATTAAGCTCGAGGAGACCTTCGATTGTGAAACGGTACGCAACAACGACAAGTGTTTTTTTCTCCATTAAGCATGACTTCAACTATTTCAACGTCTAATTTTCATATTTTACAATTCGACTAGCTTATCCCATGTCATGCAAGACGCTATGTCTTGGAGAGGATGGGTTTTGAAGACCATGAAAATTTCGAAACAAAGAAAATACACCTAAGGACCCATCATGATATGGATTTTGAAGTAAACCTGTGCAATGCTCAGAGCGTAACCCATTTTGGTTGCCAAAATTGGGAAGCACTTTGCAAAATGTATGGTTTTTATGAGGGTATGATTGTCACCATGGATCTTGGTGATCCTGACAGCGAGGAAGACAATATGGACATTTGGGTCCTTGTTGATACGCTTCCGATTGTACCGCTATGTGAGTTTCTCAAACATAGTTATTAACTAATTTATATTGTTTATTTCAAAATAGTTGATAGCTTATTTCCATTGATAGCTTATTTTGATTCTTCAAAGACTGTGCGGAAGATGGTAGATAAAACCCACTACACCGAAGGCACCCAATTAACGTATAAGGAGAAAAATCATCTGATCACATTTTGTACTCTTCTTGAGAATTACAATGACTATTATCGAACTCCTCCAAATTATGGTGAATACGTGCCACTAGTGCATGTGTTGAACAACGATAACTTCTCTGGAGATACCCTGGTAAGATTTTTTACTATTACGACATCCGTACATTTTTTGCATACTTCTAAAACTAGTACATCATTGCTAACTACGAAGTTATTATTATGTTTTTCAACAGAAACTCCCGATGGCTTGTGTGCCTCATTTGATGTCTCTGCATAGTCGCCTCTCAGTTCTTAACATACTGCCAGGTAAATCTATGGAGCTCACCTATGCATATCGGATATCTAAAACCCGTGAACACATGATCATCAGAGAATGGAAGAAATGTATGGACATTCGCAAGGAGGTTCTTGGAAGTAACATTCAGTGAAAGGCAAGAATGGGAGACAGGCTAATCTCCATTCTCCATAATGGAGAGTCAGGGGCTATCTTGTTTTTTGTTATTAAAATGTAGTAGGTCTTAATCGAATGTAATAGGTCCTATGAGGTACAATATGTTTATTATGTGGTAATGTGTTAGAGTTGATAATGATGATCTTGAGGAGGTGTTATGTGATGTCAATGATGAAAACGATGATATTGAGGAGGTGTTATATGACAATGATGTATTATGATGCTAAGTTGTTAATGATATGATGATGATGATGATATTATTATATCATTGGGTGAAAGAACCGCGGATTAGTTTCAAGTGGATGGACATCCACTTGAAACTAGTCCACGGTTCTTTCACCCCATGATGTAATAACTCATTATGATGTAAAAACAATCTCTAAATTCCTGTTGTATGAAAACTTGTGTAAAGGTGTATGAACACAACATGAAAAAGAAAAGAAATAAAATACTAAATAATAGTAGTAGCGCGGGTAAGGAGAAGCGCTACTACTAATTACCAGTAGCGATGTTCTAGAGAACCGCTGCTACTAAGTCAATTTAGCAGTAGCGCGTGTCAAGACGCGCTATTGCTAAGCATTAGCTGTAGCGCCTTATCAGTAGCGCTCCTGCCCGCGCTACTGATAGGCCCAAAACCCGCGCTGCTGCTAGGCTTTTCCCTAGTAGTGGAGGGTTTTGCCGGGGTGATGACCAGCACGGCGCTCTTCCGGCACTACTTCTCCCCTCGCCTCCAACCAGGGGGCGCCATCTCTGGGTGCATCGCTTGGATCCCGAGGACCCAGGGGAAGGGTATGTACCTGGAGGGTGCCCATAAGGAGAGGTGGGAGGAGTGGCGGGGCCGGTGGTGCTGGATCGAAGAGAAGGACCCGCCGGAGTTTTGCCATGTTTGTTAGAGCCCGCCGACCCGCCACGAGGACTGGAGTGACCTCGACGCCAATGACAAGAAGCTCTCGATTGCCACCATTAGGATTCATCGCCTCACCGTGGCCGGGCTCACCCTTGAGATGATTGGGGCGGACTTCATCCGTCGCTGAATCGCCCCGCTGCACAACAAGGGGAGGTCGGCCTGGCTTTTCACGAACGCGGCCGACGTTATGAGGCTCCGGCCTGGCTTGAAGCATAACTTCACGATGATGGGGCATGTCCATTTTTGTCAAAGGCTTTTCCAGCTCGATGTGTACAGCGACGGCAGGGCCGAGAGGACTCGCAAGGCCCCGAAGGCCGGCAAGACCGCCAAACGGCCCCTATTTGGGTTGCCGGCGGGAGTGGTCCCACTGAGCAACAACTCACACCAAACTGACATCATTGCTATGATGCCGGACTTCAACACGCACGGCCTTGACCCAAACTGGGCCGAGCCAGAGGCGGAGCGGGTGCAGGAGTTCGTTGACACCCTGTCAGAGAAGTACGTCAGCGACGAGCCGCTGCTCATCCAGGACATCACCTAGGCAGAGCTGGATTACATCGCCGCCATGGCGGCAGAGGCGGAGCTCGCCATGGAGGCCGGCAGCGCTGGCAGCATGGAGGACGAGGTTGAGGCGGCCTCGGAGGAGAGGGATCTCTCCCAGTGGGTGGAGTCTCCCAGGGAGGCTAGTGGCGCCAGCACCGGGCCCCTCTCATTGAGGACGTGGTCGAGGAGTCGTCCGAGGAGGAGGCCGAAGCCGACGACCCTCCAACCACGGGGAAAAGGCGTGTCCTGCGGCGGGCCAGCTCTGGCGAGCCAGTCCGGCCCGGTAGGATCATGCAGCGGCAGGAGGTCCAGGGGGAGTCCGTGCGCCTGACGAGGGCCGCGACATCGAGGAAGGTGGTGAAGCCCGCAGTGGCGAAGAAGAAAGCGACCGCCTCTTCTTCGTCCAAGCGTCGCCGGACTCCATCCCCTCCTCCTCCTTCTGCAGATGTCGACGTGGAGGTCTTTTTTTATTTCAAGTCTCTTAGCCCGAGGAGGAAGAGGAAGGCGGCAGAAGAGGAGGTGGAGGAAGAGTAAGCATTTTGCCCTTCATCCTTCCTGACCCCTCAGGCTGCTCTTCCTTTCTCGACTTGTTTTCATCTTTGCATGGATGTGGAGACGCTGGCCCAGAGGGTGGCGAAGAGGGCCAGGGCCTCGACGGGCGGCCAGCCTCCGGCGGGCACTTCGAGTACGCCACTGGTGGTGGAGAGCAGCCCGGACAGCAGCCCCCGGTGCAGCCCCCAGCATGCGTTCACCACTCGCTCCCCATCAACGTGTGTTGGGGTACGATCCCTTTGTGCTGACCTTGCCGTGGTTGCAGGAGGAGGATGGCAGCAGGAGGAGCCACTGAGGGCCACCCCCAACACGCCGCCCCCATCAACCACGCCACCCCGGGGGGCGTCCTCGGCAAGGGCGCCAAGCACCGAGCCCATGCGCATGAAGGAGGAGGAGGACGCAAACTTGGGAGCTGATGGCTCTATCTCAGCGCCAGATGTTGGCGGGGAGGGGGCCACTTCTTCCCAGCCCAGCACGGGTAAGTTACTTGCCTTCCATCCCTGTTCTTTCTTCTTCTTTTTGGACCTTGGTCTTGGCGTCGCCTCATTCCCCTTCTCGGTATCCACATCCTTCCTCAACGGACCGGGAGGACATGGACACCGTCATCGAGGAGGTTGCCAGGGACGCCGCGGCCGAGGCCGACAATATCGCCGCCTAGGAGGCCGCCAAGGGTGCTGCTGAGGATGCTGCCAAGCGGCCTGCCGGGGAGACCGGCAAGGCCGCTGCCGAGGAAGCCGGCAAGGGACCAGTCGGGGAGGCCGGCAAGGCCGCTGCCGAGGAGGGGGCGGTCGATGACCAACCTTCCTCCTCTGCTGCCTCTGGCTAGGGCAAGTATCTGAAGGTGAGCAAAGACCTGTTCGTCCACCTCCCAGGGATGGCGAGCACCAGGACGCCCACCGACGGGGAGGTGTTCGATGACGAAGTGCTCGCCGCCGCCGGGCTTGAGGTTGTTGACGAACCGAGCACCGGTGGCGGCAGTTCCCAAGAAGAACGGCTCCTCTAGTCCATGAGCGCCAACTTCCAGAAGCTGCAGGCACTTCACCGTGCCCGCCTGGGCAAGGCAAAGTCCAGGATGGCGGCGGTGGACAAGATGGAGGCATACCTCGAGGGGTGCGCCACCGAGACGCAGGCCTAGTTCTGCCAGGCTTGTGAGGAGCTGAAGATCACCCAGGATATGCTGGCCGAGCACAAGCAGGAGCTTGTCCTGAAGCAAGCCGGCATCAAGAAGGCCCAGGAGGCGGCGAAGGAACGGGCCACCAAGGACGAGGCCGCTCGGTACTAGTACCAGGCCGTGCTGAACTCCCAGGAGGAGGACCTTGCTGCTCGTGAGGAGAAGCTCGCGGCGAACCTCCGTGGCAAGGATAAGGAGGTCAAGAAGCTTGTCGTGCAGCGGACCCAGGAACTGGAGCAGAGGCACCAGAAGGCACTCAATGCTCAGGCCCAGGTCCATGCCAGTAAGGTGAAGGAGCTGGAGGTGGAGGGGGACGGGCTGAAGAAGCAGGCCCTGGAGCTGACAGAGGAGGGGGACGCGGCCAAAGGTGCTTTGGCTGACGCACAGGCCACAGTCCTCGGCAAGGTCGAGCTGCTCTCCAAGGCCAGTGACTCCATCAAGGACCTGAAGCTGAAGTTGGAGGGCCTTGAGGGGATGCTTTCAGAGGTCAGGGCCCGGGAGGAAACCCTGACCAAGGATCTGGAGGCCGAGAAGCAGCTGCGAAGGAATGACGCCGCCAACCACGAGGATTTTGTGAAGGGCGAAAACCTCTAGATCAGCTGCCTTGCCGACGTCGCCGGTAGGATCACCATGCAGCTGGATACCATGGGGATGCCAAACGTGAGGTATGCCCCGGAGCCGAACGTGAGTCCCAATGTCAAACTGACCCTGTTCTTCGAGGGCGTTCTTGGAGCTCTGGAGCAGTTCGGCTCCAACCGAGCGGCCTCTCTGGCCAATGAGGCACGGAAGCTTTGTCGGGGTGCCATGACCAAGGTCCTCACCAAGGTGGCGTACTGGAACGCCCAACCTCGACTTCGACGCTGCGCTGAAGAGCTTGCCGGAGGATGCGGACCTCGCGGTGCTCGAAGATCGTATCGAGCCCATCATCAGCCGCGTCGATGGAGTTCGGAGGGTAGAGGGCCAGCACAAGGATTAGGCACCCTGTTTCTCATCGCCGCTGCAGGTTCATGACCAAGACAATTTTTATCTTTAGTTAGAACTGCAGCAACAATTGATGTAATATAACTCTGCAGTACTTCGTAACGATGCGTGTTATTTTCCTGTTTGATCTCTCTTTGTATGTCCACCCTACGTTAATCGGGTAGGCTTGCCGGCGCGTAAACCCAGGCCACAGCGCCTTGAGGACGGATCCCCAATAGCCAGCCGGGTGTGCTTGCTGCCAGGCAAACCACCTTACTGCTATTAACGCGGCCGCCCGAACTGTCGAGCGGACTTGAGATAGAACGAGAGTGTTGCCAATTGCAAAAGGCCACCCTGCCATTCTCGACGCAGCCGCTTGAACTGTTGAGTGGACTCAAAACAAAGCAAGGGCGTTGCCAATAGTGGAAGGGCCCCATTGCGTGCAGGTTTTCCATACATAGGGCAAGATCTTCGAGGATGATAACCTTATATATAAAAAGGAATATCTCAAATTTTTGCATGACTTAGCTTTTCTGCCGCTGCATGAGCGTTCACTGCACCCGCCGATGATGCCGCTTGTTCGGCCGTCTTCTTCCTTGGAGCCATGGCGATGAAGAACTGCTAACTAACTGCTAGACCGGATTTTCGCAACTGCGCCCCCTACCTGGCATGCCACAGATGTCGGTGAAAAACGACACCTATGGGATCACTGGAATCCCTTCTACGGTTGGCGGGCGCGAGGTTGTGTAAAGAGCAGGTCTAATAGCTAGAACAGCGAGATTTTACCCAGGTTCGGGCCGGGAGGATGCGTAATACCCTAGTCCTGCTTTGGTGTATATTTGAGTGTTCTTGAGCTCTTGAACTAGCTACGGCGTGTGACTTGTTCCAAAGATCTGAATCCTTCTCCAGTACGCCTCGAGCCTCCTTTTATAGTCAAAAGGGGTCGCCATAGTGGCACACAGGAGGTGGAAAGGTATACATTGTACAAGCTTATCGCCTGTCATTACGCGACAAGGCACATTCAATGCACCTCTAAGGTGTCCCGTTGCTTTATTGGGGATGGCAACGAGGCACGTCTAGTCCGTCGCCGCTCCGCCTCGCTCCGACACACGTCCAGGCCAACGAGGCATGCAGCGCCACGTAGGCTGGCTGGCAGCTGAGATGGCGTGGTGGTAGGGTCTTCATGAAGATCTGCATGCCACCATGTAGGTGCTTGCTGAGTTGGCCTGGAGGCCGCACGTTGCCACGTAGGTGCCTGCCCAGCTGGTTGGGTTGGCAGCTGTATGGGAACGACGGTGGAGTCTTGGCAGACGTGGGTCTGGCTGTGGACCCGCAGGTGTCCTCGGCAAGGGTCTTGTCGGGGCCCCGGTGAGGGTCTAGTTGTGGCATCGCGGTCGTCTCCGGCAAGGATCTTGCCGGGGGTCTCATGGATTTCCTTGACGAGGATCGTCGTCTTCTGGTTCTCATCTGATCTTGTGTGCTTATAATCTTCACAAAGATCTGCATGCCACCATGGAGGTGCCTCCCGAGCCTTGGTTCCAATGTGGTTGATGGTGTTGGAACCCTTGGGCTCAAGGGTGGCGCGCTCTGCTGGCGTTGGGCAAATTGCCCCGGCAAGACTCTTGCAGGGGCTGTGGAGGCCCCCCGGCAAGGGCCTTGCCGGGGGAGTCCACCTCGCCCTCTTGCTCTCTGCGTCTCTAGTCTTGGCGTTGCTTTGGTTGTCTAGTGTTCCGGCTTCCCTCCTCTGCCCTGCTAAGTGTGGCCGCAGGTGAGCTCTGACTGCCCGTACACAAGTAAAGGGGTACAAAGGAGAGCCCCTACTTTTGTACATCGACACCTAGCGCATCCGTCCCACCGAGTTGATCACGTCGGTCCCACCGACAATCCTAACGTTCACATTTTGAACTGAATCGGTCTCACCGAGTTCACCTATTCGGTCTAACCGAGTTGGGTCAAATGTGTGTAACGGTTAGATTTTGTGTGGAGTCTATATATACTCCTCCACCCCCTTCTCTATTCAAGAGGGAGCCATCAGAACATTCCTACACTCCCACTGCTAATTTTCTGAGAGAGAACCACCTACTCATGTGTTGAGACCAAGACATTCCAATCCAACCACAAGAATCTTGATCTCTAGCCTTTTCCAAGTTGCTTTCCACTCAAATCATCTTTCTACCATAGCCAAATCTGTGAGAGGGAGTTGAGTGTTGGGGATACTATCATTTGAAGCACAAGAGCAAGGAGTTCATCATCAACACACCATGTATTACCTTTTGGAGAGTGGTGTCTCCTAGATTGGTTAGGTGTCACTTGGGAGCCTCCGACAAGATTGTGGAGTTGAACCAAGGAGTTTGTAAGGGCAAGGAGATCACCTACTTCGTGAAGATCTACCCAAGTGAGGCAAGTCCTTCATGGGCTATGGCCATGGTGGGATAGACAAGGTTGCTTCTTCATGGACCCTTCGTGGGTGGAGCCCTCCGTGGACTTGCGCAATAGTACCCTTCGTGGGTTGAAGTCTCCATCAACATCGACATACAATAGCACCACCTATCAGAACCATGCCAAAAATCTTTGTGTCTACATTGCGTTTGCCTTCTCTAAACCCTTCCCTTTACCTTCACATGCAATGTTTTACTTTCCGCTGCTACACTCTTAGAATTGCATATGTAGGTTGATTGCTTGACTTGTGCTAAGTTGCTAAAATCTGCCAAGACTTAAAATTGGGAAAAGGCTAGATTTTTATTTGGTCAAGTAGTCTAATCACCCCCCCTCTAGACCTACTTTCGATCCTACAAGTGGTATCAGAGCTTTGGTCTCCATTCTACTTGATTTCCATAGCTCTGGTGATCATAGCCTTGGTTTCACAACCTAGGAGAGTATGGTGTCTAGCGAGGGAAATTACCACCATAGAGGTCCTTACTTTGATGGTACTAATTTTGCTAGTTGGAAGCATAAGATGAAAATGCATATTCTTGGACATAACCCCGTCGTTTGGGCTATTGTATGTATTGGTTTGCATGGTGAATTCTTCGAAGATGGAAGAGAACCAAATCGTGAAGCAACCGTAGAAGAATTGAAGATGTTGCAATACAATGCTCAAGCCTGCGATATCCTCTTCAACGGATTGTGCCCCGAAGAATTCAGCAAAATCAGCCGTCTTGAGAATGCAAAGGAAATTTGGGATACTTTGATTGATACGCATACCGAGTCCGTCAAGGAATCCAAATTGGATGTGCTTCAAAGTCAATTTGACAAGTTCAAAATGAAGGATGGTGAAGGAGTCACTGAAATGTACTCTAGGCTTGCTCTCATCTCAAATGAGATTGCCGGCTTAGGAAGTGAAGAGATGACCGACAGATTCATCATCAAGAAGATCCTAAGAGCCTTGGATGGAAAATATGATAACGTGTGCACCTTGATCCAAATGATGCCCAATTACAAAGATCTCAAGCCAACGGAAGTCATTGATAGAATTGTTGCTCATGAGATGTCAATCAAGGATAAGGAAGAGCTTCACAACAAGTCTAGTGGTGCTTACAAAGCTTCATGTGATGCTCCTACAACATCAAGTGAGAAACAAGTCTTCAATGAAGAATTGAGCCTAATGGTGAAGAACTTCAACAAGTTCTACAAGAGTAGAAGCAAAGAGAGAATTTCCAAGTGAAGGTCCTACAATGACAAAAGATCTTCTAGTCATGATTGCAATTGCTACAGTTGTGGAAGACCCGGAGACCACTCTAGTGAGTGTATGGCTCCGTACAAAAGAAGAGAAGACTCACCTAAAAGGAGAAGTAAAAGAGAGGAATCACCACCAAGAGAGAGAAGGAGTAGAGATGATCATTACGAGCGAAGACCCTCTCGCAGAAGCAAGGATTCGGAAAGGAACGACAAGTCATCAAAGAGCTACACAAGACGAAGACATGAAGCTCATGTTGGTGAATGGGTATCCGGTTCTGACTCCGACAACTACTCCGAGAGAAGTTATCACTCCGACTCCGAATATACTCAAGATGAAGGTGTTGCCGGTCTTGCACTTGTGTCATCCAACTCCTATGACATATTCAATTCACCAAATGAAGGAATTGTAATATGCTTCATGGCTAAAGGCCCCAAGGTATGACACCCCGTGTGTGTTGATTTCAATAGTGATGAAGATGATTTGCTAGGTGATGATGATTTACTTGTTAACAACTCTGGTGATGAATATTATGATGAAACTGCCATTAATCATGCTAATCAAGATGAAACGAATGACAATGATAAGAAGGAGATTGAGCGTCTAACTAAAGAACTAAACACTCTTAAGTTAGCTCATGAAACTACCTTAGAGAATCATCGAGAGCTTTTAAAAACTCATGAGAAGCTATTCTTTGAAAAGCTCAATCTAGAGCAAGAGCATGGGTTCTTAAAAGCAATCAATGATGATCTTCGTAAGAAAAGTTCTTCTTACATTGCCAAGTGTTTACTCTTGTCTACTTACATGCCACAAGTAAAATCTAGCAACAAGAGCAAGAAAGATTCTTCTTCTAGCATTAACGATAATCATGTTAAATCCAATATTGTTGCTTCTCGTAGTTCTCTTGATTCCACTAATGATTCTCTTAGCCAAGTTACCCTTGATCAAGAAAATAGCTTATTGAAGGGAATTATAGAGAAAGGTGTTTACAAGAGCCTTTCCGGAAGTGAGCAATTTGAGGAAATTGTACGCAAGCAAGGAAGGCACCGGAAGAATCAAGGTGTTGGTTTTGAACGCAAGTTCGGTGCCAATGGAGTTGAGTGGGAAGAAGATCAATACCCCAAGACAAAGTTTGTTCCTCAACAAGAGAAGTATGATCCCACTTCTTTCAAGGGAACACAAGCTCAAGACGATCTTCCACCACAAGACCACAAGCTAAAGGGCAAGGACAAGCTTTAAGAAGAGATTAATGCATTCGAAGAAGCTCCAAAGGCCTTGGTCAAGTGGGTTCCCAAGACTACATCAAGTTCTACTTCATCAAGTACGACTACAACTCCAAGGATTCCCATCAAGATGATGTGGATCCCAAATAAGAAGAACTAGAGAGTTCTTGAGGGTGACTCCGCCAACGTACTTCACTCATATTCATTTTGGCAAGGACAAGTGCAAACAACTTTCACATCTTGCACTAGTTCAAGGAGTCACAAACCCTCTTGTTGGTAAGACAAGGGGCAAGGTAACCTAATGCTTTCATGGACAACATCATATGTGTAGTTCACTCTATGTCTATGGATATCCTTGTGTGTTCCTTGTGGGACTAACCCATGTAGGTATTGAAAATGCAACTCACTCCAATGGATTGCTCGAAATGATCTACATCAACATTGAGCATCTACATCTTCAACACCTACATGAAGTCATCATTGACAAAACCCAAGGTTAGTTCATCCCTCTCAGGGGAGATATATATCACATATAGGGGGAGCTTTGCTCTAAGAATTGAGCTAAAGAAACTCTAATGGTGTGAACACAACAATGCTTTACGTAAAAGTGGTAACCCCACTTGTGCTTAAACGATGAGTATGACCTACGATCAAATATTCTCATTTGACTCCTCGGTCAATATACTCATATAGAGATGACCTAGTCATCGCCAATTGCTTGATAGATGCTAGAGTGTTTGTGCATGCTTTTTTACATATTTCATTTGCTATCTTATTGTGTGAGCATGTTGGTTGCATTTTTTTCCATTCGAGGACATCCATTTGTTGCTTTGATTGTTTGGTTTTTATTTTTGCCAAACGGATGGACAAGAATGCCTAAGTACTCCCTCTAGCTATCTATGCTTTTCTTGTCTCAAACTCTATTCATGCTACATCACAAGGTTTGATCAAGTTGAATTCGGACCCTCCGGGTGAGGAGCACTCGGAGCCACCGATCCTCAAGGGCTTAAACTTCCAAAATCTCTCAATGGTTCTCGGTCTGACCGATTCATTCCCTTTGGTCTCACCGAACTTGTTGAGTTCATCTAGGTTTTCACCTTGGTGCAACCGATTAGAATAGTTCGGTTTCACTGAGTTGCAGAAACCGCTTGTGATTCTACATCTCGGTGCCATCGAGTCGTTCCACTCGGTCACACCGACAGTGAGTGGGTATATATATCTGCGGGTTGAATTTTGGAAATTACTTCAAATCTCCAACCGCGTGTGCCCATCTCTGACGCCCCTCCTGGTCTCCAGATCGTCTCCATCGTCGCGAGCGCCCTCCTGCCGCTGGTCTCCGCTGCTGTCAAAGAGAATCTCCACCGCCTTGTCGCTGTAGCGAGTTCGTCACCAAGTTAGGGTACGGACTCGATCTCCTTGTGCAATCTTTAACTCCGATTCTTGCACTAAGGATAATGACATGTTTCTAGACACGATTGAGATCATTCTATCCAACCAAAACTTCCTCTAGATTAGTTTTGATGCAAAAACTTAGGGTTAGGTTTCCGCCGAACTCATCTCGGACCGACCGGTTTGAAGTATTCGGTCTCACCGATTTGGCCCAGGCCATTGCACATGTACTACTCGGTCTGGCCGAAGTGTACAAATCGGTGTGACAGAGTTCACTTTCTCTATGAAACCCTAGCATCTCGGAGTCATTGAACTAT
Organism: Triticum aestivum; assembly: GCF_018294505.1. Taxonomy (NCBI): domain Eukaryota; kingdom Viridiplantae; phylum Streptophyta; class Magnoliopsida; order Poales; family Poaceae; genus Triticum; species Triticum aestivum. Next base: position 259,670,276 of record NC_057801.1, on the reverse strand, counting down.
GTCTCAGTCTGACTGAAATCACATGTTTAGACTCTAATGTTGCTTCGGTGTCACCAAGTTTGTCATATCGGTAGCTCCAAAATGCTTTCTGCAGAAAACTAAAATTAAGTTTTTGAGTCAATATTTTGCCAAAATAGTTGTGATTTGTGATGCTCATCTACTCTACCTATACCTATCTATTCATAGGGTCAGATTTAGCCATGTCAAACAACAGTGACAGCCAGAATAGGTCAAAGGAGCAAGCAAATCTCAGTGAGGGCACTAGTCCCTCAAATAGCAGCTATGATGATGGAAGCAGAAGCACCCCAAGCAATCTGCCTAAGGCTGCAACTAGGCAAAGGAAGAAGAGAAACTCTGAATCTGAAGATGAAGACTTTGTTGTTGATGATGAGGTCACCTCAAAGAAGAAAGTGATCAAGAAAGAGCAAGTTGCTGCTGCTGCCATGAAGCCTGGCATGCACAAGAAGGCTCCTGCTCAAAGGAAGCCCATGTCAAAAGTCAGAGCCTTCACTCTTGAAACCTTGAAATCTTTAGAGGAAGAGGCTGCTGGAGGAAAGAAAATAAAGGGAAGGGTCAAGAAGACCATGGCCAGAGTGATTGGAAGACCTTCAATGATGAAAGGATCAGATGAGGATGATGAGGAAGAGGAAGAGCCAGCACCAAAATCTCAGAAGCTCATGGGAGATGCTATCAAGTCTGGGGCTGCTCCATCTAAGCCCAATATAGCTCCCAAGCCATCTTCACAAGCTCAAGCTCCAAAGCCAACAGCACCCAAGAGATCCACCAGAAACATCTCAGCTGTAGAGAAGAACAAGGCCCCAGTGCCTGAAGTTCCAGAGGATGAGGAGCAGCAAGTACTCAGGAAGCTTAAACCAAAAATTCCAGATCATGATGGCAATCATCCAATTGCAGAGAACATGAAAGTGAGAAAGGATACAGGTCTCGGACTATGGAGACAGACAGACCCATATGTTGTGAGGAGAAGGACTGTTGTGGACTACAGATTTCACACCAAGGAGCAGCAAGATTTCTATGAGACAGTTCTTTTGGACAAGAAGCCCATAGTCAGTGACATGAGATGGGTTGACAGGAAATTCATTGATGACAATGAAGATTACTTCCCAGGTGTTCATGAGAGTTTCAGAATGAATGGAGTTGACACCTTTGTTAGTCAAAATCTAACCAAATGGAATGATGAGATGGTCATGCAATTTTACTCAACTTTACACTTCTATCCAGATGGCAAGATAGTCTGGATGGCTGAAGGAACCAGGTATCAATCATCAATAGCTGAGTGGGCCAAGTTAACCAATTCCCCTGAAGAAGGTGAGGATGACATAGATGTCTATGCCAAGCCCAGGAAAGATCATCACTCCATCGCTCATATGTACAAGGAAATTCCTGATGCTGCCTTGGAGACTCACAAGTTTGGCTCCATCTACTATCTGTTGCCAGGGTTGCCCACAATAAACACCATATTGAGGCACACTCTGCTGCCCAAATCAGGAGATGATAGGATGATCAGACATCACTCAATCAACCTGCTACATATGTTTGATGTGCCACAGAAGTTCAAGGTGATGACATTGATTGTTGAGACTATCAAGAGAAGTGTTGCTGACCAGAAGAGGTCATGTGGATATGCCCCCACATTCAGATGCTCATCAACTCCAAGATGGGGACAGGCACATATCTACTGGATAGAGAGCACCTTCCCTTGAGGTCAGACTTTGAGGACAATGTTTTTGTCATGGATGCATCACATCCTACATCTGTAGAGGCTCAGGAGAAGCGACAGCAAGCACATGCAGCAAAGACTTCCAAGATGCCAGACGTCTCAGCTGTAAATCTCAAGACCAAGCAAGATCTGCTCAGCTATCTGCTTGAGGCAACAATGAGAATAGAGAAAGGACTAGCCACCCTGACTTAAAATCAAGAGAGCCTTGAGAGGATCTTTGAGACAAAGCTTCATGATTTAGATGTGAAGGTCACTGAGATTCAGACCTCAGTTGAGAAGATACAGGAAGACCTTGAGGACAGGAGTGACAGGCCAACTATAGATGCATTTCCTAGAGTGCCAAGAGCACATAGGTATATAGCTGTGTCAGTTGACAGAGACACCAAGGCTACTGCTTTAGCACCTGCTGTAACTACCACTGTTGTACCTCCAGTTGCAACTCCTCCAGCTCCCCAGAAATCAGCAGACGCTTTTGCAGACGGACTCCTCTCCATGCCATCTAGGCACACCGGAGACACCAGCCGGAAGACCACTTCAGGAGCTCCCGGAGATCGTACTTAGAGTGCCACATAGCACTATGCATTTTCAAGATTTTTGGTAACTTGTTGCCAAAGGGGGAGAAAGTGTATAGATCATAGGCTTCAAGAGAGAGAGTGTTTTGCCTTTTTGTTTGTGCCTCTTGCTACTTTCTTTTATTTGTTTGGTTGCTACAATATTTGTGCTTATGTGTGAGATGCTCTTATGATCATGTGGTTGATCATTATGCTTTAATGTGTGCTTGCATGATGTTATCTTAATACTTGTGTATGATCAATCATGTTTGCCTTGGTGATGAGTGCATATTCTTTATATTATATCATTCTGAGCGCTCCACTAAGATGTATGTGACATGGAAGAGTAACCCATGATCCTAATCGATTGCGCATCTGCATTCAAAAGCAAATTTTAAATAATGCACAAATTTAGGGGGAGCTCTTGCTTATCACATACTTCTAAAAGCGACGATGTATTTCATTAATATTTTTATTTGTCAAAGCTTTGATATATATGTTGTCATAAATTACCAAAAACAGGGAGATCGAAAGTGCAACTAATCCCCGGGTGGTTTTGGTAATTCATAACAACATATAGCTCATTGAACTAATATCCATTCAAGTTGAATATTTCAGAAAGTTCAATGATTGGCATGGCATGGACTAGAGATTTGGACCCCTTAAAATGCTAAGGACAAATATTGGCAAAACCTCAAGACTCTTCATTTCTATTTTAGTGATACAACATCACACTGAGTCCATAGGAAAAGCCAATACTATTAAAAGTGGGCAAGGTGTTGCTTAATGGTCTACTTGCTCAAAATGCTTAGTGATATGCTCCAAAGCCATCAACCACTTTCTCAAATCCATATATGTCCTAAACCTAAAGTCAAACTCGGCCCCACCAATTTGATCTATCCAACGCCACCGAGTTCCTTTGACATAGCCATAGCCAGAAACCCTAATCAGTTCGATCTAATTGATAGGGATTTCAGTCTCACCGAGATGGGATTGCAAACTCTCTGTTTCCCTTCATAACATTTCTGTCTCACCAAAATGAGCGATCGGTCCCACCAAGTCCGCAATGCAAACTCTTTGTTTCCCTTTCGTAACATTTCGGTCTTACCGAAAGGAGCGATCGGTCCCACCGAGTTTGCCTGACCAACTCTTTGTTTGCTCATTGCTGAAATCGGCCTCACCGAGTTCATGCAATCGGTCACATCGAGATGAGGTTTTGCCCTAAACCTAGCGCATCGGTCCCACCGAGTTGATCATGTCGGTCCCACCGAGAATCCTAACATTCACATTTTGAACTGAATCGCTCTCACCAAGTTCACCTATTCGGTCTAACCGAGTTGGATCAAATGTGTGTAACGGTTAGATTTTGTGTGTAGGCTACCCCTCCACCTCCTTATCTATTCAAGAGAAAGCCATAAGAATGTGCCTATACTTCCACTACTCATTTTTTGAGAGAGAACCACCTACTCATGTGTTGAGGCAAAGACATTCCAATCCAACCACAAGAATCTTGATCTCTAGCCTTCCCCAAGTTGCTTTCCACTCAAATCATCTTTCCACCATAGCCAAATTTGTGAGAGAGAGTTGAGTGTTGGGGAGACTATTATTTGAAGTACAAGAGCAAGGAGTTCATCATCAACACACCATGTATTACCTTTTGGAGAGTGGTGTCTCCTAGATTGGTTAGGTGTCACTTGGGAGCCTCGGACAAGATTGTGGAGTTGAACCAAGGAGTTTGTAAGGTCAAGGAGATCGCCTACTTCGTGAAGATCTACCCAAGTGAGGCAAGTCCTTCGTGAACGATGGCCATGGTGGGATAGATAAGGTTGCTTGTTTGTGGACACTTCATGGGTGGAGCCCTCCGTGGACTCGTGCAACTGTTACCATTCGTGGGTTGAAGTCTGCATCAACGTGGACGTACGTTAGCACCACCTATTGGAACCACGCCAAAAATCTCTGTGTCTACATTGCGTTTGCCTTCTCCAAACCCTTCCCTTTACCTTCATATGCAATGTTTTACTTTCCACTACTACACTCTTAGAATTGCATATGTAGGTTGATTGCTTGACTTGTGCTAAGTTGCTAAAATCTGCCAAGACTTAAAATTGGGAAAAGGCTAGATTTTTATTTGGTCAAGTAGTCTAATCACCCCCTCTCTAGACCTACTTTCGATCCTACACATAGACATGAGCGAAACTCCTTCATTCAATGACCGATAGCGGAACCGTGGACATCCATATCGGTCCCTATGATTACATGAATGATATTCGGCTGAACCTTTGGTTATCCTGTGACGCTCCCTTTGCTTCATGATACTTTACAAGACCCGGTGTGCATCGTTATCCTCTTGGGTCATCACCATGCCCACTATATTGTTGCTCCCATTACCGGTTTTGTTCTTCTTTCTCATTGATGTGTTCCAGCATCCCCGTGACGTAGTCACATGTGTCTGGCTAGACGATGGTGGATGCCGTCACACCGAGAGGGCCGTAAGAATATCTCTATCATCGGAGGAGCAAATCCCACTCTCGAGTTGTTCGTTCACTTGTCAAACTTTTCGGTGAACCTGAAAGTTGTGGTTATGATCACCTTGTTATAGATGATGTTTGAGCAACCCCAAAGTCCATCGTCTGGTAGGAAGTAACCGAGACACTCTCATGGTCTAAGGATTCTAACACTCAATGTTATAACAAATTATTTCAGACGATATGATCACAAAGTATAACATACAAGATTGGGCCGATTCAATATGATCGTTCTTCTAACGTCATACCCTCAATGTTGTCTTAGGACTATCGTTACACCTAACGATATCCTAAGATCCGGAAACATGATCACCAAGGACACTTGAGCCAGTCCTAGAGGCTGGACCGGGAGTTTATCATTCCACACGTGCATATGAGTTTTCCACTCAATCACATATTCCAGGATCATAACAGTTATAGCATGAAATATAAACTCTTAATTATGAATAAGAGAAATATAATAATACAATATTATTACCTCTAGGGCATATTTCCAACAAAATGAAGAAAACAATTCAATTTCTCCTTCCAAAATTGTTGTTATCTTTGATTCTGTTATAGGAATGATACCCCCACATACATCACAAGCACACAAGAATCATAATGGCTAAATCCTAACTCTTCCGCCCTGGAGACCAAGGTCTGGTCCTAGTTTTTACCTTTTTCCCTCCCTTTTCTCACGCACCTCTTCCTCCCCCGTACATGTTCATGGGCCGGCCCATGTGCGTGGCATGACTCCCCTGTTTTTTTATTTTGTTGTTGCCTTCTCTTTTCTCATTTCTATTTTTTTTGTTTTCTCCTTCTTTAAATTAATCTAGGATCTCCAAATTTCAAAAATTTGCAATTTTGTGAAAAATATTCGAGAAATTATAAAATGTTTGTTAATTCAAAAAATGTACCAGAAATCGTAAAATTTTCGTGGATTCAAAAAATATTAGTAATTAAAAAACTATTCACAAATAAAAAACAGGACTTGAAAAATGGTCGGGAAATAAAATAATGTTCATGATTATGAATGTATATAAACATATCCGTGATCTGAAAAAAATTCCATGAAATTATAGAAAATTTCAAAAAAAAATTGCTAAATTCAAATTTTGGTCCCCAATGTAAAAAAAAGTTCATCGATTTCAAAAAATGTTTGAGTTAAAAAATGTTCATAAATTCGAAAGTTTTTCATGCATTTCAAAAAATGTTCTCTAAACAAAACAAATGTTCGTGATTTTCAAAATAATTCCCGAACTTCAAAAAAATGTTTGTCGATTCAAAAAACGGTTTGCTGATACAAAAGTCTTTTCATGTCTAGGATTTGATTAGTTTTCGGAAAGTCTTATATGTCTAAGCATTGGTAGTAGTTTGTGATCGATGAGATTTGTTTATAAAGTTTTAAACATTCTCTTGCGCGACACAATGACAAGTGTGGCGTGCAGTGGCATGCTCATAGCCATGGGATTTACCATGTTGATGTCTACTAGAACTACGTCGGTACTTCCCCAAAGAGGAAGGGATGATGCAGCACAGCAACGGCAAGTATTTCCCTCAGTGATGAGACCAAGGTTATCGAACAAGTAGGACAACCAAGCAACATGACGTAAACAACACTTGCACACAAATAACAAATACTCGCAACCCGATGTGTTAAAGGGGTTGTCAATCCCTTTCGGGTAACGGCGCCAGAAATTGGCAAGTGGACGGGAGAAAGTTGTGATAAATTGTAGATAAATTGCCAAATCGAATACAGTGCAGCAAGGTATTTTTGTAAATTTGTATTTTTGGTTTAATAGGTCTGAAAATAAAAGCAAATAAAAATAGATCGCAAAGACAAATATAATAAAGAAGAGACCCGGGGGCCGTAGATTTCACTAGTGGCTTCACTCAAGAAAAATAGCAAAAGGTGGGTAAACGAATTACTGTTGGGCAATTGATAAAACTTCAAATAATCATGACGATATCCAGGCAATGATCATTATATAGGCATCAGGTCCAAGATTAGTAGTCCGACTCCTGCCTGCATCTACTACTATTACTCCACACATCGACTGCTATTTAGCATGCATCTAGTGTATTAAGTTCATGGATAAATGGAGTAATGCAATAAGAACAATGACATGATGTAGACAAGATATATTTATGTAGAAATAGACCCCATCTTGTTATCCTTAATAGCAACGATACATATGTGTCGGTTCCCCTTCTCTCACTGGGATCAAGCACCGTAAGATCGAACCCATCACAAATCACCTCTTCCCATTGCAAGATAAATAGATCAAGTTGGCCAAAAAACCCAAATATCGGAGAAGAAATACGAGGCTATAAGCAATCATGCATATAAGAGATCAAAGAAGACTCAAATAACTTTCATGGATAAAAACATAGATCTGATCATAAACTCAAAGTTCATCGGATCCCAACAAACACACCGCAAAAAGAGTTACATCATATGGATCCCCAAGAAACCATTGTATTGAGATGAGAGAGAGAGAGAGAGAGAGAAAGCCATCTAGCTACTAACTATGAACCCATAGGTCTACAAAGAAGTACTCACGCATCATCGGAGAAGCACCAATGAGGATGATGAACCCCTCCGTGATGGTGTCTAGATTGGATCTGGTGGTTCTGGAACTTGCCATGACTAGAATTGATTTTCGTCGACTCCTCTAGGGTTTCTGGAATATTGGGGTATTTATAGAGCAAAGAGGCGGTGCGGGAGGCCACCAAGGTGGGCACAACCCACTAGGGCGTGCCTGGGCCTCCAGGCGCACCCTGGTGTCTTGTGCTCACCTTGGGCTCCCTCTTCAGTACTTCTTTGGCCCACTGGATGTCTTCTGGTCCAAAAAATTCCACAAAAAGTTTCACTGCATTTTGACTCCGTTTGGTATTGATTTCCTGCGGTGTAAAAAACATGCAGAAAACAGCAACTGCCGCTGGGCACTATGTCAATAGGTTAGTACCAAAAAATGATATAAAATGATTGTAAAACATCCAAGAATGATAATATATCAGCATGGAACAATCAAAAATTATAGATACATTGGAGACGTATTAGCATCCCCAAGCTTAATTCCTGCTCGTCCTTGAGTAGGCAAATGATAAAAACAGAATTTTTGATGCGGAATGTTGCCTATCATGTTCATCACAAATTCTTTTCTTTATAGAATGGACATTTGGACTTTTATATGGTTCAAAGTAATAATCTAGTTCTGACACTCAAGCATATCAACAATATCAACACTAAAGCAAGTTATCCCTGGCACATCATGCTCAATCATTGATCCATTCATGAAACACACAATGCTCAAGTACGATCATAGTGTCCCTTAGTTGGTGTTTTATAAGAGAAGATGGAGACTCAAGTAAAAAAATAAAAATTGCATAAAGTAAAAGAAGGGCCCTTCACAGAGGGAAGTAGGGATTTGTAGAGGTGCTAGAGCTCAAAGCGAAAAAGATAGATAAAAACATTTTGGGAGGCATGCTTTTCCTGTCAACGAGAACGATCGAGTAGTCCCAATACTTTCCATGCTAGATGTATCATAGGCGGTTCCCAAACAGAAAATAAAGTTTATTCTTTTTTCAACCATACTTTCACTTTCCATGGCTAGCCGTATCCACGGGTGCCTTCCATACCAATACTTTCAAAGAAATTTATTATTTGACAACATAAAGTAAATTCATTTTTCATTTCGGGACTGGCATCCCTAATACCTTTGTTGTACTCTCGTGCAATGACAAGTGAATAAACACTCATCGTGAGAATAACACATCTTGCATGGAAATATATAAGCCACCCCCTATCGTTTCATGAGCGGTACCAGCACGCAAAAGAGAGGTTTATTTTGAAAATTAGAGATGGCACATACAAATTTGCTTAGAACGGCAAAATAATACTGCATATACTAAGTATGGTGGACTCATGTGGCAAAACTGGTTTAAAGGATTTTGGATGCACAAGTAGTGATCATACTTAGTGCAAACTGAAGACTAGCAAAAGATTGAGAAGCATCCAACCAAGAAACGAAAAATCTCATAAGCGAGCATTAAGCATAATTAACACCGAATAATGCACCACAAGTAGGATATAATTTCATTGCACAACTATTGACTTTCATGCTTGCATAGGGAATCACAAACCTTAACACCAATTTTCTTACTAAAGCATAATTACTCATCAACATGACTCACATATCATATCATCATATCTCAAAACTATTACAAGGAATCAAGTTTATTTTGTCCAATGATCTTCATGAAAGTCTTTATTATATCCTCCTTGGATGTCTATCACATTGGAACTGTTTCATATGTTGCTTTTAATAAGCTCAAACAATATATAAGTGAAGATCATGAGCATCATATTTCTTTCTCTCAAAATAATTTAAGTGAAGCAAGAGAGAATTTCTTTAAATTTTTACTAACTCTCAAATAAATCTAAGTGAAGCATGAGAGCATTTCTTCAAAACTAACAAAGCACACCGTGCTCAAAAAGATATAAGTGAAGCACTAGATCAATTCCATAGCTCATAAAGATTTAAGTGAAGCATAGAGAGCAATTCTAACAAGTCATGGCATAATTTGGCTCTCTCAAATAGGTGTGCCCAGCAAGGATTCAAGACTTAAAGTAAAAAAACAAAACAAGCAAAGAATCATATCATACAAGATGCTCCAAGCAAAACTCATAATATGTGACGAATAAAAATATAGTTCCAAGTAAGATACCGATGGTCGTTAGAAGAAAGAGGGGATGCCACTCAGTCATCCCCCAAGCTTAGTTGATTGCTTCTCTTTGGATAATAGCTTGGGATGCCATGGGCATCCCCAAGCTTAGGCTCTTCTTACTCCTTATTCCTTCATCCATCGTAATATCACCCAAAACTTGAAAACTTCAATCACACAAAACTCAACAAAACCTTCGTGAGATCCGTTAGTATAAGAAAGCAAATCACTACTATAAGTACTATTGCAACCCATTCATATTTTGTTCTTTCATTATATCTACTGTATTCCAAATTTTCTATGGAAAAAACTCTTCAAAAGAAAACCATAGAATCATCAAAACAAGCGCACAACGCAAAGAAAACAGAATCTGTCAAAAATAGAACAGTCTATAGCAATCTGGATATTTCGAATACTTCTGCAACTCCAAAATTCTAAAAAATTAGGACCAGGTGAGCAATTTGTATATTAATCTTCTGCAAAATGAGAATTGGTATTTTATCACGCTTCTACTAAAAATGAGAATTATTTTTGTGAGCGCAAAAGTTTCTGTTTTTCAGTAAGATCAAAGCAACTATCACCCAACATGATCCCAAAGGCTTTGCTTGGTACAAACACTAATTGAAACACAAAAAACACAATCATAACAGTAGCATAATTGTGCAAACACTCAAGAACAAAAATCAAAAGACAAAAATAGATTTTATTCATTGGGTTGCCTCCCAACAAGCGCTATTGTTTTACGCCCCTAGCTAGGCATAAAGCAAAGGATCTAAGTATTGTCATTTGTAGTTTTGGCAACTTTTGTAAGGGATTTCTCAAACCCGGGAGGCTCTTTGCACTTCCCTAAATTCTCAGGAAAAGATACCATCTTGAGATCTAAAATATCCAATCGCTTATTACAAAGAGTAATCAAAGTATTCATGCGATTGATACTACCATTAAGATATTTGAGGGGTTCATTATATTTTTGAAATTCAACCATATGTTTGTGCAAATCACCAAATTTGTCCAACATTTGAACTCCCTCTGGGGTGAAAGAAAACCCCTTCTTTTGAGGCAGAACCCCTAGAATTCCTTCTAAGATTTCATACGCAGCATTAGCATCAAGCTCAATAAAATTCCCTTTAGTGGCAAAACCTAAGAGTTGTCTATGATGCAAAGCCAATTCTATGTAAAAATTACGAAGCCAAATCTTTGCGTCCCCCTTTAGGTTGCAAACACGATAGGATTCCATTAGCCTATACCAAGTATCTTTCAAATTTTATCCTTGTCATTGCTTGAAGTATAAAACTTCAAAATCTGGTGACAAAGGAGGAGGAGTCACGCTAGCCATTATGACTACAAAGCAAGAATACGAATAGATCCGGAAGGAAAACAATGAACAAAAAAGAGGGCGAATAAAATGGCAAATTTTTGTGAAGTGGGGGAGAGGAAAACGAGAGGCAAATGTAAAACAATGTAAATTTCAAGGAGATGAGATTTGTGATTAGGAACCTGGTAGATGTTGATGATGTTTCCCCGGCAACGGCGCCAGAAATTCCTTTTGATGTCTGCTAGAACTACGTCGGTATTTCCCCAAAGAGGAAGGGATGATGTAGCACAGCAACCATAGTCATTACCCTCGGTGATGAGACCAAGGTTATCAAATCAGTAGGAGAACCAAGCAACACTATGTAAACAACACATGCACACAAATAACAAATACTCCAACCTGACGTGTTAAAGGGGTTGTCAATCCCTTTTGGGTAACGGCGCCAGAAATTGGCAAGTGAACGGGAGAAAGTTGTAATAAATTGATAGATAGATCGCCAAATCAAATAAAGTGCAGCAAGGTATTTTTGTATTTTTTTGTTTAATAGGTCTGAAAAGCCAAATAAAAATATATCGCAAAGGCAAATATAATAAAGAAGAGACCTGAGGGCCGTAGATTTCACTAGTGGCTTCTCTCAAGAAAAATAGCAAACGGTGGGTAAACGAATTACTCTTGGGCAATTGATAAAACTTCAAATAATCATGACGATATCCAAGCAATGATCATTATATAGGCATCACGTCCAAGATTAGTAGACAGACTCCTGCCTGCATCTACTACTATACTCCACACATCGACCGCTATCTAGCATGCATCTAGTGTATTAAGTTCATGGAGAAACGGAATAATGCAATAAGAACGATGACATGATGTAGACAAGATCTATTTATGTAGAAATAGACCCCATCTTGTTATCCTTAATGGCAACAATACATACATGTGGGTTCCCCTTCTGTCACTGGGATCAAGCACCATAAGATCGAACCCATCATAAAGCACATCTTCCCATTGCAAGATAAATAGATCAAGTTGGCCAAACAAAACTTGTCGTGGAATTGTCACGGCAGATGTCCTAGTGTGAGGATTTAGTCGTGAGGCCAATGCATCTATGTAGTAGCTTGAAGGGGTTGGTCGGAATCGAGAGACGCGAAGCGGGTGAACACACAAGACAAGGGTTTAGACAGCTTCGAGCCCCGGGAAACATCATCCGGTAATAGCCCTACATGCTATTTGTGGCTAGGTCTCATTATGCTCATGAGGGAGTCGCCGTTAAGCCAGCTCTCCTCTAGTTGTGTCTAGCCTTAACCATTATTTTCTGTCTCTCTTGGGGTGCCCTGCCCCTCCTTATATAAGTTGAAGGGGTGGGTTACATGTAGAGTCCAACTCAAATTTAAGACTTAAACTATTCTGACTTCTCTTCACGGGCTTCTCTCCATGGGCTTCTTAACGTCTTGGGCTTCTTAACTTCCGGCTTGCGATCTGGCTCATGGTCTGGCTTACAATCTGGCTTACAATGTGCCTTATAACTCTCCGCCAGCTTACACATCTGGCTTAACATCTGCCGGCTTAAACATATGGCTTAACATCTGCCGGCTTAACATCTGTTGACTTACCATCTGGCTTAATATCTGGCGGCTTACCATCTGGCTTAAATATCTGTCGGGTCACCAATGAAACACCAAGTCCCAGCCGGGTCATACCATGGGGTGTATCCCCGACATTAACCCCCAGTTTAATTTGGATTTATCAATGTTAAACTGATCCTGTAAACAAAACACAAGAACAAATTTAACAGGTTATTCTCCGGGTTAAATATTCTTGTAAGCCAGCACCTGAACATCCTCAAGTCCTTGTTGTTTCCTTCTTCTAGAATATCCGGGTCAATAAGCCAACTTCATAATCAATTTGTTGATATTGGTTTCTCACAGAGAAAAATTGTGAAGAATAATTCATTTGACTCAGCTCCCAATGCTTAAAAATATTGGTCTTGAAATACTCATCTGATCTTCATCCGGCTTAAAAAATGTAGATCTTGCCAATTTATGATTACCAAAATTGTCGGGTTATAAACAGATGACGCCGAGTCATAATTGTTGCCGATGTCGGGTCAAAATTGAGAATTTTGAAGATTTCTCTCCCTCATATCCATATTACCTGTAGCCCCCAAGTCTTGAGCAGAGCAAAGTAATGACTTAAGACTTGCTTCAATATAAATATTACCACTTTGAAGAAATCCATGTTGTTCATCTCAATCACTAGTCAGAACTGAGTATTCCACATATCTAGCCCCCAAGTGTCGGGTTGTCATGCTTGCAGCAACCTGGCACTTGCAATTACCTTATGCTTATAAAAACTTCAACTAGTCTAGCCCCCAAGGGTCGGGTCATTATGCAATAATGAGCAGGGACTTTGTAAATATGATCATGTAGACTTGATTTGTTGATAGGAGCAATTGGTAGCCCCCAAGGGCCGGCTCATTACAATGTGATGAGTCGGGTCTTCAATAAGGTGAGCAAAAAATGACTTTGCATTAGCCCCCAAGTGCCATGGTGCACGCTGGCAGTGACAAGGGACTTGCATATTTGATGTAATCTCAACTAGAAATAATGTAGCCCCCAAGTGCCGGGTCGTAAGCCTGCAGCGACTCGGGACTATTCCTTCCATTCTAGAATAAATCACATCCATTGATAAGATAATAGCCACTGCGCGGAAGCGACTTTGAAAACCTCAATCATAATACTGGTTATTGATAACCATAATAAAAATCCAGCCATGTTGGCTATTAAAGATTTGAATAATATAACCTGTTTTGAAAACCGGTTCCTGCAATATAAACCAATATATCTATACATATGTGATGCATGCTATGATGAAATAATGATGATGCAATATATGATGCAATGTATGATGATGTATGTGCATGATGATAGAATACTTCAATGAAACTAGCCTGAGCCACTGGATTGTTCGTGCGTTCCGTGAGCCTGACTCACAGTACCCAATCGACATTTGAACCCAGATAAAGTCAAGGCTTGCTTAAAGACCTTATCAGGAGTACGCGGGGTCAGAGTAACTACATACATCACGGGCCGATTTATCCAAGTTTCAAGGAAGGCGGCTTATGAAGCCTGGATCCATCCTGACTATCTGTAAGCCGTGCTCTCGCATGACAAACCGCCGATTGAACCTTAACAAACTCAAATCTCGATCGAATACGCCGTAAAGATTGATTGTTAAGAGTTCGATGGGTCAATTGGGATTACCCAATGGAGTTGAAGCAGCTGGCTACAGGTAGGATGACCCGGAAAGGTTATGTTCTCTTTGGTCAAATACGCCTATGTTTGAACAAACCTAGTCAAGAGGGTAGTAACGCTATGTTCTCTTTGGTCGAATACGCCTATGTTTGAACAGGAAGCCCCCAAGTGACATACTGACGAGTGTGGCATTGAGCCGATCAAGAGGGTAGTAATGCTATGATTCGAATACGACCAGGAAGCCCCCAAGTGACCATAATTGTGGCATTGCGCCAGATCAAAAGGGTAGTAACGCTATGATTCGAATACGATCAGGAAGCCCCCAAGTGACCATAATTGTGGCATTGCGCCGGATCAAAGGGTAGTAACGCTATGATTCGAATACGATCAGGAAGCCCCCAGTGACCATAATTGTGGCATTGCGCCGGATCAAAAGGGTAGTAACGCTATGTTCTCTTTGGTGAATACACCTATGTTTGAACAGGAAGCCCCCAAGTGATATGCTGACAACTTGTGCTCATCGGGTACCTATGTTTGAGATGTGTTGTACATCAAACTCTCTTTGGTCCCTGTAACTCGGGCATCAAGCCTCCAAGTGATTTGTAATAAGGCGTGTAAGCCAGATCGGATACCCATGTTTGAACTGTGCATCATGGCAACAAATTCTCTTTGGCAACCTTTAATTTTTTCTGAGAATTCGAACTTTGCGAGAGATAATATTCTTCTTGAGCCGGAGTTTTAAACCGGATATTGAGAGCTTCAAAAATTTGTGCGAGACAGTTTCCTCTTAAATCGGATTTTGAACTGGATATTGAGAGCTTCAATGCTGTGTGGGAGACAGGATTTCCCTTAAACCGGATTGTAAACCGGAAGCATCATTGTGAGCCGGAAATTTTCTAACGGCCTTTAAATTTTCACCAATATGGCGGTAGCCTCCAGGACCGGGTTATCTTCCCTCCAATGACCCGGGGTCTTGAATCTCACAATATTTGCTAAGTCATATCATCGTAGCCCCCAAGTCTTAAGACTACTCGGGGAGTTGGCTTGAGACTCTCCATGCTTGACCATGATATGACCAGTGGATTGCTAGAATATGTTGAATCTCAGCGGGTTATAATTGACCCTGTCCATTGACCGTCCGGTGTAGGCAAAGTGGCGAGTTGATGATCTTCGCAACACTCATTGTATCTTGGTATGAGTCATTCAATAAACTTCATGACATGACGGTCATCTTTTGCAGTGAACAATTGTCCTGCATCAAAAAATATCACAAGCCGGAGTACTTGTTTTTTAAAGAGTAAAAAACATATCAATAAAAATTGACTGGACAGGATTCATCTGATTTGTCCCGGTGATAGATAATCCTCAGAATGTGCTGATCGAGGTGGCTCAAGATGGACCCTCCGGTCATCATTTTTTTAAACCTGGCCAATTGGCATTTTTTTCAGATCGCTTGATGATAGCTTAGAGTGGCCCAACAGCATGGCAGGCCAGTGAGTGAAGGCAACTCGGCGTGGTTTCCTGGCAGTCGATGGCGGGTCAACGAGTCCATGGCGGCTCGAAAACGACATGTTCAGAAGACGACTTGAAGTAGGAGACTATGGATTGAAGGTGATCTGCCCCGGACTTGAAAACCGGCCACTCCTTTGGAATTTTCTGTTTTGTGCATCGATAGTGACTCGGAGTTATAAATTTTGTCTCTGTTCTTTGATCTAATTTGTGCACCGATCTTTGGTCGGATTCAGCGGCTTGGAGACCTAGCGGTGTACAGATAAAATCATCTCTTTCCCGATCTCGGCGACTTATGGTGGCCCACAGGCGTAACCTTTAATTTTCTCTTGAACCTTAAATCTCACAAATCTTAAACTTGAGCTGATGAAATTGAAGTTGACATAGATCCTTCTGACCGGCTCTTCTTCGCCGAAAAATTTACGAACTTCCCGATCCCTGAAAAGAATCCCTCCAAGAACTCAACACCACCGTGTGCAGATTGTAAGCCGGCGGATTGTAAGACAGATTGTAAGCCAGATCGTAAGGTAGATTGTAAGCCGGAAGTTAAGAAGCCCAGGATGTTAAGAAGCCCATGGTGAGAAGCCCATGGAGAGAAGCCCGTGAATAGAAGTCAGAATAGTTTAAGTCTTAAATCTGAGTTGGACTCTACATGTAACCCGCCCCTTCAACTTATATAAGGAGGGGCAGGGCACCCCAAGAGAGACAGAAAATAATGGTTAAGGCTAGACACAACTAGAGGAGAACCGGCTTAACGGCGACTCCCTCATGAGCATAATGAGACCTAGCCACAAACAGCATGTAGGGCTATTACCGGATGATGTTTCCCGGGGCCCGAAGCTGTCTAAACCCTTTTCTTCTGTGTTCACCCGCTTCGCGTCTCTCGATTCCGACCAACCCCTTCAAGCTACTACATAGATGCGTTGGCCTCATGACTAAGTCCTCACACTAGGACATCTGTCGTGACAATTCCACGACAAAACCCAAATATCGGAGAAGAAATACGAGGCTATAAGCAATCATGCATATAAGAGATCAAATAAGACTCAAATAACTTCCATGGATAAAAACATAGATCTGCTCATAAACTCAAAGTTCATCGGATCCCAATAAACACACCGCAAAAAGAGTTACATCATATGGATCACCAAGAGACCATTGTATTGAGAATCAAAAGAGAGAGATAGAGAAATCCATCGAGCTACTAACTACGGACCCGTAGGTTTACAAAGAACTACTCACACATCATCGTAGAGGCACCAATAAGGATGACGAACCCCTCCATGATGGTATCTAGATTGGATCTGGTGGTTCTGAAACTTGTGGCGGTTGGAATTGATTTTTGTCGACTCCCCTAGGGTTTTTGGAATATTGGGGTATTTATAGAGCAAAGAGGCGGTGTGGGAGGCCACCGAGGTGGGCACAACCCACCAGGGCGTGCCTGGGCCTCCAGGCGCACCCTGTTGTCTTGTGCTCACTTCTATCTCCCTCTTCGATACTTCTTTGGCCCATTGGATGTCTTCTGGTCCAAAAAAATCCACAAAAAATTTCGCTGGGTTTGGACTCCGTTTGGCATTGATTTCCTGCGATGTAAAAAATATGCAGAAAACAGCAACTTGCATTGGGCACTATGTCAATAGGTTAGTACCAAAAATGATATAAAATGATTATAAAATGATTGTAAAACATCCAAGAATGATAATATAACAGCATGGAATAATCAAAAATTATAGATACGTTGGAGATGTATCACATGTCAAATGCATTGTGATCACGTGGACATCGTGGTCATCATCAGCGATGGTTGGAAGAAAGATAAGTGGCAACATGGTGGGCTACTTGTTAAAATAGTGGATGATCATATGTTAGGGTATTGAACCATACTTATTTGGGTAGGGTAATATTTTTGTCTCCTGTTGCAACGGACGGGCATGTTTGCTAGTTGTTATCTCAAAACAATTTCTTGCATAAAAAATCTCAAAAAAAATCTCAAAATGGAAAAAAATTGTGCTTTCCTTGCCCTCACGCTTCGGTTTATCGCTCCTCTCGGCGGCGGTAGCGGCGCCATTGAGAAATCCCCCTCCCTCATTATTTTTGGGCTAATAGCCTCGTTGTTGGAGTCCTGGACTAGGGGGTACTCACCACGTCGTATCTCGACTGGGTGGGCCGGGTCGAGGACTCCTATGGCGGTTCACTAATGGGATTGTTGGTTTCTAAGAACCTACATATGAGTTGTGAACAACAATTCTTTGAGAGTTCGGCCAGGGATTGAACACGTGTAGCAATCCTAAGTCATGGATGAAATGTGGTGGATGAATTATAGATGAACACAAAGTGTTACCGAGGTCCGGGCCACCTTCTTGGTGTAATACCCTACTTCTGCCTTGTTTTGTATTGCAATGGTAGAGAGCTACAATGTGTCTGTTACAAGATGAAAAGATCGACCCCCTAGTGCGGCCCTAATCCTTCTCTGTTTATACAACGGGGAGAGAGGGGAAGAGGCGATGAAGGAGAGAGTCTTCCCCTTCACCTCCGTCCACCGAGGGTACCCCCTATCACCGTAGCGCGCTATAGTGCATCCCTGTAGCATGCTCATGCGGGCCATCCCATGACACTGTTGATAACCAATGATGGATAGGACGCCATCAGGAGTCCGCTTAAAAGTCAAACATTATCACTTGCGCTCCACGCTTCGTCTGTAAGCACAACATGTCCTTGTACTTCTGAGCAGAACTCGTTCTCCCATCCTGTGTGGGGTGTCTAGGATGGCTTCCAGGGAGACTCCTCCCAGGCGGGGAAACGTCCTAAGCAATCTTCTTAGACCCCTCATGCCAAACGTCTTCGCCCCTTGCTCGCCACGGCACCTTCGTCGAACCTCCCGCTCATCTGGTCCTGGATACCCCGTAATCCATTTGTCCGACAGTAGCCCCCGGGCTCATTCTACGATCGTAGCTTCTGTGGAATATGTAATAGGAGAAATGGGAGCATAGACCGGAGAGGGCTCAATACTCGTCGTCGGCCTTTAATGCGGTGATACTCTATCCCCACATTTCCGCCTCGCATGCCATCACCACGGTGATGATCCGAACTGTGAGCATGTGCTGGCGTCTCCTCCATTCTTGCTTTATGATTCCCTAAATCGAATGAATGGAGATAGATAGCGCTTCCAATCCTCGTGCTCATTTAACATAGTGGATACTTGGGATGAAGATCTAACAAATTGACTCGATTACATGAAAAATCTCATCCATCTCCATCACCGTCCAGCAAGCCTACAAAGGAATTACTCACTCCCGGTGGTGAGCATCATGGAATTGGCGATGAAGAAGGGCTGATGATGATGATGGTGACGAACCTTTGGAACCCCGAACGGACTCCAGATCAGCCCTCCCGATGAAGTATAGGAGGAGGCGGAGGCTCCGTATCGTAAAATGTGATGAAACTTCTTCTCTTATATTTTTCGTCAGGAAGACGGTACTTATGGAGGTGGAATTAGATTAGACAGCCACCTAGGCCCCATAAGACACCAGGGCACGCCCAGTTGCTGCCTTGTGAGCAGCTAGTGGCCCCCCTCTGGTGGATATTTGCACCATTATTTTTTATTTATTCAATAAAAAATCTCTGTCAAGTTTTGTCCAGTTCTGAGAACTTTTATTTCTGCACAAAAATAACACCATGGTAGTTCTGCTGAAAATAGCGTCAGTTTGGGTTAGTTTCATTCAAATCATGCAAATTAGAGTCTAAAACAAGAGTAAAAGTATTTGAAGAAGTAGATACGTTGGAGATGTATCAGCGATCATGGTGGTGCAAATACACCAAGACCATAGCTTTTGGATTGACAACAATGCCGTCTCCGGACTAGGTCTTCATTTTCTTTTTTCTGGGGAAATGTCTCACAGAAGGATCTTTAGCTGGTAAATCAAATCTAACATCCCTCTCAAAAACATGCATCACACCTTTGATAGTCCTTAGAAAAGGTCCACCGAAAGTTATCATAGCAATAGGATCTTTAGGCATATCAACTATCGCAAGAGCAATCATGACAGGGCAATCATTTATTTGAACTATAACTCCATGCTTAATTCCTATTGCCCGAGTAAAAGTAGAATTAGTCATATTCAATCTAATCGTAGTAGTAACATAAGTAACTAGATTGAGACTATCATAAACGGACTTAGGGATAGTGGAAACACTAGCCCCTTGATCACATAAAGCATGAACTTATTCAAACCAATATCAATCTATGGTAGGCTCAAAAGCATCTTCTTGCTTAGCTGGTAAATTGTAAAGCTTCTTTCTTTCATCATCAAGTTCATGTACCTTGGCTGCAACGTGATGAATAAAGACATTTTATGCCTCATTATTAGATGCCTTAGGTAGTGTGTATTTCATTCATATCATCTTTACGAAGTCTGCAATGGTATAATTATATTCTTCCACATAGCTTGTGTCAAGTTCTTCGGTCTTCTCTTCACTGCTTCTTACCATCTTGACATCTTCAACCGGGTTAGGATCCAGTTTACTTGCAAACTTAGGTAGGATCAATGTTTGGCTCTCTGCAATTTTAGCCACTTGTGCGTCCATATTCTTGGATCCTCCATCAAGCATCTATACATCATTTGTTAGTCCAACAATCTTACTAGTCAATTGACTATGTCAGTTATCATGATTCTTCAAAATATTTTTGAAGTTTTCATTCTGCTCACTCTGACTAGCAATAAAAAATTCCAAAGTATCTTTAAGAGTATTTCTATTGTTGCTACTATCTCCATTAAAATTATTTGGTGCTCCATTATTATTAGGATAAGGAAGTTTAGGAGCGTACCCATTAATTTTTCGGTTGGGATTATAGCTATTGCGAGCAATGAAATTCACATCACTAACTTCTTCATTAGTGATGGCATTTATGTTTACCTCTTCTTTACCTTTCATGACGGAGATAAGTTCACCAAGCTTGGCTATCGACTCTGCATTGTTTTCTTCAATTGCATTCACCCTCTTAGTGGTGGTTCTTTCAAAATGCCATTGGACATGGTTCTCTTGCATATCAGCAAGTAGTTTCTTGGCATCATCTATGGGATTTCCCATGATTGTTCCTCCTACAGTTGTATCAAGCATAGTTTTTGAGATGTGATTTAAACCATTATAAAACATATGAAGGATTAACCATTCCTCCATTCCATGATTAGGACACTTCCTTATGTCTTCTTTCATTCTATCCCACGCAAGCGCTAGTGGCTCATGTTCTTCTTGCTTAAAACATGTAATCTAAGAACAAAGTTGCATAATTTTTGCAGGTGGACAAAACTTAGATATGAATTTGTTGCAACAATCAACCCAAGAAGTTATATTGCCTCTAGGTAAAGCTAGAAGCCATTGTTTTTCTTTTCCTCTTAGAGAGAAAGGAAATAGATGCAACTTCAAGGCATCTGGGGTCATAATCTCTAATGCATGTCATGTTGCACAATTTAGTGAAATTATGCAAGTGCATACCGGCATCTTCAGAAGCAGAGCCTCCAAATTGGTCTTGTTGAACCATGGAAACTAAGTTCGGTTTGATCTCATACTCAGCGGCTGCAAACCTCAGGTTGTGCTATGGGTTCACGCATGAAGTTATTGCTGGGAGTAGCAAAACTTCCAAGATTACGAGCCATGGTAATCTTTTTTGGGTTTTTCAAGTGACAAGACTTGCAACAAAATTAAACTAGAACAAAAGGCAAAAACAACATAAAAAACTAAACCTTAACACATAGACTAGGAACACTCAACTCCTCCCTGGAAACAGCACCAGAAAAAGGGCTTGATACTTCCTTTTAGTGATCTTGTAACATAACAGAAAGTATCCGACACCTATTTCCCCAAGAAGTGACCCTGGGTTATCGAACCAACGAGAGGAAGGTTCCCTTGAAGCGATGGTCTATAGCAAACTTTTGTCAAAGAAATAATTCCAACTTTTGACCAAATCAAATCAAGCAATTTATATTAAACCACTTATAATAAAAAGAGGTACGAGTATGAGGTCTTAATGCTTACAACCATGCATTTGTGTTGGGACCAGATATGATCTTAATTTATGCGTTGGAAGTCACCCATCGAGATGTGCTTGTTATGAACCAAAGTGGGGGATGTGTCCAAATAACATCTTGGCCGGCACATGTCCTGCATCAAGAATCAGGTGAACCAAAGGCCCTATCCATCGCGTGGGGTTAACTCAATAATTAAGATTATAATAATCAGACAAGGCTTTGGGCATTTAATGACTACACCTCATGAATCCCAAGGATTGGATCCGTGTTACCGTACTAAACCCTCCTATAACTGGTGTTCAGAATAACACTTCACAGTCTCCTTGCCCTTAGCCTCTTTGTGGCTTGCTCTCCATGATCCTGGGTACCTGGAGGGATGAAGAACGCAAACCAAAGAAGAGACATCTATGCAAAACTTCTATTTCACATATTGGAGTTGTTAATTCAAAGCACTTCCATTGATCCCCACAACAAATACAGAGGGTTACAAGGCCTTTACCTCAACCCATACCTTACCAAACTATTCACACATGGAGATCAGACCGCATGAAGAACATATTG
Organism: Triticum aestivum; assembly: GCF_018294505.1. Taxonomy (NCBI): domain Eukaryota; kingdom Viridiplantae; phylum Streptophyta; class Magnoliopsida; order Poales; family Poaceae; genus Triticum; species Triticum aestivum. Next base: position 259,648,087 of record NC_057801.1, on the reverse strand, counting down.
AAGAACATATCATGGAGATTGATTGATAATATGTCTTACAATGGATGCCTTGTGCGATGCACGATTACAAGTATGATCTAAAGAGGAAGCACTATGGTGGTGATGGTGCTATGTAGATGGAAATGGCAGCGACTAGGGTTTGTGAAGAGGGATGAAGATGACTCTGTTCTGGCTTCGCTCGCGAACGTTCTGTTGACATTTCGGTGTGGTCCCCTTTATACAAGTTTTTCAGGTGGACAAGGAGCCTCAGAATCCACACCATATGACCGCTCATGCGAGCGGTCGCGGTTATATGAAACATCGTCTTTTGCTCGATGGCTTCCAGTGCGCCTCCTCCCGATTTCTCCTTATTCCTCGTTTACTTCTTTCCATGTTCTCACTTGATTTCGTCCATATCTTACCCATTTCATGTGGAAACACATTAGAGAGAGAATTTTTGGAATCCTTTCATTCATTAGTCATTAGTAGCAATATCAGAGCGAATATCTCACTTTTAATGAAATATATCGGTTTAAACAAAGGGTAAATGATTTTAAAAATATCACTCATTATGTACCCCTCACCCCCTATATAAAGAGAGGGGAGGGACCGGTCGCCACCACCCAAAGCCCAAGCGCCACCCTCTCTTTCTCCTTCTACTTCCTCCACCGTAGCTGCTTTGCGAAGCCCTGCAGAAAATCCTCCACCACCACCACACCGTCTGCTGGCCTAGATCCCATCTACCTCTCTCCATCTCGCTTGCTGGATCAAGGAGGATACGCCACCGAGCCGCACGTGTGCATAACTCAGAGGTGCCATTCGTGCGGCGCTCGATTGGATTAGATTGTGAAGGGTACGACTACATCAACCATGTTCGTTGAATGTTGTCGCTTTCGGTCTACAAGGGTATGTAGACACACTCCCACTCGTTGATAGCATCTCCTAGATTAGATCTTGGGTGAATTCGTAGGAAAAAAATTCATGCAACAATTGCCTCCATACTTCAAAGAAATCTTACACGTCAGTGAACATGTTGGGCCGGGAGTGCAGAGGCCAGCTCAGCTTGCGGGTTTACGTGAAGCGGTAGACCTATGTAATTTAGTTGATCTGGGATACAAGGGCAGAGGTTGGACTTTTGAGACAAAAGTCGTGGGAGGTCCGCATTGCGAGTTAAATCCACAGAACCACCACATTTATGTCATGATTAGCCAAAACAACCACTTTACGTTTCATGGCAGACAACACCGAACCAAAAATCTGACAGCGGCAAAAAATAGTAAAAAATAAGCTTGTTTTGACATGGCAAAGTGGCCGCGTGGCTAATGGTGGACAGTGCAAGCAGTAACAGCCGTTAACGATCAGACCGGTCGAGCCGATCGGTCGGTCATCAAAAAGGAAACAATGCTCCTCTTCTCACTCTTGCTCGCTCTCACTCTCCCTCCCTTGCACTTGCTCTCGCTCCCCTCTGGGCGGGCGCCGCTCAACCTCGTCGTCATCGCCCCCTCAATGGCTTCTTGGTTAGATCTGGAGGACAACAGCGAGGAGGAGGAGTTGACCTACACTGGCATGGACCTGGATGTGTTGGTATGTAATCTACACTGGTTTCAGTGAGGGTTAGGGTTAGGGTTAGGGTTTGGGTATTAGGATTTGCAGAGTCTCACATTTTAGATCCTCCCTTCTCTGCCTCTCCTCTGTGCCTAATGCTTCTTGTCAATGCAGGAGAATCCTGATACCACCATTCATGCTTCCTTCTGTGGGTCATGACTGCCCACAAATGAAATGCAAGCTTCACCAGTTTAGGGGCAAGAAATGTGTTGCATTTGATGGCATAACACGGGTAGACGATTCTATGGTTGTGCTAAGCAGATAATATTTGATTTCCTTATTGTTTAATGAATGTGCTATGCAATTGAATGTGCTCTCGTGTTAAGTAGTTTACTGAATTCATTTTAACTCAATGTGGGTAGTAGTAGTAGTAGTAAACTGAACTTGCTACCGTTAACTGCATTTGCTACTGTTAACTGAATTTATTAGTGTAAACAGAATTACTAGTGTTAACTGAATTTGGTACCTTTAACTAAATTACTAGTGTTAACTAAACTTGCGCCCGTTAACTAAATTACAAGTGTTAATTGAATTTGCTACTGTTAACTGAATTTGCAATTGTTAACTGAAGTTGCTATAGTTAAATGAATTTGCTGCTGTTAACTGAACTTGCTACTATTAGACTACCCATAATGGGAGTAACATAAGTAATAGCATCACACATATCTAGATAAAATAGATGATGCGGCAAGCAATAAATGAAGAAAGAGAGCCATGTGGTAACATAGCTAGTTACTACTAGTATGAGTAACATCACACATATCAAGGCAAGATGAGTCTATAGTCTAATAAATGAAGTGCTGCATGTTACCACACATATGTTATTCCCCACTATAGAGGTAGTAACATAGAGTAGTAACATGCCCTCTATGTTACTATCCATTGCGGCTAGTCTTAACTGAATTGCATGTGTAAATTAAATTTGCTACACTTAATTGAATTGCACATTATTTTTCGCGAATCCATGTTCTTTGTGCCTAGCATTGCCATGACTAGGGTATGCGTATTTTTCATCTAAATTTTGGCTTTGGCTTGGATTCTTTGATGCGTTTAGAGGAGTATGATGTTGTGATTACCATAGGATCAGTATTGTATCATTATATTGGACTGAAAATTATTTTGTACATGTTCACGAGGAGGCCCACACGTGTCGCTCGCGGTGATGCACCGGGTTCATCTGCGAGTGCCGCACAACAAGTTCTCATATAGGGGATCGTCTTCACCGACCGCAAAGCAATGAGGAAATACAAGGCCTGGGGTAGGGACCGGTCTGTCACCACTGCTAAGAAGACGACGCTAGCTCGACGAGAGATCGCCAAGATCGGCGAGAAGTGGTCGCCAAGCGACACCTCCGCCCTCGGTTGCATGGGCAAGGGCGCCGCCAAGGCACCACAGTCAGGGTCAGCATTGGCGGCGGTGGCCCTTCGCACGGCAAAGGAGGAAGTAGAGTGACTCCTCCACAAGCACGTGGTAGCGGCCGGGCAAAGCTTTCGAGCCCTTTCGTTGTTGGAAGGACTACTCTAACTTCGACAACAATAGCACGAACAGCGACGGCGGTGCAGCCATCCAAGGCTACCACATGTACGAGGCCACCATCTGCTACAAGTTAGCCTCCTAGGGTTTTTTTTAACTTTTTGGTTAAACGGATAAAATATCGGCAAATTATGTCCAAATTTTAGTGAATTCCGTGGTGTTTGATGAAATCTGTCTGATTTAATCAAATTTGTTTTGAAGTGGATGCAGGCACAGTTGAATGGCTGACTCCAGTATGACACCATGTCGTTTAGGGGGGTGACCTTATCGTTTGGAAGCATGACCACGTGTATCTGTACATGAGCTGATGAACCTCGATCAGGGCAGATAGTGACAAATGCTAAGGCTGCGTTTTGGAGCATATTGCAGTGGATATAATTCTTTCTAAATACTTGAACTCTCTTTCCACATTTTGCCGTTTGGGGTTCAAAATAGCACCGTACCAGACAGAACAGATAAAAGAGCTGCATCCATTCTTTTTCTGTGGTTGGATTTATTCTGCAAACTACTCCCTCTGTAAAGAAATATAAGAGCGTTTATATTACTAAAGTAGTGCTGTAAACACTCTTATATTTCTTTAAGGATGGAGTAGTTAGAATATTTCCAACAGCAACTACCGTTTTTCACAGCTATTTTCCACTGCTTATAAATTTACATTGTACTGATTTAAAAGAGAATGAGCTGGACAAAGAAACGGAATTAGAAACTGGATGCTAGCAAAGCACCCTTGGCTATTACTCCCTCCGTCCGAAAAAACTTGTCCCCCAAATGGATCTATCTAACATCTAACATCAAGTTAGTGGTAAATACATCCATTTGAGGGACAAGGTTGGGACAAGTATTTTCGGACGGAGGGAGTACAACCCAAGACAACGATAAGATTAGCTGGCAGAGTTTCTTTAGAAACAGCAGAAAATTAACATGCACAAAACAAAGCATCGTTTAAGTGTCAATACAACATTAAACAGAATTGATCTTCAACGTTCTTCACTTGAAACAAATACAACATTAAACAGAATTGATCTTCAACGTTCTTCCCTTGAAACAAAACCTCGAGAGAGGTTCAATGATCCATTAAATAGGTAGGCATGAGTAGACAGACAAGCAAACACATCAGGCCAGAACAGCGCAAGATGCTTAGAGAGGTGCGTAAAAAATAAGCCAATTTCTCTTAAGCACCGTTGCTTATTTGTTGAGCATAGACACTTACTTAGACACCTCTGCTATAGAAACAAGCACCGGTACTTAAGGGAAAAAACAATTTATTTATACAAGCACTTCTCTAAACACCTTGCAGTGTACATGGTCTTATGAGGCATGTAAGCTCGCCTTAGGAGTAACTGGAACAAGACTTGGCGTGTAATAGAGTAGGTCGAACCAAAATAAATTTTCCCATGCATGTCCCAATGTGTCTTCACTAGGCCCAAGGAACCTTAGCTCATCGATATCGAACATGTCATTTTCTTTTACACCATGATCCTTCATGTAATAACGGAAGAGACAATGGCCTCTCCGTAGAAGAATCCCGCCATTGCTAAGTGAGGCCATTGGCAAGCACTGGTCTGAAACATTCATTACATAGTGACATTCCCATTCCGGGACCAATATATCTCTTGTCATCGAGATCAATACTCGTTGCATACTCTTGCAGAAGAAAGTAGCGCATAGTTCCCCACCAAGCTCATGGATAACAATATCTTCATCTTCAACTGTAGGGTAGAGGTTGTTAAGCAACGGAGTGATGCCGAAAGTTTCGTCTTGAAGGCTGAAACGAAGCAGCCCCCGTGGGGAGCATGGCTGATTTTCCCTATCGATGAAATAGAATAGACACCCCTTGCAGTGTATGGCAGTTTGCGGACAAAGGATAAGGTACGGTGGATCCACCAAGGTTTCCCTCCAAGACCCCTCTCCGCAATTAATGGTGATGACCTCCATCCCCATTGCAACGGAATTGTAATCACATGAACGGAAGAAAGACCGTGCAACCTTATATGTGCCAGTGGAAACATCAAGGCCCAAACCAATGGGAAGGCATACGGGACGTTGCAACACGTTGTGATGACTCCTCGGCAGAGCAATGCCATCTCTAGTGGCCGGGTTGAAGACATAAGCATTGGTGTCTGTAGGGAGCAGCACCAACCCATCGCAGTGTGCCATCTGGGACACCAACCCAAACTCGCCAGCCGGGAAGTGCCTCCCATGAAGAAGCATTGCGCTACTACTATGACTCATTCCAACTTTTGTTGCTACTTTTGGCAAATCATCTTCTTGTAAAGACCACTGGAAGAAACGGATGTTGGTGGAAAAAATGCCTGAGGGATTGGAATCTAGATAAATCTGGGGGGTGATGAGGAAGGAAGACGGATTGTGATGTTGTTTCTGTTTGGAGCGTTGGAGGTGTGCACGAACAAAAACAGGTTGGGAGATAATGGTGTACCAGACCTTGCTAACCAACTTGAACCTAGCCAGCGACTCCACAGGCAGCCGGATTAAGATCTCCCACAACATCTCGTCCAACAATTCCTCGCCTGCAGGATGTCCAGACCTCTTCGTTTGCTTCCTCTGTGGCATCCTCCACTTCCTCTTTCTCGCATCATTAACCGTCTTTTGTGTAAAGGTATCATCAACCCTCTTCAAGTCCATGTAGCAACAAACAAAACAAAATATATACTTAGATTCGGCACTGGCTTTGCTGACACGAAAAAACACATATATACATAGTATATATATAAATATTTTGCGTGTTCGATGGATGAATTCGAACACGGTCTACGCGGTCTGTTTAGGATCCTTCCCGGACACGGTCTCCGTCTTAGTATAGGAGCACACAAACTCACTCGATTTTTCTTTTTTATTGTAATAAACAAACGAATCCGTGAGATCTGAAAGCTCAAAGTGACTCAGATCCGGAAAAATGATTTGCTTCTCTCAAAGAAAACTACAGTGAAAATATAGAAGAACATTTAAGGTGTGGCGGAAATTACCGGAAGCCTGGTGTCGTCGCCCTCCAGGAGCCTGGACATGGCTGTAAGCAGATTCGAGAGGGTTTGCGCGTGGAGGCGCAGTTGCGGATAGCGGCGGCGTTTCCAGAGCGCTCCTCTCTTCGGCGCCCTTAGGGCCAGACCTGGCCAAACGGGCCGGCCCGGCACGGCACGGCCCAGCCCGTGCTAATCGTGCCTGGCCCGGCACGGCCCGCCGTGGCACGTTTAATAGCCGGGCCGTGCCGTGCCGGCCCACGGGCGTGGCTCTCTGGCCCAGGCACGGCCTGATTATTAAACGGGCCGGCCCGTGGCACGTTTAGCACGCTGGCCCATCTGATTTTTAGCCTGTTGGGCTGTATTTTAGGCCTATTGGGCTGTAATTTAGGTCATATATATTAAAAAATTCTGAAAAAAAATTAAACGGGCCGTGCCGTGCCGGCCCGCGTGCCCAGCCTTCAGGCTCAGGCATGGCCCATGGCGTGCCGCGTGTCGGGCCTAGCCCGTTTAGCTCGGGCCGTGCCGTGCCTGGGCCGTGCCGTTTCTGCGTGCTACCGGGCCGGCCCAATTAGCACGGCCTGTTTGGCCAGCTATACTTAGGGCATCTCCAGCCGTTGGCCCCCAGAGGGCGTCTAAAAGCGTCGCCTGGGGGTTAGCCGGCGCAAAGAAAGGCCCTGGGGGCGAGTCGTCGCCCAGCCGTCGACCCCCAGGGCCGCCCCCAGGCGAGTGTTTAAGAAAAAAGGGGCCGTTCGGCGAAGTTATGACAAAGAGTAGTTAAATTTAGGCTAAACATGGCGAATTTCGGCCAAATTCGCCCATTTTCGTTATATTAAGCTAATCTAAAAAAGAAAGGGGCTGAACTCGTCGCCGCCGTCGCCGCCATCGTCGTCGTCGGCCTTCTCCTCCTTGACGCGGACGCCCCGGCTGGACCCGACGTCGCCATGGTGGACTGGCGGCGGCGCGTCGTCGTCGTCGTCGCTGTCGCATAGGACGACGACTCCGTCTTCGTCGCGGCCGCGTCGGCGCTCCTCGAAGCGGCGCAGGGCGGCACGCTGGCGCTCCTTCGCCTTCTCCCGGCGCGCCTTCTCCATCGCAATGGAGTCTTGGCGCGCCCATTCTAGGGCCGTGTCGTCGTCGACGAACTCCGCCTTCACCGGCGCCAGCCCCGGCTCCGTCTTCACCGGCGCCAGCCCCGTCTCCGTCTTCGGCTTGACGAAGCGCGGAGGAGCCGACGAGGAGGAGGCGCGCCGGCCGTCCTCGTTGATGACGATGCCGGCGCGGCGAGTGCGCCGGCCGAGCGGCGACTCCGCCGCAGGCTCGGCCTTGACGCCAAGCAGGGCCGGAGTGCCGGAGGAGTGCGACGAGGATCGGGAGGAGGAAGAGGAGGAGGAGGACCCGAACCGCCTTGGCGCCCATGGCCCGACGCGCCGGTGCGCCGCCGGGGGGTACGCCAACGGCGGGTCGTTGCCGCCCTCGAGGTGCATGAGCACGCCCTCGAGTGTGCAGCCGGGGACGCCCTACCAGAGGTGGCGCCCCTCGCTGTTCTGCCGCCCGCCGACCACCGGCACGCCGTTGGTGGACGCCAAACGCTGCTGCTGGCGGCGCTCGAAATACGCCGCCCAGGCCGCGTGGTTGTCGGCGGCGTACTGGGGGAGGGAGCGTTGGGCGCCGGTGAGGGACGCGCGCACGATCTCGACCTCCTCGGCGAAGTACTCCGGCTTCGCCGCGGCGTCGGGCAACGGGGGAATGGGCACTCCCCCGGCGCTGAGCCTCCACCCCGATGGCCCGGCGCGCATGTCCTGCGCCGCCGGGATGTTCGCCTGGAACAGGAGCCAGGACTCCAGAGCGCGGAGCGAACGGCGGCCGAAGCCGTTGGCCGCCGCCTCGTCTCCGGGGAAACGTTCTGCCATGGCGACGGCGCTCGGGAGAGGCAGGGAGAGGGAGGGGCTGGACGGCGGCGAGGGGCGGGCGGGGCTGGTGTGGGTACAGGATAGTGGAGTGGAGGCCGCCGGCTTTTATAGTCGGGCCGCGCCCGTGTGTACGCGTGCGAGGGAGGGGAGGCGTCGGCGCCGTCCCGTGAAGCGCCGCCCGTGAGGAATCAATGGCAAGGCTGACCGGCGGCAGCCTTGCCATTGATTCCCCGCGGAAACCAAGGCCGTTGGGGGAGACGAGGCGCCGAGTCGCTGACGCGGCTGGCCCGCGGCTTCTTCGCGCCAAAACAACTCGCCCCGGCGCCCCCGGGCGCCCCCTAGCGCGCCGGATTCGGGCTGGGTCCGCCGGCGCTGTTTTCGGCCCAAGCCGGCGAAAATCGGGCTCCTGGGGCGTGACTGGGCCGTTTTTTCGGCGCCGGCGCGAAAAAATCGCCTAGGGAGGCCTTCTTGGGGGCGCGGCTGGAGATGCCCTTATGCGCCAGTTGGCGCAGCAGGGCATAGGCCGCGTCTGCGTGGGCCTTGGCCCAGTTCCTTCGCACCGTCGCGGTTTTGGTTCGCTCGGCCATCGGAGATCCTATACGCTGCGCAGCGGCGAATCCTATTGGACGCCCGTGTGCGGAAAATCCTACTCGCCGCTCGTTGCGGCAAGCTGTCGCCGCTTGGGCCGGCCCATTTTAGTGTTTCATTCAGCCGGTTTTTTTCTGGTTTTGCGAACTTTTTAGAAGGTTCCTAAACCGGCCTTTTCTTTTTTAGTTTCTTTTTCTTTTTCTTTTTTTCTATTTCTCTTCTTTTTCGTTTTTCTTTTCTTTTTTCTGTTTCTTTCCTTTTTATGTTTCCTTTTTTGTTTTACTTTTTTTCTTTTTCAAGTTTATTTACAATTTTTTTTCGAATTTCAAAAAACGTTCTTGTTTTTTAGATTTTGTTCACAAATTCAAAAAATATTCCCGTTTTACAAAAAGAATCATCAATTCAAAAAATGTTAGCGGTTTCAAAAAAAACAGAATTTTCAAAAAATGTTTATGTTTTTCAAATTTTGTTCGAAATTCAAAAAATGTTCATGGTTTTCATAATTTATTCGGAATTTCAATAATGTTCCCTTTCCCAAAAAATACACAAATTCAAAAAATGTTTGTATATCCAAAAACTTAAATTTTTGTTTTTCTTTTTTGAAAAATGTTCGGATTTCAAAAATTGTTCACGTTTTTAATTTTTTGTTTGGTTTATGTTTTTCTCCTTTTTCCTAAAAAAGTGTTTGGTGATTCTAAATTTGTTCATGTTTTGAAAAAATGTTCGTACTTGTCAAAAAGTGTTCGCCATTTGTAAATAATGTTCAGGACTTTTAAAATTGTTCACGGTTGCTTTACATTTTTTTGAAATATGTTCAAAAATTATAAATTTTGGTCAAGTTGAAAATAAATATTTTCCTTTGCAAAAATAGGAATCTCAAAATTGTTCATAATTTCCAAGAAACGGTGAAAAAAATGAATAAATGTTTCAAATCTGCTTCCATTGTCTTTCTTTTAAGATCATCCGACTCCATTGTTTGTTCTTAAACGTGTGTTCTAAGCATTTGTTGACTGCCGTCGTTAGCACTAGTGGCTAGCTGGATGCAGGTAAAAGTGCCTGATCGCTTGTTCGAGTCCCACAGAAACCTCTTTTTCTTGGGGGTTTTGCGTCGTGCTGTATTGCGTTCAACTTCGGTTGTACTGGGCCGGCCCAGTCATCGATCCCTGTGCGGCGCGCGCTCCATTTGCCGCAATATGCGGCGTATAGGAGGTCCCCCCGTGTGCGTCTAGTAGCGATGGCTTCGCTGAAGATTTCCTCCGTGGCGGAGTGAGGTGGGCCAGCCCATGTACGCGCATCCACTGTTTGTTCTTTTTTTCAGTCGCTTTTCTGCTGCTCTGGTTTTTCCCTTGTCTTCCAGGTTTGTGTTTCAGTTTTTTCTTTCTCTATTTCAGATTTATTTATCTTATGATTTTTTTATTATGGTTTCTTATTTCTGTTTATTTATTTTTCTTCTCTTTTTTGTGTATAATACAAAAAGTTCACCATGTCTTACAAAATGTTCATCTTATATATAAGGAAATGTTCAATGTATATTAACAAAATGTTCAACGTATTTTAAAAATTGTTCAGCATATGTCACAAAAATTTGGTTGATGTTTTTTCAAAAGATGTTGATTTTCTTATTAAAAAAAGACATGCCACTCTACCTAGGACTTTAACGAAATCACAAGTTGACGAGCGCTTCTGCCAATGGTTAGTTGGGGAACGCTCCGCGCGCGACAAGTGTCACGTGCGTAGCGCTCCTGAGACTTTTCCGGGATGCTCTCCACGCGACACTTGTCGGGCGGAGGGGCACTCCCGTGATTTCTGGTTTCTGGTTCTCCTTTTTGGTTTTTCCTTTTTTTCTCTTTAGTCCTTGAACTTTTAGTGTTTTCTAATACACTTTTGATTTGTTTTTAAGATCTGTTTCTCTCTCGCATCGCCGACCCGTCGCCGCCGACTACACTTTCGTTGTTGTCCTCGCCGCGCATCGCCGCTGCCGCTCTTATCGTTTTCTTACGGCGGCTCTTCTTTATCGTCCATGGCGCTTCGCCGTTCGCACCATCGTTGTTGCCTACCGCCTGAGTACCGGCTGCATTCATTGGTTCCCTGTTTTCTTTTTGTTTCCCTTTATGTCCCCATTATATTTTGGGACAATGGATATTTATGGGATGATTATGGGTGGGGGCTTCCAATACTATCAAATGTCAATTTTCAACTCGGTTTGTGCAATTAGTTCTTAATAATCAGAGCGGAATTGTAATCACATGAACGGAAGAAAGACCGTGCGGCGAATCCTATTGGACTGGACGCCTGTGTGCATCCAGTAGCGATGGCTTCGCTGAAGATTTCCTCCCTGACGGAGTGAGGTGGGCCAGCCCATGTACGCGCATCCACTGCTTGTTCTTTTTTCAGTCGCTTTCTGCTGATCTGGTTTTTCCCTTGTCTTTCAGTTTTGTGTTTCAAGTTTTTTCTTTCTCTATTTCAGATTTATTTATCTTATGATTTTTTATTATGGTTTCTTATTTCTGTTTATTTATTTTTGTTCTCTTTTTTGTGTATAATACAAAGAGTTCACCATGACTTACAAAATGTTCATAGCATATATAAGGAAATGTTCAACGTATTTTAAAAATTGTTCAACAAATGTCACAAAAATGTTTAATTATTATTTTAAAAAATGTTCAGCATATATCACAATAATGTTCAGTGTGTATTAAAGAATTGTTCATCATATATTTAAAATTGTTCATCATATATATAAGAAATTTCAACAAATGTTTGAAATTAAAATGATAGTTTTTGAATAATTGTTCGTGTTTTTCAGGTATGTTATTTTGAAATTTGTTCACGATAAGAAAATTTGGATGATGTTTTTCCCCAAAAGATGTTGATTTTCTTATTAAAAAAAGACATGCCGCTCTACCTAGGACTTTAACGAAAGCACTAGTTGAGGAGCGCTCCCGCCAACGGTTAGTTGCACTACTGGAATCAGCTTCTTTGTCGTCCGCCATGGCGGACGGCAAAGGCACAGATCCCGGACAGCAAAGTCCTTTGCCGTCAGCCAGCGGACGGCAAACAGTCCGACTGAACACGTGCCAGCAAAGGTCTTCTTTGTTGTCCGCTTTGTAGAAACGGACGGCAAAGGATTGTGCCGTCCGCCATCCGAGGCCAGCAAACGGCAACGACGACGGACGGCAGTGGTGCGGGGTGAGAGCCGTTAGGGGGTTAACGGTGCTCTTTGCCGTCCGCTGACGGACGACAAAGAGCTTAGCTACGGCAGCACTGGGAAGCTGCCACATGGCCAGCTATGCCGTCTGCTAGCAGACGACATAGATGGCCCTGTTTGTCAGGCCTATTTGGTCACTTTGATGTCCGCTTGCAGACGAAAAAATGACCAAATAGGCAGCCAGTGCTCCCAGTTTGCACAGGTGACTGCCGCGTGTCCTCTTTGTCGTCTGCTAGCGGACGACAAAGCTCTTTGCCATCGGCTAGCGGACGGCAAAGAGGCTATACATCCCCTGTTTTTATTTTAATCCAATTAATTAGACATGGTTTCAAACACAGATATACATGCATACATATCCAACATCATGTCCAACAACATATTTTATCAAATCCAACAACATAGTTCAACAAAGTCCAACATATCCATATATACATAACCACAAACAAGTTTCCAACAACATATCCATATAGACACACATATCCAAACAAATTTTCATAAACAACAAGGAAGCGCCAGATGAATAGTACACTCTATGAATCCAAGCCTTCCTCATGTAAAGCAAATCTGCAAATTGGGAAAGATGAAAGTTAGAAGAAAAAGAATAATAAGAATAAGAATAAGAATAAGAAGAAGAAGAAGAAAAGAAAAAGACTAGTTAGATTTTTCTTCTTCTTCTAACTAGTCTTCTTCTTCTTATTTATCTTCTTCTTATTCTAACTAAGGTAAGTAAAAATGCCATTTTATTGCTAAGCTAGGTAAAAATGCTAAGTGTAGGTTATTTTAGAGCTAAGCTAGGTAAATAGGTCATTTTGGAGCTTAGTAAGGTTATTATGTCATTTTCGAGGAAAATAAGCTAAGTCTATATCATTTTGGAGGTAACAGAGATTATCATGCCATTTTTGACCTAAGTATGCTAAGTATGTCATAAATGAACTGAATAAGCTAAGTATAGCTCATTTTTTATCTAACTTAGGTAATTATGCCATTTAGGAGGAAAATAAGCTAAGTATTCATTTGTAAAGCAAAACATTAGAGAAAACTTACCCTCATCACAACAAATATGATGAAGATCGCAACTAAGGTAACAATTGATCCAACGGCATAATGATACCAAGCCTCATTATCAATGGCATATTTTCTAATCTTCTTAAGCTTCAGGCGCATTGCATCCATCTCAAGTGCATTGCGTTCATCTTCATCTTGTGATCATCGATGACATCGGCAACATACAACTCCAATGTCATCTTCTGTTCTTCAATTCTTTTAATTTTTTCTTTCAAATACTCATTTTCTTTTTCAACTAAATTTAACTTCTCGACAAGAGGGTCGGTTTCAAATTCCGGTTCACATACTTCCTAGATTAAAATATCTCTATGTCAACTTGATGGCCATAATTGTCATAAATGCGAAATGTAACAAATAGTTATGAAAGAGAATTTACCACATCCGAATCATAAAGCGGGCGAGGGCCGACGGGGACGGACATCAAGACCATGGCACTATGTATAAGAAACAATCATACAAAGTAAGAGAATTATGCATACCAACTATATAAATCATACAATCATACAAATAACTATATAAATCAAGTACAACATAAAACTTTGAATACCTAATAATCACTATCGGTAATGACGTGCTCATCATCATCATTAATAAATGCATCATCATCACTATCGGTAATGACGTGCTCATCATCATCATTAATAAATGCATCATCATGTGGAAGGCCACCTTTACGTAATCGTTCAAGCATTGATAGGTCATCTGCAGCAGTAACTTCTTCTTCCGGCTCTTCTTGTTCCGGCTCAGGTGTGAAGTCGGATTCACTATCGTTGTCTACTTCAATGTTCTGGGGTGGAGTAGAGCGGTTCTCGAAACGTTTTTTGGCAAGACGTGTTCTCTTGGAATAATTCTCCTTCGTCATATGTGTCTTGGTTAATGTGAGGTTCATAATCCTCTTCATTGGGGGGAGGTCTAACACGTGGCGACACTTCATAAACGACATCCCAACCATTGAGATTTGGATCACTTTGACAGGCCCATGGTAGATAGAAAACTTGGGCTACCTGTTGAGCCATAATATAGACATCGGGAACATCCAAATGGGTGCTTTGTTTGATTTCGACTAGCCCTATATGGTCATGAGTCCTTCTAGTCTCCCTGGGCTGGAACCAATAACATCTGAAGACTACGTGGTGGGTTTTCACCATAGAATTGAAGTTCATAAATTGCTTCAACTCTTCCATAATACTCGATACCTCCTTCGCCGATAGCAGAGACACAACAATTTGTAGACTTTTGGTCGGCCATAGATAGCTCACTGCCATAGGTACGAAAGCGATACCCGTTGATGTCGTAATTGTCAAATGAACGGAGCTTATAGTCAAAACCATTAGCTACTTGTCTCAATTCGGCATCCATAATCTCTGAATTGGCCTACAAGTTTAATACGAAAGGATTGTTGCATTAGTCGCAAATTAGCCAAAGAAATGAAAGGGTCTAATGGAAATTACCGTTTTTGAACCAAGAGGTGACACCGGGATATTCGCCTCCTTGCTTTGCCAGAAGCTCATAATCTTCGACGGAATCTTTTTGGATCACCGCTTCATACGAGAATATGGCGACGTATCGACTGCATCAAATATCCAGGAATAAGAGCAATTCAAAGAAATTATAAGTTGCAAAACAATGTAACGAGATCTCTTTGCTAAAGGCGTCGTATACACCGGCAAGTCATGCGTCGAGTACATGTACTAGGCACGCATTATGAAGTTCTCTTTGCTAAAGGTGTCGTATGTCTTGAACCCATTATCCCAAGCTTCTTGCAATTCGCCATTAAGTGGTTGCATGTACACATTCATATTCTTCCCCGGATAGTTGGGCCCTGGAATTATCATCGTCAGGAAAATGTTCTTTCTTTACATAATCTGCCGGGGGGGGGGATTGAGTGGAATGACAAACACGGGCCAACAGCTGTATGGGGTTGCCATCTGACCAAACACACTGAACCCATCTGTGCTTACGGCGACTCATGGATGCCTTGGATCTGCCGTTTTTTCCTTATGTAATGCATCGAAGCGCTTCCACGCTTCACCATCCGATGTGTGCACCATCATCACATTCCCATCTGCATCTAGTTCGGTTCTTTTGCCCATTTTGTGCCATGTCATCTGTCTGGCCGTCTCTTCGACCATGAAAAGACGTTGAAGTCTTGGTATGATTGGCATATACCGAAGAACATTAACAGGTATTTTGGTTTGCGTCTTCTCACCCATACCGTTGTCTACCACAACATACCTGGAAGAATTGCAAATGGGACAATAGTTCAAGTCCTCATACTGAAGCCTAAATAAGACACATCCTTTCTCACAGGCATGTATCTTCTCATAGGGCATCTCAAGAGCACGGAGGATTTTGTCTGACTGGTACAGGTTTGGAGGTAGCACATGGCCTTTGGGTAGAAATCATCCAAATATTGTCATCATCGTGTCGTAGCATTCTCTGTCCAAGTTGAATTGAGCCTTCAAAGCCATTATTTGTGAGATGACATCCAACTGACAAAGCTCAGTGTGCTCGTGGAGAGGACGTTTTGAGGACTCCAACATTTTAGTGAAGGCCTTTGCAGATTCCTCCATCTCCTCGTCCGAGTCCCGAGCATCGTCAAAGTCTTGCACCATGTCTGCAGTCCCGGTACCATGCTCGTCGGTGCAACGACGAACCACCTCGGCTCTGGCACGTTGGGCAGACTCACCATGTAATGTCCAGACCGTGCAATCAGGCGTAAAACCAAACTTCTGCAGGTCTTTACTCATTTCAAGCTCGTCCCTCTTTTTATAGTTGTTGCACCGGGCACAGGGGCACCAGCTTAATTCCTAGCCATTTGCAAATGCGGCTCTAACAAACCCCTTGGTTTTCGTTAACCATTCCTCGGTCCAAACTTTCTGACTAGTGTAACCGGTGTACATCCATGAACGATCACTCATATTGACTTCCTACTGGACACACAAGACATATATACATAATTAAGAAAACCATATCCATCAGTTAATGGAGTTTGTCAGTTCTATTACGTCCATGCAACCTACACGCTAATAGGTAAAGATAGGTCCTAATCCCACTCGAGTATGTGTAGATTGGGTTCGTTTTCCCATGCTCTGCTCTGGATCCAACACAAAATCTTGGCAGCACCTCCCTGTTGTTCTCCTGATACACGTCTCGGCAATAAGCAGAGAGGATGTGTACCCGGAGAACAATAGGGAGGCACTAACGAAATTCTGCATCGGATCCGGAGTAGAGCATATGGGAAAACGAACCAATCTACACATACTCGGGCTGTCCATGGATAACGTTGGACAATTTGAAAGAATCACGATTATAAATATGCAAATGCATGCATGTTTATAGATGTAACCCTTTCGAACGGGAGACGCATAGTGGTTATGCATACTGATGATTGACACCTATAGCTAGCAAGTTTCATCGGCACGAAGACCGTAACAGAGCAAATGAAGGGGGGAGGAGGGGATGTTATTTATGCTCACCAACGAACATATGGGCGGAGCTCGTCAAACACTAGACCCTTGCAGTGACGAAATAACTGCATATTTAAATTGAAAGATGAGTAACATAGCAAGTATGCGACACCGACGGCCACATGTACCTCGCACTGACGATACTTGCTATTTACGGTACCATCGACACTGAGGAACCCTCTAACCCGCTCGTCCCTGGGTAAACTAAATAGCAACTACCATGGGTGCAAGGCACATGAGGCGGTCGGCGTTGAACACTAGATCCACATCCCACAAGTGAAGCCGACGCCCGGCGTCCCGCAACAATAGTTCTGGTAGCCGATGACGGTCGAACACCTTGGCGAATTTGTCTGGCAGCCTCTGCGATGAGGATTAAAGCCAAGTTTTGAAATTTCAAACAACCAAGCCGACTTGAGTTAGTTTGGGTATTTCAAGTTTCAACACTTAGCTTTCAATCGTCATCTCTGAGGCTGCTAGACAAATTCGCAATGGTGTTAGACCGCCATCGACACCGAGAACTGTTGCTGCTGGACGCAGGACCCCTGTGTCACTTGTGGGACGTGGATGTAGTATTCGACACCGACGGCCACATGTACCTCGCACTGACAATACTTGCTATTTAGGGTACCATCGACACCGAGGAACCCCCTAATTAACCCCCTAATTCGCAATGGTGTTCGACCGCCATCGACGCCGAGAACAATTGCTTTGGGATACCGGACGTCGGCGTCACTTGTGGGACGTGGATGTAGTGTCGGGTGTACGGGGTGTGGGTCGGGGTGTCTTTTTCTTCTTCTTCTTCTTCTTCTTCTTCTTCTTCTTCTTCTTCTTCTTCTTCTTCTTTCCTTCTTTCTTTTTTTCCTCAGGTATGGCGATGCACGGTCGACGGGTCAGCACTCAGACCGGGGGTTCACAGCATGGGCGTCGGGACTGGCAGGACCCACCGGCTCCACCATCTATCCCCTCGGCAACCCTCTTCCTTTTTCCCTTTTTCCTCTTCTTCTACTTTGTCTTTTTTTCAATTTTTTCTTCATCTAATTATCTAAACCTAAATCTGGCAGTAACCTAATCCTACCACTATAACCTAATTAAACTTAAACACAAAAGACAGTAAAAAAATTCACCTTGGCTCAGCGGTGGTGGAGGAGGCGGCGGGCGCCGGGGCGCTGCCGGGGCGACAAGCCGGGGCGGCTGGGGTGGGGCGGCAAGCCGGGGCAGGGGGTGGTGCGGCAGGCTGGGGCGGGGCGGCGGGGTGCAGCGGCGAGCCGGGGTGGGGAGCACGGCGTGGCGGCGGGGCGATGGGGCGACAAGGTGGTGGGGCAATGGGGTAGGGCGGCGTGGCAGCGGGGCAGTGGGGCGATGGGACGGGGCGGTGGGGCAAGGTGGCGGGGCGGAGCGACGGTCGAGGCGGCGGCGCGGGTGGTGAAGGAGGAGGAGATCGAGAGAGAGAGGGGCGTGGGGACACGGGCGCGGCCCGACCCTTTTTAGTAGGTCACAGTTCTTTGCCGTCTGCTAGCAGATGACAAAGAGCGTACCTAGTGGGGTGGGGACGGGAGGAAATGGACGACCTAACGGCCATTTTCTTTGCCGACTGCTGGCTGATGGCAAAGAAGTTTTTGCCGCCAGCCAGCAGACGACAAAGAAATGGCCGTTAGGGCACCCTCGTAAGCCCGCCACCCACCCTCTTTGCCGTCAGCTAGCTGAAGGCAAAGCTTCTTTGCCGTCTGCTAGCGGACTGCAAAGATATGCTGATGGCAAAGCCTTCCATTGCCGTCCGCTTCCTCTTTGTCGTCCGTTTTCTTGTGGCTGACGACAAAGACCTTCTTTGCCGTCAGCCAGCAGACGACAAAGAGTTGGCAGACGGCAAATAAGCTAATTCCAGTAGTGTTGGGGAATGCTCCACGCGCGACAAGTGTCACGCGTGTAGTGCTCCTGAGACTTTTCCGGGGCGCTCTGCACGTGACACTTGTTAGGCGGAGGGGCACTCTCGTTATTTCTGGTTTCCGGTTTTCCTTTTTCTTTTTTTCTTTTTTTTTCTCTTTAGTCCTTCAACTTTTAGTGTTTTCTAATACATTTTTGATCTGTTCTAAGATCTGTTTCTCTCTCGCGTTGCCGACCCGTCGCCGCCGACTGCACTTTCGTTGTTGTCCTCGTCGCACATCGCCGCTGTCGCTCTTATCACCTTCTTACGGCGACTCTTCTTTACCGTCCACGGTGCTTCACCGTCCGCACCATCGTCGTTGCCTACCGCCTACGTACCGACTGCATTCATTGGTTCACTGTTTCCTTTTTGTTTTCCTTTATGTCTCCATTATATTTTCGAGCAATGGAGATTTATGAGGTGATTATGCGTGGGGGCTTCCAATACTATCAAATGTCAACTTTCAACTTGGTTTATGCAATTATTTCTTAATAATCGAAGCGGAATTGTAATCACATGAACAGAAGAAAGACCATGCTGCGATCCTATTGAACTGGACACCAGTGTGTGTC
Organism: Triticum aestivum; assembly: GCF_018294505.1. Taxonomy (NCBI): domain Eukaryota; kingdom Viridiplantae; phylum Streptophyta; class Magnoliopsida; order Poales; family Poaceae; genus Triticum; species Triticum aestivum. Next base: position 259,629,258 of record NC_057801.1, on the reverse strand, counting down.
CAGTAGCGATGGCTTCGCTGAAGATTTCCTCCCTGGTGGAGTGAGGTTGTAACGCGCACGATGCGGCTATATCTCCCACGTGTCGAGGCAAGACTTAGAGGCATAACCGCATTGTGGTTTTGTCGCAAGAAGGGTCATCTTCACACAATCCCATGTAATGAACAAGAATGGGACAAATAGAGTTGGCTTACAATCGCCACTTCACACAATGATCAATTAATTCATACATCATTCAGAGTACACACATAGTCCGACTACGGACAAATCCAAATGAAAAGAAGATAACCCCAAATGCTAGATCCCCGATCGTCCCAACTGGGCTCCACTACTAATCATTAGGAAATGAAATATAGTAACGACCAAGGTCCTCGTCGAACTCCAACATGAGTTCGATAGCATCACCTGCACTGGTAACATCGGCACCTGCAACTGTTTTGGTAGTATCTGTGAGTCACGCAGACTCAGCAGTCTCAAAACCCGTGAGATCAAGACTATTTAAGCTTATGGGTAGGATGTGGTAATGAGGTGGAGTTGCAGCAAGCGCTAAGCAAATATGGTGGCTAACATACGAGTACAAGAGTAAGATGAGAAACTACGCAATGGTTGTGAAGCTAGAAGTGATCAAGAAGTGATCCTGAAACTACTTACGTTCATACATAACCCAAACCGTGTTCACTTCCCGACTCCGCGAAAAGATACCATCATGGCTACACACACGGTTGATTCATTTTAATTAAGTCAAGTGTCAAGTTCTCTACAACCGGATATTAACAAATTCCCATCTGCCACATAACCGTGGGCACGGCTCTCAAAAGTTTATACCCTCCAGGGGTGTCCTAACTTAGCCCATCACAAGCTCTCACGATCAACGAATGATATTCCTTCTCCCGGAACAACCCGACCAGACTCGGAATCCTGGTTACAAGACATTTCGACAATGGTAAAACAAGACCAGCAAGACCACCCGGTGCGTTGATACCCTGATAGGAGTCGCGCGTATCTCATTCTCAGGAAAACACCGTCTATGCAAAGTGGACGGTAGCCAAAATACCATCGAGTTGCCCCGAGGTGGCACCGCCGACTGCTAGGTAGGTGGACCAACACTCCTGAGGAGCACTGGCCTGGGGGACTAAATAAAGATGACCCTCGGGGCTGCAGCTCCCAAGGGAAAAGTATAGGTGGTAGGCAAATGGAAAACCAATGTTGGGCCTTGCTGGAGGAGTTTTATTCAAAGCAAACTGTCAAGGTGGTCCCATAACCCCAACCGCGTAAGGAATGCAAAATCAAGGAACATAACACCGGTATGACGGAAACTAGGGCGGCAAGAGTGGAACAAAACACTAGGCATAAGGCCGAGCCTTCCACCCCTTACCAAGTATATAGATGCATTAATTAAAATAAGATATACTGTGATATCCCAACATAATCATGTTCCAACATGGAGCAATCTTCAACTTCACCTGCAACTAACAATGCTATAAGAGGGGCTGAGCAAAAGCGGTAACATAGCCAAACAACGGTTTGCTAGGAAGGTGAGTTAGGCTTGACATGACAATATGGGAGGCATGATAAACAAGTGGTAGGTAGCGCGCCATAGCGATAGAACGAACAACTAGCAAACAAAGATATAAGTGATATCGAGGGTAATGATAATCTTGCCTGAGATCACGCTAGGAAGAAGACCGAATCCATGAAGAAGACGAACGGGCGTAGTCGAACGGATCCTCACAATCGCAACATAACTGGAACTATTAAGGAGAAGCGCAACCGAAAAGAAGCAAACAACATGGTAAACAACCATCACATAAGCATGGCATGATGCAAAATCAAGTATGATGCATGTCCGGGTTAATGAGGCATGGCATGACAAAGTGCAACAAACAACACTACAAATTAAGTGGAGCTCAATATGCAACGAGTTGCATATTGACAAAACCCCACATTTAATTATTTAGTTCACTCTCGCTTATGCTACTCAACAATATTAAATGTTGTTAAACATGGCAAGAGGTGAAGCATAAGTAAACTAACTATTTAGGCAAGTTTAATTGAGGCCGAAATAACAAACAACAATTCCGTAAAATCCTCATGTGCATATTTTAGATTTGGTAATGTTCTTTCCTAAACCATATTTTAGAGTTGTTAACCAGTAAAACAAAGTGCACCAAGTTAAATCTATGCATTATTCCACCCCATTTACATATAAAGTTTATTAAATTCGGAGCTACGGTTATTTAGTTATGAAATAAATCATTTTAGCAAGATATTTATGCAAATTAATGCAAACAGACATTTAAACATTTTAAACATGGATGAAAGCAGCATATTATGAAACTAGATGAAATTCTAAGCATTTTACGTATATAAAACATTTTAATCCGATGCACGGTTGTGGAGTTATTATATGCATGATCTAGAGGGACTTTTCTGTAAAACCGACAAAACCCTGGAAAATAGCTAAATTCGTTCACAAAAAAATAAAATAACATGAGCCGAATCTGGCTGGCCCAACATGCACATGGCAGAGGGGCTCCCAGGAGGCTCACCACTCGGCCGAGCCCAAGTCGGGGGAGAGGTGTAACATCCCAAATTTCCAATTTGGAATGTTATACATAGATCATCATTGCATATCATATTTTATTACATTTTGACTTGATCCTAGAAATTTCACGCAGCTCAAGGACCCACGGAGAGAGTTGGGAATTTCGTTATTTTCATTTTTGAGTTTTTTCAAATTTTGAAAATAGGATCATTTGATTTTATTTATTTTATCTTCAATTATTTCTACTAAGAAAATGTGAGAGAGGGAATAAAATGACTTTCCCAAACTAAAGAAATATTGAGGATTTGAAAATAAAATCAAATAAGATTTTATTTTGGAGTTTATTGCTATTTTATTTGAATTTAGGAAAAATGCGCGTTTTCCAAAATTGCATTTAGGCCCAAATAAATGTTCATCAGAACCGGCTTGATTTTAGAAGTCAGGGAACATTTATTTCGGGATTTTTGGAGTCCGTTTAGTATTTATTTTATTTGTTTTTCTACGCGTAATGTTTGAAAAAAAACTGGCTTTGGGCCGTGTTCGGCCAGGACTCCGCCTGGCCGCGGCCTTTATAAGGCGCCGCCCGAGCCCACGAGCCACCAGCCCGCCCCGCACCCAAACCCTAACCCTAAGCCGCCGCTGCCCCGGATCCCGTGCCGCCGCCGCCTGCCGCCACCGCCGACCCCGCCGGTCCCGCCGCCGAACCCGTCGCCCCTCGCCGGAGTAAGCCGCCGCCTCGCCGCCGGTGGTTTTCCTCGAGAAAACCGTTCGGTTTTCCGCCGGTTTTTCGTTCGGTTTTTAAAAAAAACATAGATCTGTTTTTTCGGTTCAGTTTATTTAGCGGACGTTCGTCCGTACGTTCGTTTTAACGAACGGTTTTCGTCGTTTAGCCGCAGACAGCGAACGTTCATTCGTTAGCCTGTTCGTCAGTTTTTCTTTTTCTCGGATTTTCCGCGATTATTTCTGATCGCGATTTCAGATCCGATTTTCGTTTTAGCATAATTTTTCGCTCGTTTATCTAAATCAGGCGATTCAAGCACCTAGAGTTTCGTCTTGAAACCCTCTTTCCGTTTAACCAACTCAAACAAGTTTTTGCTACTGTAAAATTTGACTTGGTCCAGATTAGTAAACGGAGCTTGTTTCTTTCGCCGTTTGACTTTCGTTGCTTCGTTTGATTTGATTCTTTTTGCAAACCGGAGTTCTTAAGTTGAACTTTCTGGTTAGATCTCTTATTTGAGTTTTACCTGTGCATTAGATGAGTACTTATTGTATGTTTGTTTGTTTGCGATAGAGTACCCGGAGTGCGCCGCTTGCTACTTCGAATCTCTAGGTTTCGTGGATCATCAGCAAGGCAAGTAACACTTTGATCATACCTCTTTACTACCCAGTTTTATTGCATTAGATCAATCCTCAAACAATTGCATGATTAGGATATGTTAATATGTGGGATTTTGGGAAGTAGATGAGGTAGTACCTATTACTTGTTTTATTATCAAACCCTTGGGAGTTACTCTACGTTTGCTTATTATGCCATGCTATGCTAGTAGACGTGGATTGGGTGAGTGTATCCATGACAGATGTGAGTTTGTTTAATTAATGGTTATTTAAGGTGGAAACTTTAACACACATCTGGATGGATTGAGGCACCTGGGTATTCCAGCGGTTGCCTGTTTTTCTTTATGGACCCCCACCCAGGCTCAAAGGGATCATGGGATTATTCATGCTAGAAACTTCCGTGTGCAGCCACAAGCTACTATGGGCTCTAGCATAGTTGATTAAGTTGTGCGAACTCTTACATTGGTAGACTAGCGCTTCTGAAAGACTATGTCTCGGTCCTCCATTTATCAAACACCATGTAGTGCGAGAATCCCAACGGAGGAGATCGAGTCTTGTGGAGAAAAGTGCGCAAACCTCTGCAGAGTGTATAAACTAATCATGGTTAGCCGTGTCCCCGGTTATGGACATCTTGAGTATCTAGTACTTGAATTATCATGTGAATCTCATCATGTTACTCTTAATTAATATTGTTGGGTTTTTAATGATGATGTTTAATTGGGATTGAGAGGGTGTCTACACTCTCAATGTTTAACAACCACCATGATAGTTAAATAAAATTTATTCCTTTGCAGTAGGGAAAAATTGGCTTTATGCAAAAATTGTAACCATAGAGCTTTCCACCAGCCATATATGCATGTAGTATAGCTTTATTCTGTCATTACTCTCTATGTGTTACATTGCCAGCATATTCCATGTGCTGACCCGTTTCGGGCTGCAACGTTCATGTTGCAGACTTTTCAGACGACGAGTAAGGTGCCTTTAGGTCGTGGTTCTATACTCAGTGATGCCGTTGGAGTTGATGGACTCACTTATCTTCCAAGCCTTCCGCTGTTAGCGTTATTAGATGGCCTTAAGCCATATTTATTGTAATGAGTTCTCTTTTGAGACATTCGATGTAATAAGTGTGTGATTGCTACTCTGTTATAAATCCTTCAAGTACTGTGCGTGTCAGCATTACTGATACAGGGATGACACTGATGCCCAGAGATCGGACTGTTTGAGGTCTGGTCGCTACAAGAGGCAGGCATGGCGGGGCGCTTGCTGGGCCGGCTCGCAGGACGCGGCCCAGGCGCTGGTCAACGGGAGCGATGCGGGGCGCGCTCGATCCCGAACTACTGCTCGAAGCAGGGGAAGCAGGGGCCGATGGCGAGGGGCTTGGACGACGGCGGTGGACTTGGTGCGATCCCGGCGACTTCAGGCAAGGGCTGACGAGGGGGAGGGGTGTATCCAATCTGGACGGAGTGGTCGCTGAGAGGGATCGGATCCAGCGGCCGACACCTTGACCTGAAGAAGAGGACATCCATGTGTGTGGGCTTTGCAGAAGAAACGACGGTGATACGTCTCCAACGTATCTATAATTTTTGATTATTCCATGCTATTATATTACCCCTTTTGGATGTTTATGGGCTTTATTTTACACATTTATATCATTTTTGGGACTAACCTACTAACCGGAGGCCCAGCCCATATTGCTGTTTTTTTTGCCTATTTTAGTATTTCGAAGAAAAGGAATATCAAACGGAGTCCAAACGGAATGAAACCTTCGGGAGCGTGATTTTTGGAACAAGCATGATCCGGAGAGCTTGGAGTGCAAGTCAAAAAGCTTCTGAGGGCCCCACGAGATAGGGGCCCTCCCCTGTAGGGCGCGCCCCCTGTCTCGTGGGCCCCTCGGGCGGCCACCGACGTACTTCTTCCTCCTATATATACCTACGTACCCCGAAAACATCAAGGAGCACCATGAAACACAATTTCCACCGCCATAACCTTCTGTATCCGCGAGATCCCATCTTGGAGCCTTCGCCGGCACTCTGCCGGAGGGGGAATCAACCACGGAGGGCCTCTACATCAACATCCTTGCCCCTCCGATGAGTTGTGAGTAGTTTACCACAGACCTACGGGTCCATAGTTATTAGCTAGATGGCTTGTTCTCTCTTTTTGGATCTCAATACAATGTTCTCCCCTCTCTTGTGGAGATCTATTCGATGTAAATTCTTTTTGCGACGTGTTTGTCGAGATCCGATGAATTGTGCGTTTATGCTCAAGTTTATCTATGAATAATATTTGAATCTTCTCTGAATTCTTTTATGTAAGATTGAGTTATCTTTGCAAGTCTCTTCGAGTTATCAGTTTGGTTTGGCCTACTAGATTGGTCTTTCTTGCCATGGGAGAAGTGCTTAGCTTTGGGTTCAATCGTTCGGTGTTCTTACCCAGTGACAGAAAGGGTTGCAAGACACGTATTGTATTGTTGCCATCGAGGATAACAAGATGGGGTTTATATCATATTGCATGTGTTTATCCCTCTACATCATGTCATCTTGCTTAATGCGTTATTCTGTTCTTATGAACTTAATACTCTAGATGCAGGCAGGAGTCGGTCGATGTGTGGAGTAATAGTAGTAGATGCAGGCAGGAGTCGGTCTACTTGTTATGGACGTGATGCCTATATACATGATCATGCCTAGATAATCTCATAACTATGCGCTTTTCTATCAATTGCTCGACAGTAATTTGTTCACCCACCGTAATACTTATGCTATCTCGAGAGAAGCCTCTAGTGAAACTTATGGCCCCCGGGTCTATCTCTTATCATATTTTCTTTCAATCTACCTTTATTTGCAGCTTTACTTTTTGCATCTATATTATAAAATACCAAAAATATATTTATCTTATCATACTATCTTTATTAGATCTCACTTTCGCAAGTGGCTTGAAGGGATTGACAACCCCTTTATTGCGTTGGTTGCGAGTTCTCAGTTTGTTTGTGTAGGTGCGTGGGACTTTTGAGGAGCCTCCTACTGGATTGATACCTTGGTTCTCAAAACTGAGGGAAATACTTACGCTACACTTTGCTGCATCACCCTCTCCTCTTCGAGGAAAACCAACACAAGCTCAAGACGTAGCAAGAAGGATTTCTGGCGCCGTTGCTGGGGAGGTCCTTGCTCAAGTCAAGACATACCAAGTACCCATCACAAACCCATCTCCCTCGCATTTACATTATTTGCCATTTGCCTCTCGTTTTCCTCTCCCCCACTTCACCCTTGCCATTTTATTTGCCCTCTCTTTCCCAATCTCCTCCTCTCTTTTCGCTTGCGTTTTTCTGTTTGCTTGTGTGTTGGATTACTTGTTGCCATGACGCAAGATAATACCAAATTGTGTGACTTCTCGAATACCAATTGTCGTGGGAAACAAACACCTATGGGGCAGGGCCCCTTCTCGGTCCGGCAGGGAGCAGAGGGCGCACGAAGAGCAGATCGAGGCGGGGCACGCGGGGGATTTTACCCAGCTTCGGAGCTCTCCGGAGAGATAAAACTCCTACTCCTGCTGTGTGTTTGTATTGTGTTCTTGCTCGAGGGAGTGAGCGTTCTGTAGTTTCGAATGAGTCGAACCCTTTCTACATTGCGCATGGGCCTCCTTTTATAGGCTAAAGGGGTCACCGACAGGTGGCAACGCAGTCAGGGGTAGAAATGTAAAAAGAGGGGTTGGTACAACCGCTATCCACAGTGCACCCTACCTAACTCTGACGGCAGGGGACAAGGGCATTTAATGCCCGTCGGATCGCCCAAACAGTGCAGAAAACGACCGTTAGGGGCGCCACCGCTTGCCACGATGGCCTTCTCGTCATCTCCACTTGCCACCTCGCACCGCTTGGCTGCACAGCTTCCCGCCACGTGCTCCTGGAACGGTCCTGCGGCGACACGTCGACGGATGCGCTGGAGAGTAGGCACAGAGTGGTGGCTTCGCCGCGGCAAGCGCCTTGCCGCGGTCGTTGTCTTGTCGCGCCCGGAAGCTCGTCGTTCGCCGGGTCTTGCCGGGACGCGCGGCGCGTCGTGGCGGGTTTCTTGAAATGCCTTAGTTGGCCTTCCTGGCAAGCTCCTCTTGCCGGGGCCTTGTCCTTCCCGGCAAGCTCCTCGTGCCGGGGCCTTGTCTTCTTAGTTAAAAGACTTTGTTCTTGAATGGCATCAATGAGAGCTATGGAGGATCTTGGCGGACGTCCGGCAAGCCTTGCCGCGGGGCGCTGCGACTGCCTGTGCACAAGTTCGGGATACTAAGGTACCCCTACTTTAGTACACCGACAGGAGCCCCCGGGCCTGGGCCACACACGGTGCCGAGCGCTGTTGGGCCAGGCCCAAAACAGGGCACGGGCATGCGCGGCCTGGGTCCATACCAAATCCAACTCCGTATCCACCGCGCCCTCCCATAACGGCACGCGTCGAACGCGGCGTCGTGGGAGAGATCGTGGGAGATTCTTTAATCGAAAAAGGCGTAACGTTCGCCTCTCCTCTTTATAAGCAGGGGAAACAGGGGCCGTTCCCCCACCTTTGCCACTTGCGTTTCTTCTTCAGAAAGCTCCGCCGCTCCCCTCCGCTTTCCAAGCCGAAAGAGAGCAGCGCTCCGCCGCCCGTCGCCGCCGCCCATCGCCGCCGCTCTCCTCCACCGCTTCCGCCATGGCTCCGAAGACCGGAAAAAGTGCGAAGTCGGCCGAGGCGCTGCGGCTTGAGGCGCTGCGCAAGGAGCGAGCACTTTCCCCCCCGAGCTCACCCCGAAGGCGCTACGGGAGGAGTTCTATCTCTTCTGGTCGACGGAAACGCGGGCGCATCCGCGCACGCAGGTACTCTCCGCCGAAGCTTCTACTTCGAAGCGGTGCCCAAAAGGGTACTACTTCTTCCCATTGTTCTTCTACTGCGGGCTCTGCCCGCCCTTTTCCGATTTCTTCTGCGACGTCATGAACACATATGGGCTCCATCTCCTTGATTTCACCCCCAATGCCGTTCTGACAATGGCGGTTTTCACGCATCTTTGCGAGAACTTCGTCAGAATCCACCCCAACGTTGCCCTTTTCCGCCACTATTTCATGCCCCGGGTCGAGAAAGGAGAGCCCTTGTCTGGCGGGATCGCCTGGATCTCGAGGGTCGACAAGAAGGAGGTCTATCTGGAGGGGGAGCTCCGCAGCAAATGGGATGAGTGGAGGGCTGAATGGTGTTGGATTGTTGACGCAGATCCGCAGCCATTCACCAATTTGCGCCAAGCCCGAGTAGTGCGCGGCGGCGACTGGAGCGCCCTGGCGGCGGACGATGCTAAACTGAAGATCGCCACCACCCGGATCCTGCGGCTCAAGCTTTCCGGGCTCACTGTGGGGGCTGTTGGTGCGGACTTTCTTCGTCGCCGCATCGCCCCTCTGCAGGAGAGGGGGAGGCCCGCCTGGCTGTTCAGGGGCCCGACAGATATCATGAGGCTGCACCCAGGCCTCAATTTTAACTTCACTGTTCTGGAGTTGGATGGGATGCTCAAAGAGCTGTTCAAGCACGACCCCAACCACCCGGAATGGTTCAGGCTGCCGCAAGGCGTCATCCCACTATGCAACAACTCCCAGCTTGATCGCATCCGCGCAATGATGCCGGAGTGCGACTCGCACGGGATTATCCCAACTTGGCAGGAGCCCGCCGACGACGTCGTGCGGCAATTCTTCGACGGCTTGGTGGAGGTAGCAGTCTGTGCCGACGAGCAGAGGCTCCTCACCCGCGACACCACTGACGATGAGATGCGGTACATCGCCACCAGGGCGGAAGAGGCGGCGGCAGCCGCCGCCGCGGGCGAGTTTGGTTTCACGTTGGAGGAGGCAGAGGCGGCCGAGGCGGCAAGCCTTGCCGACCAAGAGGACCTTGGCGGGGAGGTCGTTGGCGAAGGAGAGCCCGAAGCCGAAGCGAGCGAGCCCGCCGAGGGCACAAGCGGCCAGCCATCTTCGAGCAGCTTGCCGCAGACGGGGCCCTCAGCGCAGCCCCCAGCTCAAACAAGGGGGCGCCTTCGCAGGACCGGAGACACAGCAGGGCGGCAGGCAGGCCAACAGCCGCAGCACCGTGGGACACGCTCCACCACGACAAGCACCGTTGCCGCGGGAGCATCTCACGTCGCGCCGACAACTGGAGCGGGATCTTCTTGAGCCGCTGCTCCTGATCCTGTCGCAGCTCCCGCCAAGCGTCCAAGGGAGCCTACTCCCCTGCCTCATCGCGCTGAAAGGGTACCGGACTTCGACCTGTCCGCACTGAGCTCCGACGAGGAGGAAGAAGAGGAGGAGGAGTAAGACTTTCTTCTTGTTGTACTTATATTTCTTTGATTCTTGCTGTTTCTTGTCTTGTATCTGATCTGCCTCCCTCTGAACCTCGTTCCATTTCAGGACTCTGGCCGAGAGAGCGGCGAAGAGGGCCAAGGTCCCCGTGGTTGTCATCGAGGATGGTCCTGCTGTGATAGCAGATGACGCGTCCGAGACCACCTTGACAGACCCGGCAATCTCTCCTCGAAGCAGCCCCCAGCGCAGCCCCCAGCGTAAGTACTTGTTCACTTCCTGTTGTGGGGCGCGCATGGGTGCTCTTTCCTTGCTGACATCTTGATTGTTGATTTGCTTGTGTAGGAGCAGAACAGGCCCATCAGGAGCAACCAGAAGCCGCTCCAGAGGTGCTATCTGCTTCAACTACGCCGCCAAGGGGCGATTCCCCGGCAAGGGAGCGGTCCCCGGCAAGGGGCAGTTCCCCGGGAAGGGACGGGACCAGCGATCCTTCGGTGGTGGAGCCCATGATCACAGAGCCCAGCACAGGTAACCCTCCTTGTCGGAAATTTTCCCTTGGGTTCTTCTTCTTCTTCTGATCTTCTTTTTGGACATTTGCTTGACTTTTTCTTCCTCTTCCTGTCTTCAGATCCCCCTTCCACAGATCCGATGGAGACTGAGGCCACCGGTGAGGAGGATGCACGCGGCAACACTGATGATGCCGCCGCCACCGAGGAAGAGGCCGGCGCTGATGATCCCGCCGGTGAAGAGGCCGCCAAGGCTGCTGGCGCAGGAGCTGGCGAGGGGTCCGACGATCGTACTGACGACCCTGAGGGCGCAGGAGCGCAAGGCGCTACACCGACCGCCGACCCCTCCACCGCTGATGCAGCCCCGGGCTCCGAAGAGCCCCAGCCCGGCGCCTACTTGAAGGCCGGCGAGGGTGTCTTCATCAAGCTTCCCTGGGCGTCGAGCTCCAGGGTGCCGGTTGAAGGAGAGGCCTTTGACGGGGAAGTGCTTGCCTCTGCTGGGCTGACAGTGGTTGACACGCCAAGCAGCAGCAGCGGCGAGTCCGAGGAGGAGCGGCTGCTCCGGAAGTTGGTGTCACTCTACCGTGCCCGACAAGCAAAGCTGGAGTCCCGGGAAGCGCTTGTCGCGCAGGCGGGAGTTGACATAGAGAAGCATGCGGAGGAGCTCCAGAGCCGCAACCAGGAGGCCCTCCGGTCCATTGCGGAGGAGAGGGCGCAGCTTGTCGAGGCTCGGAAGGCTTTCATCCTCGAGAAGGCAGAAGCCGAAGAGCAACAGCGGCTTGCCACCGAGGGGCTGTCCACGCGAGAAGGCGAGCTGACGCAGAGGAAGGTCAACTTGGACAGTTATGAGGAGGAGCTCGCCGCGCGCGAGCAATCACTTGGCGGGGCACTCAAGGAGGCGAAGGACGCGGCCGCAGCTGCCGAGGCCGCCAAGAAGGAACTGGAGGTGAAGACAACGCAGCTGGAGGCAGATCTGAAAGGGAAAGATGAGGAGCTTGCCGCGCTCCAGCGCGAACGCGAGAAGGATGCCCTCGCTCATGGCGATCTGCAAGTTCAAATCACCGATAAGGTCAAGGAACTGAACGCCGCCAAGGACTCAAATGCTGATCTGGAGCTGAAGTTGGCCACACTGACGGAGACGCTGGACGGCACCAAGAAGCGAGAGGAGGACTTGAAGAAAGATATCAAGGATAACGAGGAGCTGCTAACGAGGGCCGCCGAGACTCAAAACACCTTCAGGGCTACGGTGGAGCTCTGGACGGAGGGCCTCGTCAACATCGCTGCAACCATCGACGAGGAGCTGGCGCAACTGGACTTGGCGGGCTTCGGGTACTCCTCCGACGAGAACCTTCAGCCCAGCGCCAAGCTTACTCTGTTCTTCAAGGGCGTGGTGACGGCTCTCCAGCAACTCCGGGAAAGGATCCCAAAGCAGCTGGCTGACGAGTCGCGCGCAATCTGCGCCAGAGTCTTGGAGAAGGTGTTGGTGAAGGTGCTCTTCCGCAATCCGAACCTCAACCTCACCAACATTCTCAAGAAGCTGCCGGCGGGTGCTGATCTTGCAGAGCTCAAAGCCCTTGTCGCACCCATTGTGAACAAGGTGAATGAAGTCAGAAGGGTCGACGGCGATCGTCTAGATTAGGCCGCCCTTTTCCTCTTTTTCTTGCCGCTGCCAGACATGTCACAGGAACGATCCATTAGAGCGCGGCAAGTTATCATTGTAATATAACTTTATTCTGGGTAGTATTTGCTATGTTATTTCCTTTACTTGATTCCCTCCCTTGTATGTTTTTACCCTACGCTTTTAGGGAACTTGCCGGCGCAGGCACCCTTGCCGCGAGCGCTGAGTGCGGAACATCAGCAGCCCGCTGGCAGTGTTGCCTCCGGCAAGAAGCCTTGTCGGAACTAGTCGCAGCACACTTACGTTCTTGAGCGGACTCGAAACAAAGTAAGGGCGCAACTAGCCACGAGTCGGTTCCTCCGCGCACAGGTTTTCCATACAAAGTACGATCGTTCAAGGAAGATAACTTAAAAAGTTTAAAACTGGTTGTGCTCAAACTTTGGCAACTTAGCTTTTCTGTCATCTGCGTCCCGGCAAGGCTATACTTCTTTGAACGACGCCTGGTCCACACCATTATCTTCTCCCCCCCGGTGAACTTGTGGGCGAAGGAACCTTCTTTTTGAGAAAAAGAAAGAAGAGAAAATAAAGATATGGAGCCTTAAGGCTCGTTATTGCTTACCGGGGGAAAGTGCTCCACAAAGTGTCAGATAATACATGCGAAAAAAGAAAAAGGCATGAAATTTGACAACATTTGCAGAGCATATGATCTTTATTTATGCGCGGGATCTGCGCCCGGCTTTGTACAAAGGGTTACATGCAACAGCGGCAAGGCTTGTACAAAAGGTGGCTGCCGGGACAGCAGGTTCCGGCAACCGCGCCTCATGGGTAAAACTTACGAAGATGCTCTATGTTCCAGGAGTTGCTCACCGGAAAGCCATCTTCGGTCTCAAGGCGGACAGCGATAGGCCTAGTGACTCGCTTCACCCGATAAGGGCCTTCCCACTTTGGCGTCAACTTGTTGGAATTCTTGGCGGATTGAACGCGCCGAAGAACAAGGTCGCCTTCCTCGAAGCTTCTGGCATTAACTTTGCGGCTATGGTAGCAACGCAAAGCTTGCTGGTAGCGAGCAACTCGTACAGCGGCCTAAAGATGATCTTCCTCAAGGAGCAGTGCGTCATCTTGTTGCAGCTGCTCTTGCTCAAGCTCATCATAAGCGAGCACTCAAGGCGATCCGTATACGAGTTCCGTGGGGAGAACTGCCGCTGCTCCGTAGACAAGAGCAAAAGGTGTCTGGCCAGTGGCTCGATTTGGCGTCGTCCTGATCGACCAAAGAACCACTGGCAGCTCCTCGATCCAGTTTCTTCCGCACTTGTGCAGCCTGTCGAAAGTTCTAGTCTTGAGCCCGCGCAGCACTTCAGCGTTTGCCCTCTCCGCTTGACCGTTGCTTCTCGGGTGAGCAACAGAAGCGAAGCAGATCTTGGCGCCAAGATCTTGGACGTACTGCATGAAGGTGCGGCTCGTGAATTGTGTGCCATTGTCGGTGATGATCCTGTTAGGGACTCCGAAACGGCAAACAATCGACCTGAAGAACTTGACTGCTGACTGTGCTGTCACCTTCCTCACTGCTTCCACTTCCGGCCACTTTGTGAACTTGTCGATTGCCACGTACAAGTACTCAAAGCCCCCGACAGCTCGGGGAAAGGGGCCGAGGATGTCGAGCCCCCAGACCGAAAATGGCCAGGATAAAGGGATCGTCTGGAGAGCTTGAGCTGGTTGATGTATCTACTTGGAGTGGAACTGGCACGCTTCACATTTGGTTACTTGTGCAGTTGCATCCTGGAGGGCTGTTGGCCAAAAGAAACCTTGCCGGAAGGCTTTGCCGGCAAGTGCTCTTGCGCCAATGTGGTGACCACATATGCCTCCATGTATCTCCGCCAACAGCTCATGTCCTTCTTCCCGGGGAATGCACTTCAATTTCACTTTGTTGAATCTTCTTCTGTACAGTATGTCATCGACAAACTGGTACATACTTGATTGCCGGGCTATTCTCTCTGCTTCTTCTTGCTCTTCGGGAAGTTCTCCTATTTGAAGGAAACGGACGATCTGCTGCGCCCATGCCGGAGCTTGTGGCTCGACGACAAGGACTAAAGGCGCAAATGCTGCTGCGGGAACATCTGCTTCCACGGCAAGAATCTGTGGCTCAGCCGGAGCTTGATGTTCCCCGGCAAGCTCGCCGGAACAAAACTTGTCGGGGGCGTCTGCTTCAACGAAACAAACCCTAGGGCTTATCGGAGCAGACTGCCCCTCAGCACTCTTTGTGTTGATCTTGGGGACCTTCTTGGCGGTGGCTTCGGGGAGCTCAGCCGGAAAGTAGTCACCAGAAATCAACTTCCTCTTCTTGCTCTGCCTAGTTGATGGTGTTACAGATGGTTGAGTCAGCTTGAGCACAAAGATCCCTGGTTCCACAGGCAACTTGAGTGCGGCGCATTTTGACAGGCCATCTGCAATGTCGTTCTGAGCTCTCGGAACATGTTCCATCTGTAGGCCGTCAAAATGTTCTTCCAACTTCCTCACTTCATCAATGTAGGCTTCCATCAATGGACTCTAATAATCTTTGTTCACTTGGCGGACGACAAGCTGTGAGTCACCCCTGACAATGAGCTTCTTGATCCCAAGGTCTGCAGTGATCCTGAGTCCGGCAAGCAAGCCTTCATACTCTGCAGTATTGTTCGTGGCTTGCTCCTTGGGAAAGTGCATCTGGACCACATACTTGAGGTGCTCCCCGGTAGGTGCGACAAGTAACACGCCCGCACCGGCGCCTTGCATCGAAAAGGCACCATCAAAGTACATGATCCACTCTTTGCTTGCTTCCTTGACGGGGATGCTCGTCTCTGGAGTTTCTTCATTAGGTGTTGGTGTCCACTCTGCTATAAATTCTGCCAATGCTCGGCTCTGGATAGTTGAAGTACACTCAAACCTGAGGCCAAAGCTTGACAATTCCAGTGCCCACTCGACGATCCTGCCTGTTGCTTCCGGATTCTGCAATATCCTCTTCAACGGAAAGCGAGTGACAACTGTGATCTCATGTGCTTGAAAGTAATGGCGCAGCTTCCTCGAGGCCATGAGAAGGCCGAAAAGCAACTTCTGCACACCAGAGTACCTTGATCTAGCCCCCTACAGAAGGGAACTGACAAAATAAACTGGGTGCTGCACCATCTTCTTTTGTTTCTCTTCCTGTGGCTGCACAGATCTATCCTTGTCGGGACCAAAGCTTGTCGGGGAAGCCCCCTGCTTGTCGCTGGATTCGCTTGCCGTGGTCGCTGGCTAATCATCCGCCTCCCTTTCCGCTACTAACGCAGCACTAACCACCTGATTGGTTGCCGCTAGATACAGCAGCAACTTCTCTTGTGGCTTAGGTGCGACAAGTATTGGAGTGGAGGACAGGTATCTCTTCAAGTCCTGTAGCGCAGCCTCCGCTTCCGGAGTCCATTTCATTGGACCTGCCTTTTTCAAAATTTTGAAAAATGGCAGGGCGCGCTCAGCAGACTTAGAGATGAACCTGCTAAGAGCAGCAACGCAGCCGGCAAGCCTTCGTACATCCTTGACACGCTTCGGTGCTTCGATCTGCTCAATGGCCTTTATCTTGTCGGGATTGGCTTCAATCCCCCTCTGGGACACAAAGAACCTGAGAAGCTTGCCGGAAGGAACTCCAAACACGCATTTCTCGGGGTTCAACTTGAGATTGATTTTGCACAGATTTGCAAAGGTCTCGTCCAAATCTTGGATCAAAGTTGCTCTGTCCTTGCTCTTGACCACTATGTCATCCATGTAAGCCTCTACATTTCTGTGCAACTGTGGCTCAAAAGCATGACTGACTACCCTTGCAAACGTTGAACCAGCATTCTTTAGTCCAAAAGGCATCCGTACAAAGCAGTACGTGCCACATGGAGTAATGAATGCGGTTTTCTCTTCATCCTCTTCTGCCATGAAGATCTGATGATATCCTGAGTATGCATCAAGAAATGAAAGCAAATCACATCCGGCCGTGGAGTCGACAATCTGGTCAATGCGCGACAAGGGAAATGGATCCTTGGGACAAGCTTTATTAACATCAGTGAAGTCAATACAAAGCCTCCATTTCCCGTTCGCCTTGCGCACGACTACATGATTGGCTAACCACGTGGGATGGAGCACTCCTCTGACAAGGCCTGCTGCTTCCAACTTCTTGATCTCTTCTGCAATGAATTCTTGTCGCTCCACTGCTTGTTTCCTGACTCTCTGCTTGACGGGCCGCGCGTGAGGACAGACGGCAAGGTGGTGCTCAATTACTTTCCTGGGAACACCGGGGATGTTAGACGGTTGCCATGCAAACACATCGACATTCGCCCGCAGGAAAGCAACGAGTGCGCTTTCCTATTTAGGGTCAAGCGTGGCACTGATGGTGAAGGTACCACCAGTGCCGTCCTCCTTGGTGGCCACTTTCTTGGTCTCTGGTGAAGCTATTTTTGCCTTCTTACACTTGCCGGTGGAGCTCGATGGTGCGTCCTCGACGGTAGCGCAGCACTCCGAAGAGGTGCGCTTGCCGGAGTGGGCATCAGAGCTGTTCTTGCCGGACTTGGTCTTCTTCTTCCCCCCGGGAGCTTCAGCGGCAAGTGTCCTGCGATCTGCTGTGGCTGCTGCTTCCCGGTAGATCTTGTCGGTACAGATAAGGGCATCTTTCTTGTCGCCAGGGACAGAAATGACACTTATCGGACCGGGCATCTTGAGCACGTTGTAGGCGTAGTGAGAGGCTGCCATGAACTTGGCAAGCGCTGGACGGCCGAGTATCCCATTGTAGGGCAATGGGAAATCAGCGACGTCAAAGGTGACTCTCTCTGTCCTGAAGTTTAACTCACTGCCAAATGTTACTGGCAGTGTGATCTTCCCCTTCGGCTTGCTCCTTCCCGGGTTGATTCCTTGAAAGGTACCAGTCTCTTCGAGCTCGCTGTCGGGGATCTGGAGCTTCTTGAGCACCGCGGAGGAGATCAGATTCAAGCCGGCCCCGCCGTCAACCGGCATCTTTGTGACCTTGAGGTTGCGGATAGTTGGCGAAACCAACATCGGCAAGCACCCGACCGCAGTTATGCGATCAGGGTGATCCTCAACATCAAAGATGATGGGCGTGTTGGACCACTTCAGAGGCTTGCGCGACTCAACTGACGGTTCCGCTGCATTAACCTCCCGCACCCACTGTTTGAGCTGGCGGTGCGAAGTATGCAGAGAAGCACCGCCGTCGACGCACAAAACCTCTGTTGCTTTCTGAAACTCCTACTCGTCGGTCTCATCCTCATCCATCTCTTCATCTTCGTCTTCGTCTTCGTCCTTGTCGCGGCCGCGGGGAGGTCTGTCTCCTTGCCGCTGCTTGCCCTGCCACGGCGCCCTCCCCGAGCGGGACGCTTCTTGCCGGATCCTCCTCCACCTTCTTGGGCCTTCTCTTTGTCGCGGCGCTCGTACTCAGCTTTCTGCAGCTCAACAAGCTGCTCAACCTTCTTGCAAGTCTGGAGATCATGGCCCTTGGTGTGGTGGATCTTGCAGTACTGCTTGCTGGAGCCGTCCTGCTTGTCGGCGGCCACCACAGCCTCGCCGGAGTCACCAGCTTTGGCCTTCTCGGCGCCACCCCGATTGCCGGACTGCTCGACAACTAGCACATCCTTAGCTTTCCTCTTTCTGTTATTCCGCCTCTGGTTCTTCTTTGCCGGGGCGACATCCTCACTGTCAGACCCTTCTGCTCCTGCATTCTCTCCGGGGAGTTTCCTCCCCTCTTCAGCACGTGCACACTTGTCGGCCAGAGCATATAGCTCGCTGACATCTCTGATTTTGCACATCGCCATTTCCTCCCTCATCCTGCGATTACGCACGTTCTGATGGAACGCGCTGATAACCGCGGCAGGGTGGACGTCTGGGATGTTGCGCTGCACCTGGCTGAATCTTTGAATGTACTTGCGCAGGGGTTCTCCTTCCTTCTGGGCGAGCAGATGAAGATCGCTCTCCTGGACATGGGGCTTGTGGCCGCCTGTGAAGGCGCCCACAAACTGATGGCACAGATCTGCCCATGAGGAGATGGAGTTGTCCGGCAAGTGCATGAGCCAAGATCTGACGTTGGGCTTGAGCACCAGCGGGAAGTAGTTGGCGAGGATCTTCTCGTCGTGCCCCCCGGCAGCCTGCACCGCGATGGTGTAGACGCTGAGGAACTCCGACGGATGTATCCTGCCATCGTACTTCTCGGGTACGTTTGGCTTGAAGTTCTTGGTACTGGGCCACTGGACCTGCCGCAGCTCACGAGTGAACGCAGGGCAACCTACCGCGTACGGCAAGTCGCCTGGTTCCCCTGGTGCATGCATATCAACAGTGGGCCCAGCGCGCTGGTCTGACTGACGCCGCGCTTCTCTTCAACGCTCGATGCGAGTATGAGCGTCTTCTTGTCGTCGTTCTTGGAGAACTTGGCGCTGATCGCGACGAGCTCGCGGGTCCGACGACGCGGTGGAGTCGGTGTCGAGGTTAGCCCAGCGAGTCGGCGATCTTGGCCTTCGGGGCGGGGAGTGCACGGTGGTGGCACCTCCACCGGTCTTGTCGCCACCGGCTTGCGCCTGGGCGTCTTGCCAGGGCTTTGACGTGCTCGGTTACCGGGGCTTGTCACCGTTGGCGAAGCCGATGAGGCTCTGGATGGTGATCCTCCAGTCGTCAATCTTGTCCGGCGCTGGAGGGTAGTCTAGGAGCAGTTGGGCTCGAGCCAACGCTTCTTCTGGGGTTTTCGGGGGCGGGGGCAAACGACGCGAGGAGTGGGATGTGCTCAAACTTCTAACAGTGATAGAAGGAGCAACATCTCGTCCAGGCGACCGTGCCGCGCTCGTGCCAACATGTTGGTGTGCATGTTGGCCTGGAGCGTCCCGCGATCCACCAGCTTGGCCTTGTTCTAACGCAAGCACGGTGCTAGGAGCACCATGGCATTGTCGATCCCGCGCCTCCTGAGAAGGACGCGGTGCATGCACGGACGCCGAAGTTTGCGGGGCCTTGTCCTTGGATCTGGTGACAATGTGAGTTCCCCCGTCGGCGCCCGTTCCTCCGCCGGTGTCTACTCCATCGCCCGTTTGCTCCGGTGGCGGTGGAATCGACGCAGACGGACCAACCACCTCCGAAGCCTTCTTCTTCGGTGGCATGTCGATGAAGATGATGATGTAGCGCGCGCGAACACCGGATCAGGTTCGCACAACCTCGACGCCCCCTACTTGGCGCGCCAAAGATGTCATGGGAAATGAACACCTATGGGGCAGGGCCCCTTCTCGGTCCGGCAGGGAGCGGAGGGCGCACGAAGAGCAGATCGAGGCGGGGCACGCGGGGGATTTTACCCAGCTTCGGAGCTCTCCGGAGAGATAAAACTCCTACTGCTGCTTTGTGTTTGTATTGTGTTCTTTATCGAGGGAGTGAGCGTTCTGTAGTTTCGAATGAGTCGAACCCTTTCTACGTTGCGCATCGGCCTCCTTTTATAGGCTAAAGGGGTCACCGACAGGTGGCAACGCAGTCAGGGGTAGAAATGTAAAAAGAGGGGTTGGTACAACCGCTATCCATAGTGCACCCTACCTAACTCTGACGGCAGGGGCCAAGGGCATTTAATGCTCGTCGGATCGCCCAAACTATGCAGAAAACGACTGTTAGGGGCGCCACCGCTTGCCACGATGGCCTTCTCGTCATCTCCACTTGCCACCTCGCACCGCTTGGCTGCACAGCTTCCCGCCACGTGCTCCTGGAACGGTCCTGCGGCGACATGTCGACGGATGCGCTGGAGCGTAGGCACAGAGTGGTGGCTTCGCCGCGGCAAGCGCCTTGCCGCGGTCGTTGTCTTGTCGCACCCGGAAGCTTGTCGTTCGCCGGGTCTTGCCGGGACGCGCGGCGCGTCGTGGCGGGTTTCTTGAAATGCCTTGGTTGGCCTTCCCGGCAAGTTCCTCTTGCTGGGGCCTTGTCCTTCCCGGCAAGCTTCTCTTGCCGGGGCCTTGTCTTCTTAGTTAAAACACTTTGTTCTTGAATGGCATCAATGAGAGCTATGGAGGATCTTGGCGGACGTCCGGCAAGCCTTGCCGCGGGGCGCTGCGACTGCCCGTGCACAAGTTCGGGATACTAAGGTACCCCTACTTTAGTACACCGACACCAATAATAATGATTTCCTTAGTACTCTGATTGTGTCGGCATTCTGGGAACGGGGGTCCCCAGACTTGCCTGCCTGCGGCCTGCGGCGTGGCTCAAAGGGGGGCCCAGCACGGCCCATCTTCATCCATACAAGCTCAAGACCCTCGCGAGGGGCCAAGCTTCGCGGGGCGGACGACAAGGAGCTTCCTCAGGCGCGGCCTCGTCAGGCTGGCTCACAAGGAGGCGGAGAGTTCAAGGCGGGGTACCTCGCGAGGTGTCCATGACGCAAGCCATGATGACCAAGGGCGCCAGTCGGGCGCCAGCCCGCGTAGTGTCCTCCTTTCCTCTTTGGTGCAAAGGGAGCAAGCGCAGGCGAGAGCATCAAGCAAAGGCGTCCATTTCGGTGCAACGAGACCAAGACCAGCCCAATGACAGGAGGAAGTCATTGTGGAGCCCAAGCAGGCGTCACCACCAGAGCCTTTGACAGGCGATGACCAACTTTAGTCAGGATAAGTGTACCCGAGGTTCCCCTTCAAAATGGCCAGTTGTTGGCGCCCTTCCCGCTCAATATTTGGGAAGAGGCCCAGGGCATTTGCCTATAAATAGGACTAGCCACCCCCAGGGTAGAGGCATCTAGACCTGATCTAGAATCGAGAATCCTAGCCAAGAAACTAGTAGAGAGAGCGACTGAACTCCTCCTAGCAGTTCATCGCACCAGCCAAGAACAGACCCTCGCGAGGCTGTTCTTCCTTGTATTGTTCATCATCAGCCCAAGAGGCAATCCACCACACCACACACTGGAGTAGGGTATTACACCACAATGGTGGCCTGAACCAGTATAAACCCTGTGTATCTTGTGTTGTCCCTTTTGTAGTTTTAGATCTTAGCAAAGCGGCGAGGAGCAGGTAGGTAGAGGGCGAAATCTAAGCGCGCACCCCAGTGTTCGAACCACAAGGGTCTGCCGGAACCCGAAATCCGACATTTGGCGCGCCAGGTAGGGGGCGCCGGAATTCGTCTTCCGTCGCCCTGTTCTTCTCCAACCATCGCATCCATGTCTGACGCTCGTCGGGCCCGCGCCGAGCGCCGAGCCGCCCTCGCTTCCCATGTCGCCCAGACGGCTCCCGTCGACGGGCGCCCTCGTCGTTCCCCGTCGCCTGCCGTCAACGCCGCCACCAGCCCGGCAGGGAACGAGCAGCAAGCATCATCCCAGCATCCCTCCGTGAGGCAAGACGGCCGCACTGCTACACCCTCGCTCACCCCAGCTAGTTCTTCGTCTCGCGCGTTCCGCGCGCCCATGTAGGCTCGAGCTGTGCTCATCGCGGCAAACGAGCTCCTGCGCTACCATCCCGTTGACGACGTCTACGAAGAATGGCTCGACCGCGTCGCCGAGCTCGTCCGCGTCACAGGGGGCTCTCCCGCGCCGTCCGTCCCGCTGCACCGCACCCCGGCCTGCGTGGGCGACGAAGCTCCGGGGGCGCCTCAGTCGCCTCCCCCTCAAGAAGGCGCCCTGGCCCCAAGGCGCGTGGCCCCTGGGCGGAACCCGTTCCGTCAGGCGCCAGTGCGGCAAGAGCAGAGCTGCCAAGAAGGCCCTCGCCCGCGAGAAGCTGCCCGAGCGCTCCCTGCTCCGGCTCGTCGCGACCACGCTCCTGCTCTAGCACGTCAAGACCCCACGCTGCTCCCAGCTGCAGCGCATGGGGACCCGCAAGACCAAGCTCTTCGTCACCCAAGGCCTCCCGCGGCCACGGCGGGCTGCCGCGCCTTCACCATCGAGCTACGCAGCGTCGCGTGGCCCGGCAAGTTCAAGCCAGACCTGCCTCCTCGCTACGACGGTACGGCTGACCCCGCAGAGTTCCTCCAGCTCTACGAGCTGGGCATCGAGGCTGCCAATGGAGATGAGAAGGTCATGGCGAACTGGTTTCCCATGGTGCTCAAGGACGGGGCCCGCACCTGGCTCCTGAACCTGGCTCCAGGCACGATCTCCTCCTGGGATGAGTTGCGCACCCGCTTCATCGCCAACTTCCAGGGTACTCGCGACCGGCCACCCGCGGTGAGCGACATGCACCGTATCAAGCAGCAACCAGGGGAAACCCTGCAGAAGTACTTCTAGCGCTTCAACAACGTGCGCCTCAAGATTCCCAAGGTGACCGAGGAGGCCATCATCTCAGCCTTCTTCGATGGCGTGCGCGACGTCAAGATGAAGGAGGAGCTGGCGATGCATGAAGACCTGTGCACTTCCTTGGAGCTGTTCAACTTGGCGACCAAGTGCGCCAGGGCTGAGGAAGGGCGTCTCTCCCTCCTCGAGCTGCCTGCCACAGACCCAGAAGAGAAGAAACCCAAGGCCAAGGATGTGAAGCGCAAGGGGGCTGCCGTGCTCGCGGCAGAATCAGACACCAAGCGGGGCAGAGACCAGCCCGAATCTTCCAAGGGCAGCCGGTACTGCGTGTACCACGACCTCCACACCCACAACACCAACAAATGCCAAGAGCTCCGAGCCGTGCGAGAAGGAAGGACCAGCCAGCGTCCCGACCGCAGCGACCGGGGCTACGGCCGAGGAGGAGGAAGGAATGCAGGACGCCGGGAAGACCGTGGCCCTCGCCAAGGGTGGCACGACCAACCTCGCGAGGATCGCTGGCAGGACCCGCCTCGCGAGGGAGGCTGGAGGGATCAGCCTCGCGAGGATCGCCCGCAAGGCAAAGCAGGCCTCCCCCCACTACCACCGCAGCCAAGGAGAAATGAGGACCGTCATCAGGACGAGGGGGCTGGGGGCTTCCAGGAGCCACGTGCGATCGCCTGCATCCTAGGCGGAGCTCAAGCCCCAGCCTCTCAACGCATCTTCAAGCAGTTCGCCCGTGAAGTAAATGTGGTCCTCCCCAAGCTCGAGGCCACGCGCCCTCTCAGGTGGTCGGCATGCACCATCACGTTCAGCTCAGCAGATCAGCTCAAGTGCGCGGCCACCGCAGGAGTCCTCCCAATGCTCTGTTCCCCAATCATCAGCAACGTGCTAGTCACCAGGACCCTCATCGATGGCGGGGCAGGGCTCAACGTCCTGGCCGTGGAAACATTCAACAATGTCTAGGTGCCCTACAATCAGCTTCAGCCAACCAAACCTTTCTCCGGAGTCACCGACGGCTCCACGGCCCGATTGGGCAGGTCCGCCTCCCTGTCACCTTCGGGGCATGCGACAACTACCGCACCGAGCTCATCGACTTCGACGTCGCCCACATTCGCATGCCATAAAACGCCATCCTCGGGTACCCAGCGCTAGCCAAGTTCATGGCAGTAACCCACCACGGCTACAACGTCCTCAAGATGCTAGGGAGTGGCGGAGTCATCACGGTGCCCTGCGAAGAGAAAGACACGGTCTGCTCCCTGGAACGAGCCTTTGAGGCCGCATCATTGGAAGACCCGGATCGCGGAAGCAGGAGGCTTCCCGAGACCGCCCCCAAGAAGAAGAAGACATCATCCGGCCCGGCCCCTCAGGAGGCAGGCCCCTCAGGGCCCGCGCCTTCCTAGGGGGAACCTCCTTCCATTGCATAGGAAAGCGCGCCTGACACCCTCCTCAAGGAGGGCTCGGGGGCTCTCCCCTGAAGGGCCGCCGACCTCGCCAAGGTCACAAGGGAGGCGCTTGGGCACCACTTGGAGGCTTGTTTGGAAGCATGTTTCCCTCAAGAAGGAGCAAGGCAAGGAGGGCCAAACCATCAGGAGTTCGTCAGCAAGGCCATTCAGGAGCTACAGGAGTCAAGAGTCATGAGAGGCAGCCGCCGCTTACCCGCTGTGGCTCCCCATCAAGGGGAGGATGGTGGGCTGCGCGTCTGCATCGACATACCAGGGCTCAACCAAGCCGCCTCTCAGGAGCGCCTCTGGCCCTCGCAAGTGGGGCGCTGCGAAGGTCCACCCTATAACTACGTTCACATGCCTTATGGCTTGCCGAATGCGGCTGCCACGTACCAACGCCTCATGAGGGGCATCCTGGAGGCTCAAGAGGCCAGGTGTTCCGCAGCCCTAGCAGAGATGGAGATGGCCCGCGAGGAGCCACCAGCGCCTCCAGAGCCTCCCGAGGCCCCAGGGCCTGGGGGCTCATGAGGATCGGCTCCCGCAGCCCACCGAGTCTGCTACACCAACACCCCTTCATCGTCAACACTATCAGGTGACATCTTTCAAGTTTCGTTTCCAGTTGGGAGCGCCCTCAGGGCTGCATTATTCCCAGGCCGCGTGGGTCCGTCCCTGCGGCGTGTATCCCTTTTGCTCGTGTTTTTAGCTTACTTTGTTGGGGGCGCCCCTCGGGCTGCATCATCCCCAAGTCGCTCGGGTCAGACCCAGCGGCGTGTACCCCTTTTGCATTTATCTTCGGGCCATGCATTTGACCCATCATGCTTGTTATTTGGTGCCTGTCCGTGGCACCTTTTCTTCCTTGATGTCGGCGGCTTGCGCGTTAAAGGGAGGGTACCTGAGCATCGCGACTCAGGGCTCCTACCGGCTCTCCAGCCCTCACCCTCTGGCCTTGTCCACGGCATCGCGACCTGGCATACCAGCGACGGCTAAGACCAGCTTGAGGGCCGGGACCCGAGGACGTAGAGCTCCGACATCTAACCAAGCTTGTGCGTTAAAGGGGGGGGGTACCTGAGCATCGCGACTCAGGGCTCCTACCGGCTCTCCAGCCCTCACCATCTGGCCTTGTCCACGGCATCACGACCTGGCATACCAGCGACGGCTGAGACCAGCTCGAGGGCCGGGACCCGAGGACGTAGAGCTTTGGCATCTAACCAAATTTGTAGGAACACACCCCAAGATAAGGCCCAGTGCCAGGCGCAACCCGCCTTGGGGTAGGGCCCCGTGAGTCCCGCGCTGGCTAACGGGTGCCCCAATGCACCTCGCCAGGCCTTTCGTGCCTCGTCGCCTCTCCAAAGCAACTAACGGCTGACCCCCGCTTGTCATAGCGGACTTTTGCTCTTTTTGTGGTGGGTCTGCAGGATCCCCCAAGGAGAAGCGCCAGGCGAGGCCCTCAAGGCGTCCTCTTCACCCTCGTCCACGCGAACCGCTCGCGCATTAAAGGGGGGGGGTACCTGAGCATCGCGACTCAGGGCTCCTACCGGCTCTCCAGCCCTCACCCTCTGGCTTTGCCCACGGCATCGCGCCTCGGCAAACCAGCGACGGCTGAGACCTGCTCGAGGGTCGAGACCCGAGGAAGTAGAGCACAAAGGGGAGCAGAGGCGAGAGGAAGGAGGCACGCAGAGACCTCACCAGGCAACCCCTCGCCGGCCAAGGCACGGACCTAGCGCCGCACCAGGAAGCGTTTCCTGACCCCCGAGATAAGCCACTCTCCGGAAACACTAGCTATGGCAGCACCGTCACCGCATCCAATGCAATCCCGTGTTAGCAACGTCACATTCCTTTCTCATCGAACGATGGCTGCTTGAGCGCTAAAGGGGACCTCTTGAGCATCGCGACTCAGGGGCTCTTACTGGACCCCGGGCCGCTCACCTCCTGGCCTTGACCACGGCATCGTGACCTGGCATACCAGCAACGGCTAAAGCCGCCTTGGGACCGGGACCTGTCAGCGCAGAGCGACAAGCCCTCGTGAGGTCCGGAAGGAAGAAACTAAGCTAAGATGGAATAAGCATCTCGCACTGCTTCACGATAAGGATCATATTGACAAACAGAACTATAGACACCTTACAAGCCCCCACGGGGTATATTCTTGGCTCCTCGCAGGAACAAAAGACGCGTATCCTAAGGAGTCCTAACTACAGGAACCGCCGCGGCAGACGCCATCATCAACAGTGGGCCGCCTGCCACCGGCGCCAACCCCATCCAGATCAGGGGCGGCGGCGGCTTGACGAGCCCGCCCTGCTCCGGCAGCGGCGTAGGCTCAGGGGCTCGTAGCTGTCATCGCTCGTCTCCGGAGTCGCGAAGAGCTCGGCGGAGTCGCTGGACCCTCCGACGCCTCCACCGCCTGAGGGGCTGCCAAGGGAGCGGTTAGTTGGCCTCGGACTCGCCGTAATGGAGTCCCGACCAGCTCTCCCGGGGCAGCACTCCAGCCGGCGACCCTCCGCATCGAAGACCTTGAGGAACATCACCGAAGCACCGTCGTACTCCAGGTGGATCGCGAGGGCGCCCTTTGTCCTGCAGACCCGGGCGATCTCGCCCCAGCCTCGAGTCATGAAGACCTCGCCCGGGGCAACGACCGCGACCTCTGCCCCGGTTGCGAGGGTGCTGCAGCCGGCGTGCTGCAGCCAGAGCCCCAGGAGTTCCCCCTACGGGATGATGGAGGCGAAGAAAGGAGGAAGGCGAATCCAAGATTGAGGAGGCATGGCAGCGTAGAGCACGAACTCTCAGGAAGAGCCCTCGGCGTGGACTCCAGGGGGATAGACGCACACCTTTGTGACCCACCGGCACCGACGGCGGCGCCACCCGTGGCGTTCGGCATCGACTCCTTAAAAGCCCTCGATGTGGGCGTACAAGGGAAGCGGGAACCCTGGTGGCGGCCGCTCGCACCAGGGCCTCAACACTTCCTGATGGGAGCCCTCACCCCGATGGCAGAGGGCTAGCCATTTCTTCGGTGGGAGCAGGTCAGGACCCTCTTAGGGAGCCTTTCCCTTCTCTGCCGCAGAGAACCGGCGGATCGGAGCCATTGCAGCGAGACGGAGCAAGGACCGGGAAGAAGGAGAAGCAAGAAGAGATAGACTGGAAGGGCACGCGCCTCGCCGTACTTAAAGCCAGAGGAGGCCAACCGTCGACCTCCACGATCGCAGGTAATCATGACCAGCTTTGCATGCAGGGACTTGTCAACTCGTGCAGTTGCCGAAGCGTCGTGGGGGAGTGGAGACGCCCACGTCCAATCAACCGCCACGTGGCACCCAAGGCCGCAGGCTGTTAGGGCCCGCGGCACTTCGCACTTGCCCTTTCGCCTCTCCGCTCGGCCAAGTCCGGGCGTGCCTTGGGCCCGGGGGTTACTGTCGGTGTTCTGGGAATAGGGGTCCCCAGACTTGCCTGCCTGTGCGGCCTGCGGCGTGGCTCAAAGGGGGGCCCAACACGGCCCATCTTCATCCATACAAGCTCAAGACCCTCGCGAGGGGCCAAGCCTCGCGGGGCGAACGACAAGGAGCTTCCTCAGGCACGGCCTCATCAGGCTGGCTCACGAGGAGGCGGAGAGTTCAAGGCGGGGTACCTCGCGAGGTGTCCATGACGCAAGCCATGACGACCAAGGGCGCTAGTTGGGCGCCAGCCCGCGCAGTGTCCTCCTTTCCTCTTTGGTGCAAAGGGAGCAAGCGCAGACGAGAGCATCAAGCAAAGGCGTCCATTTCGGTGCAACGAGACCAAGACCAGCCCAACGGCAGGAAGGAAGTCATTGTGGAGCACAAGCAGGCGTCACCACCAGAGCCTTTGATAGGCGAGGACCAACTTTAGTCAGGATAATTGTACCCGATGTTCCCCTTCAAAATGGCCAATTGCTGGCGCCCTTCCCGCTCAATATTTGGGAAGAGGCCCAGGGCCTTTGCCTATAAATAGGACTAGCCACCCCCAGGGTAGAGTCATCTAGACCTGATCTAGAATCGAGAATCCTAGCCAAGAAACTAGTAGAGAGAGCGACTGAACTCCTCCTAGCAGTTCATCGCACCAGCCAAGAACAGACCCTCGCGAGGCTGTTCTTCCTTGTATTGTTCATCATCAGCCCAAGAGGCAATCCACCACACCACACACTGGAGTAGGGTATTACACCACGGTGGCCTGAACCAGTATAAACCATGTGTCTCTTGTGTTGTCCCTTTTGTAGTTTTAGATCTTAGCGAGGCGGCGAGGAGCAGGTAGGTAGAGGGCGAAATCTCCGCGCGCACCCCAGTGTTCGAACCACAAGGGTCTGCCGGAACCCAAAATCCAACAGATTGCTCCTCTTAATGATGTTGAGTCTTGTGAAATCAATACCGCTTTGCTGAATCTTGTTATGAAAGATCAATTTGCCGGCCTTCCTAGTGAAGATGCCGCTACTCATCTAAACAATTTTGTTGATTTGTGTGATATGCAAAAGAAGAAAGATACGGATAACGATATTGTCAAATTGAAGTTATTTCCGTTTTCACTTAGAGATCGTGCTAAAGTTTGGTTTTCGTCTTTGCCTAAAAATAGTATTAATTCTTGGAACAAGTGCAAAGATGCCTTGATCTCTAAGTATTTTCCTCCCGCTAAGATCATCACTCTTAGGAACGATATTATGAATTTTAAACAACTTGATCATGAGCATGTTGCCCAATCTTGGGAAAGAATGAAATTGATGCTTCGCAATTGCCCTACTCATAGTTTGAATTTATGGATGATCATACAAAAATTTTATGTCGGTTTGAACTTTGCTTCTAGAAATCTCTTAGATTCGACCGCGGGAGGCACCTTTATGGAAATCACGTTAGTAGATGCTACAAAATTTCTTGATAATATTATGGCTAATTTGTTGGGGAACATAGTAATTTCAAAAAATTTCCTACGCACACGCAAGATCATGGTGATGTATAGCAACGAGAAGGGGAGTGTATCTTCATACCCTTGAAGATCGCTAAGCGGAAGCGTTTATCAACGCGGTTGATGTAGTCGTACGTCTTCATGATCCGACCGATCCAAGTACCGAACGCACGGCACCTCCGAGTTCTGCACACGTTCAGCTCGATGATGTCCTCGCCTTCTCGATCCAATAAGACGGGCGAAGTAGTAGATGAGTTCCGGCAGCACGATGGCGTGGTGACGGTGTTGGTGAAGAACAGTCTCCGCAGGGCTTCGCCTAAGCACTACGGAAACTATGACGGAGGATAAACTAGAGGGGACGGGGTTGCCGGCACACGGCTTGGTGTTTCTTGATGTGTCTTTGGTGCTAGCCCTGCCCCTCTATTTATATGTTGAGCCTTGGGGTCGAAACTTGGAGTAAAAGCCTCCACAAAGTCGGTTTCACCCGAAAGGCAAGAGTCCTTCTCGGACTCCAGGGCCAGACGCCAGGGTTCCCGGCGTCTGGACCCAGACGCCAGGGACCCTGGCGTCTGGCCCCTAGACTCCGCAAAACTTCCTTTTGCGCTTTCCAAAAACCTTGTGGGCTTTCCCCTTTGGCCCAAATAACGTGTTCTCGTACCCAAACATTTTGGGAAACATCCGGAACCCCTTCCGGTGAATTCCGGAACCCTTCCGGAGATCAAACACTATTATCCCATATATCAAACTTTATCTCCGGACCATTCCAGAGTTCCTCGTTATGTCCATGATCTCATCCGGGACTCCGAACAACATTCGGTTACCAACATGCATAACTCATATAATACTATATCGTCAACAAAACGTTAAGCGTGCGGACCCTACGGGTTCGAGAACTATGTAGACATGACTGAGACACGTTTCCGGTCGATAACCAATAGCGGGACCTGGATGCCCATATTGGCTCCCACATATTCTACGAAGATCTTTATCGGTCAAACCGCATAACAACATACGTTGTTCCCTTTGTCATCGGTATGTTACTTGTCCGAGATTCGATCGTCGGCATCCAATACCTAGTTCAATCTCGTTACCGGAAAGTCTCTTTACTCGTTACGTAATGCATCATTCCGTAACTAACTCATTAGCTACATTGCTTGCAAGGCTTATAGTGATGTGCATTACCGAGAGGGCCCAGAGATACCTCTCCGACAATCGGAGTGACAAAACCTAATCTCGAATTACGCCAACTCAACATGTACCTTTGGAGACACCTGTAGTACTCCTTTATAATCACCCAGTTACGTTGTGATCTTTGGTAGCACCCAAAGTGTTCCTCCGGTAAACGGGAGTTGCATAATCTCATAGTTACAGGAACATGTATAAGTCATGAAGAAAGCAATAGCAACATACTAAACGATCAAGTGCTAAGCTAACGGAATGGGTCAAGTCAATCACATCATTCTCCTAATGATGTGATCCCGTTAATCAAATGACAACTCATGTCTATGGTTAGGAAACTTAACCATCTTTGATTAACGAGCTACTCAAGTAGAGGCATACTAGTGACACTATGTTTGTCTATGTATTCACACATGTATTATGTTTCCGATTAATACAATTCTAGCATGAATAATAAACATTTATCATGAAATAAGGAAATATATAATAACTTTATTATTGCCTCTAGGGCATATTTCCTTCATAATTATTCTCAATGGCACACCAAAAGATCTTCTAGTAAAAAGGTGCATGCTATAGAAGAAATTAATGTTTTGAGTGGAAAGATGGATGAACTTATGAAGATGTTTGCTACTAAAAATACTCCTCTTGATCCCAATGATATGCCTTTGTCTTCCTTGATTGAGAATAGTAATGAATCTATGTATGTGAATTTTGTTGGTAGGAATAGTTTTGGAAACAATGCTTATAGAGGAAATTTTAATGCTAGACCGTTCCCTAGTAATCCCTCTAATAATTATGGAAATTCCTACAATAATTCTTATGGTAATTTTAATAAGATGCCCTCTGATTTTGAGAATAGTGTGAAAGAATTTATGATTTCTCAAAAGAATTTTAATGCTTTGCTTGAAGAAAAATTGCTCAAAGTTGATGATTTGGCTAGGAATGTTGATAGACTTCCGCTTGATGTTAATTCTCTTAAACTTGGATCTTCTTCTCCTAAGCATAATATCAATGGGTCTCTCAAAGTAATGAGAATTTCCATTGACGAGTGCAAGGAAAGAACCGCTAGATTGCGTGCTAAAAAAGAAAGCTTTATAAAAGCGTGTTCTTCTAGTCTTCATGAAAATAATGATGAGGATCTTAAAGTTATTGATGCGTCTCTGATTAGATCTATGTTTTGCAATATGAATTTTGATGATTATGGGAGCGATGATGAATCCACTTTACCTAGAAGGCGTCCCAAAAATTCGGAGTCTTTAGATCTTGATGCTAAATTTGGTAAAAGAGAGATTGGAGAATCCTCAACTCCTAATAATATTGAACCTACTATCTCGGATTTCAAGGAATTTGATTATGACAATTGCTCTTTAAAAGGTTGTATTTCCTTGTTGCAATGTGTTGTTAATTCTCCTCATGCTTATAGTCAAAACAAAGCTTTTACCAAACATATTGTTGATGCCTTGATGCAATCTTATGATGAAAAACTTAATTTGGAAGTTTCTATACCTAGGAAACTTAATGATGAGTGGGAACCTACTATGAAGGTAAGAATTAAAGATTATGAGTGCTTTACTTTGTGTGATTTGGGTGCTAGTGTTTCCATGATTCCGAAAACTTTATGTGATATTCTAGGTTTCCATGATCTTGATGATTGCTCTTTAAATTTGCACCTTGCGGATTCCACCATTAAAAAGCCTATGGGAAGGATCAATGATGTTCTTATTGTTGCAAATAGAAATTTGGTGCCGTAGATTTTATCGTTCTTGATATAGATTGCAATCTTTCTTGCCCTATTATTCTTGGTAGACCTTTCCTTAGAACGATTGGGTGCGATTATTGATATGAAGGAAGGGAATATTCGATTCCAATTTCCATTAAAGAAAGGCATGGAGCACTTCCCAAGAAAGAAAGTCAAATTACCTTATGAATCTATCATGCGTGCTACTTATGAATTTAGTGCCAAAGATGGCACTCGTTAGATCTATCTTTGTTCTTATGCCTAGCTAGGGGCGTTAAACAGTAGCGCTAGTTGGGAGGCAACACAATTTTCTTTATGTTTTTGTTTTTTCTCCTGTTTAGTAATAAATCTTGCATCTACCTTCTGTTTAGATGTGTTTTTATCTTTTAATTAGTGTTTGTGCCAAGTAGAACCTATAGGATAACCTACGATGATAGTTGATTTGATTCTGCTGAAAATCAGAAACTTTGCGCGCACGAATATAATTTTGTTAAATTACAGGAACGTGCTTTTGCGTTGATTCTTTTTGCTTCTGTTCAATAAACAAACTGTCCAGGACTTCCTATTTTGGTAGGATTTTTAGAGTTCCAGAAGTTTGCGTTAGTTACAGATTTCTACAGACTGTCCTGTTTTTGACAGATTCTGTTTTTCGTGTGTTGTTTGCTTATTTCAATGCATCTATGGCTA
Organism: Triticum aestivum; assembly: GCF_018294505.1. Taxonomy (NCBI): domain Eukaryota; kingdom Viridiplantae; phylum Streptophyta; class Magnoliopsida; order Poales; family Poaceae; genus Triticum; species Triticum aestivum. The sequence continues at coordinate 259,596,816 of NC_057801.1, read as the reverse complement.
GTAATTTAGTCTATGAACCATAAAGAAGTTGGAATACAGTAGGTTTAACAACAAAACAAATAAAGAATGAGTTCATTGCAGTACCTTATGTGGTGGTTTTGTTTTCTTTCACTAACGGAGCTTATAAGATTTCCTGTTGAGTTTTGTGTTGTGAAGTTTTCAAGTTTTGGGTAAAGCTTTTATGGACTATGGAATAAGGAGTGGCAAGAGCCCAAGCTTGGGGATGCCCATGGCACCCCAAGATATTCAAGTATAGCCAAAAGCCTAATCTTGGGGATGCCCCAGGAAGGCATCCCCTCTTTCGTCTTTGTTCATTGGTAACTTTACTTGGAGCTATATTTTTATTCGCTACATGATATGTGTTTTGCTTGGAGCGTCGTGTATTATATTAGTCTTTGCTTTTTAGTTTACCACAATCATCCTTGCTGTACACACCTTTTGGGAGAAGCCTATTTGATTAGAATTTGCTAGAATACTCTATGTGCTTCACTTATATCTTTTAGAGCACGGTGGTGTCTTAATTTTGAAGAAATTGCTAGTCTCTAGTGCTTCACTTATGTTATTTTGAGAGTCTTTTAGAACAACATGGTATTTGCTATGATCATAAAGTTGGTCCTAGAATGATGAGCATCCAAGTTGGGTATAACAAAAACTATCATAGAAAGTGAATTGGATGCTATGATCAATTTGATGCTTGATAATTGTTTTGAGATATGGAGGTAGTGATATTAAAGTCATGCTAGTTGGGTGATTATGAATTTAAAGAATTCTTGTGTTGAAGTTTGTGATTCCCGTAGCATGCACGTACGGTGAACTGCTTTGTGATGAAGTTGGAGCACAATTTTATTTATTTATTGTCTTCCTGATGAGTGGCGGTCGGGGACGAGCGATGGTCTTTTCCTACCAATCTATCCCCCTAGGAGCATGCGCGTAGTGCTTTGGTTTTTGATGACTTCTAAATTTTTGCAACAAGTATATGAGTTCTTTTGATTAGTGTTGAGTCCATGGATTATACACACTCTTTCACCCTTCCACCATTGCTAGCCTCTCTTGTATCGTGAAATTTTCGCCGGTACCTTACACCCACCATTTACCTTCCTCAGAACAGCCACCATACCTACTTATGGCATTTCCATAGCCATTCCGAGATATATTGCCATGCAACTTTCCACCGTTCTGTTCATATGACACGCGTTACTTTTGTCATATTGCTTTTTGCATGATCATGTAGTTGACATTGTATTTGTGGCAAGGCCACCTTCATAATTTTCATACATGTCGCTCTTGATTCATTGCATATCCCGGTACACCGCCGGAAGCATTCATATAGAGGCCCTGTTTGGTTCAGCTTTCATCGATGGATTCCTCTGCCGCGCAGCAGAATCTGAACCAAAGGGCGAACCCAGCAGAATCCAATTCCAGAAATCCGCTGCCAAAATCTGAACCAAAAGCGGAAGCAGCCCAGGACGTGCTTTCCAAAATCTGATTCCGCTACGGGCCAAAATCTGAAAAAGCTGTATTAGCTGGTTTGCCAAATGACCTACATCTTTTTCACATCAGATTTTCCACAGCTGTTTTTCCACAGCAGATTTTAGAAATCAACAGCCGAACCAAACAGGGCCAGAGTCATATCTTGTTCTAGCTTTGAGTTGTAAATCCATAAAAGTGTGATGATCTTAATTATTAGAGCATTGTACTAGTGAGGAAAGGATGACGAAGACTATGATTCCCCCACAAGTCGGGATGAGACTTTGGACTTTACAAAAAGAAAAAAAGAGAAAAAAGAGAAAATAAAAAAAGAGAAAAATAAAATGAGAGAAAAAGAGAGAAGGGACAATGCTACTATCTCTTTTTCCACACTTGTGCTTCAAAATAGCACCATGATCTTCATGATAGAGAGTCTCATATGTTGTCACTTTCATATACTAGTGGGAATTTTTCATTATAGAACTTGGCTTATATATTCCAATGATGGGCTTCCTCAAAAGTGCCCTAAGTCTTCGTGAGCAAGCAAGTTGGATGCACCCCACTTAGTTTCTTTTGTTGAGCTTTCATATATTTATAGCTCTAGTGCATCTGTTGCATGGCAATCCCTACTCACTCACATTGATATCTATTAATGGGCATCTCCATAGCCCGTTGATACGCCTAGTTGATGTGAGACTATCTTCTCCTTTTTGTCTTCTCCACAACCACCATTCTATTCCACTTATAGTGCTATGTCCATGGATCACGCTCATGTATTGCGTGAAAGTTGAAAAAGTTTAAGATTATTAAAGTATGAAACAATTGCTTGGCTTGTCATCGGGGTTGTGCATGATTAAATACTTTGTGTGATGAAGATAGAGCATAGCCAGACTATATGATTTTGTAGGGATAACTTTCTTTAGCCACGTTATTTTGAGAAGACATGATTACTTTGATTAATATGCTTGAAGTATTACTACTTCTTATGTCAATATGAATTTTTATTTTGTATTCATTTGGATCAGAACATTCATGCCACAATAAAGAAAATTACATTACGAATTATGCTAGGTAGCATTCCACATCAAAAACTTCTATTTTTTATTATGTACCTACTCAAGGACGAGCAGGAATTAAGCTTGGGGATGCTTGATATGTCTCCAACGTATCTATAATTTTTGATTGTTCCATGCTATTATATTACCCCTTTTGGATGTTTATGGGCTTTATTTTACACATTTATATCATTTTTGGGACTAACCTACTAACTGGAGGCCCATCCCATATTGCTGTTTTTTTGCCTATTTCAGTATTTCGAAGAAAAGGAATATCAAACGAAGTCCAAATGGAATGAAACCTTCGGGAGCGTGATTTTTGGAACAAACGTGATCCGGAGAGCTTGGAGTGCAAGTCAAGAAGCTTCCGAGGGCCCCACGAGATAGGGGGCCGCGCCCCCCTGTAGGGCGCGCCCCCTGTCTCGTTGGCCCCTCGGGCGGCCACCGATGTACTTCTTCCTCCTATATATACCTACGTACCCTGAAAACATCAAGGAGCACCACGAAACACAATTTCCACCGCCGTAACCTTCTGTATCCGCGAGATCCCATATTGGAGCCTTCGCCGGCACTCTGCCGGAGGGGGTCAACCATGGAGGGCCTCTACATCAACATCCTTGCCCCTCCGATGAGTTGTGAGTAGTTTACCACAGACCTACGGGTCCATAGTTTTTAGCTAGATGGCTTCTTCTCTCTTTTTGTATCTCAATACAATGTTCTCCCCCTCTCTTGTGGAGATCTATTCGATGTAAACTCTTTTTGCAGTGTGTTTGTCGAGATCCGATGAATTGTGGGTTTATGATCAAGTTTATCTATGAATAATATTTGAATCTTCTCTGAATTCTTTTATGTATGATTGAGTTATATTTGCAAGTCTCTTCGAATTATTAGTTTGGTTTGGCCTACTAGATTGGTCTTTCTTGCCATGGGAGAAGTGCTTAGCTTTGGGGTCAATCTTGCAGTGTTCTTACCCAGTGACAAAAAGGGTTGCAAGACACGTATTGTATTGTTGCCATCGAGGATAACAAGATGGGGTTTATATCATATTGCATGTGTTTATCCCTCTACATCATGTCATCTTGCTTAATGTGTTACTCTATTCTTATGAACTTAATACTCTAGATGCAGGCAGGAGTCGGTCGATGTGTGGAGTAATAGTAGTAGATGCAGGCAGGAGTCGGTCTACTTGTTATGGACGTGATGCCTATATACATGATCATGCCTAGATAATCTCATAACTATGCACTTTTCTATCAATTGCTCGACAGTAATTTGTTTACCCATCGTAATACTTATGCTATCTCGAGAGAAGCCTCTAGTGAAACCTATGGCCCCCGGGTCTATCTCTTATCATATTTGCTTTCAACCTACCTTTATTTGCATTTTTACTTTTTGCATCTATATTATAAAATACCAAAAATATATTTATCTTATCATACTATCTTTATTAGATCTCACTTTCGCAAGTGGTCGTGAAGGGATTGACAACCCATTTATTGCGTTGGTTGCGAGTTCTCAGTTTGTTTGTGTAGGTGCGTGGGACTTTTGAGGAGCCTCCTACTGGATTGATACCTTGGTTCTCAAAACTGAGGGAAATACTTACGCTACACTTTGCTGCATCACCCTCTCCTCTTCGAGGAAAACCAACGCAAGCTCAAGACGTAGCAGACGGCTGTTTGCGCAGACAAGAACTTGAAGGGGGAAGGAAAGAAGGGAACGAGGGGAGAAGGAGGAGGACGGGGATGGCGCTCATCTGCTGGTTTCGCCGGAGACGGCCGGCGGCGTGGCCGGAGGCGGCGACGAGGTTATCGGTGACAGGGAGGTGAGGTGGCTTGGGGAGGCAGGGAACGAACGTAGTAGAAGGAGCTCGGGCTCCCTGCCTGGTGGATGAGGGCGATGCCCTGGTGGTTGAGGAAGTCGGCGTTGGGGAAGAGCTCGAGGTCGTCCATGGGGTCGGGTGCTCTCCTGTTCGTACCTTGTACAGAGACGGAGAGGGAGTTCAGAGAGAGGAGGAGAAGGAAATGGGAAGGAGGAAGGGTAGGGGCGACAGGGATGGCCTGGTGGCTGCTGCTGCCAGCGGGGAAGCACCGGCGAGGAGGAGGTGCTCGGGCAGTGGCTTGGGGCCGAGCTCCTCTCGATCTGGATCGAGGAGGGAGCGGGAGGCACGGCTGCGGCTTGTGGTGGAGATAGAGCAGAGGAGGCATGGCCTCGGGCTCGAGGGGGGAGGAGGTGCAGGTGCTGTGGTTGGTGGATCGGGAGGGATGCACTGGTTGGGTGGCGGCGGAAATCAAGGGAGATGGTCGGAGGCTGCTGGTTGGATTGGGCAGGAGAGGAAAATGAGGAGGTGGAGGCAGATGGGACAGATGGAATGGATGGGACGGCTCCTCGGACTAGGGTTCGACTGCTTATATAGGTAGGGGATTAGGGTAGGGGTTAACTCGGTCCGTCCGATTGTAATCGGACGGTCGAAAATAAATAGGTAGGGAGTCGAAATAAGAAAACAGAGATATTTTATAGATGTTTGGGGATGATCTGAATCCAACGATGATGACTGAGCGGGTCAGTTTCGGACACGGACGAGTGGTCGTGGTTGTGTAGAGAGACAAGGCGATCGTGTGCAAGAGTGTGGTTTGACTTGGAACGGTCAGCGAAGATAACGGATAGAAGCGGCAACTAAACACGAGTGCAAGTTTTATGAAAACATGCGGATGCAATGCGGATGATGCGATGATGAATGCAACAAATAAAACAAATCACAGGACGAAACTCGGAAAACAGGGAAGGCGTCTGGAGCGTCGGTCTCGGGTCGTCACAGGGGTGGGCCAGCCCATGTACGCGCATCCACTGCTTTTCTTTTTTTCAGTCGCTTTCTGCTGATCTGGGTTTTCCCTTGTCTTCCAGTTTTGTGTTTCAGGTTTTTTCTTTCTCTATTTCGTATTTATTTATCTTATGATGTTTTATTATGGTTTCTTATTTCTGTTTATTTATTTTTCTTCTCTTTTTTGTGTATAATACAAAGAGTTCACCATGTCTTACAAAATGTTCATCGCATATATAAGGAAATGTTCAACATATTTTAAAAATTGTTCAACATATGTCACAAAAATGTTCAATTATTATTTTAAAAAATGTTCAACATATATCACATTAATGTTCAGTGTGTATTAAAGAATTGTTCAGCGTATATTTAAAATTGTTCATCATATATATAAGAAATTTCAACAAATGTTTGAAATTAAAAGGACAACTTTTGAATAATTGTTCGTGTCTTTAAGGTATGTTATTTTGAAATTTGTTCACGATAAGAAATTTTGGTTGATGTTTTTTCCCAAAAGATGTTGATTTTCTTATTTAAAAAGACATGCTGCTCTACCTAGGACTTTAGCGAAATCACTAGTTGAGGAGCGCTCCCGCCAACGGTTAGTTGGGGAATGCTCCGCGTGCGACAAGTGTCACGCGTGTAGCGCTCCTGAGACTTTTTCGGGGCGCTCCGCGCGTGACACTTGTCAGGCGGAGGGGCACTCCCATGATTTCTGGTTTCCGGTTTTCCTTTTTGGTTTTTCCTTTTTTTTCACTTTAGTCCTTGAACTTTTAGTGTTTTCTAATACACTTTTGATCTGTTTCTGAGATCTGTTTCTCTCTACTGCACTTTTGTTGCCGTCCTCGCCACGCGTCGCCGCCGCCGCTCTTATCGCCTGCTTACGACGGCTCTTCTTTACCGTCCATGGCGCTTGATGTCTAATACGCAACCTTGTTCTTGTTGACGTTGTTGGGCCTCCAAGTATAGAGGTTTGTAGGACAGTAGCAAATTTCTCTCAAGTGGATGACCTAAGGTTTATCAATCTGTGGGAGGCGTAGGATGAAGATGGTCTCTCTCAAACAACCCTGCAACCAAATAACAAAGAGTATCTTGTGTCCCCAACACACCCAATACAATGGTAAATTGTATAGGTGCACTAGTTCGGCGAAGAGATGATGATACAATTGCAATATGGATGGTAGATATAGATTTTTGTAATCTGAAAATATAAAAAACAGCACGGTAGCAAGTGGTAAAAGTGAGCGTAAACAGTATTGCAATGCTAGGAAACAAGGCCTAAGGTTCATACTTTCACTAGTGCAAGTTCTCACAACAATAATAACATAACTGGATCATATAATTATCCCTCAACATGCAACAAAGAGTCACTCCAAAGTCACTAATAGCAGAGAACAAACGAAGAGATTAGTGTAGGGTACAAAACCACCTCAAAGTTGTCCTTTCTGATCGATCTATTCAAGAGTCTGTAGTAAAATAACACGAAGCTATTCTTTCCGTTCGATCTATCATAGAGTTCGTACTAGAATAACACCTTAAGACACAAATCAACTAAAACTCTAATGTCACCTAGATACTCCAATGTCACCTCAAGTATCCGTGGGCATGATTATACAATATACATCACACAATCTCAGATTCATCTATTCAACCAACACAAAGTACTTCAAATAGTGGCCCAAAGTTTCTACCGAAGAGTCAAGACGAAAACGTGTGCCAACATCTATGCATAAGTTCATAAGGTCACTGAACCCGCAAGTTGATCACCAAAACGTACATCAAGTAGATCACGTGAATATCCCATTGTCACGACACATAAGCACATGCAAGACATACATAAAGTGTTCTCAAATCCTCAAAGACTCAATCCGATAAGATAACTTCAAAGCGAAAACTCAATCCATTACAAGAGAGTAGAGGGGGAGAAACATTATAAGATCCAACTATAATAGCAAAGCTCGTGATACATCAAGATCGTGCCATATCAAGAACACGAGAGAGAGAGAGAGAGATCAAACACATAGCTACTGGTACATACCCTCAGCCTCGGGGGTGAACTACTCCCTCTCGTCATGAAGAGTGCCGGGATGATGAAGATGGCCACCGATGATGGTTCACCCCTCCGGCAGGGTGCCGGAACAGGGCCCCGATTGGTTTTTGGTGGCTACAAAGGCGTGCGGCGGCGGAACTCCTGATCTATTGTGCTCCTGGATGTTTTCGGGGTATATGGATATATATAGGAAAAAGAAGTCGGTCAGGGGAGCCACGAGGGGCCCATGAGGGTGGTGGCGCGCCCAGGGGGGTAGGGCGCGCCTCCCTGCCTCGTGGCCACCTCGAAGCTTCCCTGATGTCTACTCCAAGTCTCCTGGATTGCTTCCGTTCCAAAATAACTCTCCCGAAGGTTTTTATTCCGTTTGGACTCCGTTTGATATTACTTTTCTTCGAAACACTGAAATAGGCAAGAAAACAACAATTTGGGCTGGCCCTCCGGTTAATAGGTTAGTCCCAAAAATAATATAAAAGTGTATAATATAAATTATAGATATGTTGAAGACGTATCAGCATCCCCAAGCTTAATTCCTACTCGTCCTCGAGTAGGTAAATGATAAAAGAAATAATTTATGAAGTGTGAATGCTAGCAGGTGCATAAGTTTGATAAATGATAATTTCAATCACCTTTTCTAGCAACATTATAGGTCATAACAGCAGCTCATCTCATAAAACTTCTCACGATCAAGTAGCAAGTTATTCACATGTTAAAGCATAGACCATAAACTTTCTTGAAAACTAGCAAACTATGTTCTCAGTCATCAAACAATTGCAATTCATCTTATTTTTAGGAAGGGTCTATGTAAGAGCTTTGATTTAGCAAATCCCACATACTCAACTATCATATAGTGTTCCATGATTGCTACCACTCAAAGCACATTTTAAGAACAAATAGCATCGATCGAACATAGAGAAAGATAGGGGCTTAATGTTTCGCCTCCCAACTTACTTATCATATAGATAATTGTCAACAATAATAATTCATGATCAAATATATTTGAATGGCCATATATGCTTAGATCTTTCTCCATCACATGATGCTTGCCAACTAAAGAGTAGGTTGGAATGAGAAGGAATACTACTGACTCTTACATAAAAGTAAAAGATAGCCCCTTCGCAGAGGGAAGCAGGGATTTGCAGAGGTGCCAGAGCTCAAAGCTTTTAAAACAGAGATGAAAATAATTTTGAGAGGTATGCTTTCATTGTCAACATAACAACCAAGAGTTCCCAATATCTTCCATACTAGATACATTATAAGCGGTTCCCAAACAGAATGATAAAGTTTTTACTCCCCCTCCACCAACAATCATCAATCCATGGCTTGCCCGAAACAACGGGTGCCTCCAACTAACAACAGTCCTAGGGGAGTTTTGTTTGCATTTATTTTGATTTGATTTTGACAGCCCCTAGTCGCTACATGAGCGATTCAGGCATACAAAACAGATTATTATTTGAAGGTTTAGAGTTTGGCACATGAAAATTTACTTGGAACGGCAGGTAAATACCGCATATAGGTAGATATGGTGGACACTCATGGAAGAAACTTGGTTCAAGGAATTTGGATGCACAAGCAGTTTTCCCGCTTAGTACAGATATTTTGGCTAGCAAAGGATTCCAAATAGCGAGCACCACATGTTGGAGGATCTATAACAATATAACTTCTATACAAATATACCCAAGCATAACTGATTATGTTGTCTTCCTTGTCCAACTTCAACTAATTTGCTTAGGTTTGAAAATAATTAATGGGGCTCACAATCATAGAAGATGTCTAAGATAGTATATTTATATGTGAAATCTCTCTTCCTTCAATATTCTTTCATGAATTGTTCAAGTGACCAATACAATGTTTGCTAACCTTCAATAAATTTACCACCTCTACTTCTTAGATGTGAAGTCATTACTCCCCATTGGATAAGCATACGAAACATATATAATTTCAGATTTATGATATTCAAATCATTCAACCATTTACTCATAGGATATAAGTAAAGCACACGAGTAAATGACAAACTACTCCAAAAAGATATAAGTGAAGATCAATGAGTAGTTAAATAATTATTTAGCTATGTGAAGACTCTCTCTCATTTAAGAATTTCAGATCTTGTGATTTTATTCAAACAGCAAGCAAAACAAAACAAAATGACATTTCAAGGATAGCACATATCATGTGGTGAATAAAAATATAGCTCCAAGTAAAGTTACCGATGAACGAAGACGAAAGAGGGGATGCCATCCGGGGCATCCCCAAGCTTGGGCTCTTGGTTGTCCTTGAATATTACCTTGGGGTTCCTTGGGCATCCCCAATTTTAGGCTCTTGCCACTCCTTATTCCATAGTCCATCGAATCTTCACCCAAAACATGAAAACTTCACAACACAAAACTAAACAAAAAACTCGTAAGCTCCGTTAGTATAAGAAAATAAACCACTTAGGTACTGTTGTGAACTCATTATAAATTCATATTAGTGTAATATCTACTGTATTACAACTTCTCTATGGTTCATACCCTCCGATACTACTCATGGATTCATCAAAATAAGCAAATAACACATAGAAAACAGAATCTGTCAAAAACAGAACAATCTGTAGTAATCTGTATCATTCGAATACTTATTAACTCCAAAAACCCTACCAAATTAGGAAAACCTGAGAAATTTGTGTATCAATCCAGATAAAAAGAATAAGATCAAAATCATGTTTCTTTGAATTAGCAAAACTAATTTACTGGGCGCAAAAGTTTCTGATTTTCAGCAGGATCAATACAACTATCGCCGTAAGCTATCCTAAAGGTCTTACTTGGCACTTTATTGAAACGAAAGCTATAAAACATGATTACTACAGTGTCATAATCATGTGAACACACAAAAACAGTAAGGGTAAATATTGGGTTGTCTCCCAATAAGCGCTTTTATTTTAATGCCTTTCTAGCTAGGCATGATGATGACAATGATGCTCACATAAAAGATAATAATTGAAACATAAAGAGAACATCATGAAGCATATGACTAGTACATTTAAGTCTAACCCACTTCCTATGCATAGGGATTTTGTGAGAAAACAACTTATGGGAACAATAATTAACTAGCATAGGAAGGCAAAACAAGCATAACTTCAAGATTTTAAGCACATAGAGAGGAAACTTGATATTATTGCAATTCCTACAAGCATATGTTCCTCCATCATAATAATTTTAAGTGGCATCATGAATGAATTCAACAATATAACCATCACATAAAGCATTCTTTTCATGATCTACTTGCATAGAAATTTTACTACTCTCCACATAAGCAAAATTCTTCTTATTCGGAATAGTGGGAGTATCATAAGAGACTCGAATACTATAAATTGTTTCTATATTAAAAGAGTAATGTTCAGAAAAAGGGTAATCATAATCATGACAAGTTTTATAAATATAATCATCACTACTTTTTATAGCATAAGTTTCATCACAATAATCATCATAAGTAGCAACTTTGTTCTCATCATAATCAATTGAAACCTCTTCCAAAATAGTGGATTCATCACTAAATAAAGTCATGACCTCTCCAAACCCACTTTCATAAATATTATAAGATTCAACACCCTCCAAAATAGTGGGATCATTACTTCCTAAAGTTGACACTCTTCCAAACCCACTTTCATCAATATAACCATCGTAAATAGGAGGCATGCTATCATCATAATAAATTTGCTCATCAAAACATGGGAGGCTAAAAATATCATATTCATTAAACGTAGCATCCCCAAGCTTAGGACAAACATCAATTACAGCAAATATATTCTCAAACATGTCATTCTCATCAAACATAGCATCCCCAAGCTTGGGCCTTTTCATATCATAAGCATAATCACTCTCATCATTAATAGTATGGATAGCACCAATAGTATAGCAATTATCATCATCACAATGAGTAATAGGAGCAACATCATTCGGGAGGGATACCTTTCTACCTTTACTTCTTCATCTTTTCTTTTTCTTCTTCACATCATGTGTGGGTTTAACCCTCTTTTTTGAGCTCCTTATTAATGAGATTGGTTGAATAGAAAGCTCCTCTTCGTTACCTGATTCATCATAAGAAATAATAGGAGGATATTGGGAAGTCTCTTCCCTTTCATTAGTATTCTATTCATTTTCTATTTGTTTTATTTTCTTTATGTAATTGGCAATATAAGGATTTTCAATGCAATTCACCACACAATACATATAAATTTCTTCTAGATCAAAATCAAGAAATCTATCAAGATTAAATTTTGGAATACCCTCAGTTATACGTTTCATTTCTTCATATCCCAAAAGAAGACTAAGCTCTTTATGATGCTCAAGGGTAATCAAGTCATCAGAATTTTTGAACACGATTCGATCATGAAACAATTTGCATTGGAGATTTAAATGACCATGTTCATTGCAAAGTTCACAAGGATGGTGATAAATATTGAATCTTTCAGCACAATCATCCAACCTTTCTTGCAACCATTTAGTTTCTAAATACTTATGCCTCTTGCAAAATCTATCTTCCCTATTAGGTGTGTACTTGCAAGATCTATGTATTCCACAAAAGTTGACATGCTTATAAGAGACATTTTCATCATGACTAGTGGAATCATCATTAGTACTATGGATATTCAAAGAGTTCATACTAACAACATTGCAATCATGCTCATCATTGAAAGATTTAGTACCGAACATTTTATAGACTTCTTCTTCTAGCACTTGAGCACAATTTTCCCTACCATCATTCTTACGAAAGATATTAAAAAGATGAAGCGTATGAGGCAAACTCAATTCCATTTTTTGTGTAGTTTTCTTTTATAAACTAAACTAGTTATAAAACAAGAAACTAAAAGATTCGATTGCAATATCTAAAGATATACCTTCAAGCACTCACCTCCCCGGCAATGGCGCCAGAAAAGACCTTGATGTCTACTATGCAACCTTCTTCTTGTAGACGTTGTTGGGCCTCCAAGTGCAGAGGTTTGTAGGACAGTAGCAAATTTCCCTCACGTGGATGACCTAAGGTTTATAAATCCGTGGGAGGCGTAGGATGAAGATGGTCTCTCTCAAACAACCCTGCAACCAAATAACAAAGAGTCTCTTGTGTCCCCAACACACCCAATACAATGGTAAATTGTATAGGTGCACTAGTTCGGCGAAGAGTTGATGATACAAGTGCAATATGGATGGTAGATATAGGTTTTTGTAATATGAAAATATAAAAACAGCAAGGTAGCAAGTGGTAAAAGTGAGCGTAAACGGTATTGCAATGCTATCAAACAAGGCCTAAGGTTCATACTTTCACTAGTGCAAGTTCTCTCAACAACAATAACATAACTGGATCATATAAAACATGCAACAAAGAGTCACTCCAAAGTCACTAATAGCAGAGAATAAACGAAGCGATTATTGTAGGGTACGAAACCACCTCAAAGTTATCCTTTCTGATCGATCTATTCAAGAATCCGTAGTAAAATAACACGAAGCTATTCTTTCCGTTCGATATATCATAGAGTTCATACTAGAATAACACCTTAAGACACAAATCAACGAAAACCTTAATGTCACCTAGATACTCCAATGTCACCTCAAGTATCCGTGGGCATGATTATATGATATGCATCACACAATCTTAGATTCGTCTATTCAACCAACACAAAGTACTTCAAAGAGTGCGCCAAAGTTTCTACCGAAGAGTCAAGACAAAAATGTGTGCCAACCCCTATGCATAAGTTCACAAGGTCAATGAACCCGCAAGTTGATCACCAAAACGTACATCAAGTAGATCACGTGAATATCCCATTGTCACCACAGATAAGCACATGCAAGACATACATCAAGTGTTCTCAAATCCTTAAAGACTCAATTCGATCAGATAACTTCAAAGGGAAAACTCAATCCATTACAAGAGAGTAGAGGGGGAGAAACATCATAATATCTAGCTATAATTGCAAAGCTCGCGATACATCAAGATTGTGCCATATCAAGAACACGAGAGAGAGAGAGAGATCAAACACCCTGGTACATACCCTCAGCCCCGAGGGTGAACTACTCCCTCCTCATCATGGAGAGCGCCGAGATGATGAAGATGGCCACCGATGATGGTTCCCCCCTCCATCAGGGTGCCGGAACAGGGTCCTGATTGGTTTTTGGTGGCTACAGAGGCTTGCGGCAGCGGAACTCCCGACCTATTGTGCTCCTGGATGTTTTCGGGGTATATGGATATATATAGGTGAAAGAAGTCGGTCAGGGGAGCCACGAGGGGCCCACGAGGGTGGGGGGCGCGCCCAGGGGGGTAGGGCGCGCCTCCCTACCTCGTGGCCACCTCGAAGCTTCCCTGACGTCTACTCCAAGTCTCTTGGATTGCTTCTGTTCCAAAAATAACTCTCCCAAAGGTTTCATTTCGTTTGGACTCTGTTTGATATTCCTTTTCTTCGAAACACTGAAATAGGCAAGAAAATAGCAATTTGGGCTGGGCCTCCGGTTAATAGGTTAGTTCCAAAAATAATATAAAAGTGTATAATAAAGCCCATAAACATCCAAAACAGATAATATAATAACATGAATACTTCATAAATTATAGATACGTTGGAGACGTATCAGCGCTTCGCCGTTCGCACCATCGTCTTTTCCTACCCGCCTGCGTACCGGCTGCATTCGTTGGTTCCTTGTTTCCTTTGTGTTTCCCTTTATGTTCCCATTATATTTTCGGGCAATGAAGATTTATGGGGTGATTATGGGTGGGGACTTCCAACACTATCAAATGACAACTTTCAACTCGGTTTGTGCAATTAGTTCTTAATAATCATTGTGTTCTTTGCAGGTATGGCTTGTCTTTTTTGTCGTATGTCAGGTGGCCCTTGTTCCCCTTTTGATTCTACTGTATATGTGTTCACTGTGGTGCTAGATCGGTGTTGTTCGAGGCGTGTTGTAAGAATAACATTTTATATTTGTTCAATTTTTGGCAGACGTACTTGTTTTTTTGGTGTTGTTGATGCTGTTTTGAATGGAAATTGTTCTAGGTCTTCTTTTTGTGATTATGATGATTGTTTTGATTCATTTTGTAGTATGTTCCTTGCAGTGTTAGAGCTCATCTTGCTCCTTACATTGAGGAGTGTAGGGCTTTAGCGATAAGGAGGGGTGACAACGATACTGACCTTACTCTTCGTTCCAGTGAGGGTTGATACGTCCATTTTGCATCATATTTACCTACTATTATTTATGATGTTTTTATGCATAATAATGATTGTTGGAGTAATTCTAATGCCTTTTCTCTCATAATATGCAAGATACACACAAAGAGGGAGAATCCAGGCATCTGGTAATCAGGACCTGAAAAAGCTACGTCAAGCTACCCATTCTGCACAACTCCAAATGAGTTGAAACTTGACAAGGACTTTTTATGGAATAAATAAGAAATACTAGAGCAACTAACTACCAGAGGGGGGTCACCTGGTGAGCACAAGACACCAGGGTGCGCCAGGCCCCCCAGGCGCGCCCTGGTGGGTTGTGCTCAGCCCTACCCACCTCCGGTGCCTATCTTCTGGTATATAGGTCATTTTGACCTAGAAAAAAAATAAGGAGAGGACTTTTGGGACGAAGCGCCGCCATCTGGAGGGGGAACTTGGGCAGGAGCACTTTTGCCCTCTGGCGAAGCGATTCTGCCGGGAACTTCCCTCTAGGAGGGGGAAATCATCATCATCATCACCAAAAACTCTCTCATCTTGGGGAGGGCAATCTTCATCAACATCTTCAACAACACCATCTCCTCTCAAACCCTAGTTCATCTCTTGTGTTCAATCTTTGTACAGGAATTTCAGATAGGTACTTGTGGGTGACTAGTAGTGTTGATTACATCTTGTAGTTGATTACTATATGGTTTATTTGGTGGAAGATTATATGTTCAGATCCATTATGTTATTTAATTCCCCTCTGATCTTGATCATGTTTATCACTTGTGAGTAGTTACTTTTGTTATTGAGGTCACGGGAGAAATCATGTTGCAAGTAATCATGTGAACTTGATATGTGTTTGATATTTTGATAATATGTATGTTGTGATTCCCTTAGTGGTGTCATGTGAACGTCGACTACATGCACTTCACCATATTTGGGCCTAAGGGAATGCATTGTGGAGTAATTATTAGATGATGGGTTGTGAGAGTGACAGAAGCTTAAACCCTAGTTTATGCGCAATTCTGTAAGGGACCGATTGGATCCAAAAGTTTAATGCTATGGTTACAATTTATTCTTAATACTTTTATCGTAGTTGTGGATGCTTGCGAGGGGGTTAATCATAAGTAGGAGATATGTTCAAGTAAGAACATCACCTATGCACCGGTCCATCCTGTTGGGGAACGTAGTAATTCAAAATAATTCCTACGATAACGCAAGATTTATCTAGGAGATGCACAGCAACGAGACGGGAGAGTGTGTCCACGTACCCTCGTAGACCAAAAGCGGAAGCGTTATGTAACGCGGTTGATGTAGCGAATGTCTTCACGATCCAACCGATCCAAGTACCGAACATACGACACCTCCGTGTTTAGCACACGTTCAGCACAATGACGTCCCTCGAGCTCTTGATCCAGTAGAGGGTCGAGGGAGAGTTCCGTCAGCACAGTAGTGTGGCGATGGTGTTGGTTATGTGTTCCACGCAGGGCTTCGCCTAAGCACTACGACAATATGACCGAGGTTGTAAACTGTGGAGGGGGGCACCGCACACGACTAAGAAACAACTGTTGTGCTTTGGGGTGCCCCCCCGCCCCCGTATATAAAGGAGGAGGGGAGGAGGTGGCCGGCCTAGGGGCGCGCCAAGTGTGGGAGTCCTACTAGGACTCCCAAGTCCTAGTAGGATTCACTTTTCCTTTTTCGGAGTGGGAAAGAGGGAAAGGGAGAGGGAGTAGGAAAGGGCAAGGGGGGCGTCGCCCCCTCCCCTAGTCCAATTCGGACTCCATGGGGGGGGGGGGGCTCCTCCCTTGGCCTGTCTCCTCTTCTCCCCTATGGCCCAATAAGGCCCAGTTACTTCCCGAGGGGTTCCAGTAACCCCTCGGTACTCCGGTAAAATACCCGAACCACTCAGAACTATTCCGATGTCCGAATACAACCTTCCAATATATGAATCTTTACCTCTCGACCATTTGGAGACTCCTCGTCATGTCCGTGATCTCATCCGGGACTCCAAATAAACTTCGGTCACCAAAACACATAACTCATAATACAAATCGTCATCGAACGTTAAGCGTGCGGACCCTACAGGTTTGAGAACTATGTAGACATGACTGAGACACATCTCCGGTCAATAACCAATAGCAGAACCTGGATGCTCCTATTGGCTCCTACATATTCTACAAAGATCTTTATCGGTCAAACCACATAATAACATATGTCATTCCCTTTGTCATCGGTATGTTACTTGCCTGAGATTCAATCGCCGGTATCATCATACCTAGTTCAATATTGTTACTGGCAAGTCTCTTTACTCGTTCCGTAATGCATCATCCCGTAACTAACTCATTAGTCACATTGCTTGCAAGGCTTATAGTGATGTGCATTACCGAGAGGGCCAGAGATACCTCTCCGATACATAGAGTGACAAATCCTAATCTTGATCTATGCCAACTCAACAAACACCTTCGGAGACACCTGTAGAGAAACTTCATAATCACCCAGTTATGTTGTGACGTTTGATAGCTCAAGCAATATTTTCCGGGTGCTCATTGAGTCTAAGCAGAGGCATCCGCATTGGCAGAAGCTGGTATATGGGGTGTTCATGGCTAGTCGAAAGGTCAAGCAATATTTTCTGGGTCATCCCATCGTTGTTGTTAGTTTTGCTCCTTTAGGGGATATTATTCAAAACAGAGAGGCCACAGGCCGGGTAGCCAAGTGGGCCATTGAGCTTGGACCCCATGGTTTGAAATACATGCCTCGCACAGCCATCAAGTCTCAAGAACTTGTGGATTTTATCAATGATTGGACAGAGCTGCAGATGCCTGAGGAGAAGCCGGATATCACATATTGGACTATTCACTTTGATGGATCCAGGCAGTTGGAAGGCTCGGGGGCTAGAGTTATTTTGACTTCCCCACAAGGTGACAAATTTTGTTACGTTTTAAGGTTGATGTTCCCTTGTACTAACAACGCAGCTGAGTATGAAGCCTTACTCCATGATCTTCGGATGGCTAAGGAGATGAATCTAAGCTGGGTGAGGTGTTTTGGTGACTCAGATTTGGTGGCTCAGCAAGTTTCAGGCACTTGGGATTCTAAGGACCCACTCATAGCGGCTTAGCGCCGCGAGGTTGATGCTATTACATGTCATTTCAAAGGTTATGAAGTGGAACATGTTGATTGCAGGAAAAATGAGGCGGCTGATGCTTTGAGCCAGTTAGGGTCCCAGCATAAGCCGATGCCACCTAACGTTTTCCTTGATATTCTGCATAACCCTTCAGTCAAATTGCCTATGGAGGAAGATCTTGCTATTCCTAACGCGGAGGCACAATTGGTGGCGGCTCTTCATGCTATTCCTAATTGGACAGTTCCATATTTGGCTTATATGACCCGGGGCGAGTTACCTGAAGACGAAACTTTGGCCAGGCAGATAACCCGGCGATCTAAGTCAATGACTATTGGCAATGGAGATTTGCACCGCTACAGTGTCACAAGGGTGTTTCAATGTTGTGTTTCTCCTGAGGAAGGCTGTGAAATTCTACGAGAGATTCATGAACGAGATTGTGGTCATCATACCGGCTCTAAGTCTCTTGTAGCCACAACTTTTTGTCATGGATTTTATTGCTGACGGCTCATGTTGATGCCGAGGATTTGGTCAGTAAATGTGATGGTTGTCAGAAATTCTCAAGACGAGCTCATGTACCGGCTCAAGAATTGAGGATGATTCCAATTACTTGGTCATTTGCAGTCTAGGGGCTGGATATGGTTGGACCTTTGAAAAGATCCAAAGATAAAAAGACTCACCTTTTGGTAGGGGTTGACAAATTCACAAAGTGGGACAAAGTAGAGCCGGTCAGTAAGTGTGACGCGGAAACAACGGTTCAATTCATCAAAAAGGTGATTTTCCGGTTTGGCTATCCTCACAGCATTATAACTGATAATGGCACTAATCTGTCAAAGGGTGCTATGAGAGAATTCTATACTCTCCCCATGTGGCGGCTTATGTTGAAGCTGATAATGAAAAGGCACGTCAGGATGCTCTTAACCTGTTGGATGGAGAGCGTGACCGTGTGGCGGCTTATTCAGCAATTTACCAGCAAGATCGGCGTTGTTATCATAGTCGTCGGGTCAAAACCAGGACCTTTCAAGAAGGAGATTTGGTGCTCTGGATCAAACTGACATGCACAAGCTATCCCCACCTTGGGAAGGACCCTTTGTGGTCAGCAAAAATCTGAACAACGGGTCATACTACCTTATCGATGTTCGAGACCACAAGGACTCACGCACGTCGGAGGAGGAGACCCGCCGGCCGTGGAATATTGCTCATCTTCGGACTTATTACACCTAAGCCACCGGCTCTTGTGATGTCTTAGTCGTTCCATTTCTAGGAATATGAGTCTTTATTGTCACTTCATACGATCACTTGGGGGCTTCCTGCTTATTGAGCATAGCTATGACTACCCTCTTGATCTAGCTTGTATGCCATGATTGCAAAATACTTGGGGGCTTCCTGCTTATTGATCATAGCTATGAGTACCTGATACGTCAATTTTGCATCATGTTTTCTTACTGTTATTTTCAATGTTTTTATCCATAATAATGCTTTTTGGAGTAATTCTAATGACCTTTCTCTCATAATTTGCAAGGTACACACCAAGAGGGAGAATTCTGGCAGCTAGAAATCTGGACCTGGAAAAGCTACATCAGGCCACCTATTCTGCACAAATCCAAACAAGATGAAACTTCACAGAGATTTTTTATGGATTATTTAAAAATTATTGGAGAAAATAACTACCAAAGGGAGCCACCAGGTGGGGCACAACCCACCTGGGCGCGCCAGGGAGCCCAGGCACGCCCTGGTGGGTTGTGCCCTCCTCGGCCCACCTCCAGTGCCCATCTTTTGGTATATAAGTCATTTTGACCTAGGAAAAATAAGAGGAGGACTTTCAGGACGAAGCGCCGCCGCCCCGAGGCGGAACTTGGGCAGGAGCACTTTTGCCCTCCGGCGGAGCGATTCCGCTGGGGGAACTTTCTTCCTGGAGGGGGAAATCATCATCATCATCATCCCCAACTATCCCATCTTGGGGATGGCAATCTTCATCAACATCTTCAACATCACCATATCCTCTCAAACCCTAGTCCATCTCTTGTGTTCAATCTTGTTACCGGAACCATAGATTGGTGCTTGTGGGTGACTAGTGTGTTGATTACATCTTGTAGTTGATTACTATATGGTTTATTCGGTGGAAGATTATATGTTCATATCCAATATGCTATTTAATACCCCTCTTATCATGAGCAAGTTTATCATTTGTGAGTAGTTACCTTTGTTCTTGAGGTCACATGAGAAATCATGTTGCAAGTAATCATGTGAATTTGATATGTGTTCGATATTTTGATAGTATGTATATTGTGATTCCCTTAGTGGTATCATGTGAACGTCGACTACATGACACTTCACCATATTTGGTCCTAAGGGAATGCATTGCGGAGTAGCAATTAGATGATGGGTTGCGAGAGTGACAGAAGCTTAAACCCCAGTTTATGCGCTATTCCGTAAGGGGCCGATTGGATACAAAAGTTTAATGCTATGGTTAGAATTTATTCTTAATACTTTTCTCGTAGTTGCGGATGCTTGCGGGAGGGTTAATCATAAGTAGGAGGTTTGTTCAAGTAAGAACAGCACCTAAGCACCGGTCCACTCACATATCAAATTATCAAAGTAGCGAACACAAATTGAACCAACATGACGAAAGTGACTAGATGAAATTCCTGTGTACCCTCAAGAATGCTTTGCTTATCATAAGAGACCGTTTTGGCCTGTCCTTTGCCTCAAAAGGATTGGGCTACCTTGATGCACTTTTATTGCTACTATCGTTACTTGCTCGTTACAAATTACCTTGCTATCAAACTACTCTGCTACTTACAATTTCAGCACTTGCAGACATTACCATACTGAAAACTACTTGTCATTTCCTTCTGCTCCTCATTGGGTTCGACACTCTTACGTATCAAAAAGAGCTACAATTGATCCCCTATACTTGTGGGTCATCAAGGCTATTTTCTGGCGCCATTGCTGGGGAGTGAAGCGCCTTTGGTATGTGGAAATTGGTAAGGAAACATTCATATAGTGTGGTGAAATTTATTGTCACTTATTACTATGGAAAATAATCCTTTGAGGGGTTTGTTCGGGGTATCTTCGCCTTGTCTGGAACCATCTTTTGTGTGTTGATAAATTCTTTAATATTTCTCTAAAGATCAGAGGTATTCCTATTATTATTGTAAGATTGATTTATTACTAGGAAAAGGCCTAGGATTAAAATTACCTCTATAAGCATTGTTGTTGAAATTATTGCGGGAAATAAAATTCACATCTATGGCATCACTATTTTTCTCAATCAAAGTAGACAAAGGCAATATCATTAAAATCAATAGGAGCACTTTTACCAGCAACCAATTTCATAAGAGCATCAAGTTTTTCACTCAAAGAAGAAATTTCTTCAACCGAATTAACCTTTTTACTAGTATGAGCCCTTTCGATATGCCATTGTGAATAATTTGCCATAATATTATCAAGAAATGTGGTGGCTTCACCCAAGGTATTCTCCATAAAAGTACCACCCACGACAGAATCTAAAAGATTACAAGAAACAAAATTCAACCCCGCATACTTTTTTTTGTATGATCATCCAAAGATTTAACCCATGAGTTGGGCAATTCCTTAGCATCATTTTCATCCTTTCCCAAGATTGTGCAACATGCTCATGTTCAAGTTGCTTGAAATTCATGATCTAGGTTCTAAGGGAAATAATTTTTGCGGGAGGAAAATACGTAGTGATAAAAGCATCTTTGCACTTATTCCAAGAATCGATACTATTGCGAGGCAAAGAAGAGAACCAAATTTTTGCAGAATCACGCAAAGAAAACGAAAATAATTTCATCTTGACCACATCATTGTCCACATCTGTTTTATTTTGCATATTGCATAATTCCACGAAGGTATTAAGATGGGACGCGGCATCCTCATTAGGAGTACCGGAAAATTGGTCTTTCATAACAAGATTCAGCAAAGCAGTATTAATATCACAAGTCTCCGCACTAGTGGCGGGAGGAGCAATCTGAGTGCCAATAAAATCATTGTTGTTGGTATTTGAGAAGCCACAAAGTTTGGTGTTCTCTTGAGTCATTATGACCACACAACAAGATTGCACTCGAAAATAGATCCGGCAAGAAAATAGCAAACGGAAAAACAGAGGCGAATAAAACGACAAATTTTTGTGAAGTGGGGGAGAGGAGAACAAGAGGCAAAATAATGTAAATTGCAAGGAGATGAGATTTGTGATTAGGAACCTGGTTATGTTGAAGATCCTCCCCGGCAATGGCGCCATAAATTCCTTTTGATGTCGCTTGAAGCTATGTCGGTTTTTCCCCAAAGAGGAAGGGATCATGCAGCACAACGATGGTACGTATTTCCCTCAGATATGAAACCAAGGTTATCGAACCAGTAGGAGAACCAAGCAACACTACGTAAACAGCCCCTGCACACAAATAACAACACCTCGCAACCCGATGTGTTAAAGGGGTTGTCAATCCCTTTCGGGGTACGACGCCTCAAGATAGGCAAAGGACGTGAGGTAAATTTGTAGATAGATAAATAGATCACGGAATAAATAAATTGCAGCAAGGTATTTTTGTATTTTTTGGTTTGACAGATCTGAAAATAAACGCAAGGAAAAAGTAGATCGCAAGGCAAATATATGAGAAAGAAGACAGGAGGGCCGTAGGTTTCACTAGTGGCTTCTCTCGAGAAAAATAGAAAACAGTGGGTGAACAAATTACTGTTGGGCA
This sequence comes from Triticum aestivum, assembly GCF_018294505.1. Lineage (NCBI taxonomy): Eukaryota > Viridiplantae > Streptophyta > Magnoliopsida > Poales > Poaceae > Triticum > Triticum aestivum. The sequence goes on along the minus strand of NC_057801.1, from coordinate 259,574,419 downwards.
ATTGATAGAACTTCAAATAATCATGACGATATCTAGGAAATGATCATTACATAGGCATCACGTCCAAGATTAGTAGACCGACTCCTGCCTGCATGTACTACTATTACTCCACACATCGACCGCTATCCAGCATGCATCTAGTGTAGTAAGTTCATGAAAAAACGGAGTAATGCAATAAGAACGATGACATGATGTAGAGAAGATCCGTTTATCTATTGTGACAGATATGGATCCCATCTTTTTATCCTTAGTAACAATGATACATACGTGTCGGTTCCCTTTTTGTCATGGGGATCAAGCACCGTAAGATCGAACCCACTAGCGGGCACCTCTTCCCATTGCAAGATAAATAGATCAAGTTGGACAAACAAAACCCAAATATCAGAGAAGAAATACGAGGCTATAAGAGATCACGCATATAAGAGATCAAAGAACTCAAATAACTTTCATGGATATAAAAAGATATAACTGATCATAAACTCGAAGTTCATCGGATCCCAACAAACACACCACAAAAAGGACTTACATCATATGGATCTCCAAGAGACCATTGTATTGATAATCAAGAGAGAGAGAGAGAGAGAGGAAGCCATCTAGCTACTAACTATGGACCCGAAGGTCTACAAAGAACTACTCACGCATCGTCGGAGAGGCACCAATGGAAGTGGTGAACCCCTTCGTGATGGTGTCTAGATTGGGTCTCGTGGTTCTGGACTCTACGTCGGCTGGATGGAAATTTCATCGACTCCCCTAGGGTTTTTTGGAATATTGTGGTATTTATAGAGCAAGAGTCGGTCCCGGGGGCACCCGAGGTGGGCACATCCCACTAGGGCGCGCATGGGCCTCCTGGCACGCCCTGGTGGGTTGTCCCCTCCTCGGGACTCCCCCAGGTGCAACCAGGGCCCGTTGTGTTCCTTATGGCCCATAAAAAATCCTCGTAAATTGGCGTGGCATTTGGACTCCATCTGATATTGATTTCCTGCAATGTAAAAAACATGCAGAAAACAACAACTGGCATTGAAACTATGTCAATAGGTTAGTACCAAAAAATGATATAAAATGACTATAAAATGATTATAAAACATCCAAGATTGATAATAAAACAACATGGAATAATCAAAAATTATAGATACGTTGGAGACGTATCAATCTTGCTCTCCCAATCCCCAAAGTTTCAACAAGTTTTGGTGGAGGGATTGAGAGTGTTGAGCAAAATGATGTGTAGCAATGGTGGAGCTCAACAAGACATTAGGGTTAGGGATGGAGGAAGAAGAATGGGGGCATTATAGTGTTTGTCCCTGGATGGCCGTTTCTGCCCGTTGGACCCCGTGCGCACGGGCTAAGTCAGCCCCGTGCGCATGGGGTACTCAGAGACTTTCACACCACCCCGTGCACACGGGGATCAAAAGACCCCTAATACGTCTCCAACGTATCTACTTTTCCAAACACTTTTGCCCTTGTTTTGGACTCTAACTTGCATGATTTGAATGAAACTAACCCGGACTGACGCTATTTTCAGCAGAACTGCCATGATGTTGTTTTATGTGTAGAAAAGAGAAGTTCTCGGAATGTCCTGAAAATCCATGGAGGCACTTTTTGAAAAATATAAAAAATACTGGCAAAAGAATCAAGACCAGGGGCCCACACCCTGTCCACGAGGGTGGGGGGCGCGCCCCTGTCTCGTGGGCCCCCTGGACCTCCACCGACCTCAACTCCAACTCCATATATTCACGTTCGGGAGAAAAAAATCAAAGAGAAAGTTTCATCGCGTTTTACGACACGGAGCCGCCGCCAAGCCCTAATCTCTCTCAGGAGGGCTGATCTAGAGTCCGTTCGGGGCTCCGGAGAGGGGGATTCGTCGCCGTCGTCATCATCAACCATCCTCCATCACCAATTTCATGATGCTCACCGCCGTGCGTGAGTAATTCCATCGTAGGCTTGCTGGACGGTGATGGGTTGGATGAGATTTACCGTGTAATCAAGTTAGTTTTGTTAGGGTTTGATCCCTACTATCCACTATGTTCTGAGATTGATGTTGCTATGACTTTGCTATGCTTAATGCTTGTCACTAGGGCCCGAGTGCCATGATTTCAGATCTGAACCTATTATGTTTTCTTGAATATATGTGTGTTCTTGATCCTATCTTGCAAGTCTATAATCACCTATAATGTGTTATGATCCGACAACCCTGAAGTGACAATAATCGGGATACTTCTCGGTGATGACCATAGTTTGAGGAGTTCATGTATTCACTATGTGCTAATGCTTTGTTCCAGTTCTCTATTAAAAGGATGCCTTAATATCGCTTAGTTTCTGCTAGGACCCCGCTGCCACGGGAGGGTAGGTCAAAAGATGTCATGCAAGTTCTTTTCATAAGCACGTATGACTATTTATGGAATACATGACTACATTACATTGATGAACTGGAGCTAGTTCTGTGTCACCCTATGTTATAGCTATTACATGAGGAATCACATCCGGCATAATTATCCATCACTGATCCATTGCCTACGAGCTTTTCACATATTGTTCTTCGCTTATTTACTTTTCCGTTGCTACTGTTAGAACTACTACAAAACCCAAAAACATCACTTTTGCTACCGTTACCTTTATTATCATATTACTTTTCTACTAAGTACTTTGCTGCAGATACTAAGTTATCCAGGTGTGGTTGAATTGACAACTCAACTTCTAATATTCAAGAATATTCTTTGGCTCCCCTTGTGTCGAATCAATAAATTTGGGTTGAATACTTTACCCTCGAAAGCTGTTGCGATCCCCTACACTTGTGGGTTATCAAGACTAATTTCTGGCGCCGTTGCCGGGAAGCATAGCTCTATTCTCCGAGTCACTTGGGTGTCAGGACCCCGACTCAATGCCACATCGATCTAGCATGTAACACCTCATATCACTTTGCGGCCTCACGCACGGTATTCCCACGGGTGTCGCCTTACCTTTGCCCGGGACCGTTTGCGCCTTTTGGCACACGTATATGATAGTGTCGCTAGCATCCATATGATAAGGAGCCCGGGCTGACATGGCTAGTTGTAAACCCAAAGTGGCACAGACTTACAGGGACAGGCATCCATGACCCAGCATCGAACGTGTCGGTCATCAGCGAGTGAATCCATGCTGTAGCACTGGGCTAGCAGGACTCCGGTATTCATCGTGTGACATTTCCCCGAAGGGACAGACACAGGAACGAAGAAGGACACATGCCGGCCAGCCTAAGTGTTCCGGAGCAGTAGCAAGCTACCATGGCTCGGTGGAAACACTAGGAGACATTTCCCGGTAAGAGAGGCTACTAAAGATAAACAACTAGATAGTCAGATCCCACACATACCAAGCATTTCAATAACATACACACAATATGCTCGATATGTGCAAACACAACATGGCATCACAACATGACTCTACGACTCAAGTATTTAACCAATAGGCTCCGAGGAGCGAGATATTACAAACATGAGTCTCATGACCCAACATTCAGAGCATACAAATAAAAGCACAAGCGGAAGCTATCATGTCTGAGTACAGACATCTATAAATGAAAAAGGCTGAGAAGCCTGACTATCTACCAGATCCTGCCGAGGCACAAAATCGTAGCTGAGGTAACAAGCTAAACGTCGAAGTCCACGCGGAACTACTAGCGAGACTGAAGTCTCTCTGCAAAAACATAAATAGGCAAACATGAGTACAAATGTACCCAACAAGACTTACATCAGAACTATCTACATATGCATCCTTATCAACAAAGGGGATGGTGGGGTTTAACTGCAGCAAGCCAGCTTTGACTCGGTGGCTATCCTGAACTACGACTGCAAGTAACTCTTTTGAGGTGGCGCACACGAGTCCACATATTCACCATATCAATACACCACTATGGATCCGCTCCCGTCTCCCTACGAGAACGCCATCCATAGCACTCACGCTTATCTTGCGTATTTTAGAGTATCCACTTTCACTTGTCTATGAACTGATATAAGCAACCCAGAAGTCCTTTTCCGCGAACACGGCTATTCGAATAGATGATGATAACCCTGCAGGGGTGTACTTCTTCACACACGCTCTCACCACTTACTGCCGTTTACACGACATGTACTCGGCAACCTTCAAGTGGAAGCCCAACGTGGGTGTCGGCCACGGCCTACCTAAACACTCGAGTCTCTAGTCCAGGTTTATCGCCTATTCGGGTTCCATCCATGAGGAGATCCGGCCGGAGTTTCGCTCACAGCCCCAAACAATGTGAACAGGGTTCTGTGACACCAAACGGGCGCCTGGTATACCCGGCCACGTGCCTACCGCATCACAGCCCACCCCTCCGGTCAGCGCTGCCCACGGCCTCCAGCATACTACAAACACCAGAAACTACTTGCAACTCCTGGACAGAGGACAAGGGTGATCAAGAAGCCGAGAGGGTCCATTGGTTTCGGGCCCAATGCGTGGTAGTAGCTGAATCATGGATCACAAACACAGAACTCAGTTCCTGAGGACGGCTGCAATGAGACAACCCACCATGTACTCCTACATGGCCTCTCACCGCTACCTTTACCAAATCGTGTTCACACGCTTAGCTCACACACCGTAGGACATGTTCACACACCTCTGATTCATCCCGGATGAATCAGACCTGACTCGACTCTAAGCAGTAGCAGGCATGACAAACAAGCATGAATGAGTAGGCACAACAGGGCTCAAACAACTCCTACTCATGCTAGTGGGTTTCATCTATTTACTGTGGCAATGACATGTCATGCAAAGGATAAAGGGGTTCAGCTACCGCAGTAGGTAACAGATGAATCGTTGTTGTCCTAATGCAGTAAAAGAGAGCAGGAGCGAGAGAGTGGGATTGTATCGGAATGAACAAGGGGGTTTTGCTTGCCTGACACTTCTGAAGATGATATAGCTCTTCATCGGTGTCATCGAACACGTCGTGGAAACATACGTCTACCGAGGGGGGGGGGACAATCACCGGCAAACACAGAAAGAATACAATCAATGCAATGCACATTATGATGCCTGATCATGACATGTCAATATGCTGTGATTTGAGCTAATGCAACTAAAACCAGATTAAATGAAGTTGATTTGAATATAAGATTCAAATTCAAACTCCATATGTGATTATTCAGATGCCATTTATATGATTTGTGCTAAACAGCACCTATAAGTTGTTCTAACATGCATGAAAATAGTACAGATGGATAGATTGGATTTTTCTGGTCATTTTTCATATATAATTTATCTCATTTGGAGTTACGGTTGAATTTCTATGATTTTTAGAAGTTTTTACAATTTTCTGGAATTTCCTGAATAATATAAATCCAGAAATGAATTATGGCGTCAGCACCACGTCACTGTGACGTCAGCAGAGTCAACTGGGCTGGCTCGGGTCAAACCTGACGTGGGGGGTCCACACGTCAGTGACACAGGTTAGACAGGGGGGTTAGTTTAGTTTAATTAAAGATTAGGGGCACTAGGGCCCACATGTCAGTGTCAGGGGGTTAGATTAGGTGGTGATTAGCATTAAGCTAATCACCTGATGGCGGGGTCCACCTGTCATGGACCCAGGGGAGGTCAAACCCCTGGTCAGTAGGGTCAATCCCGCCGGCGTCTCGACGCCGGCGAGGCCCGGGACGGTGGCGGCCGTCGGAAACACGCTACAGGGCACGGGCGAGGCCGTGCTTGGGCTCGTTGGAGAGCCCTTGCTCCCGCGCGTCGAACGGTGCGGTTACTGGGTCGTGGGGAGACCGGAGCTGACGACGGCGAGCTCCAAGGCGGCGGCCGGAGTTCGGCCAACGGCGGGTTAGGCGATGCAGGGCGCTAGGGGAGGCGTTGGTGCGTGCTACGTGCTCCTGGTGAGGTGTGGAGCACGGTGGTGTGCCCGGCTTCGAGCCACAGTGGCTCTGGCCACGACGGTGACGAGGCACGGCGGCGGCGAGGTTCGGCCATGGTGGAAGATGGAGCTAGGGGACGGGAACAGGGGAAGCAAGCAAAGAGGAGGCAGTAGGAGCTCACAGGGAGAACGATGAGGTGGTCAGCGAGCTCGGGGGCGTCTTTGGTGCTGCGAATCGAACAGCGGCGATCGCCGGCCGTGGCGATGAAGATGGTGGTGATGGCGGCGTTGCAGCGCGTCCGTGGCGTCGTGCCTTGTCGAGGAGGTCGGGGACGTTGAGACGGAGCTCGCAGGCACAGCGAGGGGTCGAGGGGGAGACGGTGGCCGTGGCGTTACGGTGGCGCGGCTGCGGCTGCGCTCGGGCTCGAGAGGGAGAGGGAGCGGAAGAGGGGAAGAGTTCGGGAGAGAGTGAGAGAGCGGTCGGGGCTGCGTGGCGTCGTCCGGGGCGTCGCTAGGGAGGCCGGGGAGGAAGCAGGAGGTGGCCAGGGGAAACAGGAGGTGGCCGAGCAGGGTGGAGGTGGCGCGCACGGCGGCGTCGCGGTGTCCGTCCTCCTGGCAGGGAGGAAGACGACAGGGGAGGGGGGGCGGCGGTGGGCTGGGCCGTTGGGGGAGCTGGGCCAGGTAAGTGGGCGCCAGGTAGGTGGCCCAGGTGGCCTTCTCTCCCTTTCTTTTATTTCCTCTTTTCTATTTCTATTTTCTGTAGTTTGTTTTGATTTAGTTTTAGACACTAAATCATTTTTTATAAATCCTGAGAATAATTGTGGACATTAACTGAATTATTACAGAGGCCCTCAACTATTTCCAGAATTGTTGGAGCATTTAAAAATATTAACAGTATTTAAATGCCCCAATTCAAATACAATATGGTTTAATCAAAAATCCAAAAATGTCTTGGAAAAATATCCATCATCTCTGGATATGGTTTTCACCCTTTTCCAGTAATCATGAACATTTTTGCAAACCAATTTGGGTTCTTTGAAAATATTTTGAAGTTGAACCTATTTGCAATGCTTTGGTGCTAGGGCTTGGTCATCCCCATTTCAAATTTCATAAAATTTAAACATGTTGCATGGATGCTAAAGCAAAAACAAACAAGGGCTGATCTGGGGCTGTGACAGCTCACCCCCACTAAACAAAAATCTCGTCCCGAGATTCAAGCGTAGGGTAAGGTGAAGGGGGAACGCAAACTAGTACAATCTTCACGATCCAGGTTGCACTTCAACTGAACGTTGATTTGTTCACCATCATTTTCTCGAAGTCTTGCTCTGAGAACTCCAACTAACATGACAACGAGAGGAAAGGAAAGACCCTAAAAGAATCGTTCTTCTCGGAGGTCGAACAACTCAGGAGTAACTCTCGGGATGAGACATAGCAACATCTCTTGAGCTGAGAGACGAAGCACAGATCTGAAGAAATGGAGTGAGACAGATGACGAGGGTTCACTAGGTAGACAACAACTTCACGCTTAAGGTGGTAATCGGTTGTCAACATAGCGAGGAGTTGAATTGCCATGATACCATAACGATGCACCTTAGGGAAGGTGACTCGTAGATATATCCCCTTAAGTGGCAAAAAGAATTACCTTTGATTCAAAGATCATTGAAACTCTTTATACCAGCCTAAGGCAATCACAAGCGATCATTTGGAGGGGGTCGGTAGAATGGCATACTCGGACTTGGATGATGTGGATTACCTTGTTGAAGACAACGTAATGGATGAATTTGCTTATCACCGGAAATGGAAGAGATCCATGGTAGAATGGCACAATGGCGGTGCAAGCTGGGAACAGAATGCAAATGCTGGGAATGATTCTGGTAACTGGGGAAGAACCCAACAATAGAGAGTGAATTCACTGTTTGAATAGGTCATAGCATTGCCGAGGAAACTGAGAGCAAACCCAGTTAGTGCCGATGATAACACGTAGCGCTTGTGCATGCTCTCAAGAACTTGAGCATTTCCATATTCATCAGGGTTTTACCAATATCCGTGTCAAGGATCCTGGCAACACAACTTGCTACCACGATGAATGATGATGGATGATGCAGATGCAAAGGAAGATAACACTTCTCAGATTTCATCTTAGCGAGGCCAAGGAAATAAAATCTGGATGATCGACCGAGAGACATTTAGCACTCCGCTTCTAATGTTCTCCTTGATGTGCTAGTGTAACCCATTCATAGATATGGTTTGATATCTAGAACATCAAGTAAAGGTCGGACTTAGGGAGCACAAGAATCCATAAGGAACAACTAGGGAGGTAAATCCTATGAAATCCTTATGGGGAGGTGGCCAACTTCCTCAATCAAGATATTATAATAACAGGTCTTCCGGCTGGGTGTGTTGGCCACGACATCCACTTTACCGGTTTCCGAGGGACCGATATTATAGTTCTTGGGAAATGTTCCAAACCATCATATCTGCCTGAGATTCAGATCTGGTTGGCGTCAGGATATTCCAGACTCATCAAGTCTAGAAAGAAAAATGAAAGTTTGCAACACAAATCGACGAGATAATGTTGCGGGATTCTCGGGGAGTGAGCTACGATAGTAAGCTCCAAAACATGAGCTGGTTCTGCTACAAACATGTGAACACGTTGTCCCAGACAAGCATGCCCACATGGTAGTCTTACAATAAAACACTACCGAGTTCTGGTTGGGAACCATCAGCGAGGATATCGAAGTTCTTTCATAAGTCCGGATTAGCTCTTATGAAGATACTCCTTCTCCTTGAACAAATCAGTTAGTGGCTTGGTGTGCTAGGATACACATATGGAATGAAGGTTGCAAGTCTCCAGACCACAGAATACTTCGCACGTGTGCATGACTGACTTGCGATGATTCCAGAGGAAGCAACATTGACTTTCTCGAGTCCACGGCGGCAACTTGCATCAAATGCACATGAACTAGAGGAAGTCACTTCTTACACCCGAACATATGCTTCATGAGCTAGCATGAACAAATGCTTCAAAAGTTTCCAACACTAACTTATGGTCCAACAAAATCATGGAGGAGATAAGGATGTTGTCAATGGGCTCAACAACTATTCATCTGGGTTTCCTTTTAAAAGGAATTCCATAGTTAAGTGAACAAGTGATAGCATTGGTCAGACCCAAAGGATATAATGGTGTATGCTCGAGGGATCAACCACGAGTAAGACAACATTACGAATATCGTTGGTTCTGATTTGATTTGACGATAGCCCATACTCAATCAAGGGTTCGGGTAAGATAATAGATCCAACAATCGATCACAGGGACCAATCGATGAAGATATCACCTTTCTTCAACACACACTACACAAGAATATCCCTTTGGAACGGACTAAGTCATGCAAGCTTTTATCTTCCAACTCTCCAAGTTGTTGTCTAGCTTAACCAACTAGCTCCGGGATATCCATCACAGATTCTTGGAGAAAGGGTGGTTCACAAGAAACCAACTTGATCATGAGCTCAACATAACAGTCAGGGAACAACCTGGTAATACTTCCGAGAAGATATTCGGAAAATCACGAACCACCGGTATGTTACTAAGCTCGAGAACAATCTCGCTTTTGAGGGCAAGACGATATGATCAAATGAGTGAGGACTTGACAAGATCCTAACTCATCAATCAAAGGGTGCACCGAAATAAGGACTAGGTAGCACGATCAGTCTTAGAAGGATGATTCAAAAACCAACACGCTAAGAATGAAATTATTATCCTTTAACTACCAAGCAACGAGGTTGCTGGGAGTATTGATTTCACACATCACAATTCATTTGTCGGTATTCCGGTTGCATCAACACGAGGGCCGAGGAATGACTAATGATGGTGAGAAGTATCACTACGTCAAAATTCATGAGAGTTGGTGCAGTTCTCATGACAATTCTGACATAAAGGGGGTAATACTCCAAGGTAGAACAGAACCAAAAGCTGGATTGGCATTTGATCTGCGGCATACAACTTCTTTGACTCAATCCTGGATATGGAAGAGGTACTGGAGTTTGTTTCTCCTAGTCATTCCGAACTAGAACGGCTTGACGGACCACAAGAATAACGAGCATCGGTGAACACGAATGCACGACATCAACTTGACTATCAACTGCTGGACAAGGGTCAAATACAACTATAGAGGGACAACTCAAAGAACATATGATTTCCTGAGTTGTGGATGCATGGTTTAGCATGTCGAACGAAGTTCAACATATTTCTTCCGGATAACCCATGCAGAAAGGTAGAACTGGCAGAGCCACAATATATAATGGAGAACTCATCAAGAATAATCCTGTTGTGATATTTCAGTTCAACGAGGAACTTCTGCCATAAGTAGTTCATGGTATTTGGAAGAAGAAGATACCACGGACTTCAAGGACTATCGCAAAGGTTACTAATATCCTAAAGGCACTAGCAATTACTATCAACATGAAGTAGGTAGAGTGAATCTCGGGTTCAAGAACCCAGGAACAGAATACCTATTACTAAGTAGCATCACGGGATGCTTTCGAGAATGATGGCCAGAATCATCACACTGGGAACACAAATCATGGCTAAATTACTAGATGATCCCCTAAGACACCTAGGGTCATAATAATATCTCCAACATATATGTCAAGGTAACGGAGTACCTCAACTAACTGATTAGTGTGGTTAATCTGGCCCATGGGAACATTGAAACGGGAAGAAAGGATTTGCAAATGCATCAGACTACTTAGAAACCTGGGATGACTCGGACAGCATAACGGCTGTAAATGCTCAGAAAAGATTTGAGACATTCACAAAAATGGTGGCATAACCACTCAGAAGCACAATATCAAGGTTTCGAGATCAACAATTAACATACGGAAGTAGTAGGAACTGAACTGAGACTTAAATCCAACAATCTTATAAGTCCACTGATTAGTAACACGTGATCCTAATAGAAAGAAGAGATAGCCTAGTTCTTAATCCCCGTAGAAGAGAAGATGATGACTCAGATCAGAAGGCCATGAGGTATAAGGAGTAAAAAGAGCCTTACGTTCCATCCCACAATCAATTCCCTCATATAACTAAAGAATTTCTAGACTCAACTTCGACCAGTTTGGCTTGGTAATCCTACAGGCAGTCAAGCTCTGATACCAACGCTGTCAGGACCCCGACTCAATGCCACATCGATCTAGCATGTAACACCTCATATCACTTTGCGGCCTCACGCACGGTATTCCCACGGGTGTCGCCTTACCTTTGCCCGGGACCGTTTGCGCCTTTTGGCACACGTATATGATAGTGTCGCTAGCATCCATATGATAAGGAGCCCGGGCTGACATGGCTAGTTGTAAACCCAAAGTGGCACAGACTTACAGGGACAGGCATCCATGACCCAGCATCGAACGTGTCGGTCATCAGCGAGTGAATCCAGGCTGTAGCACTGGGCTAGCAGGACTCCGGTATTCATCGCATGACATTTCCCCGAAGGGACAGACACAGGAACGAAGAAGGACACATGCCGGCCAGCCTAAGTGTTCCGGAGCAGTAGCAAGCTACCATGGCTCGGTGGAAACACTAGGAGACATTTCCCGGTAAGAGAGGCTACTAAAGATAAACAACTAGATAGTCAGATCCCACACATACCAAGCATTTCAATAACATACACACAATATGCTCGATATGTGCAAACACAACATGGCATCACAACATGACTCTACGACTCAAGTATTTAACCAATAGGCTCCGAGGAGCGAGATATTACAAACATGAGTCTCATGACCCAACATTCAGAGCATACAAATAAAAGCACAAGCGGAAGCTATCATGTCTGAGTACAGACATCTATAAATGAAAAAGGCTGAGAAGCCTGACTATCTACCAGATCCTGCCGAGGCACAAAATCGTAGCTGAGGTAACAAGCTAAACGTCGAAGTCCACGCGGAACTACTAGCGAGACCGAAGTCTCTCTGCAAAAACATAAATAGGCAAACGTGAGTACAAATGTACCCAGCAAGACTTACATCAGAACTATCTACATATGCATCATTATCAACAAAGGGGATGGTGGGGTTTAACTGCAGCAAGCCAGCTTTGACTCGGTGGCTATCCTGAACTACGACTGCAAGTAACTCTTTTGAGGTGGCGCACACGAGTATATCAATACACCACTATGGATCCGCTCCCGTCTCCCTACGAGAATGCCATCCATAGCACTCACGCTTATCTTGCGTATTTTAGAGTATCCACTTTCACTTGTCTATGAACTGATATAAGCAACCCAGAAGTCCTTTTCCGCGGACACGGCTATTCGAATAGATGATGATAACCCTGCAGGGGTGTACTTCTTCACACACGCTCTCACCACTTACCGCCGTTTACACGACATGTACTCGGCAACCTTCAAGCGGAAGCCCAACGTGGGTGTCGGCCACGGCCTACCTAAACACTCGAGTCTCTAGTCCAGGTTTATCGCCTATTCGGGTTCCATCCATGAGGAGATCCGGCCGGAGTTTCGCTCACAGCCCCAAACAATGTGAACAGGGTTCCGTGACACCAAACGGGCGCCCGGTATACCCGGCCACGTGCCTACCGCATCACAGCCCACCCCTCCGGTCAGCGCTGCCCACGGCCTCCAGCATACTACAAACACCAGAAACTACTTGCAACTCCTGGACAGAGGACAAGGGTGATCAAGAAGCCGAGAGGGTCCATTGGTTTCGGGCCCAATGCGTGGTAGTAGCTGAATCATGGATCACAAACACAGAACTCAGTTCCTGAGGACGGCTGCAATGAGACAACCCACCATGTACTCCTACATGGCCTCTCACCGCTACCTTTACCAAATCGTGTTCACACGCTTAGCTCACACACCGTAGGACATGTTCACACACCTCTGATTCATCCCGGATGAATCAGACCTGACTCGACTCTAAGCAGTAGCAGGCATGACAAACAAGCATGAATGAGTAGGCACAACAGGGCTCAAACAACTCCTACTCATGCTAGTGGGTTTCATCTATTTACTGTGGCAATGACAGGTCATGCAAAGGATAAAGGGGTTCAGCTACCGCATCAGGTAACAGATGAATCGTTGTTGTCCTAATGCAGTAAAAGAGAGCAGGAGCGAGAGAGTGGGATTGTATCGGAATGAACAAGGGGGTTTTGCTTGCCTGGCACTTCTGAAGATGATATAGCTCTTCATCGGTGTCATCGAACACGTCGTGGAAACATACGTCTACCGAGGGGGGGGGGGACAATCACCGGCAAACACAGAAAGAATACAATCAATGCAATGCACATTATGATGCCTGATCATGACATGTCAATATGCTGTGATTTGAGCTAATGCAACTAAAACTAGATTAAATGAAGTTGGTTTGAATATAAGATTCAAATTCAAACTCCATATGTGATTATTCAGATGCCATTTATATGATTTGTGCTAAACAGCACCTATAAGTTGTTCTAACATGCATGAAAATAGTACAGATGGATAGATTGGATTTTTCTGGTCATTTTTCATATATAATTTATCTCATTTGGAGTTACGGTTGAATTTCTATGATTTTTAGAAGTTTTTACAATTTTCTGGAATTTCCTGAATAATATAAATCCAGAAATGAATTATGGCGTCAGCACCACGTCACTGTGACGTCAGTAGAGTCAACTGGGCTGGCTCGGGTCAAACCTGACGTGGGGGGGTCCACACGTCAGTGACACAGGTTAGACAGGGGGGTTAGTTTAGTTTAATTAAAGATTAGGGGCACTAGGGCCCACATGTCAGTGTCAGGGGGTTAGATTAGGTGGTGATTAGCATTAAGCTAATCACCTAATGGCGGGGTCCACCTGTCATGGACCCAGGGGAGGTCAAACCCCTGGTCAGTAGGGTCAATCCCGCCGGCGTCTCGACGCCGGCGAGGCCCGGGACGGTGGCGGCCGTCGGAAACACGCTACAGGGCACGGGCGAGGCCATGCTTGGGCTCGTTGGAGAGCCCTTGCTCCCGCGCGTCGAACGGTGCGGTTGCTGGGTCGTGGGGAGGCCGGAGCTGACGACGGCGAGCTCCAAGGCGGCGGCCGGAGTTCGGCCAACGGCGGGTTAGGCGATGCAGGGCGCTAGGGGAGGCGTTGGTGCGTGCTACGTGCTCCTGGTGAGGTGTGGAGCACGGTGGTGTGCCCGGCTTCGAGCCACAGTGGCTCTGGCCACGACGGCGACGAGGCACGGCGGCGGCGAGCTTCGGCCGTGGTGGAAGATGGAGCTAGGGGACGGGAACAGGGGAAGCGAGCAAAGAGGAGGCAGCAGGAGCTCACAGGGAGAACGATGAGGTGGTCAGCGAGCTCGGGGGGCGTCTTTGGTGCTGCGAATCGAACGGCGGCGATCGCCGGCCGTGGCGATGAAGATGGTGGTGATGGCGGCGTTGCAGCGCGTCCGTGGCGTCGTGGCTTGTCGAGGAGGTCGGGGACGTCGAGACAGAGCTCGCAGGCACAGCGAGGGGTCGAGGGGGAGACGGTGGCCGCGGCGTTACGGTGGCGCGGCTGCGGCTGCGCTCGGGGCTCGAGAGGGAGAGGGAGCGGAAGAGGGGAAGAGTTTGGGAGAGAGTGAGGAGAGCGGTCGGGGCTGCGTGGCGTCGTCCGGGGCGTCGCTAGGGAGGCCGGGGAGGAAGCAGGAGGTGGCCAGGGGAAGCAGGAGGTGGCCGAGCAGGGTGGAGGTGGCGCGCGCGGCGGCGTCGCGGTGTCCGTCCTCCTGGCAGGGAGGAAGACGACAGGGGAGGGGGGCGGCGGTGGGCTGGGCCGTTGGGGGAGCTGGGCCAGGTAAGTGGGCGCCAGGTAGGTGGCCCAGGTGGCCTTCTCTCCCTTTCTTTTATTTCCTGTTTTCTATTTCTATTTTCTGTAGTTTGTTTTGATTTAGTTTTAGACACTAAATCATTTTTTATAAATCCTGAGAATAATTGTGGACATTAACTGAATTATTACAGAGGCCCTCAACTATTTCCAGAATTGTTGGAGCATTTAAAAATATTAACAGTATTTAAATGCCCCAATTCAAATACAATATGGTTTAATCAAAAATCCAAAAATGTCTTGGAAAAATATCCATCATCTCTGGATATGGTTTTCACCCTTTTCCAGTAATCATGAACATTTTTGCAAACCAATTTGGGTTCTTTGAAAATATTTTGAAGTTGAACCTATTTGCAATGCTTTGGTGCTAGGGCTTGGTCATCCCCATTTCAAATTTCATAAAATTTAAACATGTTGCATGGATGCTAAAGCAAAAACAAACAAGGGCTGATCTGGGGCTGTGACATTGGGATTTATATCTGTTGATCACTATGACGAACATGAAAGATGACAGAACCAAGATTTTGCCCTCAACTACGAGGGGAGGTAAGGAACTGCCATCTAGCTCTGCACTAGATTCTCCTTTTGTTATTAGTAAACTTGCGACACCTAAACCTGCTACTGCTATGAATTCTGATATGTCGCATGTTATTGATGATGCCACTTCTGCTATGCATGATACTTATGATGAAACTACTTCCGTGCACGATACTACTTTGCCATTAGGTGAATTTCTTGATGAACAACTTGCTAGAGTTAGGGGGAATGAAATTATTGAAGATGCTATTATTGATGATAGTGATGATGAAAATTCTCCCAATGATTATGAATTGCCTGTTTTTCCTGAGGGTTATGTTATGAATGAAGAAGCTGCTAGAGCTATCTTTGCTTGCAATGATAGATATGATCTTAAGAAATTATTAGCTAAATGGAAGCAGCAGTCTCTTAATGCTAGAATGAAACCTGACCCTGCTTTTGCTACTTCACCTATTTGTGTTACTGATAAGGATTATGAATTCTCTGTTGATCCCGAAATTATTACTTTGGTTGAATCTGATCCTTTTATGGCCTTGAATCTGAAACTGTTGTGGCACATCTTACCAAGTTGAATGATATAGCCACCCTATTTACTAATGAATAGAAGTCTCGCTATTATTATATCCTTAAGATATTTCCATTCTCATTAAAGGGTGATGCTAAGACTTGGTTTAATTCTCTTTGCTCCTGGTTGTGTGCGTAGTCCCCAGGATATGATTTATTACTTCTCTGCTAAATATTTCCCTGCTCATAAGAAATAAGCTGCCATGCGGGAAATATATAATTTTGTGCAAATCAAAGAAGAGAGTCTCCCACAAGCTTGGGGGAGGCTTCTCCGATTACTTAATGCTTTGCCTGATCATCCTCTTAAGAAAAATGAAATACTTGATATCTTTTATAATGGACTAACCGATGCTTCCAAGGACTACTTGGATAGTTGTGCTGGTTGTGTTTTCAGGAAAGAACAGTCGACGAAGCTGAATTACTATTGAATAATATGTTGACTAATGAAAATAATTGGACTCTTCCTGAGCCAATTCCAGAGGAAATTCCTGAACCAATTAAGCCAACTCCTGAGCCTATTCCTAAACCCACTCCAAAGAAGAGAGGTGTTTTATTTCTCAGTCCTGAAGATATGCAAGAGGCAAAGAAATCAATTAAAGAAAAAGGTATTAAAGCTAAAGATGTTAAAAATTTACCTCCTATTGAAGAAATACAAGGTCTTAATATACCGCCTGTTGAAGAACCACATTGTCTTGATAACCCGACACAGGTAGTAAAGGTAAATTCTCTCTATAGAATTGATAAAGTTGAAATCCCCTCTACTAAATTTCATAGCCCATGCTTAGATGAATTCGATGACTTTATGGCTAGACAAGAAAGTTTTAATGCTTATGTTGGTAGAGAGTTAAAGAATAATGCTTTCAAGATAGGACGCGTAAGCGATAATATGGCTAGAGTTAAACGTGAACTTAAACTCATAAGCAAATATGCTTCTATGGTTGCTACTCAAGATGAGCAAGTACTCAAAGCTCAAAATGATTTGCTTGATGAATTAAATAATAAAAATGACTTCTCTGTTAGAGTGGCTACTAGAACTGGTAGAATGACTCAGGAACCTTTGTATCCTGAAGGCCACCCTAAGAGAATCGAGCAAGATTCTCAGAGAAATAATTTAGAGGCACCTAGTTCTTCTAAAAAGAAGAAAAAGAAAAATGGTAGAACTTTGCATGCTTCTAGTGAACCTTCTGTAGACACACCTGAGAATCCCAATGATATTTCTATCTCTGATGCTTAAACACAATTAGGTGATGAACATGAACCTAGTGATAATATTCATGATAATGTTCATGTTGATGCTCAACCTAGCAAAAGCAATGATGTAGAGATTGAACCTGCTGTTGATCTTGATAACCCACAATCAAAGAATCAACGTTATGATAAGAGAGATTTTGTTGCTAGGAAGCACGGTAGAGAAAGAGAACCATGGGTTCAGAAACCCATGCCCTTTCCTCCTAGACCATCCAAGTCAAAGGATGATGAGGATTTTGAGCGCTTCGCTAAAATGATTAGACCTATTTTCTTACGTATGCGCTTAACTGATATGCTTAAAGTGAATCCCTAAGCTAAGTATATGAAGGATATCATCACAAATAAAAGAAAGATACCGGAAGCTGAAATTTCCACCATGTTTGCTAATTACACTTTTAAGGGTGGAATACCAAAGAAACTTGGAGATCCGGGTGTACCAACTATACCATGCTCCATTAAAAGAAATTATGTTAGAACTGCTTTATGTGATCTTGGAGCCGGTGTTAGTGTTACGCCTCTCTCTTTATATCGTAGACTTGAATTGAATAAGTTGACACCTACTGAAATATCTTTGCAAATGGCTGATAAATCAACCGCTATATCTGTCGGTATTTGTGAGGATGTGCCTGTTGTGGTTGCAAATGTCACTATCTTAACGGACTTTGTCATTCTTGATATTCCCGAGGACGATAGTATGTCGATTATCCATGGTAGACCTTTTTTTGAATACTGCAGGGGCTGTTATTGATTGCAACAAAGGCAATGTCACTTTTCATGTTAATGGTAATGAACATACGGTACACTTTCTGAGTAAACAATCTCAAGTTCATAGCATCAATTCTTTTGGAAAAGTTCCAACTATCATTATTGGAGGTTTTGAATTTCCTCTCCCTACTGTCAAGAAAAAGTATGATATTCTTATTGTTGGGGATTTTCATATCCCCGTTGAGGTAACTTAGTGTTATTCGAAATTTCTCCAGTTCCGTGTTATTCGGAATGAGTTTGTTAACAAGACTTGATCAACCTTGTTAGTGGATTCATTTTGATGATCACGAGATGGATGAAACTAGAAGGCACAACCTTCTGTACCCTCTTTTTTACTATCTGTTATTTAGAATAAATAAAGCAAAAATAGTATTATCTGTCTGTTTTCTGAATTATCCGTGCAATAAAAAATATCCCGAAAATAAAAGTGCTCCAAATGCCCTGAAATTTAGTATGATTTTTTATGGAATATTTGAGGATTTTAGGCACTAAAATCACTGCAGGAGGGGCAAGCACCAGGCCACGAGAGTGGAGGGCGCGCCCACCCCCTGGGCGCGCCCCCTGTCTCGTGGGCCCCTGGTGGCTCCCCTCCACTTATGCCAGCACCCACACACTTCATCTTCTACCCAAAAAAATCCCCATCCAGCTCAAGCACGAGTTCTAGCTCATTTTGCTGCGATTTTCGATCTTCTTGCTCAAAGCTCCATTTACAAAACTGCTTTGGGGGATTGTTGCTTGGTATGTGACTCCTCCATTGGTCCAATTAGTTTTTGTTCTAGTGCTTTATTCATTGCAAATTTTTGCTGCATAGGTGACCATGTTCTTGAGCTTGCATGTTAAATTTATGAGGTCCCAAGCAATTCCAATGCATGATACAGGCTCTAGGAACTTGTAGGAGTAGTTGCTATCAATCTTGTTTAGTTTTATTCACTTTTATTTTGAAGTTACTAAAATTTCAGAAATTTTGCAGAAAAAGAATTATGTCTAGGAGAATGTACCAAGGTGGTTCCTCGGTGAAGAAAGGGCCCAGGATTGCTATACGTGAGCAAGATGTTGAATTACCGAGGGACGCAGATGTACGAGCTTATGAGTGGCCATCCGATAATTTTATGGTCGAGGCAGGCTTTCAGGAGGAATTTGACGCGTATGTGCGTAATGCTGAGCTGGAGGACTTCTTACAAGATAAGTGTCCTCAGTACTATCAATTGACTAATTCCTTTGTGCGGAGGTTTAAATATAACTGTACGCGTAATTCTCCTAGTGTCATATTTGATATTTATGATACATCTTATACCATGGACCTAGAGGATTTTACAACTGCTTGCAAACTTCCGCAGTGGGGTAATATTAATGACTCTCACAAATCTGAATTTAGAGATTTCCTTGCTAGTATTACTGTGGGGGAATCCAGGGACATAGCACAAGCTACCATAGGGAGCATTCATTTTCCTGCTATACATTATTTTGCTCTCTTCATTGGTAGATGCATTAACGGTAAAGATGAAGCATGTCATATGTGTGTCCCTGATCCGTGTGTCCTCAAGAGTGATGTGTTAGGTTATAACATGGGGGCAATAGTTGCACGTAGGTTACAGAATAATAGTAGAAAGGGAGATTTATTTGCAGGAATTTATGCAACCCGTGTGGCTAATTATCTTGGTATAGCCCCACGAGAGGGAGATATGATGATACCTCCTGTTTATTTGGATAATGAAGCTATGGTCAATCATCAATTTCTAAGGAGGAATGAACAATTCCTCCATTATCGACTAATCTATAATAGACGCAATGTCGTCCATGTTACTCTTCCTTCTCCCCACCTTTTTGATTATCAGGCAAAAGGAAGATTTGTTGTCACCAGGGAGGGAGCAGCTGAACACGAGGAGAGAGCGAAGGCAGCTCGCTAACATGCTGCTGCTCAGGAGGCGGCTGCTGCTGCAGCTCAGTACGACCCCAGCTACAACTACGGATATCAGCCAGGCGGTCCTTGGTACTAGACCAACTTA
The DNA here is from genome assembly GCF_018294505.1 of Triticum aestivum. Classification (NCBI taxonomy): domain Eukaryota; kingdom Viridiplantae; phylum Streptophyta; class Magnoliopsida; order Poales; family Poaceae; genus Triticum; species Triticum aestivum. The sequence continues at coordinate 259,554,624 of NC_057801.1, read as the reverse complement.
GGCCAAAAGCCTAAGCTTGAGGGAGTACGTATTTCTCACCAACTTTACATTCATGTTCACACACTAGTCTTCGGTGCTCATACTCTTTCATTGTATTATCCATGTTAGTTACATTTCCTTTTTCTAGCTTTCTTCTTGTGCGTTTGATAAACCTTAAGAAAAACCAAAAAATTAGTTAGTTTAATTTCCATGCTTGTAGTAGAAATTAAAATGAAAACCCAAAAAGATTTCTCGTTCTTCTTTTACTTGTTGGCAGCTTTCCTGTGTAAATAGTTTTATTTTCTTTTCTTTCCTTTGGGGGTCGAGAAGACCATATTGAAAATGTTTAGTGACTCTCATATGCATGATTGTTTATTTAACTTAGAGCCCATATTGCTTGTTTTCTCTCTTGAGTTGAATGCTTGCAGATTCCAGCTTAGTCCAATGCACGTGCACTATTATTATTATACACATCGTTCGGTCGTGCAAGTGGAAGGCAATAATGACGATATATGATGGAGTTATTGAGATGAGAAAAGCTGGTATGAACTCGACCTCTCTTGCTTTTGTAAATATTATGAGTTCATCATTTCTGATTCAGCTTATTATGAAGTAAACATATTTACAATGACATTTAGAGATTATAGTTGCTTGTGCCATGCTTGATTAACTATGAGTTATAATGGTTTACCTTGCGTGCCAACATGCTATTAGAATGACTATGATGTGGTATGATGGGATGCTATCCTCCTTTAAATGAATTGAGTGACTCGACTTGGTACATGTTCACGCATGTAGTTGAAACAAATCAACATAGCCTTCGTGATATTTATGTTCATGGGGGATTATATCCTACTCATGCTTGTACTCGGTATGAATTAATTTTAATGCATGTTTATGACTGTTGTCGCTCTCTCAGTTGGTCGCTTCCCAGTCTTTTGCTAGCCTTCACCTGTACTAAGCGGGAATACTGCTTGTGCAAAAGGGCCGGTAACTGGGATGCCCAGTCCCATGATCCAAAAAGATCAAAGCAAATCAAAATAACTAAACAAAACTCCCCCAGGGCTGTTGTTAGTTGGAGGCACTCGTTGTTTCGAGCAAGCCATGGATTGATGCTTGTTGGTGGTTGGGGGAGTATAAACTTTTACCATTCTGTTTGGGAACTGCCTATAATGCATGTAGTACGGAAGATACAGCCATCTCATAGTTGTTGCGTTGACAGCGAAAGTATGCCGCTCAAAATGTTATTCAATCTCTATTTTAAAATCGAGCTCTGGCACCTCTACAAATCCCTACTTCCCTCTACGAAGGGGCTATCTATTTACTTTTATGTTGAGTCATCACCCTTCTTATTAAAAAGCACCCGCTGGAGAGCACACTGTCATTTGCATTCATTATTATTGGTTTATATTGGGTATGACTTGACTGGATCTCTTTTACCATGAATTACAATGTTTAGTCAGTCCTTGATCTTTAAAGGTGCTCTGCATTTATGTTTTACGGTCTCAGAAAGGGCTAGCGAGATACCATTTTGTTATATCATGTTATGATTGTTTTGAGAAAGTGTTGTCATCCGAGTTTTATTATTATGGCTCGCTAGCTGATTATGCTATTGATATGAGTAATTGTGAGACCTAATGTTATTGTGAGTATGGTTAGTTCATAATATTTGCTGAAACCTGAATGATGGCTTTGCATGTTTACAACAACAAGAGCAAATAGAGTTCGTAAAAGTTTTTCTTTATCACTTTCAGTTTATCAACTGAATTGCTTGAGGACAAGCAAAGGTTAAGCTTAGGGGTGTTGATACGTCTCCAACGTATCTACTTTTCCAAACACTTTTGCCCTTGTTTTGGACTCTAACTTGCATGATTTGAATGAAACTAACCCGGACTGACGCTGTTTTCAGCAGAACTGCCATGATGTTGTTTTATGTGTAGAAAAGAAAAGTTCTCGGAATGTCCTGAAAATCCATGGAGGCACTTTTTGGAAAGTATAAACAATACTGGCGAAAGAATCAAGACCAGGGGGCCCACACCATGTCCACGAGGGTGGGGGGCGTGCCCCCTCCACCTGGGCGCGCCCCATATCTCGTGGGCCCCCTGGACCTCCACCGACCTCAACTCCAACTCCATATATTCATGTTCGGGGAGAAAAATATCAGAGAGAAAGTTTCATCGCGTTTTACGACACGGAGCCGCTGCCAAGCCCTAATCTCTCTCGGGAGGGCTGATCTGCAGTCCGTTCAGGGCTCCGGAGAGGGGGATTCGTCGCTGTCATCATCATCAACCATCCTCCATCACCAATTTCATGATGCTCACCGCCATGCGTGAGTAATTCCATCGTAGGCTTGCTAGACGGTGATGGGTTGGATGATATTTACCATGTAATCAAGTTAGTTTTGTTAGGATTTGATCCCTAGTATCCACTATGTTCTGAGATTGATGTTGATATGACTTTGCTATGCTTAATGCTTGTCACTAGGGCCCGAGTGCCATGATTTCAGATCTGAACCTATTATGTTTTCATGAATATATGTGTGTTCTTGATCCTATATTGCAAGTTTATAGTCACCTATTATGTGTTATGATCCGACAACCCCGAAGTGACGATAATCGGGATACTTCTCGATGATGACCATAGTTTGAGGAGTTCATGTATTCACTATGTGCTAATGCTTTGTTCCGGTTCTCTATTAAAAGGAGGCCTTAATATCCCTTAGTTTCCGCTAGGACACCGCTCCCACAGGAGGGTAGGACAAAAGATGTCATGCAAGTTCTTTTCCATAAGCACGTATGACTATTTACGGAATACATGCCTACATTACATTGATGAATTGGAGCTAGTTCTGTGTCACCCTATGTTATAGCTATTACATGAGGAATCACATCCAGCATAATTATCCATCATTGATCCATTGCCTACGAGATTTTCACATATTATTCTTCGCTTATTTACTTTTCCGTTGCTACTGTTACAACTACTACAAAATCCAAAAACATTACTTTTCCTACCGTTACCTTTATTATCATATTACTTTGCTACTAAATACTTTGCTGCAGATACTAAGTTATCCAGGTATGGTTGAATTGACAGCTCAACTGCTAATACTCAAGAATATTCTTTGGCTCCCCTTGTGTCGAATCAATAAATTTAGGTTGAATACTTTACCCTCGAAAGCTGTTGCGATCCCCTACACTTGTGGGTTATCAACCCCGTGTGCACGGGGTACTCAGAGAGTTTACACAGTACCCCGTGCGCACGAGGTACCCAGAGAGTTATGCAGTACCCCATGCACACGGGGGTCAAGAGACCCCGTGCGCACGTGGTACCCAATAACTTTCTGTTATAAGCTGTCTGAGTACTAGGAGCACACACACTAAGATTTTAGGTGGTAGGAATGGGTAGTCTAGTGTATCAGGCTCGACAAAGACATTCCCACACAACTTTTATCCACACCAGCCCCTCTTAATAGTGCGGTCTTTCCTATGACTCGAAGCAAACCAAAAACTAAAACCTTCGACTCACCGTAAGACCACGCCCTTGACTTTTTTGAATTGGGGGGTCGCACATCTCCATCACGAAGCACTTGGAACGAATATCCTGGGATAAAATTTAGCAACCGATATTAGTTCGACTAACCACATTGTCATCACACCAAAACATAGTATAAGTGCCACTTGCACTTTCACCCTCCAAGTGGAACCGTGGAATCCGAGTATGTGAGTTCACGTCCCAAGTTATGCAAATCATTTGTAGCATTTAAAGTGATTGCATAATTTGACATTGTTTTAATTGTGTAGGACAAAATTGCCCAACAAAGATACAAAGATATGGAAGCTTCGGAAGGCAAATTTTCCAAACTAGAGCATTGTTGGGACTTGCTCAAAGAGTGTGAGAAGTGGAAGTTGATTGACAAAGAATGCCCACCGAAGAGAGGTTCACTTACTAACATGGATGAAGATGAGGATGGTGATGGCCCAAGAAAATTGAACAAGCCCGATGGTGACAAGAAGACTAAGGAGAAGATGAAGAGAGAGCACAAAGCATCGAGCTTGCGGAACAAGATTGATGCCATGGGGCAATCAAATGAGTTGATGTTAACAAAGAAAATGGAGATAAAGAAAGAGTTGGACGAGAAGAAGGCCCAGGAGAAGCAAGAAAAATGGCAATTGCTCAAGGACGAGGGGCTGCGCAAAGCGGCTATTGAGGAGAGAAGAACACGTGCCGCTGAAAACAAAGCCATGTCCAAGTTGTTTGCCGAAGAGAACAAGATCATGACATCAAACCACAATGCCATGGATGACCTCACCAAAGAATGGCATGATATGGCAAGAAGAGATATCTTGAAGAGGAGAATGCTTGCGTCGGCCGGTGCGTGTTACAGTGCCAGAGATGTTTCCTCAATAGGGTTTGGAATCAATGTCGCCGATGCATTCAGTGCACCAGCCAATGATTTTGGTGCCGGAGTTGGAACAAGTGTCAGAGGTGGACTCGATGGTGCAGAGTGAAGATCGACCAAGATGATGCCAGACGTGGACGTCACTTTTGCAAGACCTCAGTTTGTGTTTGTCCTACAAAACTAAGCTTTTATTTGCGTGTGAACTGTGTTTTGTTGTTTGAATTTGAACTCATTTGTCGGAATTGATGTCAAATTCGTTTATTGGGCGTCTTTGGTTTGCGGGTTGTCATGGGAAACGAACACCTATGGGGCATGGCCCCTTTTCAGTCCGGCAGGGAGCGGGGGGCGCACGAAGAGCGGATCGAGGCGGAGCACGCGAGCGATTTTTACCCAGCTTCGGAGCTCTCCAGAGAGATAATACTCCTACTGCTGCTTTGTGGTTGTATTACGTTCTTGCTCGAGAGCGTGGAAGTGTTCTGGTTTCGAATGAGTCGAACCCCTTCTACGTTGCGCATGGGCCTCCTTTTATAGGCTAAAGGGGTCACCGACAGGTGGCAACGCATGCAGGGCTAAAAGTGTAAAAAGTGTGGTTGGTACAACTTCTTCCACAGTGCACCCTACCTAACTCTGACGGCAGGGGACAAAGGCATTGAATGCCCGTCCGCATCGCCCAAACAGTGCAGAAAAGCGACCGTTAGGGGCGCCACTGTTCGCCATGATGGCCTTCTCGTCATCTTCGTCCGCCACCTCCCACCGCTTGGCTACACAGCCTCCCGCCACATGCGCTTGGAACGATTTTGTGGCGACACGTTGACGGATGCGCTGGAGCGTGGGCGCAGAGTGGTGGCTTCGCCGCGGCAAGCGCCTTGCCGCGGTCGCTGTCTTGTCGCGCCCGGAAGCTTGTCGCTCGCCGGGTCTTGTCGGGACGCGCGGTGCATCGCGGCAAGTTCCTTGAAATGCCTTGGTTGGCCTTCCTGTCAAGCTCCTCTTGCCGGGGCCTCGTCCTTCCTGGCAAGCTCCTCTTGCCGGGGTCTTGTCTTATCAGTTAAAACACTTTGTTCTTGAATGGCATTAATAGGAACTACGGAGGATCTTGGCGGGCACCCGGCAAGCCTTGCCGCGGGACGCTGCGACTGCCCGTGCACAAGTTCGGGATACTAAGGTAGCCCTACTTTAGTACACTGACAGGAGCCCCCGGGCCTGGGCCATACACGGTGCCGAGCGCTGTTGGGCCAGGCCCAAAACAGGGCATGGGCACGCGCGGCCTGGGTCCACACCATATCTAACTCCGTATCCACCGCGCCCTCCCGTAATGGCACGCGTCGAACGCGGCGTCGTGGGAGAGATCGTGGGCAATTCTTTATTCGGAAAAAGTGTAACGTTCGCCTCCTCCTCTTTATAAGCAGGGGAAACAGGGGCGGTTCCCCCACCTTCGCCACTTGCAGTTGCAACCTCAGAAATCTCCGCCGCTCCCCTCCGCTTCCCAAAGCCGAAAGAGAGCGGCGCTCCGCCCCTCGTCGCCGCCGTCGCCGCCAACACCCTCGATCTCCCCCACCACCTCCGCCATGGCTCCGAAGACCGGGAAGGGTGCGAAGTCGGCCGAGGCGCTGCGGCTTGAGGCGCTGCGGAAGGAGCGGGCACTTTTTCCCCCTGACCTCTCCGCTAAGGAGGTTTGGGAGTGGTTCTACCTCTTCTGGTCGACGGAGACACGGGCGCATCCGCGCACGCAGGTACTCTCCGCCGAAGCTTCTACTTCAAAACGGTGTCCAAAAGGATACCCCTTCTTTGCACTGTTCTTCTATTGCGGGCTCTGCCCGCCCTTTTCCGATTTCTTCTGTGACATTATGAACACATACGGATTCCATCTTCTTGATTTCACCCCCAACGCCGTTCTGACCATGGCGGTTTTCGCACATCTCTGCGGGAACTTTGTCGGAATCCACCCCAACGTAGCCCTTTTCCGCCACTACTTCATGCCCCGGGTCGAGAAGGGAGAGCCCTTAGCTGGCGGGATTGCCTGGATCTTGAGAGCCGACATGAAGGAGGTCTATCTGGAGGGGGAGCTTCGTAGCAAATGGGAGGAGTGGAGAGCGGAGTGGTGTTGGATTGTTGACGAGAACCCGCAGCCATTCACCAACTTGCGCCAAGCCCGAGTAGTGCGCGGCAGCGACTGGAGCGCCCTGGCGGCGGATGATGCTAGACTGAAGATCGCCACCACCCGGATCTTGCGGCTCAGGCTTGCCGGGCTCACTGTAGGGGCTGTTGGCGCGGACTTTCTTCGTCGCCGTATCGCCCCTCTGCAGGAGAGGGGGAGACCCGCCTGGCTGTTCGGGGTTCCGACGGATATCATGAGGCTGCGCCCGGGCCTCAATTTTAATTTTACTGTTTTGGAGTTGGATGGGACGCTGAAGGAGCTGTTCAAGCATGACCCCAACCATCCCGAGTGGTTCAGGCTGCCGCAGGGCGTTGTCTCGTTGTGCAATAACTCCCAGCTCGATCGCATCCGCGCAATGATGCCAGAGTGCGACTCGCATGGGATTGTCCCAACTTGGCAGGAGCCCACCGACGACGTCGTGCAGCAATTCTTCGACGACCTAGTGGAGGTGGCGGTCCACGCCGACGAGCAGAGGAGCCTCACCCGCGACACCACCGACGACGAGATGCGGCGCATTGCCACCAGGGCGGAAGAGGCGGCACCGGCAGCCGCCGCGGGCGAGTTTGGGTTCACAGTGGAGGAGGCGGAGGCAGCCGAGGCGGCAAGCCTTGCCGAGCGGGAGGAGCTTGTTGGGGAGGTCGTCGGCGAGGGAGAACCCGAAGCCGAATCGAGTGAGCCCGCCGAGGGAGCAAGCGGCCAGCCGTCTTCAAGCAACTTGCCACAAGCGGGGCTTCCCGTGCAGCCCCCAGCTCCTCCAAGAAGGTGCCTCCGCAGGACCGGAGACATAGCAGGGCGGCAGACGGGTCAACAGCCGCCGCGCCGCAGGACACGCTCCACCGCGACAAGCACTGGCGCCGCGGGAGTATCTCACGCCGCGCCCACAACTGGAGCGGGGTCCTCTCGGGCCGCCGCTTCTGATCCTGCTGCAGCTCCCGCCATTCGGCCAAGGGAGCCTACTCCTCCGCCTCGTCACGCCGGAAGAGTACCAGACTTCAATCTCTCCGCTCTCAGCTCCGACGAGGAGGGAGAAGAGGAGTAAGTTTCTCTGTTGTGTTTGTATTTCTTCCATTCTTGCTGTTTCTGGTCTTGTATCTGATCTGCTTTCTTCTGAACCTTGTTCCTTTCTAGGACTCTGGCCCAGAGAGCAGCGAAGAGGGCCAAGGTCCCCGTGGTTGTCATCGAGGACGATCCTGCTGTGATGACAGAGGACACGTCCGAGACCACCTTGTCGGACCCGGCAATTACTCCTCAAAGCAGCCCCCAGCGCAGCCCCCAGCATAAGTTCATAGTCTTACTCCCTGTTGTCGGGCGCGCTTGGGTGCTTTTTCCTTTACTGACATCTGACTGTTGGTTTGCTTGTGTAGGAGCAGAACAGGCCCACCAGGAGCAACTAGAAGCCGCCCCTGAGGTGCTATCTGCTTCGACTACGCCGCCAAGGGAGGAATCCCCGGCAAGGGAGCACTCTCCGGCAAGGGAGAGGTCCCCGGCAAGGGAGGAGTCTCCGGCAAGGGGCAGCACCGGCGACCCTCCGGTGGTGGAGCCCATGACCGTGGATCCTAGTACTGGTAATTTCCCTTGCCTGAAACTTCCCTCGGGTTCTTCTTCTTCTGATCTTCTTTTTGGATATTTGCTTGACTTTTTCTCCCTCTTCCTGTCTTCGGATCCTCCCTCCACGGAGCCGATGGAGACTGAGGCCACCGGCGAGGAGAACGTGCGCGGCAATACTGACGAAGCCGCTGCCACCAAAGAAGAGGCCGGCGCTGATGATCCTGCCAATGAAGAGGCCACCAAGGCTGCTGGCGCAGGAGCTGGCGAGGGGTCTGGCGATCGTACTGACGACCCCGGGGCCGCAGGAGCGCAAGGCGCTACGCCGACCGCCGATCCCTCCGCCGCTGACGCAGCGCCAGGCTCCGAAGAGCCCCAGCCTGGCGCCTACTTGAAGGCCGGCGACGGTGTCTTCATCAAGCTTCCCTGGGCATCAAGCTCCAGGGCGCCGGTCGAGGGAGAAGCTTTCGACGGAGAAGTGCTCGCCTCCGCTGGGCTGACGGTGATTGACGCGCCAAGCAGCAGTAGTGGCGAGTCTGAGGAGGAGCAGTTGCTCCGGAAGTTGGTGTCGCTCTACCACGCCCGACAAGCCAAACTGGAGTCCCGGGAAGCGCTTGTCGCGCAGGCGGGAGTGGACATTGAGAAGCATGCGGAGGAGCTCCAGAGCCGCAACCAAGAGGCCCTCCGGTCTATTGCAGAGGAGAGGGCACAGCTTGCTGAGGCGCGGAAGGCCTTCCTCCTCGAGAAGGCTGAAGCCGAAGAGCAGCAGCGGCTTGCCACCGAGGAGATGTCCGTGCAAGAAGGCGAGCTGACGCAGCGGAAGGTCAACTTGGACAGCTATGAGGAGGAGCTTGCCGCGCGCGAGGAGACACTTGGCGGGGCCCTCAAGGAAGCGAAGGATGCTGCAGCAGCAGCCGAGGCCGCCAAGAAGGAGTTGGAGGTGAAGGTGACGGAGCTAGAGGCCACTCTCAAGGCGAAAAAAGAAGAGCTTGCCGCGCTCCAGCGCGAGCGTGCGAAGGACGCCCTTGCCCATGGCGAGCTGCAGGGCCGTCTCCTCGAGAGAGGCAAAGAGCTGAGTGCCGCCAAGGATTCAAATGCTGATCTGGAGCTGAAGCTGGCCACGCTGACTGAGACGCTGGACGGCGCCAAGAAGCGGGATGCGGACTTGAAAGAGGAGATCAAGGCCAACGAGGCGCTGCTGACGAGAGCCGCCGAGACCCAGAACACCTTTAGGGCTACCGTGGAGCTCTGGACGGAGGGTCTCGTCAACATCGCCGCGGTCATTGACGAGGAGCTGGCGCAACAGGAAATGGAGGGCTTCGGGTACTCCTCCGACGAGAACCTCCAGCCCAGCGCCAAGCTCACTCTGTTCTTCAAGGGCGTGGCGACGGCCCTCCAGCAACTCCGGGAAAGGATCCCAAAGCAGCTGGCCGACGAGTCACGCACGATCTGCGCCAGAGTTCTGGAGAAGGTGTTGGTGAAGGTGCTCTTCCGCAACCCAGGCCTCAACCTCACCAACGTCCTCAAGAAGCTGCCGGCGGGTGCTGATCTTGAAGAGCTCAAAGCCCTTGTCGCACCCATCGTGGACAAGGTGAATGAAGTCAAGAGAGTTGATGGTGGCCGCGTAGATTAGGCCGCCTGTTTTCTCCTTTCCTTGCCGCTGCCATTTATGTCACGAGAACAATTCAGTTAGTGCTGCGACAAGTTATCTTTGTAATATAACTTTATCCTGGGGAGTATTTGCTATGTTATCTCCTTTACTTGATTCCTTCCTTTGTATGTTTTTACCCTACGCTTTTTAGGGAACTTGCCGGCGCAGGCACCCTTGCCGCGAGCGCTGAGTGCGGAACATCAGCAGCCTGCTGGCGGTGCTGCTTCCGGCAAGAAACCTTGTCGCAACCAGTCGTAGCACACTTAAGTTGTTGAGCAGACTCGAAACAAAGTAAGGGCGCAACTAGCTACGAGTTGGTTCCTCCGTGCACAGGTTCTCCATACAAAGCACGGCCGTTCAAGGAGGATAACTTAAAAATTTTAAAACTGACTATGCTCAAACTTTGGCAACTTAGCTTTTCTGTTGTTCGTGTCCCGGCAAGGCAAAACTTTTCTTGAACGACGCCTGGTCCACACCATTATCTCCTTCTTCCCCCCCGGTGAACTTGTGGGCGAGGGAACCTTCCTTTTGGGAAAAAGAAAGAAGAGAAAATAAAGATATGGAGCCCTAAGGCTCGTTATTGCTTACCAGGGGTAAGTGCTGCACAATGTGTCAGATAATGCATGCAAAAATTGAAAAAGCATGAAATTTGACAAGATGTGCGGAGCACATGAGCTTTATTTATGCACCGGGTCTGCGCCCGGCTTTGTACAAAGGGTTACATGCAACAGCGGCAAGGCTTGTAAAAAGGTGGTTGCCGGAACAGGTTCCAGCAACCGCGCCTTATGGGTAAAACTTACGAAGATGCTCAATGTTCCAGGAGTTGCTCACCAGAAAGCCATCTTCGGTCTCAAGGCGGACAGCGCCAGGCCTAGTGACTCGCTTTACCCGATAAGGTCCTTCCCACTTTGGCGTCAACTTGTTGGAATTCTTGGCGGATTGAATGCGCCGAAGAACAAGGTCGCCTTCCTCGAGACTTCTGGCATTAACTTTGCGGCTATGGTAGCGGCGCAAAGCTTGCTGGTATCGAGTAGCTCGTATAGCAGCCCGAAGACGATCTTCCTCAAGGAGCAGCGCGTCATCTTGTCACAGCTGCTCTTGCTCAAGCTCATCATAAGCGAGCACTCGAGGCGATCCGTATACGAGTTCCGTGGGGAGAACTGCCTCTGCTCCATAGACTAGAGCGAAAGGTGTCTGGCCAGTGGCTCGATTTGGCGTCGTCCTGATCGACCAAAGAACCACCGGCAGCTCCTCAATCCAATTCTTTCCGCACTTGTGCAGCCTGTCGAAAGTTCCTGGTCTTGAGCCCGCGCAGCACTTCAGCGTTTGCCCTCTCCGCTTGACCGTTGCTTCTCGGGTGAGCGACAGAAGCAAAGCAGACCTTGGCGCCAAGATCTTGGACGTACTGCATGAAGGTGCGGCTCGTGAACTGTGTGCCATTGTCGGTGATGATCCTGTTAGGGACTCCGAAACTGCAAACAATCGACCTAAAGAACTTGACTGCTGACTGTGCTGTCACCTTCCTCACTGGTTCCACTTCTGGCCACTTTGTGAACTTGTCGATTGCAACGTACAAGTACTCAAAGCCCCCGGCAGCTCGGGGAAAGGTGCCGAGGATGTCGAGCCCCAGACCGAAAATGGCCAGGATAAAGGGATCGTCTGGAGAGCTTGAGCTGGCTGGTGTATCTGCTTTGAATGGAACTGGCACGCTTCACACTTGGTTACTTGTGCAGTTGCATCCTGGAGGGCTGTTGGCCAAAAGAAACCTTGTCGGAATGCTTTGCTGGCAAGTGCTCTTGCGCCAATGTGGTGACCACATATGCCTCCATGTATCTCCGCCAACAGCTTCTGTCCATCTTCCCGGGGAATGCACTTCAATTTTACTCCGTTGAATCTTCTTCTGTACAGTATGTCGTCAACAAACTGGTACATACTTGATTGCCGGGCTACTCTCTCCGCTTCTTCTTGCTCTTCGGGAAGTTCTCCTGTCTGAAGGAAATGGACAATCTGCTGTGCCCATGTTGGAGCCTACGGCTCGACAACAAGGATTAAAGGCACAAATGCTGCTGCGGGAACACCTGCTTCTACGGCAAGAACCTGCGGCTCAGCCGGAGCTTGATGTTCCCCGACAAGCTTGCCAGAGCAAAACTTGTCGGGAGCGTCTGCTTCAACGGAACAAACCCTAGGGCTTGTCGGAGCAGACTGCTCCTCTACACTCTGGGTGTTGATCTTGGGGACCTTCTTGGTGGCGGCTTCGGGGAGCTCTGCCGCAAAGTAGTCACCGGAAATCAACTTTCTCTTTTTGCTCTGTCCAGATGATGGTGTCACAGATGGTTGAGTCAGCTTGAGCACAAAGATCCCTGGTTCCACAGGTAACTTTAATGCAGCGCATTTTGACAAGCCATCGGCAACGTCGTTCTGGGCTCTCGGAACATGCTCCATCTGTAGGCCGTCAAAATGCTCTTCCAGCTTTCTCACTTCATCAATGTAGGCTTCCATCAATGGACTCTGGTAATCTTTGATTACTTGGCGGATGACAAGCTGCGAGTCACCCCTAACAATAAGCTTCTTGATCCCAAGGTCTACCGCAATCCTGAGCCCGGCAAGCAAACCCTCATACTCTGCAGTATTGTTTGTCGCTTGCTCCTTGGGAAAATGCATCTGGACCACGTACTTGAGGTGCTCTCCGGTGGGTGCGACAAGTAACACCCCCGCACCGGCGCCTTGCAGCGAGAAGGCACCCTCAAAGTACATGATCCATTCTTTGCTTGCTTCCTTGACGGGGATGCTCGTTTCTGGGATTTCTTCATCAGGTGTTGGCGTCCATTCTGCTATGAATTCTGCCAATGCTCGGCTCTGGATAGTTGAAGTACTCTCAAACTTGAGGCCAAAGCTTGACAATTCCAGTGCCCACTCGACAATCCTGCATGTTGCTTCTGGATTCTACAATATCCTCTTCAACGGAAAGCGAGTGACAACTGTGATCTCATGTGCTTGAAAGTAGTGGCGCAGCTTTCTCGAGGCCATGAGAAGGCCGAAAAGCAATTTCTGCACACCAGAGTACCTTGATCTAGCTCCCTGCAGAAGGGAACTGACAAAGTAAACTGGGCGCTGCACCATTTTCTTCTGCTTCTCTTCTTGTGGCTGTACAGATTCATCCTTGTCGGGGCCAGAGCTTGTCGGGGAAGCCCCCTGCTTGTCGCTGGATGTACTTGCCGCGGTCACTGGCTCATCATCCGCCTCCCTTTCCGCTACTAACGCAGCACTAACCACTTGATTGGTTGCCGCTAGGTACAGCAACAACTTCTCTTGTGGCTTAGGTGCGACAAGTATTGGAGTGGAGGACAGGTATCTCTTCAAGTCTTGCAGCACAACCTCCGCTTCCGGAGTCCATTTCATTGGACCTTCCTTCTTCAATATTTTGAAAAATGGCAGGGCACGCTCAGCAGACTTAGAGATAAACCTGCTGAGAGCAGCCACGCAGCCGGCAAGCCTTCGCACATCCTTGACTTGCTTCAGTGCTTCAATCTGCTCGATGGCTTTAATCTTGTCGGGGTTGGCTTCAATTCCCCGGTGAGACACAAAGAACCTGAGAAGCTTGCCGGAGGGGACTCCAACACACACTTCTCGGGATTAAGCTTGAGGTTGATCTTGCGCATATTTGCAAAGGTCTCGTCCAAATCTTGGATCAGAGTTGCTCTGTCTTTGCTCTTGACCACTATGTCATCCATGTAAGCTTCTACATTTCTGTGTAACTGCGGCTCAAAAGCTTTGTGAACTACCCTTGCAAATGTTGAACCCGCATTCTTTAGTCCGAAAGGCATCCGTACAAAGCAGTACGTGCCACATGGAGTAATGAATGCGGCTTTCTCCTCATCCTCTTCTGCCATGAAGATCTGATGATACCCTGAATATGCATCAAGAAATGAAAGCAAATCACATCCTACCGTGGAGTCGACAATCTGGTCAATGCGCGGCAAGGGAAATGGATCTTTGGGACAAGCTTTATTAACATCAGTGAAGTCAATACAAAGCCTCCATTTTCCGTTCGTCTTGCGCACGACTACAGGATTGGCCAGTCACGTAGGATGGAGCACTCCTCTGACGAGGCCTGCTGCTTCCAACTTCCTGATCTCTTCTGCAATGAATTCTTGGCGTTCCATTGCTTGCTTTCTGACTTTCTGCTTGACGGGCCGCGCGTGAGGACAGACGGCAAGGTGGTGCTCAATTACTTTCCTGGGAACACCGGGGATGTCAGACGGTTGCCACGCAAACACATCGACATTCGCCCGCAGGAAAGCAACGAGCGTGCTTTCCTATTTAGGGTCAAGCATGGTACTGATGGTGAAGGTACCACCAGTGCCGTCCTCCTTGGCGGCCACTTTCTTGGTCTCTGGCGGAGCCGCCTTCACCTTCTTACACTTGCCGGTGGAGCTCGATGGTGCGTCCTCGACGGTAGCGCAGCACTTCGAAGAGGTGCGCTTGCCGGAGTGGGCATCAGAGCTCTTGCCGGACTTAGTCTTCTTCTTCCCCCCAGGAGCTTCAACGGCAAGTGGTTTGCGATCTGCTGCGGCTGCTGCTTCCCGGTAGATCTTGTCGGTGCAGATAAGGGCATCTTTCTTGTCGCCAGGGACAGATGCCAGGTCCGATAAGCGTCATCTCTGTCCCTGGCGACAAGAAAGATGCCCTTATCTGCACCGACAAGATCAACCGAGAAGCAGCAGCCGCAGCAGATCGCAAACCACTTGCCGCTGAAGCTCCCGGGGGGAAGAAGAAGACTAAGTCCGGCAAGAGCTCTGATGCCCACTCCGTCAAGCGCACCTCTTCGGAGTGCTGCGCTACCGTCGAGGACGCATCATCGAGCTCCACCGGCAAGTGTAAGAAGGCGAAGGCGGCTCCGCCAGAGACCAAGAAAGTGGCCGCCAAGGAGGACGGCCCTGGTGGTACCTTCACCATCAGTACCACGCTTGACCCTAAATAGGAAAGCGCGCTCGTTGCTTTCCTGCGGGCGAATGTCGATGTGTTTGCGTGGCAACCGTCTGACATCCCCGGTGTTCCCAGGAAAGTAATTGAGCACCACCTTGCCGTCTGTCCTCACGCGCGGCCCGTCAAGCAGAAAGTCAGAAAGCAAGCAGTGGAACGCCAAGAATTCATTGCAGAAGAGATCAGGAAGTTGGAAGCAGCAGGCCTCGTCAGAGGAGTGCTCCATCCTACGTGGCTGGCCAATCCTGTAGTCGTGCGCAAGGCGAACGGAAAATGGAGGCTTTGTATTGACTTCACTGATGTTAATAAAGCTTGTCCCAAAGATCCATTTCCCTTGCTGCGCATTGACCAGATTGTCGACTCCACGGCAGGATGTGATTTGCTTTCATTTCTTGATGCATATTCAGGGTATCATCAGATCTTCATGGCAGAAGAGGATGAGGAGAAAGCCGCATTCATTACTCCATGTGGCACGTACTGCTTTGTACGGATGCCTTTCGGACTAAAGAATGCGGGTTCAACATTTGCAAGGGTAGTTCACGAAGCTTTTGAGCCGCAGTTACACAGAAATGTAGAAGCTTACATGGATGACATAGTGGTCAAGAGCAAAGACAGAGCAACTCTGATCCAAGATTTGGACGAGACCTTTGCAAATCTGCGCAAGATCAACCTCAAGCTTAATCCCGAGAAGTGCGTGTTTGGAGTCCCCTCCGGCAAGCTTCTCGGGTTCTTTGTGTCTCAGCTGGGAATTGAAGCCAACCCCGACAAGATTAAAGCCATCGAGCATATTGAAGCAGCGAAGCGCGTCAAGGATGTGCGAAGGCTTGCCGGCTGCGTGGCTGCTCTCAGCAGGTTTATCTCTAAGTCTGCTGAGCGCGCCCTGCCATTTTTCAAAATATTGAAGAAGGCAGGTCCAATGAAATGGACTCCGGAAGCGGAGGCTGTGCTGTAGGACTTGAAGAGATACCTGTCCTCCACTCCAATACTTGTCGCACCTAAGCCACAAGAGAAGTTGCTGCTGTACCTAGCGACAACCAATCAAGTGGTTAGTGCTGCGTTAGTAGCGGAAAGGGAGGCGGATGATGAGCCAGTGACCGCGGCAAGTACATCCAGCGACAAGCAGGGGGCTTCCCCGACAAGCTCTGGCCCCGACAAGGATGAATCTGTACAGCCACAAGAAGAGAAGCAGAAGAAAATGGTGCAGCGCCCAGTTTACTTTGTCAGTTCCCTTCTGCAGGGAGCTAGATCAAGGTACTCTGGTGTGCAGAAATTGCTTTTTGGCCTTCTCATGGCCTCGAGAAAGCTGCGCCACTACTTTCAAGCACATGAGATCACAGTTGTCACTCGCTTTCCGTTGAAGAGGATATTGTAGAATCCAGAAGCAACAGGCAGGATTGTCGAGTGGGCACTGGAATTGTCAAGCTTTGGCCTCAAGTTTGAGAGTACTTCAACTATCCAGAGCCGAGCATTGGTAGAATTCATAGCAGAATGGACGCCAACACCTGATGAAGAAATCCCAGAAACGAGCATCCCCGTCAAGGAAGCAAGCAAAGAATGGATCATGTACTTTGATGGTGCCTTCTCGCTGCAAGGCGCCGGTGCGGGGGTGTTACTTGTCGCACCCACCGGACAGCACCTCAAGTACGTGGTCCAGATGCATTTTCCCAAGGAGCAAGCGACAAACAATACTACAGAGTATGAGGGTTTGCTTGCCGGACTCAGGATTGCAGCAGACCTTGGGATCAAGAAGCTTATTGTTAGGGGTGACTCGCAGCTTGTCATCCGCCAAGTAATCAAAGATTACCAGAGTCCATTGATGGAAGCCTACATTGATGAAGTGAGAAAGCTGGAAGAGCATTTTGACGGCCTGCAGATGGAGCATGTTCCGAGAGCCCAGAACGACGTTGCCGATGGCCTATCAAAATGCGCTGCATTAAAGTTACCTGTGGAACCAGGGATCTTTGTGCTCAAGCTGACTCAACCATCTGTGACACCATCATCTGGACAGAGCAAAAAGATAAAGTTGATTTCCGGTGACTACTTTGCGGCAGAGCTCCCCGAAGCCGCCGCCAAGAAGGTCCCCAAGATCAACACCCAGAGTGCAGAGGAGCAGTCTGCTCCGACAAGCCCTAGGGTTTGTTCCGTGGAAGCAGACGCTCCTGACAAGTTTTGCTCCGGCAAGCTTGCCGGGGAACATCAAGCTCCGGCTGAGCCGCAGGTTCTTGCCGTAGAAGCAGGTGTTCCCGCAGCAGCATTTGTGCCTTTAATCCTTGTTGTCGAGCCGCAGGCTCCAACATGGGCACAACAGATTGTCCATTTCCTTCAGACAGGAGAACTTCCCGAAGAGCAAGAAGAAGCGGAGAGAGTAGCCCGGCAATCAAGTATGTACCAGTTTGTTGACGACATACTGTACAGAAGAAGATTCAACGGAGTGAAATTGAAGTGCATTCCCCGGGAAGATGGACAGAAGCTGTTGGCGGAGATACATGGAGGCATATGTGGTCACCACATTGGCGCAAGAGCACTTGCCGGCAAAGCATTCCGACAAGGTTTCTTTTGGCCAACAGCCCTCCAGGATGCAACTGCACAAGTAACCAAGTGTGAAGCGTGCCAGTTCCATTCAAAGCAGATACACCAGCCAGCTCAAGCTCTCCAGACGATCCCTTTATCCTGGCCATTTTCGGTCTGGGGGCTCGACATCCTCGGCCCCTTTCCCCGAGCTGTCGGGGGCTTTGAGTACTTGTACGTTGCAATCGACAAGTTCACAAAGTGGCCGGAAGTGGAACCAGTGAGGAAGGTGACAGCACAGTCAGCAGTCAAGTTCTTCAGGTCGATTGTTTGCCGTTTCGGAGTCCCTAACAGGATCATCACCGACAATGGCACACAGTTCACGAGCCGCACCTTCATGCAGTACGTCGAAGATCTTGGCGCCAAGGTCTGCTTTGCTTCTGTTGCTCACCCGAGAAGCAACGGTCAAGCGGAGAGGGCAAACGCTGAAGTGCTGCGCGGGCTCAAGACCAGAACTTTCGACAGGCTGCACAAGTGCGGAAAGAACTGGATCGAGGAGCTGCCGGTGGTTCTTTGGTCGATCAGGACGACGCCAAATCGAGCCACTGGCCAGAGACCTTTTGCTCTAGTCTATGGAGCGGAGGCAGTTCTCCCCATGGAACTCGTATACGGATCGCCTCGAGTGCTTGCTTATGATGGGCTTGAGCAAGAGCAGCTGCGACAAGATGATGCACTGCTCCTCGAGGAAGATCGTCTTCAGGCTGCTGTATGAGCTGCTCGATACCAGCAAGCTTTGCACCGCTACCATAGCCGCAAAGTTAATGCCAAAACTCTCGAGGAAGGCGACCTTGTTCTTCGGCGCGTTCAATCCGCCAAGAATTCAAACAAGTTGACGCCGAAGTGGGAAGGCCCTTATCGGGTGAAGCGAGTCACTAGGCCTGGCGCTGTCCACCTTGAGACTGAAGATGGCTTTCCGGTGAGCAACTCCTGGAACATTGAGCATCTTCGTAAGTTTTACCCATAAGGCACGGTTGCCGGAACTTGTTCCGGCAACCACCTTTTGTACAAGCCTTGCCGCTGTTGCATGTAACCCTTTGTACAAAGCCGGGCGCAGACCCCGTGCATAAATAAAGCTCATGTGCTCCACACATCTTGTCAAATTTCATGCTTTTTTGAATTTTTGCATGCATTATCTAACACATTGTGCAGCACTTACCCCCGGTAAGCAATAACGAGCCTTAGGGCTCCATATCTTTATTTTCTCTTCTTTCTATTTCCCAAAAGGAAGGTTCCCTCGCCCACAAGTTCACCCCGGGGGGGGGGGGAGAAGGAGATAATGGTGTGGACCAGGCGTCGTTCAAGAAAAGTTTTGCCTTGCCGGGACACGAACAACAGAAAAGCTAAGTTGCCAAAGTTTGAGCACAATCAGTTTTAAAATTTTTAAGTTATCCTCCTTGAACGGCCGTGCTTTGTATGGAGAACATGTGCGCGGAGGAACCAACTCTTAGCTAGTTGCGCCCTTACTTTGTTTCGAGTCCGCTCAACAACTTAAGTGTGCTGCGACTGGTTGCGACAAGGTTTCTTGCCGGAAGCAGCACCGCCAGCAGGCTGCTGATGTTCCGCACTCAGCGCTCACGGAAAGGGTGCCTGCGCCGGCAAGTTCCCTAAAAAGCGTAGGGTAAAAACATACAAAGGAAGGAATCAAGTAAAGGAGATAACATAGCAAATACTCCCCAGGATAAAGTTATATTACAAAGATAACTTGTCGCAGCACTAACTGAATTGTTCTCGTGACATAAATGGCAGCGGCAAGGAAAGGAGAAAACAGGCGGCCTAATCTACGCGGCCGCCATCAACTCTCTTGACTTCATTCACCTTGTCCATGATGGGTGCGACAAGGGCTTTGAGCTCTTCAAGATCAGCACCCGCCGGCAGCTTCTTGAGGACGTTGGTGAGGTTGAGGCCTGGGTTGCGGAAGAGCACCTTCGCCAACACCTTCTCCAGAACTTTGGCGCAGATCATGCGCGACTCGTTGGTCAGCTGCTTTGGGATCCTTTCCCGGAGTTGCTGGAGGGCCGTCGCCACGCCCTTGAAGAACAGAGTGAGCTTGGCGCTGGGCTGGAGGTTCTCGTCGGAGGAGTACCCGAAGCCCTCCATTTCCAGTTGCGCCAGCTCCTCGTCAATGACCGCGGCGATGTTGACGAGACCCTCCGTCTAGAGCTCCACGGTAGCCCTGAAGGTGTTCTGGGTCTCGGCGGCTCTCGTCAGCAGCGCCTCGTTGGCCTTGATCTCCTCTTTCAAGTCCGCCTCTCGCTTCTTGGCGCCGTCCAGTGTCTCAGTCAGTGTGGCCAGCTTCAGCTCCAGATCAGCATTTGAATCCTTGGCGGCACTCAGCTCTTTGCCCCTCTTGAGGAGACGGCCTTGCAGCTCGCCATGGGCAAGGGCGTCCTTCTCACGCTCGCGCTGGAGCGCGGCAAGCTCTTCGTTTTTCGCCTTGAGAGTGGCCTCTAGCTCCGTCACCTTCACCTCCAACTCCTTCTTGGCGGCCTCGGTAGCTGCAGCAGCATCCTTCGCTTCCTTGAGGTCCCCACCAAGTGTCTCCTCGCGCGTGGCAAGCTCCTCCTCATAGCTGTCCAAGTTGACCTTCCGCTGCGTCAGCTCGCCTTCTCGCACGGACATCTCCTCGGCGGCAAGCCGCTGCTGCTCTTCGGCTTCAGCCTTCTCGAGGAGGAAGTCCTTCCGCGCCTCGGCAAGTTGTGCCCTCTCTTTTGCAATAGACCGGAGGGCCTCTTGGTTGCGGCTCTGGAGCTCCTCCGCATGCTTCTCAATGTCCACTCCCGCCTGCGCGACAAGCGCTTCCCGGGACTCCAGTTTGGCTTGTCGGGCGCGGTAGAGCGACACCAGCTTCCGGAGCAGCTGCTCCTCCTCAGACTCGCCGCTGCTGCTGCTTGGCGCGTCAACCACCGTCAGCCCAGCGGAGGCGAGCACTTCTCCGTTAAAAGCTTCTCCCTCGACCGGCGCCCTGGAGCTTGACGCCCAGGGAAGCTTGATGAAGACACCGTCGCCGGCCTTCAAGTAGGTGCCAGGCTGGGGCTCTTCGGAGCCTGGCGCTGCATCAGCGGCGGAGGGATCGGCGGTCGGCGTAGCGCCTTGCACTCCTGCGGCCCCCGGGTCATTAGTACAATCGCCAGACACCTCGCCAGCTCCTGCGCCAGCAGCCTTGGCGGCCTCTTCATTGGCAGGATCATCAGCGCCGGCCTCTTCTTCGGTGGCAGCGGCTTCGTCAGTATTGCCGCGCATGTTCTCCTCGCCGGTGGCCTCAGTCTCCATCGGCTCCGTGGAGGGAGGATCTGAAGACAGGAAGAGGGAGAAAAAGTCAAGCAAATATCCAAAAAGAAGATCAGAAGAAGAAGAACCCGAGGGAAGTTTCAGGCAAGGGAAATTACCAGTACTAGGATCCATGGTCATGGGCTCCACCACCGGAGGGTCGATGGTGCTGCCCCTTGCCGGAGACTCCTCCCTTGCCGGGGACCTCTCCCTTGCCGGAGAGTGCTCCCTTGCCGGGAATTCCTCCCTTGGCGGCGTAGTCGAAGCAGATAGCACCTCAGGGGCGGCTTCTGGTTGCTCCTGGTGGGCCTGTTCTGCTCCTACACAAGCAAACCAACAGTCAGATGTCAGTAAAGGAAAAAAGCACCCAAGCGCGCCCGACAACAGGGAGTAAGACTATGAACTTACGCTGGGGGCTGCGCTGGGGGCTGCTTCGAGGAGTAATTGCCGGGTCCGACAAGGTGGTCTCGGACGTGTCCTCTGTCATCACAGCAGGATCGTCCTTGATGACAACCACGGGGACCTTGGCCCTCTTCGCCGCTCTCTGGGCCAGAGTCCTGGAAAGGAACAAGGTTCAGAAGAAAGCAGATCAGATACAAGACCAGAAACAGCAAGAATGGAAGAAATACAAACACAACAGAGAAACTTACTCCTCTTCTTCCTCCTCGTCGGAGCTGAGAGCGGAGAGATCGAAGTCTGGTACTCTTTCGACGCGACGAGGCAGAGGAGTAGGCTCCCTTGGCCGCTTGGCGGGAGCTGCAGCAGGATCAGAAGCGGCGGCCCGAGAGGACCCCGCTCTAGTTGCCGGCGCGGCGTGAGATGCTCCTGCGGCGCCAGTGCTTGTCGCGGTGGAGCGTGTCCCGCGGCGCGGCGGCTGTTGACCCGTCTGCCGCCCTGCTATGTCTTCGGTCCTGCGAAGGCGCCTTCTTGGAGGAGTTGGGGGCTGCACGGGAAGCCCCGCTTGCGGCAAGTTGCTTGAAGACGGCTGGCCGCTTGCTCCCTCGGTGGGCTCGCTCAATTCGGCTTTGGGTTCTCCCTTGCCGACGACCTTCCCGACAAGCTCCTCCTGCTCGGCAAGGCTTGCCGCCTCGGCTGCCTCCGCCTCCTCCACTGTGAATCCAAACTCGCCCGCGGCGGCTGCCGCTGCCGCCTCTTCCGCCCTGGTGGCAATGCGCCGCATCTCGTCGTCGGTGGTGTCGCGGGTGAGGCTCCTCTGCTCGTCAGCGCGGACCGCCACCTCCACCAGGTCGTCGAAGAATTGCTGCACGACGTCGTCGGCGGGCTCCTGCCAAGTTGGGACAATCCCATGCGAGTCGCACTCTAGCATCATTGCGCGGATGCGATCGAGCTGGGAGTTGTTGCACAACGGGACGACGCCCTGCGGCAGCCTGAACCACTCGGGATGGTTGGGGTCATACTTGAATAGCTCCTTCAGCGTCCGATCCAACTCCAAAATAGTAAAATTAAAATTGAGGCCCGGGCGCAGCCTCATAATATCCGCTGGACCCCCAAACAGCCAGGCAGGTCTCCGCCTCTCCTGCAGAGGGGCGATACGGCGGCGAAGAAAGTCCGCGCCAACAGTCCCTACAGTGAGCCCGGCAAGCCTGAGCCGCAAGATCCAGGAGGTGGCGATCTTCAATCTAGCATCATCCGCCGCCAGGGCGCTCCAGTCGCCGCTGCGCACTACTCGGGCTTGGCACAAGTTGGTGAATGGCTGCGGGTTCTCGTCAACAATCCAACACCACTCCGCTCTCCACTCCTCCCATTTGCTACGAAGCTCCCCCTCCAGATAGACCTCCTTCATGCCGGCTCTCGAGATCCAGGCAATCCCGCCAGCTAAGGGCTCTCCCTTCTCGACCCGGGGCATGAAGTAGTGGCGGAAAAGGGCTATGTTGGGGTGGATTCCGACAAAGTTCTCGCAGAGATGTGCGAAAACCTCCATGATCAGAACGGCGTTGGGGGTGAAATCAAGAAGATGGAATCCATATGTGTTCATAATGTCACAGAAGAAATCGGAAAAGGGCGGGCAGAGCCCGCAATAGAAGAACAGTGCGAAGAAGGGGTATCCTTTTGGACACCGTTTCGAAGTAGAAGCTTCGGCGGAGAGTACCTGCGTGCGCGGATGCGCCCACGTCTCCGTCGACCAGAAGAGGTAGAACCACTCCCGCAGCTCCTTAGCGGAGAGCTCGGGGGGGGGGGGGAGTGCCTGCTCCTTCCGCAGCGCCTCAAGCCGCAGCGCCTCGGCCGACTTCGCACCCTTCCCGGTCTTCGGAGCCATGGCGGAGGCGGTGGGGGAGATCGAGGGCGTTGGCGGCGACGGCGGCGATGAGGGGCGGAGCGCCGCTCTCTTTCGGCTTTGGGAAGCGGAGGGGAGCGGCGGAGATTTCTGAGGTTGCAACTGCAAGTGGCGAAGGGAGGGGAACCGCCCCTGTTTCCCCTGCTTATAAAGAGGAGGAGGCGAACGTTACGCTTTTTCCGAATAAAGAATCGCCCACGATCTCTCCCACGACGCCGCGTTCGACGCGTGCCATTATGGGAGGGCGCGGTGGATATGGAGTTAGATACGGTGTGGACCCAGGCCGCGCGTGCCCGTGCCCTGTTTTGGGCCTGGCCCAACAGCGCTCGGCACCGTGTATGGCCCAGGCCCGGGGGCTCCTGTCGGTGTACTAAAGTAGGGGTACCTTAGTATCCCGAACTTGTGCACGGGTAGTCGCAGCGTCCCGCGGCAAGGCTTGCCGGGTGCCCGCCAAGATCCTCCGTAGTTTCTATTAATGCCATTCAAGAACAAAGTGTTTTAACTGAGAAGACAAGACCCCGGCAAGAGGAGCTTGCCGGGAAGGACGAGGCCCCGGCAAGAGGAGCTTGCCGGGAAGGCCAACCAAGGCATTTCAAGGAACTTGCCGCGACGCACCGCGCGTCCCGGCAAGACCCGGCGAGCGACAAGCTTCCGGGCGCGACAAGACAGCGACCGCGGCAAGGCGCTTGCCGCGGCGAAGCCACCACTCTGCGCCCACGCTCCAGCGCATCCGTCAACGTGTCACCACAGAATCGTTCCAAGCGCACATGGCGGGAGGCTGTGCAGCCAAGCGGTGCGAGGTGGCGGACGAAGATGACGAGAAGGCCATCGTGGCGAACGGTGGCGCCCCTAACGGTCACTTTTCTGCACTGTTTGGGCGACGCGGACGGGCATTCAATGCCTTTGTCCCCTGCCGTCAGAGTTAGGTAGGGTGCACTGTGGAAGCAGTTGTACCAACCACACTTTTTACACTTTTACCCCTGCATGCGTTGCCACCTGTCGGTGACCCCTTTAGCCTATAAAAGGAGGCCCATGCGCAACGTAGAAGGGGTTCGACTCATTCGAAACCAGAACACTTCCACACTTGCCGCGGTCGCTGTCTTGTCGCGCCCGGAAGCTTGTCGCTCGCTGGGTCTTGCCGGGACGCGCGGTGCATCGCGGCAAGTTCCTTGAAATGCCTTGGTTGGCCTTCCCGGCAAGCTCCTCTTGCCGGGGCCTCGTCCTTCCCGGCAAGCTCCTCTTGCCGGGGTCTTGTCTTCTCAGTTAAAACACTTTGTTCTTGAATGGCATTAATAGGAACTACGGAGGATCTTGGCGGGCACCCGGCAAGCCTTGCCGCGGGACGTTGCGACTGCCCGTGCACAAGTTCAGGATACTAAGGTACCCCTACTTTAGTACACCGACACGGGTCGACGCGGCAGCGCCCGAGCAGACCCCGCGTAGCCAACCCGTAAAAGAGCATATTCACCGAATATCCTTCTTTACGGATCCGTTTTGCGGGGTCTGAGTCTGACCTCTCCCGGCCAGCCCGCATATACCCTTTTCGCGAACTGCAAAAGCCTTACGCGGGTCGGCGTTTTACAGGGTCTGCTAGAGATGCTCTTACATGTGAGATTTTGTGTGCACAATTGCAAGGGAAATGACTAACGGCTAGTTGCGCGAGCGACAAGCATGCAACCACAGGTAAGAGTGAAAAAGAACAGAAGTGTACACAAAAAATCATAAAATATGTAGTACTAATTAGTGGGAAAAAAGGAAAATTACCGTACGCAGGACCGGGGATCATGCAACAATACTTTCACGTGTGGCAAAGGAAAAGAAAACACATGAAGACACATACATGAAAATACAAATTGACTTAAAACGTGCACGAAAGAATGAAAAAACAGGAAGAAAAATAAACAAAGAAAAAAGTGCACATGAATCTCCACATAAATCAGGTGATTACTGAGTTGACTTAGACTTAAATCGACTTAGAATTAGAAAAATGAATTACCTAGAGCATGTATCCGATAGACGGAACGGTTGTATACGCTCTTCCGTGAAAGAACTTTAGGAAATGTTATACACGACTCTGTTTGTACTTTTTGGTGTTGTTCCTTATGATCTTTGGTTTTGTTTTCTGAAGAGGAAAATTGTCTCTTGTCCTCTTGAACATGCAACTTTCTGTCTAGGCGGCCGGAAACAAATTTCAGGTGACTCATCCTCGCTGAATTGAGCGGAATGAGAAAGGAATCGGTGGACACACTACGTGGTACTAGACCGTAGCCTTCTTTTCCCGCGGCTGGTCAGGTTTGGCGAGTGGTCTTTCTGGTACGGCACGCATGACGTATCCGGATGCATGCTGTTGGAATGGGTCTCAGGACAAAACAGTTGGCCCGATCGCGTCAAAAAAGAGTCTTCGTTTCCCTTGAAAAGCAAAAACAAACGGGAAAGCTAAAAATCTCAGATTTTTGTGTTTTTCGCGCCAACGACCTGAGGAGCGTCGTGTGCAACAGAGGACGACTATGACACTGTCGCTATGGAGCGGCGGCAGTATGTAGGGCGTCGCAGGCGAGGCGGATGGTGGGGAACTGCAGGCGGCTCTGGACGAGGGAGTGCCGCTGGCGGATGGGATGTGATGACCTCCCCCCATCCATCTGGTACCTGCTGTCGGAGCGCCGGAGCTTCGCGGCGGAGCAGCACCAAGCCCTGGCGGTGGCCATGGACGCTGGGGCGGCTGCAGCGATGCAGGCCAAGGGTGTAGGTGCTCGGGGGCGCTCGGGGTAGGCCGATGCGCATGGCAGCTTAGACGAGGCGGACGGCAGGGGCTGCTGGAGGTGCCTGGCGGGGCTGGGATGTGAAGGCTGTCGCCAGGTACGTGCGGGGAGAGCGGCAGCTGGTGTCCATCTCGGAGAGGAGATTCAGCAGAGGGAGTTACCTTTGCGAGAAGCAAAGAAACACTGCACTTCCATCTACTGCAATTTTTTCATGGTTTTTTCAGTCAACTGAATGCTATACATGTGCAATATGCATTACCAGCAACCAATTTTTTCAGTCAACAGAATGCTTGTCATGTAAACTATCCATGTCAATTAAGTTTGCATCTTTGCCCTGGCAATATTTTACAAAGTTAAAAAAGCAACAAAATGACAAATTATGATGTGTGCCCACGACAATTTATGTTTTGAATGTCTCCGTGATGAATTAAGATGCATTTTTGCCATGGTAAATTGGTTTCTATTCATCATGACAATTTTACGCCGGTTTTGCCATCATGACAAACTTCCATACATTTTGCCATTATTATCACATTTTTAGAATCATGGCAAAAAAATCATGTGCACCATGGCATTTTTATTATATACTAGATAGCATGGTAAATTTTCTTTATCACATACATTTTTTTACATACTATGTCAATTATTTGAACATGGCAAATTTAGAATAAAATTTATAAAACATGGCAAATTTACAAAAACATTAGTGCTCACTTGCGAAACTCTAGTATTTTTTGTTTTGTCTTCCCATGTCAATTAAGTTTGCATTGTTTTGCCGTGGTAACATTTTACAATGTCAGAACACCAAAATGGAAAAATATGATGTGCCCCCACGACAATTTATGTTTTGAATGTCTCCATGGAGATTTTAAGATGGGTTTTCGTCATGGTAATTGGTTTCTATGCAACATGGCAATTTTACACCGTATTTGCCATCATGGCAAACCTACACACATTTTAACACTAATATCATTCTTTTAGAATCATGGCAAGTTTTTTCGTGGGCGTCATGACATTTTTATTGTAGTTAGCATGGCAGATTCCCTTTACCATGGGCATTTTTTTAATACTACGTCAATTATATCAACATGGAAAATGTAGGGGGGGAATCCAAAACATTGCAAATTTGGCAAATTTAGTAAATATTTTTAAATCCTCACATGGCAAACTCTAGGATTTTAACCTCCATTCATGAAAACTTTTGAATTTTTTTATGGTCACATGGCAACTTTGAAACACTTTTTTAAAAAACATTGGAAAATTTAGAACACATTTTAATGATCACATAAAAACTCTATGAATTTCGTTCTACACACATTGCAACTTTTATTTTATTTTTCTTACGATCACATGGCCTTTTAAAAACATTTCTCATTTTGCCAAAACTTGGAAAATGCAACCAATATATTTGATTACTTTTTGCAACATGGCAAGTTTAAATTACAGACCATGGCAATCTATTTATGGATTATGAGAAATATACTACTCCCTCTGAGCTCAAATAAGTGTTTCAGTTTTGAACTAAGATTAGTTCAGCCTTACTTCAAAACCATGACGGTTATTATGGATCAGTGGGAGCGGTATTATATTTGTCACGACCATGGAATTCTTTCGCTAATGCTAAAAATTTGACTTTAATTTTTTAAATATGGCAAATCAAAGTTCTTGATGGCAAATTTAGTTGGCGTGAGGATGGAAAATTTAGTTTACGAGTACGGCGATTTCCTGGCCAAAAACAAAATGAACTGAGGGAGATTTGCCATGCTTTGCCAACTAAAGATAACATCCTCGATAAAAATAAATTGCTACAAAAGAACATTCGATTTTCCATGGTAAAAAATGTAACGCTGGATTTATGGCGGAATCCTTTTTTGCAATATGGCAAACTTAGTTTTTGAACCATGGCAATTCCAATCCATGGTATTCTATTTTTTGTTCTTCTATCGTGGCATATTTATATATTTCGCCATGGCAAATTTAATTTTGCTACCATGGCAAATTCAATTTTTTGCACCATGGTTAATTATTATTGGAACATGGCACATTTGTTGAAACAAACCATTATAAATTCTTCATTGTACCCCTTGGCAAAAAGAAGAAGAATGGCTCATGGCAATTTTTATCATGAGACTATTTTTCATAAAAAGAATACAATTTGTTCCATCATCTTTTACGAAACAATTTGCAACTTAGGTTCAATGATAATTGTTAACTTTTCTTTTATGTTTTTAGTACATAGCATATTTAGTTTCTCATGCATGGCAATTCTTAAATTTGATGCATGGCATTTTAGATAAGGCAAGGTTATGTTCTAACATACCCCCACTATCTTGGGAAACTTGTGCTGTTATGTGTGTTTTCTTGTTTTCCTCTATATCATGGCAATTTATCTACAAGTTTGTCTCTGTACATTAGCCATGGCAAATTATTATGCATGTGTCTTTTGATAATGTACTAGACATAGTCGAAAAAATGTATACAACATGGCAATAAATTTTTGTACAATTCATGACAATAGTTATTGCATGTCATTGTGATTTTTCTATTTGTGGTATTATATTAAATAGTTTGGACAGTTTTTACATTTGTTTATTTTTATACAAAAGGGGATTGTGTTGGGCCTAGAGGCCTAGCAAAAGGCCTGGCGGATGCGGGTTTGCGCCGGGAGGGGATTCAGATCGAACGAAGAACAACTAGTTGATGAGCGCTCCTTCGGAGCGCTCGTAACGAGCGGTTCGGGAGCGCTACACGCGCGACAAGTGTCACCCGCGGAGCGCTCCCTCGAGGGAAAACCAACCGGCGTGGTTGGTTCCCAGTTTCCCCTTTCCAGTTTGTGGTTTCATGTGTTTTGCAGTTTAACCCTCCAACTACCAGCATTTTCCGTTTTTTCCTTTCCGCGCGATAACACTAAGAAAATAACTGCCAATCGCGTTGGTTCCCAGTTTCCTTTTTGTTTCCCTTTTTGTTCCCATTATATTTCCGGGTAATGGAGATTTATGAGGTAGTTGCGGGTCGGGGCTACCAACACTATCAAATGTGACCTTTCAAGTAAGGAAAAAGAGGAATACTATCAAAGGCATGGTTTGACGCACCGTAGGGATGACTACAGAGGCATTGCTCAATCCTGTCAATGCAAATATCTGTATTCTCTATACGCATACATGTATACTAGCAGAGGCATGGTTTGTATAAGTTTACAAAATTGCAGCACGGCGCCTCCGACGCGGGGAATCTCCTGCTCGCCTTCGGCTCATTAAATTTTCATAAACATCTTGAAGGTTGTGCATGAGTCAAAGTGTGTGTTGGTCCTGTAGGCATCTTGGTTCGTGCGGCGCGTTGTACATCGTGGCATTACACGGCGCTTCTGGCGCGGGGAACCTCCTGCTCGCCTTCGGCTCGTTAAATTTTCAGAAACATTTTGAAGGGTGGGCATGTGTCAAAGTGTGTGTTGATTAGTGTGGCGCGTTGTACGTCGGGGCGTCACATGGCGCCTCTGGCGTGGAGAATCTGCTGCTCGCCTTCGGCTCGTTAAATTTTCATAAACATTTGAAGGGTGAGCATGTGTCGAAGTGTGTGTTGGTTGTGCAGGCGTGTTGGTTCGTGCGGCGCATTGTACGTCGGGGCATCACACGGCGCCTCCGGCACGGAGAACCTCCTGCTCGCCTTCGGCTGATTAAATTTTCATAAACATCTTGAAGGGTGGGCATGTGTCGAAGTGTGTGTTGGTCGTGCAGGCGTGTTAGTTCGTGCGGCGCGTTATACGTCTGGGCGTCACACGGCTCCTCCGGCGCCGAGAACCTCCTGCTCGCCTTCGACTCGTTAAATTTTCATAAACATCTTGAAGGGTGGGCATGTGTCGAAGTGTGTGTTGGTCGTGCAAGCGTGTTGGTTCATGCAGCGTGTTGTACGTTGTGGCGCCACAGGGCGCCTCCGGCGCGAGGAACCTCTAGCTCGCCTTCGGCTCGTTAAATTTTCATAAACATCTTGAAGGGTGGGCATGTGTCGATGTATGTGTTGGTCGTGCAGGCGTGTTGGTTCGTGCGACACGTTGTACGTCGTGGCGTCACACGGCGCCTCCGGCAAAGGGAACCTCCTGCTCGTCTTCGCCTCGTTAAATTTTCATAAACATCTTGACCGGTGGGCATGTGTCGAAGTGTGTGTTTGGTTGTGCAACGTGTTGGTTTGTGGTGAGCGTTTTTTTCTCGCATTTGGTTGTTGCTGAAGTTAATGATATTCTATAAGAAGTTCAGAACTCAGGAGAATTTTTTTTAACAAATTGCAAAAGCCAAGGTGCTTCGCCTGGCACGGATTTGAAACATGTCCAGTCACGTGTGCGTAGCAGCTAGACATGGTTGAGGCACTAGAGGTATGTGCGTGCATTCACATGTGTGTATTCTTCGGAGGCATGGGGCCTTGTCTCCTATGGAGGCACAAATTTGAAGCATGTCCAGTCATGTGTGCGTACCAGCTAGCGATGGTTGAGGCACTAGAGATATGTGCGAGCATGCACATGTGTGTATTATTCGGAGGCATGGGGCCTTGTCTCCTGTGGAGGTACGGATTTGAAGCATGTCCAGTCACATGTGTGTACCAGCTAGCAACGGTTGAGGCACTAGAGATATGTGCGTGCATGCACATGTGTGTATTCTCGGGAGGCACGGATTTGAAGCATGTCCAATCACGTGTGCATAGCAGCTAGACATGGTTCAGGCACTAGAGGTACTAGGTGATACCCCGCGCGTTGCTATGGAAATTTTGTATTGAAGACTGGATGCAATGATCAATATGAAAAATGATGGAAGGAATTTATCTATTGGAACCATGTATGGACTGATGCGTATTGTTTAATTATTTGAGGTAGAGCTTTTGACATGGCATGCTCTTAATTTTACAGTAATATTTAGAGAAGCCTAATTAGGGAGACCAATTGGAAGCACAATCGACATAATCAACTCAAAAAACTTAGCAAGGAATTTGACTAAATTTTTTGGCATGAACTTTCCTTAATTTTCTAGCATTTGAACATGTCACAGGAAGATAGTATATATTGAGAACAAAAGGTCACAGGAAGATAGTATATATTTGAAACAATTGTAAGGAAAAGTATTGACACCAGTTGGAAGCAAAACTGATATAATCAGCTTAATAAAAGTGCATACAAATCCAAAGATTTCATAATTCAGACTTATTACATAAAATTAGTTGATATCTGACGACATGCTTAGGCTGATCATGAAGTAGTTGTAATGATAGTTTTGGAGGTAATTTTCAATGGAAGGTGGTGCAATCCGTAGGTGCTTTTCGTGCGTCTTGAAGATTCCCTGGTCCTTGCATGGTTGTTGACGGTGCCCTACATGTTAATAGAACAACATTATTGGTAATGTTATTGTTGTACCAAAGGGCGACAAAACTTTATATAATTTTGTTTGGATATGAGAACTGATAGTACCTATGTGTTTTTATTACTGTTATCCTCTTGTCCTTCACATTTGTTCATTTTCACATTGTTATCTGCAATGCTTTTTGATTGATGATAGAAAGTTAGATTGTGAATCTCATTTTTCTATGTGATATGAGAAGAAGCACGTACTCTTGCTTATGCTTTTTGACAACCTAGAGATGCACTTGTGTATCCTGAAGATGTTCCTGTTGTTGACTGGCATGTAAACAGGAAATATTGTTATCAATGCGTACTCTGTTTGTTGACTGGCATGTAAATAGGTAGATGTACTTTTCAAATAACTTCAATGATAAACAGGAAATATTGTTATCAATTAGTACCCCTCTTTGTTGGTGGCTCCATCTTCTGTAAATTGGATGCTTCTTTTCGCCGAAGAGTACCTACAACCAAAAAGCGCCATTTGAATTCCATATTGAATGTAAGCTGAATGTTCTTTAGTAGAACTTAAAAAGTATTACCTATTTATGTTTTTGTCGGTGTCCATAGTTGCAGATTGGCAAGGGGGAGGCATAGTATTGCCCAAGTGGACTTGTTTTAGGCTCCCTGGACTGCGAATAGGAAAAGTTTGGTAAACATTGTGTAGACAGAGGATGTAACTTCTATTTTGTGACTGATGGCAAACCTCTGGATGCTCTTTGATGACGATGGACTGTTCTCCAGTTCTTTGCTTGGAGTTGACTGGAAGTATTTAATGGTTCAAGTTAAATATTTTAGGTAATACAATTGTAATTAGGATGGAGTTACTTTCTGAATTGATGAAAATTGTCTAACCTTTGTAGAGGGCAGCATTTGTGCATTGTCAACTGGGAAGCTTTTCTTTATGACATAACTTATGGGGAATCTGGATACCAAATCAACCTTCATTCCTATATAGAACAATCTGGTTTTCCCAATGGCATTATCTAGGGCGGTCGCATGTTCCGCGGTATCAACTTTCATGTTTTGAGAAGCTTGGATGGCATCTCGCTCAACCAGTTCTTCAACAATTTTAGAGAAAGCAATGGCATCTAAATCTCTTTGAGTCATCTGTAAGTGTAATTGGTAGCTTGTACCTAGAGAATTTGATAGTTGTTTATATGGAACAGAATATGTAAATGAAGGCAAATGTTCTATAAAAACAGAGATCGTACAATGGCTTTGGAGATGAATTTGTGCAAAGGCATGTTGGAGTATCTGAGTTGTTGTTGTATCCTCTGTCACAACGTTTGCATCCTTTGTAGTACCATTTAGTTGAAGGTACAATAGATTTAACTTTTGCAATGGTGCTGTAGGTAGCTCCTTTGTAAGAGTTTGCAAAAAGGGTGCATTGAGAATCTGCTATAGAAGTTCACTGATATACAAATAATAGGGTAGATAAGATGATGTTGACCTGAAAATTTGAGGTGGGCATATCTGATATTTGTTGAAGTGTGTACATTTTCCCTGCTACTTGAATAGGAGATAAATGCATAACCTGAGGTAGTTGTTGTCACAGAGCTGGAGATTCCCATTTATAGCTTCAAAAAGAATCAGTGAGAAAAATATCAGCATGTTAGATTTTGGAAAAAGAAGGTAGTAGTTGCAAATAGAAAGGAGATTCGCTGACCTGGTTTGGTAGTTTTTAACTTCAGATGTATCCAAGTCAATGTAAACTTTTGTTGCAGAGGTTGAGGATGCATGCAAGGCACCTATATGTATATATGGTTATATGTCATATTAGTTTTGGCTCTTATAGTCATTTTAAGAGAGAATATTTGAGCAGTTACCTAGAAAGCTCCAAGCTGTGAGACCCGCAAAAATGCCAACTACAATACCTTCTTGTGATTTGAGTACAACTTCTTCATCAAATGTTTCACCATGGTGGCCCCAAAGACGTATTTCTTGTGTCTGTTCACTGCATATGTGGAACAAACATTTGTTAACACAAAGTGTATAGGGATGGAAAAGTTTTAACACATTGTAGTAGTAGAAGAAACATAATCTAGGTTTCGAATTTTGATTTTCTTGAGTTTATTTGTAGATGTCTGACTTGCATAATCAAATGGCCCAACATGGCTAATGACTCCTATTATATCTGGAGAGAGAAACCACATACAAAATTAATTTATGTTTTAATATTAGTATGAAAGAAAAAAAAGGAAATGCAAGTGTTACCTTGAAGTGGCTTTGCAAAAGTATCTTTTTCTGGTAGATTATCAAATGGACAAAAATTGAAGGAAAACTTTGGTATATTTGTTCCTCTGGTTTCAAGTCGGTGAACCTTAGTGATGTGCTTGAATTGCAACATATAGTTTTGGTGGTGATATATATGGGTTTTGTTTTTTATATCAATAGCTGCAACATCATTAAAGATGTAGACATGTCCTTCTGTGAGTAAGGGGCGGAATTGTCTTCGAAATTTTTTGGGTACACTGATCTGCGCCATATTGCCCTGCCATAATATTCGATGAGGATGTGAAAATCCGTAGTACATTTATACAATAATAATATTATTATGTTGGAAATAGAAACATTAATGATGGACTTACATCTTGATCTAAAAGGACACCATCAATGTTGTTGAGATGATCTGCAAACTTGGATTTCATGTTTATTGCATCCCATAGGCGTAAGAGTCGTCCAAATACCTTACAACTCTGTTGACCAAGAGTGATGGTTTTAAGGGCTGTAGTGGATTCCATTGATGTATTATTCCTAAAAGGGAAGCAAGTAATTGCATAATAATGATGTATTAAATGGAGAAATAATTATGTAGGGTAAACACACTTGAATGTAGGAAATTCCTTTATTCAGTTTCATAATCTATTAATTTGACTAAAAACTTCAGCATAGACTACATTATGGGTGCAATTCTCATAAGAAATGGACTATTTTCGATTAGAACTCTCAACCCCTTTGGTGAAGTAACTCTAGAAAATGCTACATATAATTGACCATGAGAGAACACTGGAGATGGCAAATAGACTCCAACTCTATTTAAGGTTTGCCCTTGACTCTTGTTTATGGTCATTGCATACGAAAGGCACACGGGAAACTAGCGCCGTCTCAATTTGAAGGGCCACCTTGAGTGAGTTGATGTTGTGACAATGCGTGGGATATATACTTTTGAACCGTAGCCTTCCCTGTTATGATTTCACCTTCAATCACACGATTTGTCAATTGGGTGACAATAAGCCTAGTACCATTACAAAGTCCCCTTGATGGATCAAGATTGCGCAAAAGCATAATTGGAACACCAATCTTCAAGTACAACTTATGGTCAGGAAGTCCGGGCATCGGAATTGTGTTTAGAAACTCTGTTGGGTATAATGCTTCAAGAGTGGAATGATTAGTAGTGCTATCGTCAATTGAATCAGAACTATAGTAAGACATTTCAGACGTTTTTAGCTGAGCAATCATTCTGGTATTTATATCTGAAACCACCTCATTTGTAGGTGCTAAAATTGCACGTTGACACAAATATGATGAAATATTTGCTGACTCAGAACCTAAGTCATAGACAAATGATATCAATCCATCAAGGTTCCTACAATCTGATGATAGAAGCAAAGACTCTGGAATCTCTATAAATGAGTTACTGGAATCATTTGGGACAGAAACAATAGGTTATGTTCCATTGCCCACCCTAAGAAGCCATTCAGAAAAATTACTTAGCTCCTCTCTGTCTGAGGTGGAGAGATTTCCTGACTTCAGCCTCATATTTTCAGTTAACTAGAGAAGCTTACATTGTCTCCATAAATAAGAATTAATAATGCATGACCTCAGAATTCGGGCTTTTGTTGCATTCTGTATTACTGGAAGTGTTTGTCGAAAATCTCCACCAAGCACAACAGTTATACCACCAAATTGCTTGTTTTCTGCATTTTGCCTTGTTTCTGATAATATATCTCTAAGTGTATGGTCCAATGCTTCAAAACAATATCTTTGATTAACAGGGGCCTCATCCCATACAATAAGACAAGTTTTTTTAGATAAGTTCTGCTAAGTGTGCATTTTTCTTTATACTACACATGGAACTCTGAGAAATGTCTAAAGGAATTTTAAAACGGGAATGGGGGGCTCGACCCCCTGGTAGCAGTAGGGAGGCAATTCCCGATGATGCAACTGCTAATGCAATTTTCCCTTTTCTTCTTACAGAATTAAGCAAAGTAGTCCATAAGAAAGTTTTTCCAGTTCCTCCATATCCATAAACAAAAAATGTTTTACCTTCACCATTCATCAAAGAATTGTAAATAGCATCAAAAACATCTTTCTGGTTGTTGTTCAACATTGAAAGGTTGTCATTTAAAGTGGCAGTCATAGCAGGCACATCATAATTGAGCTCATCTAGTAGTAGCCTATTTTGTCCAGAAATATTAGCAGTGTCATCAGGTAGCGGCAAATTAAAATGGGATAAACAATATCCTGCATCTCTTAGCAATTTATCCAATTCATTCAAAAAATAAGATGAAATATATATATCGGCTAAGGGATTGCTAGCTTGACCACGGTTCTGACTCAATTGATGGGTTGCATCTTTAGACATTTTTTGCGCATGGTTATCAAAAAGTTTTCTAGGATTTGTTACCTCACAAAAGAGCAAAACTGTGACAAATAGTTGGCGTAACTGGTAAGGCATGGCCCATTGAGCGGCATCTTTTAAAGCATTGGACCATTCTTCATCATCACCAAGGAGACCTAAAGCCTCACATGCACCATGAAATGTAGGATATTCATGGACATTTATAGTTCTGATTTGAGCGAAGGAGGTTCGACCTTTGACAATGTTGAGCAACAAACGTAGATAGTGAAGGTCCCCTTGGGAAGGGTTGACATAAGCAATTCTGCCAATTCTTCTAGAACCACGACGATAATCCCAGTATTTGCCATTTGAGTTGGAGTGCCATGTAAAATATTCAGGAAATTCTATGTAGGTATATTTTTTAGCCAGAGGGTGTTGCATATTAGCTTCTAACCATGCAGTCAACTTAGTCGTCATATTCCTTGGATTTTCAATCACTTCTTCAAGGTCATCATGTTCTTAGTAAATTACATTATTCTCAAATGGAAGATGAACTGGAAGTCTTTCTACGGAAGGGTCTGCATAGTGAATATCATACTCTAGCAAGCGCCAAGCAGCCTCATTTGGTGTGATACAACAACATTCTAGATAATTTTCTATTTAATTGACTGTTTCACTTGATGAATTGGATGATCCCTAATTTGAATGGATTTTAGTTCTGGCAGAATCAAATCCTTTTGTGACATACTTGAAAAGATATTTGTGCATGCCATCATGATTAACCTTCTCTACATTTATGTGAGCTTGATATTGAACTACCAAGTCGACATTGTGAGGAACAACAAATCTGTTATCAATGTCAACTCCATTTTTGTTGACAGTTATTCCATTGTTTGGCCTTGCATATTGTGTGAAACCATTCTCCAATATAGTTGTTTGCTCACAAAAATCTTTAGGATAGAATTTTGTGCATTTTCCTTCAGACATACAGGGAGATTTAGTATTTAGATTTCCACAGGGCCCATGTATCATGAATGACGATACAACATCATAACCTATTGGATCATTTTTAGGATCTGGCAACTGAGCCGAAATAAGAAAGTCTATCTTTTTCGCATCTAGGGGTTCATCTTTGGATAACCATATGATGATATGGACATGAGGAAGTCCACGTTTCTGAAATTCAATGGTGTAGATAACTACAAAAGACAGGCATGTTATTTACGTAAAGGAAATGTTGGATTCGTGCAACATTAAATCAATTAATGATGTGGTGGAGACAAATTACCTGCATTCGTTGGTACAAAGAATTGTTTCTTTTTAATATCATCCATTAGCATATTTAGCTTCATTTTGAATACACCATTGACAATATCTGGACGGTCAGAAGGTTGTTGCCCTGGAATGGATGATAGAGCCTCTACTATCTCAGGCCAA
Organism: Triticum aestivum; assembly: GCF_018294505.1. NCBI lineage: Eukaryota > Viridiplantae > Streptophyta > Magnoliopsida > Poales > Poaceae > Triticum > Triticum aestivum. The sequence continues at coordinate 259,517,641 of NC_057801.1, read as the reverse complement.
GCTGCATTTGAAGTGAATGTGACAAAGAGATCTGGGCAGCCATATTTCCTATATATAGCGATGGAATCTTGATAATTTTGGTACATATATCGCGGGCCTCCGGTGAATGAAGATGGCAATATAATCCTTTGACCAACTAAAGAACCAGATGTATTACCTCTTGAGACAGAATTGGCCAAGTCATTATATGGTGATGATCTATATTTTTTCTGAAATCCGGGTTTGTGATAGAATGCAATACGAAATTCTTCAACACAACAATAACCATCCACTTCATAAGCTTGTGTCAATCTTTTACCTCTCAATGGCGTGTTGAAATCACCTGGTCTATCATGTAGTCTATATGCATAGTACTCTAGCATAGTTACTTTATGATGGCTTATAGCTTGACTTTGTGGCGAGGTGCGGTACATGAGGTCATCATGGTAACCATCCTCTCCATATGGAAATAATAGAGGATACTGCATAGCCATAAACTTGCAATGTTTTTCATTGATTTGTTGTAATCCTGATGAACGGTTATCTATTATAATGTCCCGCCCAACATTAGTTGACCCAATATCACCAACAACCAACCTTACAACCTCAGATGCGACCGGAGCACTATAGATGTCTCCATGTGCGTCAGGTTTGCCATATAATCTGATAAAGAACTGATCAGGAGCATATGCAGTCAATCTTTCCCGTGCTGTTCTAAATAGTTTCACTATGGGATTATGGGTGTTAAGCATCGATATAAGGGACTGGACAATATCTTGATTAGCATTGAAAGAAGGGCGGGCAGACGAAGACCGAGATAATGAAGGGCAAGAAGATGCAGTAATATTTATGCAGTTTCTAACCTCATGCTCTGTATCATAGATGTACAATTGTGCATATTCTGGTCGATGATTCTCAAGCCGCATTAGAGAACCGATACGATGGCAGACTTGACCACTAATCTTGAAAACATAGGGTGCTCGGCCATCATTTATGGATTCAATAACTTTAGCACTGCTACGTCTTGAGCTTGCGGTGGTTTTCCTTGAAGAGGAAAGGGTGATGCAGCAATAGTAGCGTAAGTATTTCCCTCAGTTTTTGAGAACCAAGGTATCAATCCAGTAGGACACTACTAGGGAAAAGCCTAGCAACAGCGCGGGTTTTAGATGTATCAGTAGCATGGGGATAGGCGCTACTAATAAGGCGCTACAGCTAACACATAGCAGTAGCGCGTGCTCGCCGGCACTACTGCTACACAAGTGTAGCAGCAGCGCTGTTAGCGGAAGCTCGCTACTGCTAGTAGCTCTAGCGCGCTTTGCCTGGACGCGCTACTGCTATCGCGGCGCTGCTGCTAACTTTTATACACTCGCTACTGCTAATTTAAGTAGTTTTTCTTTGGCATATTTGTTTTGTATTTGAATAGGCTTTATAGAAGAATCTTTAGCACATAGAAATGTCATCATGATACACATACAAATGCCTGCAAGACCACAAATGTAATCATAGCATGTGCATACAAATAGTCTCATCATAATCATCATCCAACACAAAGTGATATCTTGTCATCATCTTGAAAATAGCGATACATGCAAGTCTCGAATACTTGCAACTACAACAACGTCATCCATCTAAACAAAGGTATACGCAAGAAGTGCTATCACTATGAGTGAGAGCGGAACTATGCAGTACATGAGGTGGCGGTTACGAGTCCTCTCTCGTGCTAGTGTGAACCTCAAGTAACTAGCTTCTCCTTCTTGTCTGCTTTTGAAGCCTTTATGGCTGGCGCCCGTGAACCCATTCACTTGCGCCTGACACTCATGCCACTCGTTGTACACCCCCGGAACCTTCCCTTTGTACATGACATAGCAATTCCATCTCGCCATCAAGAAACTAGGTACCTATTAGAGATGCATGTTCATGAATAGGATGTACAGTCATATATATGCAACAAAATATACTAGAGCAACACCGAAAAAGAAAGGGTTAGCAACTAGATGCAACATACAATACGCAAATTAATTAACTAGAGGTACGCAGGTCATCGTACGCAAACTAACAAAGTAGCGTTACGCAAGTTCGGCAGGGACCGTGGACATCACAAAGTTTCATCGCTACAAAAAGTATACAAGTTCAACCGACACATATCATCATCATCGGCATCATAAATCACTAGAAGTTCCATCCTTCCATATCATCGAGGATGAACCCTAGCTTCTTGAATGGCGTGAGGTCTAGATGTTGCATGCCTATGCGAGTTCGGACGTCAGCTCGCGATATGGGGCCGTGGTGGAACATCCCCTTCTCATCGACGACTTCTTTCATGATGATGGTCGCAATGTCGCTTTGGATGCGAAAGAAGTCATCTCGAAGTTTATAATCCGCTTCTCCATGAGATTCTAGCCACTTGTGGATATGATCATCATTTCTGCTGTTAATGCGAAGCTTTTGGTGATCCGTGTTGAATTGAATCATGAGATGGACGATGTAGAATCCATCCTTCTTGCTTGGTTTTGGGACATGGATGCAGGAGAAGTTAGTTTTATGCGCCAAACCCATCTTCTTGTTCCTTTGTTTCTTGATCTGCACATGGCCACCTCTAAAGTTGAAGCCTTGGAGAGCATCATCTAGAATATTCATTATGTGGGTGTAGTCTTTTTTCTCGTAGTCTCTGGATGGGTCAAAATACACGGCGTGGGAGACTTGCGGGTAAAGAACGATAAGGACGGCGCGCCCGTTGCTACGCGGAAAAGACACCTCAAATTATTCCCCATATGAGAGAGAAGGAATGATTGAAATGTACGAAAGGGTTGTCCGGAACTGACTTACTTTGGATGATAAGGCACGAGGACAATTTCCCGGTCCTTATTCTGTACCATGAAGTTTTGGAGGTACTCCCTAGCAGTTTCACGCTCAAAGTCGCCGAGACTCAAGAAAGACTCGTGCATGTAGTACGGATCCACCACACAGATTTGCGAGACTTCTTCACTCTTCATGACGGAGCTCATATGTAGCGCAAAAAGGTGGACGATAGTAAAATCAAGCCGCCTTGTTAGAGACATCTCAAAGATATGGTCAAACCGCAGGAAGAACACCTCCGCGGGCCGTGTGTCGATGTAGCACTTCCCCTCAGGCACACGAGCCGCGTATGTCGGATATCCTGGATCCTTTGAGGCTAGTAGGCTTTTCTTAGTCGACAACACATGGTCGTGCAGTCTCCTGAGATCCCCTGATAATGCCTCGAGCGGTTTCGGTGGTAGCATCAGCTCGCCCGTGAGATGGAACATGACCGCACCTTTCACGGGTACACGCTCTTCAGAATGCATCGTCTGGCTGCTATGTGCTCTGGCTTGTTTGGAGGAAGTTACCTTCCCCGATCTCTTCCTCTCCTTTTTCTTGGGCACACCTTCCAGACCCTTCCTTAACCCCCTGCCCCAGTGTTCCCGGGCTAAGTACTGTACGACCCTTGCGCCCGGCTAGTTGAGCCTGTGTTGAGGCGGCATCTTCAGGCGTGTCCTGTGAGGATTTCATGAAGAGAGACATTTTGTAATCCATGCTACGACCCTGCCCGGGCATATCATCCATATCCTCCTTAGCAAGCTGATAGCCCGATTCGTCATATGGTTGACTCATCATATCTATGTCATAGTCATACGCGTTTGTATTGAGGTAATCCATAGGGTCGACCTCCGTCTCATCATCCATTCTCTGTTCTACAGGAGAAATTACATCAACTAGTACTATTGCACCCCCTTCATCATGTCGTCCGCCGCTCTCACCTGACACTACAGGAGCTGGTAATTGCGTAGGCGGGGTGGTGGTCTCCGCACATGCTTGTTGATGTGTGGTAGTTATTGGTGTGCTCTCGGCCGGCTCCAGACGAATAAGATTCTTCGGCCATAGCAGCACCCAATTCTTGCAGCTTCCAATCCGCGGCGGGGTCTCGTTGTCCGCTCCCACATGCTGTACTAGAGGAGGCAAATCCTCGTGCCCCGGTTTCACACTGGTCAAGCTAACCCTGAAGTGCCCAGCGGGGATCGGCTGGTTGTGGAACATGCGTTCAGAGGGGTCCATTATCATCCCCTTTCCCACATCCACCTTCTGGCCTTTGATCAAGTAGAGTATGGTGCATGGGGTTTCTTTCGCCTGCAAACACATATGTCTGTGGCGTAAAACAACCGAAAGGCAACAAAAATGGAATATTATATATATATATATATATGTTGGTGCGACATGTAATTACCGTGACGGCGTCGAGCTCAGCCAAAGATGAAGGCCCACCTAGCGCGCCTGAGACTGAGGACGGGCTGCTATGAGCGGGAGCGGCTGCGAGAGGAGGCCCGGTTGCATGAGCAAGTGATGGTGCAATGGTGTTGTTGTTCATGGAGTTGCTCCCGACGAAACTGGGCAACGGGAAATCATGTACCGTCTTGTCTGGATGTTCCTTCGCCCAGTTGATGATAACTGGAACCAAGTTAGTAGCAAAATCATTTCTGCAGGCAGTTACAGCTGCATTGACTGCCTGCTGTAGCAACTCATATTTGTCCTCGGCTGCTTTTTTCGCGTCCTCAGCTGCTTTTTTCTCGACTGCAAGCTTCACCTTCGCGTTGATGTCCGCCTAACTAAACTTCTTTTTCTGCTTCTTGGCCTCCGGGCTCTCGTTGTAAAACACCTTCCACATGGCGCCGTCTCCAGCACCGTGCACACGACCATATTGCGGCCGCTGGTCCAAAGGGAGTCCCTTAAGTTTGTTCAAGGCCCGGTTGAGAGGGGTGTCCCACTTGGGCCTCATCGGAGAAGTAGGGCTTTCGGTTGCAAGCTGGTGTTGCTTCTCTAGTAGTCTAATCAATTTCCTCGTGATCTTGTCCGTGTAAAAAACCTTTTTCTCCTTGTCCCACTTGTAGCGGGCCCTGATGAAGTCATGCTCCAAGGGGTTGGTGAACTTCGCGAAGGGGTCTGGGAGACCCGCGGCTTCACATTCCGCGTCCTCCTTATCCCATATGGGCCTTCCCCGTGTTCCTTTGCCGAAGGCTCTTGAATTTCGCAGCCTTAGCCTTGGCTGCCTCGGTAGCGCAAGTGTCCTTGAACTTTTCGAACTCCTCTTCCGTAAGTGTTGGATTTTCCTCCAAAATCTTGGACAAGGGTTCATCAGCCTCAATAGCTCGTTTCACCCTCCCTTTCCAGGAGGCCAAATCATTGCTGAACATGCCCATGGCGTGATTGTTAATCTTTTTCATCTTCGGATCATCCCACGGTTGTTCTATGTTATCATCCTGGTCGGGGAACTTGAATCTCTTGTGCAACTTCGTTTGGAGCAACTATGTCAAATGTTCTTTACTCCTTAAGTCATCGTCGTTGATGCTCGCGCATTCCCGTAGGATGCATCCTACTTGGTTCCCATAGCACTTGCGAGGTTCTTCCGTCTCTAACGGCTCAAACTTGCCAGGTGCCATCTTTGTGATCACAAGTCGTCCAATCCCTAGTTTGTTAGGTTTTCGTATCCTCTGCTTCTTATGCTTCCTCTTTTCAGTAGCGGCATCGGGGCCGGTACCTTCCCCGCCGGTACCTTCCCCGCCGGTACCTTCCCCACCGGTCTCGGTGCCGCCATCGGTGCCAGCACCGTCGGTGTCAGTACCATCATCGAGGGTGACCTGCAAACCTTGCTTAGCAGTCAAATAGTAAAGGTACTCTTGTTCACCCTCATAATCCATCTCGTCTGCATCTTGGTCAGAAGGCCCAGTTTCTTCGTTGTTCGACATGTTTACGAGGTTGGGCGAGGGGCCATGTGCTAAGGCGTATATGAGCAATCCGTCCTTAGAGCCCTCCTCAGGGGGATTAGCAATAATATGCTCTTTGAACCAATGCAGGAAAGTGGAGTTGTGCTCTCTAGTAACTTTGGCGTCCGTCCTGCATACCCCCCGGTCACGATACTTCTTTGCGATAATTTCTTTGTGCAGTGCCACGAAAGGATCTACCTCGTCTAGGTGTTGTAGCACTACCAAATTTGCTCTGTCAAAGTCGCTGCGTCGATCTGAGTATGCCACGTGCAGTTCCCTGCGACCGTTGCAGTGACCATCTCCTTCGAGCCTCCCATCGTGCTTGTTAACGGGCAAACCAACACTAACACCAGGCGGCTGGTCTACGCCATATAGAAAATTCTCACAGAAAGAGATGCACTCTTGTGCCAAATAGCCCTGGACGATGCTTCCATCCGGACGGGACATGTTATGAATGAATCCTTTGATGATCCCATTCATCCTCTCAAACAACATGATGTTGTGCAGGAATGACGACCCCAGGTCTATTATGTCATCCACAATATGGACACACAGATGCACCATCACGTCAAAGAACGCGGGCGGGAAGTACATCTCAAGCTCATTCAGTATCACAACGATCAATTCCTGTAGTCTTTGGAGCTGCTTCACACTGATCGACTTTCGAGAGATGACGTCGAAAAAGTTGCAGAGACCAATAAGCGTGTCACGGACGTGCTTGTCCATTATCCCTCTAAGGGCAACGGGTAGTATCTGTGTCATCATCACATGACAGTCATGAGACTTCATCCCGCTGAACCTTTTCTTGTCCGTGTCTAGATATCTGCTTATCTTGCCACAGTAATCGGAACTAACTTTGACTCCGCTAAGGCACTTAAAGAATTTATTGATCTCAGCCTGACTTAAGGTGAAGCAAGAAGGGGGCAATAATCCTCTTTCTTTATTTTCTTGCCCTTCTTCTCCCGTGCCTCTGTCTCCGTCTCTGTCTCGTCTGACATTTTACGGGGCGGCATGTGCAGATCTTCCCTGATTTTCAAATCTTGCAAGTCTTTTCTTGCCTTCTGCCCATCCTTGGTCTTATCCGGTATGTTCATCAGTGTTGCGAGCAAGCTCTCAAGGACATTCTTACAGATATGCATTTGATCAAGGCAATGAGGTGTATTGAGTTTGTGCCAGTACTCCAAGTCCCAGAACACAGACCTCGTCTTCCATACCTTCAGCAGCAGCTCCGGCGCCTTTCTCATCGTCTTTCCTGGCGCGGGGCACTCCTTCCAGTTTTTCAACAGCTCATCGATTTCGGCACTGCTCCGCTTACGTGGAGGTCCTCGGTGCTCAGCGTGACCATTGAATAGATCTCCACGGTTTCTCCACGGGTCGTCATGTTCAAGCCATCTTCGATGCCCCATGTACATGATTTTCCCAGACCCGCCATCTTTCCTTGACGTTAGCTGCTGAGATGTCGTATCATCCATGCACCACGTGCATCCGCAATATCCATGGCACACCTGGCCTGCCACATATCCGTAACCGAGATAGTCCTGCACTGTCGTGATCAGCGCGGCTCTCATGTTGAAATACTCACCTTTGCTGGCGTCCTATGTCTTGGCCGGTGTTTTCCATAACGTGTCTAACTCCTCTTGAAGTAGCCCCGTATACAAATTAATATTATTTCCTGGTTGTTTCGGCCCTTGAATAAGCATGCTCATGTGAATGTACTTCGATTTCATGCACAACCAGGGGGGAGGTTGTACATCCATACAAACACGGGCCATGTGCTATGGTTGGTGTTCTGGTTGCCAAACAGATTCATGCCATCGGTACACGCGCCGAGCACGATGTTCCTTGCATCACATTCAAAATACCGATAGAAGCTATTCAACGCTCTCCACTGGCTTCCATCCTTCACGTGTCTCAGCTTCGGATCATCTCCATCGCCGGGCTTCTTCCTCTCCGCGTGCCAGCGCATTAGCTTTGCTTCCTTGGGATCTACAAAATACCTCTGGAGACGCGGAGTGATCGGTAAGTACCATACAACTTTCTGGGGACATTTCTTCCCGGCCTTCTTGTATCGAGAAGCATTGCACACTGGACAACTTGTTTTTTCCGCGTGCTCCTTCCGATAAATTATGCAATCGTTGATGCATGCATGGTATCTAACGTGTGGCAGATCAAGAGGGCACACGATCTTCTTGGCCTCATCAACACTAGTAGGACATAGATTACCCGCGGGAAGAACATCCTTTAGGTACTTGAGATGCTCATCGAGGCTAGTGTCGGTCCATTTGTTTTTAGCCTTCGTCTTCAGGAGTTGGAGTGTGAAACTCAAGCGGGTCACCTCAGGATTGCAACCATCATACAATGGAGTGTTCGAGTCTACCACCAGTTGCTCCAGCTTAGCCTCCTCTCTAGAAGCACCTCTCTCAGTACTCGTCTCCTTGCGAAGCAATGCTTGAACATGAGGGTCCCGCACGATTGAACTTAGTACCAACGAACTCTGCTGCGTGGAGTCCATGTCGTTCTCTCCGCCGCCATGTCCGGCCCCTTCTCCTCCACCATGTCCGCCCCCTTCTCCGCCGCCATGTCTGGCCTCTTCCCCGCCGCCATTATCGATCATCTCTTCGTCTTGCCCCATGTCATCATTGCCTGCCCCGTCGGCATCCTCAACATCGTCATCCTCATCTTCAATTATCCACTGAGTATAGCAATCCATGAAACCAGTCATGAGCAGGTGCACTTCGACACAACCATTGTCATGGGGGTCAAGCCAAACTATTCCTTTGCATTTTCAACACGGACATAAAACCTCTGTCCGGTTATTTTCTTTCATGTCCTCCACCACCTACCGCAACCACCTGTCCACCATCGTTCCACTGACCATCATCAACTCTACACGGTAATAATAAACAAATTGAATATAAAAATACATGCATGCATCAAAGTCATACAAAAATTTGGCATGACCTTCCCTAAAAATAGGACATATATGGATCTAGAGTTTGCCCGGAATTCGCCGAAATGGAAATAAATCGACATTTTGGCAAAACATAGGCAACTCAAAAGCACAATTTGGCGTCAACTCATGCCACACACACAATTTCCACAAACATATCACACACACATAAACATATTTCCATTTTGCAAAAGCATGAAATTTTCATCACCTCTATCTCGATCGAGATCGAGCACACGGTGGAGATGATGTTGTAGGGAGATCAAAAGTGCACAAAGCTCTTCTTGAAAAAGATAGATCTAGTTAGGGGGCAAATAGGTCACTTAACTAAATCCTACATCTACCTAGCTACCTAATTTGGGAGGAGAGAACTTCAACTAGTGGAGGGGAAAGGAAAAAGAGAAAGGAGATGCATTAATGGAGGTGGTGTAGTTAGGTAGGAGTAATGAAGAGAGAGAAAGGTGGATAGAAGAGAGAGAGTAATGGGGGAGAAGTATTGAGGAAGAAGAAGAGTGAGAGTGGGAGCATGTGGGGGAGGTAGGGGGAAGGGAAGAGAGGAGGGGGAGGGGAGGGACAGGTGGGGAAAGGTGGTGGGTTGGTGAGGGTTAGCAGTAGCGCGGGATCTAAAATGCGCTGCTGCTAAGGAATTAGCAGCAGCGCGCTTTTGGCGACGGCGCTACTGCTAACAGGGACAAAAAAGTGTGCCAATTTGAAATTTAGCAGCAGCGATCTCAGAAAAAGCGCGCTACTACTACATCCGTAGCAGTAGTGCGGTTTGGGCCACCGCGCTACTGCTAAATGGAGTTAGGTGAACACCGCCGGTCGATATTTGTAGCAGCGCGGTTTACACCGAGCGCGCTACTGCTAAAAACTTATCAGCAGCGAGTTTCCCGCACACGCGCTACTACTAATTAGCAGCAGCACTCCTTTTTGAGCCGCGCTGCTGCTAAGATTCTGTCAATAGGCTTTTTCCCTAGTAGTGGGAGGCTCCTCAAAAGTCCCACACACTTACACAAACAAACAAAGAACTCGCAACCAACGCAATAAAGGGGTTGTCAATCCCTTCACGGCCACTTGCGGAAGTGAGATCTGATAGAGATAGTATGATAAGATAAATATATTTTTGGTATTTTATAATACAGATGCAAAAAGTAAAGATGAAAATAAAAGCAGATTGAAAGTTTATATGATAAAGGATAGACCCGGGGGCCATAGGTTTCACTAGAGGCTTCTCTCAAGATAGCATAAATATTACGGTGGGTGAACAAATTACTGTCGAGCAATTGATAGAAAAGAGAGTAATTATGAGATTATCTAGGCATGATCATGTATATAGGCATCACGTCCGTGACAAGTAGACCAACTCCTGCCTGCATCTACTACTATTACTCCACACATCGACCGACTCCTGCCTGCATCTAGAGTATTAAGTTCATAAAGAACAGAGTAACGCCTTAAGCAAGATGACATGATGTAGAGGGATAAACTCAAGCAATATGATATAAACCCCATGTTTTTATCCTTGATGGCAACAATACAATATGTGCCTTGCTGCCCCTGCTGTCACTGGGTAAGGACATCGCAAGATTGAACCTAAAGCTAAGCACTTCTCCCATGGCAAGAAAGATCAATCTAGTAGGCCAAACCAAACTGATAATTCGAAGAGACTTCCAAAGATAACTCAATCATACATAAAAGAATTCAGAGGAGATTCAAATATTTCTCATAGATAATCTTGATCATAAACCCACAATTTATCGGATCTCGACAAACACACCGCAAAAAGAGTTTACATCAAATAGATCTACACAAGAGAGGGGGAGAACATTGTATTGAGATCCAAAAAGAGAGAATAAGCCATCTAGCTAATAAATATGGACCCAAAGGTCTGTGGTAAACTACTCACAACTCATCGGAGGGGCTATGGTGTTGATGTAGAAGCCCTCTGTGGTCGATTCCCCCTCCGGCGGAGCGCCGACGAAGGCTCCAAGATGCGATCTCGCGGATACAGAAGGTTACGACAATGGAAATTGTGTTTCATTGGCTCCCTGGATGTTTTCGGGGTACGCAGGCTTATATAGGAGGAAGAAGTACGTCGGTGGCCACCCGAGGGGCGCACGAGACAGGGGGCGCGCCCTGTAGGGGTGGGCGTGCCCTCCTATCTCGTATCCGCCTCGGCTGCTTCTTGACTTGCACTCCAAGTCCTCTGGATCACGTTCGTTCCAAAAATCACGCTCCCGAAGGTTTCATTCCGTTTGGACTCCATTTGATATTCCTTTTCTTCGAAATACCGAAATAGGCCAAAAAAACAGCAATATGGGATGGGCCTCCAGTTAGTAGGTTAGTCCCAAAAATGATATAAATGTGTAAAATAAAGCCCATAAACATCCAAAAGGGGTAATATAATAGCATGGAACAATAAAAAATTATAGATACGTTGGAGACGTATCAAGCATCCCCAAGCTTAATTCCTGCTCGTCCTCGAGTAGGTAAATGATAAAAATAGAATTTTTGATGTGGAATTCTACCTAGCATAATTCTCAATGTAATATTCTTTATTGTGGCATGAATGTTCAGATCCAAATGATTCAAGATAAAAGCTTATAAAACATAAAAATAATAATGCTTCAAAGCATACTAACAAATAATCATGTCCTATCAAAATAGCATAGCCAAAGAAAGCTTATCCCTACAAAATCATATAGTTAGGCCATGCTTCATTTTCATTACACAAAATACTCCCATCATGCACAACCCCGATGATGAGCCGAGCAATTGTTTCATACTTTTTAACGCGCTTCAGCTTTTTTCAACTCTTACGCAATACATTAGCGCAAGCCATGGACATAGCACTAAGGTGGTATAAGGTGGTGGTTGTGAGGACAAAAAGAGGGAGAAGATAGTATCACATCAACTAGGCGTATCAACGGGCTATGGAGATGCCCATCAATAGATATCAATGTGAGTGAGTAGGGATTGCCATGCAACGGATGCACTAGAGCTATAAATATATGAAAGCTCAACAAAAGAAACTAAGTGGGTGTGCATCCAACTCGCTTGCTCACGAAGACCTAGGGTATTTGAGGAAGCCCATCATTGGAATATACAAGCCAAGTTCTATAATGAAAAATTCCCACTTAGTAGATGATGAAGATCATGGTGCTACTTTGAAGCACACATGTGGAAAAAGAGATAGTAGCATTGTCCCTTCTCTCTTTTTCTCTCATTTTTTCTTTTTCTTTTTTTTTTCTTTTTTTCCTGGCCCCCCTTTTTTTGGCCTTTCTCTTTTTTTTTGTAAAGTCCGAAGTCTCATCCCGACTTGTGGGGGAATCATAGTCTTCATCATCCTTTCCTCACTGAGACAATGCTCTAATAATGAAGATCATCACACTTTTATTGATTTACAACTCAAGAATTACAACTCAAAGCTAGAACAAGATATGACTCTATGTGAATGCCTCCGGCGGTGTACCGGGATATGCAACGAATCAAGAGCGACATGTATGAAAATTATAAAGGTGGCCTTGCCACAAATACGATGTCAACTACATGATCATGCAAAGAGCAATATGACAATAATGAAGCGTGTCATAATAAACGGAACGGTGGAATGTTGCATGGCAATATATCTTGGAATGGCTATGTAAATGCCATAATAGGTAGGTATGCTGGCTGTTTTGAGGAAGGTAAATAATGGGTTCATGATACCGGCGAAAGTTGCGCGGCACAATAGAGGCTAGCAAAGTGGAAGGGTGAGTGTGCGTATATCCATGGACTCACATTAGTCATAAAGAACTCATATACTTATTGCAAAAGTCTACTTAGCCCTCGAAGCAAAGTACTACTACGCATGCCCCTAGAGGGATAGATTGGCAGAAAAAGACCATCGCTCGTCCCCGACTGCCACTCATAAGGAAGACAATCAAAAGAGCACCTCATGCAACAAATTTGTCACACAACTTTTACCATACGTGCATGCTACGGTACTTGCCAACTTCAACAAAAGTATTTCTCAATTTCATAATTACCCACTAGCATGACCCTAACATTACTACCTTTATATCTCAAAACAATTATCAAGCATCAAATTGATCATAGCATCCAATTCACTTTCTATGATAGTTTTTATTATACCCAACTTGGATGCTCATCATTCTAGGACCAAATTTGTAACCATAGCAAATACCATGCTGTTCTAAAAGAGTCTTGAAATAATATAAGTGAAGCATTAGAGACTAGCAATTTCTTCAAAATTAAACCACCGCCGTGCTCTAAAAGATATAAGTAAAGCACTAGAGCTAAAACTATCAAGCTCAAAAGATATAAGTGAAGCACCTAGAGTATTCTAGCAAATTCTAATCAAGTAGGCTTATCCCAAAAGGTGTGTACAGCACGGATGATTGTGGTAAACTAAAAAGCAAAGACTAATATAATACACTACGCTCCAAGCAAACCACATATCATGTGGCGAATAAAATATAGCTCCAAGTAAAGTTACCAATGAACGAAGACGAAAGAGGGGATGCCTTCCCAGGGCATCCCCAAGCTTAGGATTTTGGATATTCTTGAATATCTTGGGGTTCCTTGGGCATCCCCAAGCTTAGGCTCTTGCCACTCCTTATTCCATAGTCCATCAAAGCTCTACCCAAAACTTGAAAACTTCACAACATAAAACTCAACAGGAAATCTTATAAGCTCCGTTAGTGAAAGAAAACAAAACCACCACATAAGGTACTGTAATGAACTCATTATTTATTTATTTTGGTGTTAAACCTACTGTATTCCAACTTCTCTATGGTTTATAAACTATTTTACTAGCCATAGATGCATCAAAATAAGCAAACAACACACGAAAAACAGAATCTGTCAAAAACAGAACAGTCTGCATCAATTTGTAACTAACGCAAACTTATGGAACTCTAAAAATCCTAGAAAAATAGGAATTCCTGAACAATTTGTCTATTGATCAAAGGCAAAAAGAATCAACGCAAAATCACATTTTTGTGATTTAACAAAACTAAATTTGTGCACGCAAAGTTTCTGTTTTTCAGCAGAATCAAATCAACTATCATCATAGGTTATCCTATAGGTTCTACTTGGCAAAAACACTAATTAAAACATAAAAACACATCTAAACAAAAGGTAGATGCAAAATTTATTACTAAACAGGAACAAAAACAAAAAACACAAATAAAATTGGGTTGCCTCCCAACTAGCGCTATCGTTTAACGCCCCTAGCTAGGCATAAAAGCGAAGATAGATCTAAGTAGTGCCATCTTTGGCACTAATATTTTTAATGGAGTTATGCTCAAGTCCGGGCGGCTCTTTGTGTTTCCCTTCATGATCGGAGATCCTTTGATCTAAGGCATCCAACCGCTTATTGTAAAGTGTGATCAAATTATTCATGCGGTTGATACTCCCAACAATATTCTTAAAAGGTTCAACAAGTTTTTGCAATTCAAGTAATTTCTCTAAAATTTGGGTTCCTTCAAGAGAGAAGGGTGATCCTTCTTGTTGGGGAAGTACTCCTACTATCCCCTCTATAATATAATAAGCGGAACTAGGATCAATTTCAATAAATTCCCCTTTTGCGGCAACATCAAGGAGTTGTTTGTGGGGTAAGGTTAACCCAACATAAAAATTGCGAATTAAAATCTTGAAATCCCCTTCTAAAGCGCAACTACGATAAGATTCTAACATCCTAAACCAAGCGTCTTTTAAATTTTCTCCTTGTCTTTGCTTGAAGTGGAGAACTTCAAATTCGGGAGACGAAGGGATAAATACTGAGCTAGCCATAACGACAAGGTAAAAGATCTAACACACGAGCAAACGGAAAAAGGCAAGCGAAATAGAGAGAGAGAGAGATTGGGAAAGAGAGGGCAAACAAAAAGGCAAGGGTGAAGTGGGTGAGAGGAAAATGAAAGGCAAATGGCAAATAATGTAAATGCGAGGGAGATGAGTTTGTGATGGGTACTTGGTATGTCTTGACTTGAGCGAAGACCTCCCCGGCAACGGCGCCAGAAATCCTTCTTGCTATGTCTTGAGCTTGCGTTGGTTTTTCTTGAAGAGGAAAGGGTGATGCAGCAATAGTAGCGTAAGTATTTCCCTTAGTTTTTGAGAACCAAGGTATCAATCCAGTAGGAGGCTCCTCAAAAGTCCCACACACCTACACAAACAAACAAAGAACTCGCAACCATCGCAATAAAGGGGTAGTCAATCCCTTCACGGCCACTCGCGAAAGTGAGATCTGATAGAGATAGTATGATAAGATAAATATATTTTTGGTATTTTATAATATAGATGCAAAAAGTAAAGATGCAAATAAAAGTAGATTGAAAGTTTATATGATAAATGATAGACTCGGGGGCCATAGGTTTCACTAGAGGCTTCTCTAAAGATAGCATAAATATTACGGTGGGTGAACAAATTACTGTCGAGCAACTGATAGAAAAGCGAATAATCATGAGATTATCTAGGCATGATCATGTATATAGGCATCACGTCCGTGACAAGTAGATCGACTCCTGCCTGCATCTACTACTATTACTCCACACATCGACCGACTCCTGCCTGCATCTAGAATATTAAGTTCATAAAGAATAGAGTAATGCCTTAAGCAAGATGACATGATGTAGAGGGATAAAATCAAGCAATATGATATAAACCCCATCTTTTTATCCTCGATGGCAACAATACAATATGTGCCTTGCTGCCCCTGCTGTCACTGGGTAAGGACATCGCAAGATTGAACCTAAAGCTAAGCACTTCTCCCATGGCAAGAAAGATCAATCTAGTAGGCCAAACCAAACTGATAATTCGAAGAGACTTCCAAAGATAACTCAATCATACATAAAAGAATTCAGAGGAGATTCAAATATTTCTCATAGATAATCTTGATCATAAACCCACAATTCATCGGATAGACAAACACATCGCAAAAAGAGTTTACATCGAATAGATCTCCACAAGAGAGGGGAGAACATTGTATTGAGATCCAAAAAGAGAGAAGAAGCCATCTAGCTAATAACTATGGACCCGAAGGTCTGTGGTAAACTACTCACACCTCATCGGAGGGGCTATGGTGTTGATGTAGAAGCCCTCCGTGGTCGATTCCCCCTCCGGTGGAGCGCCGGCGAAGGCTCCAAGATGGGATCTCGCGGATACAGAAGGTTACGGCGGTGGAAATTGTGTTTCGTTGGCTCCCTGGATGTTTTCGAGGTACGTAGGCTTATATAGGAGGAAGAAGTACGTCGGTGGCCACCCGAGGGGCCCACAAGACAGGGGGCGCGCCCTGTTGGGGTGGGCGCGCCCTCCTATCTCGTGGCCGCTTCGGCTGCTTCTTGACTTGCACTCCAAGTCCTCAGGATCACGTTCATTCCAAAAATCACGCTCCCGAAGGTTTAATTCCATTTGGACTCCGTTTGATAGTCCTTTTCTTCGAAATACTGAAATAGGCAAAAAACAGCAATACGGGCTGGGCCTCCGGTTAGTAGGTTAGTCCCAAAAATGATATAAATGTGTAAAATAAAGCCCATAAACATCCAAAAGGGGTAATATAATAGCATGGAACAATAAAAAATTATAGATACGTTGGAGACGTATCAAGCACCCATTGAAGTCATCGCAAACATGGTATTATACTGCCAGATATGATAAAAAAAGTGGTTCGAAGTTGTAGTGTTCTATGAGGTTAATAAATCCAATAGAGTCTGAGGAGGAGGATCATATGGTTTCAGCAAGATTTTCCCTCCTTTACAACACAAATTATATGCTGGATCAGAAGTATGTCTCTCTCTGCGGATACGGTCTTCATACCAAAACAAAGAACCACAATGTTTGCATGAATGTGTGGGCCCCCCAAGGTTTAAGTGTTGAAAGATAGTTCCTGAAAGATAGGCGATGTATATTTCTCTTAATTTGTACAAAATGGAGACTTCAATCTGCAATACACTAATTTGGTAAATAATAAGAGCTTACGATTATGGATTAATGCCAAATTTGGTGTTTGGGAAGCTGGCGTAGAGGACTCTCCAGTTAATCGTCGGCGTACTGAACATTCATCTGTAGATGTTTTTTCTAGTTGATAGGAAGCATATGTTGATGGAAACATATATAAGGAACAAAAATTTCCTAACTAACCTCTATTTCTAAGTTGTGTACGTCGGCGGCGGTTATCGGAAGAAGCAGATTGGTTTATTTCAGGTATGACAACTGGTTGTGACTGATGACGGGGGCGCCCACGACCGCGTTGGACTGAATGGCTACCAGGATTTGTAGAAGAATTTGCGGTGCTATCCATCTTAGCAAAGAATGTGGGCAAAATTGACTTAAATGGAAGCAGATTGTAGCCTATATGATTGAATAAATATATCACACAAAACAATCCAGGGTAGGAAATTCATACGGTATCTAATATGCATGGAACAATATGGATGGTGCATATGTTCGCATACTAATGGAAGAAGCAGGAGACCGATGCAAAAATGAATTGAAGCCAATCCGAGGAGCAAGAGGCCTACTTAGCAGAAGTTGAAGAACCTTTCGATCCGGAGAGCAGTCTGCAAAAAATTTAAACATAAATTCAGGGTTAGGAGAAATCCAGGGTGAGTGAAAACAGGAAGCGTGCTGCAGGAAAATAACTACAATTTACTGATAAAACAGAAATAAACAAATAAATTAGTAAAATAAAATGATGATATTGGCTTTTGTACTATGTGCAGGTCGCACTGCTAACCAATTTGTGTAAGCATGTAATATCAAAATGAAATATCAATTTTATGAAATAGGAATCTCAAAGAAATGCAAGGAGCAAGCCACCTGTGATGTAATGTGGCCAATCCGAGCAGCAAATAACCTACACGCTCAGCATCCTTCCATCCCTAGCACAACCTGAGAAATTGGAAATCATAATCTTGTGAGGATAGAAATATTCAAAGAGGGCTAAAAAGAGGGAGTGTGCACCTAGTAGTGCTGAAGTTGGTTCCCAGACGTGGATGTGAGCAGGCATTCGTGGTCGATGCGTATGGCAGAGGGGTTATAAGCACAATCTTTTCCACAATTGTAGGGTAATGAAGCAAGAGATAATGAGGGCCGTAAATTGAGTTGCGAGGCCGTTTCAAATGCATTTGTGGCATGGAGGTGGAAGAGTTTGCGACATAAAAGCGGGGAAGACGAAGGAATTTGGTGGAATTAATGCTCATCTATGGAGCAGCGGTGACTGGGAGGGAGGGGGGCGTTGGGCGTGGTGGCATAACTCATCGGCAATGGCTGGTGATGTCTACTACACAACCTTCTTCTTGTAGACATTGTTGGGCCTGCAAGTGCACATGTTTGTAGGACAGTAGCAAATTTCCCTCAAGTGGATGACCTAAGGTTTATCAATCCGTGGGAGGCATAGGATGAAGATGGTCTCTCTCACGCAACCCTGCAACCAAATAACAAAGAGTCTCTTGTGTCCCCAACACACCCAATACAATGGCAAATTGTATAGGTGCACTAGTTCGGCGAAGAGATGGTGATACAAGTGCAACATGGAAGGTAGATAAAGGTTTTTGCAATCTGAAATTGGAAAAACAGCAAGGTAACTAATGATAAAAGTGAGCGTAAATGGTATTGCAATGATAGGAAACAAGGCCTAGGGTTCATACTTTCACTAGTGCAAGTTCTCTCAACAATAATAACATAGATAGATCATATAACAATCCCTCAACATGCAACAAAGAGTCACTCCAAAGCCACTAATAGCGGAGAACAAACGTAGAGATTATGGTAGGGTACGAAACCACCTCAAAGTTATTCTTTCGGATCAATCTATAAAAGAGTTCGTACTAGAATAACACCTTAAGACACAAATCAACCAAAACCCTAATGTAACCTAGATACTCCATTGTCACCTCAAGTATCCGTGGGCATGATTATACGATATGCATCACACAATCTCAGATTCTTCCAACAACCACAAAGTACTTCAAAGAGTGCCCCAAAGTTTCTACCGGAGAGTCAAGAGAACGTGTGCCAACCCCTATGCATAGGTTCATGGGCGGAACTCGCAAGTTGGTCACCAAAACATACATCAAGTGGCACATGATATCCCATTATCACCACAGATAAACACGGCAAGACATACATCAAGTGTTCTCAAATAAAGACTCAATCCGATAAGATAACTTCAAGAGGGAAACTCAATTCATCACAAGAGATTAGAGGGGGAGAAAAATCATAAGATACAACTACAATAGCAAAGCTCGCGATACACCAAGATCGTGCCATAGAGAGAACACGAGAGAGAGAGATCAAACACATAGCTACTAGTACATACCCTCAGCCCCGAGTGTGAACTACTCCCTCCTCGTCATGGATAGCGTCGGGATGATGAAGATGGCCACCGGTGATGGATTCCCCCTCCGGTAGGGTGCCGGAACAGGCTCTCGAGAGGTTTTTGGTGGCTACAGAGGCTTGCGGCGGCGGAACTCCCGTTCTATCTTGATATTTTTTATGTTTTTAGGGTACGTAGGCTTATATAGGCGAATGAATTCGGTCGGGAGGTGCTCGAGGGGCCCACGAGATAGGGGGGCGCGCCCAGTAGGGGGGGGGGGCGCCCTCCTATCTCGTGGCCTCCTCAAAAATCTTCTGACGTGAACTCCAAGTCTCCCGGATCATATTCTTCCAAAAAATCACGCTGCCAAAGGTTTCATTCTGTTTGGACTCCGTTTGATATTCCTTTTCCTCGAAATACTGAAACAGGCAATAAAACAACAATATGGGCTGGGCCTCTGGTTAATAGGTTAGTCCCAAAAGTAATATAAAAGTGATAATAAAGCCCGAAATTATTCAAAACAGATAATAAAATAGCATGAATGCTTCATAAATTATAGATACGTTGGAGACGTATCAGCATCCCCAAGCTTAATTCCTACTCGTCCTCGAGTAGGTAAATGGTAAAGAAAGAATTTATGAAGTGTGAATGCTAGAAGGTGTACAAGTTTGATCAATGATAATTTCAATCACCTTTTCTAGCATGATAATATGTCATAATAGTAGTTCATCTCATAAAACTTCTCACGATAAAGTAACAAGCAATTCACATGGCAAAGCATAGACCATAAACATTCTTGAAAACTAGCAAACTATGTTCTCAGTCATCAAACAATTGCAATTCATCTTATTTTCAGGAATAGCAAACTCCACATACTCAACTTTCATATAGTCTTGTACAATTGCTAACACTCACGCAATACTAATGGTTATGGAGTTTTAATCGGACACTGAGAAAGATAGGGGCCTATAGTGTTGCCGCCCAACGTATTCACCTTTGGGTGATGTCAACAATAATAGTTCATGCTAGCTTACATCCAATTGGATATATATATATATATCAGGATCTTCCCAACATGAGGAGCTTGCCAAAGGATAAAATGAAAAAGGGAAAGGTGAAGATCACCTTGACTCTTGAATAAAAGTAAAAGACATAAAGTAAAAGATAGGCCGTTCGCAGAGGGAAGCAGAGGTTGTCATGCGCTTTTAGGGTTGGATGCACAAAATCTTAATGCGAATGAACGTCACTTTATATTGCACTTGCATATGGACCTTTATTATGCAGTCCGTCGCTTTTATTGCTTCCATAACAAGATCGTATAAAGCTATTTTCTTCACACCAAAATATCATACATATTTAGAGATCAATTTTTATTGCTTGCACCGATGACAACTTACTTGAAGGATCTTACTCAATCCATAGGTAGGTATGGTGGACTCTCATGGAAAAACTGGGTTTAAGGATATTTGGAAGCACAAGTAGTATCTCTACTTGGTGCAAGGAATTTTGGCTAGCATGAGGGGGAAAGGCAAGCTCAACATGTTTGAATGATCCATGACAATATACTCTAACTGAGAAGTCGGAAAACATAACCCATTATGTTGTCTTCCTTGTCCAACATCAACTCTTTAGCATGTCATACTAAATGAGTGCTCCCAATTATAAAAGATGTCTACAATAATATATTTATATGTGAAATCTCTCTTCCTTCAATATTCTTTCATGAATTGTTCAAATGACCAATACAATGCTTGCTAACCTTCAATAAACTTACAACCTCTACTTCTTAGATGTGAAGTCATTACTCCCCATGGGATAAGCAAATGAGACATAAATAATTTCATATTTATTACAATCAACTCATTCAACAATTTACTCATAGGATATAAGTGAAGCACACCAGTAAATGACAAACTACTCCAAAAAGATATAAGTGAAGATCAATGAGTAGCTAAATAATTATGTAACTATGTGAAGACTCTCTCTCATTAAAGAATTTCAGATCTTGGTATTGTATTCAAACAACAAGCAAAACAAAATAAAATGACATTGCAAGGATAGCACAACTCATGTGAAGAAGCAAAAACTTAGGCTCAACCGATACTAACCGATAGTTGTTGAAGAGGAAAGGTGGGATGCCTACCGGGGCATCCCCAAGCTGAGATGCTTGAGACTTCTTGAAATATTATATTGGAGTGCCTTGGGCATCCCCAAGCATGATCTTTTATGTCTCATTAATTCCTCTCATATCATGGTTTCTCTTCTTTTTATCAAAAGCTTCATTCACAACAAACTCAAGAAGAACTCGTGAGATAGGTTAGCATAAACCAATGCAAAACCTTATCATTTTCTACTGTAACAAATCACTAACATTATTATTCAACATTGCATACTAAATGTCTCTGCATATTTAATACTCTTATCCTCAAATAGAATCATTAAACAAGCAAACATATGCAAACAATGCAACCATAACAGCAATCTGCCAAAACAAGATAGTCTGTAAAGAATGCAGGATTCATCATACTTCCCTAACTCCAAAAATTATGAAATAAAATTACCACTGTAGCAAATTTATCAAAGCTCATTATGCAAAAGGTTTCATCATTATATCATGCTCTGACTTTTCTAGGGAACTTTTGCAACAGCGGTAAACTTTCTGTTTTCAAACAGCAACATGTATACTAGCAAAATAAGCATGGTAAAGGCTATCCTTGACATTTTTATTGAAACTAAAGATGAAAAACATTATTCTAAATAACAGAAAACAAATACTAACAAATAAAATGATGCTCCAAGCAAAACACATATCATGTGGTTAATAAAAATATAGCTCCAAGTAAAGTTACCGATGAACGAAGACGAAAGAGGGGATGCCTTCCGGGGCATCCCCAAGCTTATGCTCTTGGTTGTCCTGGGATATTACCTTGGGGTGCCTTGGGCATCCCCAAGCTTAGTCTCTTGCCACTCCTTATTCCATAGTCCATCGAATCTTTACCCAAAACTTGAAAACTTCACAACACAAAACTCAACAGAAAACTCATAAGCTCCGTTAGTATAAGAAAATAAAACCACCACTTAGGTACTGTAATGAACTCATTCTAAATTCATATTGGTGTAATATCTACTATAATCCAACTTATATATGGTTCATACCCTCCGATAATACTCATAGATTCATCAAAATAAGCAAACAACACATAGAAAACAGAATCTGTCAAAAAACAGAACAGTCTGTAGTAATCTGTATCAAACGTATACTTCTGGAACTCCAAAAATCTACCAAATTAGGAAGTCCTAAGAAATTTGTGTATAAATCCATAGCAAAAATAATCAGATCATAAGCACGTTTTTGTGAAGTAACAAAACTAATTTACTGGGTGCAGAAGTTTCTGATTTTCAGCAGGATCAACACAACTATCACCAAAAGCCATCCTAAAGGTCTTACTTCGCACTTTATTGAAACAAAAGCTATAAAACATGATTAGTACAGTGGCATAATCATGTGAACACACAAAAACAGTATGGGTAAATATTGGGTTGTCTCCCAACAAGCACTTTTCTTTAATGCCTTTCTAACACATTAAATGCTCCTGACTAGTAGTGGAGAAGCTAGACACAATTTTGAGCCCCGCACGGCCCCCGCGTCGCCTAGGGTAGGCGACACGGGCGGCAGCCCCCAACCGCGCCACCGCCGGGCGCCCCTTCTCTAGCTAATCCCCTCGCCGCCGCCAGAGGCTACCACCGGGCGAAGCCCGCGTCGTGGCGGCGGCGCCGGGGCCTTCCCCCCGTGGCGCGGCTCTCCTCTCCCACGGGGCCCCGCGGCTGGCGGCCCGGCTGCGGCTCGGATCCATGGCGGCGGCCATGGCTGGTGGCACGCGGCGCAACTTGGCGGCGACCGGCGCCGGCGTGGACAGGTGGGCCACTTCCCTGGCCATGTGGATGGCGGGGAGGTGGTGGGCTTCGCTACGGCAGCGGTTCCTCGCTTGATGTTGGTGGCCATGGTGATGTTCGTCCTCGACCCCGATCTACTCCGATCTGCAGCGGATCCGGCCCTTGGTGTCTTCGGTCACCGTTCTTGGGTGCTGGCCTTGCAGATCTGGTGGCTGGAAGGGTTCCGGGGGAATCTCTTGGCCGGCGTGGCGGCCACTCTGATGGCAGTGCCTTTGGGTGTTGCTTCCCTCGTTGGAGGCTTCGGAGAGGACCTCCTTCCTTCCACCCCTCCCAGGAGCTCAGGTGAAAACCTCAGACCCCCCTGTTCCAAGCGACGACGACACAACGGTGGCGTGCTCCTTCTTGAAGGCATTGCTCGGGGGCTGCTCAAGCGGCGGTGGAAGTGGCGGCGGTTCGGTGTCGACATATGCATTCTGGTCAGCTTCATCTTGGAGGCTGCGGCGACGTAGGCGACGCTCGTCTGGTGGAGCTACTGCCGATGGTCGAGGCATCATCGGCAGTCTGCGCCATCAGTTGCGGGATGCTCAGGGGGAAACCCCAGATCTGGGTCTTCCGGATCGGATGATGATGGCGTTCTATCGCTTTCCCTTCTGGGGGCATCGTCTTGGAGCAAGTGATGGCTGGAGGGATGGTGGAGCGGTGTTTCATCTTACACATTGATGGCGACGGAGATCGATGGCATGGCGCTGTGGAGACTCGGCGTCCGATGCGCGGAGATGGGCTCACGCAGGAGGAGGTTGCTGTCTGGCGTCATGGTGACGTTGATGGCAGAATGGCCAGACAAGGTAGAAGCCTCAATATGATCTGAAGACCTGTGGAAGATGGCGGCGACGACACACGAGTGCGTCTGACCGGATTGTGCCCTAGACCCGGTATGTGATTCGGCTGAGGCTTCCGAATGAGTTTCGGCTTCCGGCTTTTGATGTTAGGCTTAGGTGAGTGGTTTGGGTAGTGGCCCAGCTAGCACCCCTTCATCATTTTGGATAGGAGTAGCGGCATATGTTCCCAAGATGGTGGATTCAGGCACATTGTTGTAATACTTTGTAAGGTCCTCAAGAATAATCAATAAAGTGGCCGTATGCATCTCCCAGATGCAGAGACCGGGGGTCATCCTCCTTTTCTAAAAAAAACCTACGCATGATCATGACAATGATGCTCACATAAAAGATAAGAATTGAAACATAACGGGAGCATCATGAAGCATATGACTAGCATATTTAAGCCTAACCCACTTCCTATGCATAGGGATTTTGTGAGCAAACAACTTATGGGGACAATAATCAACTAGCATAGGACGGCAAAACAAGCATAGCTTCAAGATTTTCAACACATAGAGAGGAAACTTAACATTATTGCAATTCCTACAAGCATATATTCCTCCCTCATAATAATTTTCAGTAGCATCATGAATGAATTCAACAATATAACCAGCATCTAAAGCATTCTTTTCATGATCTACAAGCATAGAAAATTTACTACTCTCCACATAAGCAAAATTCTTCTCATTCGGAATAGTGGAAGTATCATAAAAGACTTGAACACTAAAAATTGTTTCCACATTAAAAGAGTAATGTTCAGAAAAAGGGTAATCATAATCATGACAAGTTTTATAAATATAATCATCACTACTTTTTATAGCATAAGTTTCATCACAATAATCATCATAAGTAGCAACTTCGTTCTCATCATTATCGATTGAAACCTCTCCCAAGATAGTGGAATCATCACTAAATAAAGTTGACACTCTTCCAAATCCACTTTCACATTCATCACAATAAGATTCAACATCCTCAAAAATAGTGGGATAACTACTTCATAAAGTTGACACTCTTCCAAACTCACTTTCATCAATATAATCATCATAAGTAGGAGGTATGCTATCATCATAACAACTTTGCATATCAAAACTTGGGATGCTAAAAATATCATCTTCAATAAACGTAGCATACCCAAGCTTGGGACAAACATTAATTTCAGCAAATATATTCTCAAAATATGTCATCCTCATCAAATATAGCTTCCCCAATCTTGGGCCCTTTCATATCATAAGCATAATCACTCTCATCATTAAAAATGTGGATAGCACCAATAGTATAGCAATTGTCATCATCACAATGAGTAGTAGGAGCAACATCATTTGGGAGGGATACCTTTCTACCTTTGTTGCTCCTTCTTTTCTTTTTCCTCTTCATATTATGTGTGGGTTCAACCTTCCTCTTTGAGCTCCTTATTGACAAGATTGGTTGAATAGAGCGCTCCTCCTTGTTACCTGATTCATCATAAGAAATAATAGGAGGAGACTGTGAAATCTCTTCCCTTTCATTAGTATTCTCGTCATCTTCCATTCGCTTTCTTTTCTTTAGGTAATTGGCAATATAAGGATTTTCAATGCAATTCACCGCACAAAATATATAAATCGTCTCTAGATCAAAATCAAGGAATTTCTTATGGGCAAATTCTAGAAGGTCCTTAATTAAACGTTTCAATTCTTCATAACCCAAAAGTAAACTAAGTTCATTGTAATGTACAAGGGAAATCAAATCATCGCAATTTTTGGACATGATTCGATCATGAAATAATTTGCATAGGAGATGTAGATGACCACGTTCACTGCATAGTTCACAAGTACGACAAAGGAAGTGTAAATTTTCAGCACTCCCATTTAACTTTTCTTGCAACCATTTAGTTTCTAAATGCTTATGCCTCTTGAAATATATATCTTCTCTATTTGGTGTGTTCATGAAACATGCACTCCACAAAAATCAACATGCTTATAGGCGACATTTTCATCATAACTAGTGCAATCATCATTAGTACTATGGATATTCAAGGAGTTCATAATAACAACATTGCGATCATGCTCATCATTCAAAGATTTAGTACCAAGCATTTTAATGCATTCTTCTTCTAGCACTTGAGCACAATTTTCCTTTCCATCATACTCATGAAAGATATTAAAAAGACGAAGCGTATGAGACAAACTTAACTCCATTTTTTGTAGTTTTTTTATAAACTAAACTAGTGATAAAACAAGAAACAAAAAGATTCGATTGCAAGATCTAAAGATATACCTTCAAGCACTCACCTCCCCGGCAACGGCGCCAGAAAAGAGCTTGATGTCTACTACACAACCTTCTTCTTGTAGACATTGTTGGGCCTGCAAGTGCACAGGTTTGTAGGACAGTAGCAAATTTCCCTCAAGTGGATGACCTAAGGTTTATCAATCCGTGGGAGGCGTAGGATGAAGATGGTCTCTCTCAAGCAACCTTGCAACCAAATAACAAAGAGTCTCTCGTGTCCCCAACACACCCTATACAATGGCAAATTGTATAGGTGCACTAGTTCGGCGAAGAGATGGTGATACAAGTGCAATATGGAAGGTAGATAAAGGTTTTTGTAATCTGAAATTATAAAAACAGCAAGGTAACTAATGATAAAAGTGAGCTTAAACGGTATTGCAATGATAGGAAACAAGGCCTAGGCTTCATACTTTCACTAGTGCAAGTTCTCTCAACAATAATAACATAGATAGATCATATAACAAGCCCTCAACATGCAACAAAGAGTCACTCCAAAGCCACTAATAGCAGAGAACAAACGTAGAGATTATGGTAGGGTACGAAACCACCTCAAAGTTATTCTTTCGGATCAATCTATAAAAGAGTTCGTACTAGAATAACACCTTAAGACACAAATCAACCAAAACCCTAATGTCACCTAGATACTCCATTGTCACCTGAAGTATCCGTGGGCATGATTATACGATATGCATCACACAATCTCAGATTCATCCAACCAACACAAAGTACTTCAAAGAGTGCCCCAAAGTTTCTACCGAGAGTCAAGAGAACGTGTACCAACCCCTATGCATAGCTTCATGGGCGGAACCCGCAAGTTGGTCACCAAAACATACATCAAGTGGCACATGATATCCCATTGTCACCACAGATAAACACGACAAGACATACATCAAGTGTTCTCAAATAAAGACTCAATCCGATAAGATAACTTCAAGAGGGAAACTCAATTCATCACAAGAGAGTAGAGGGGGAGAAACATCATAACATCCAACTACAATAGCAAAGCTCGCGATACATCAAGATCGTGCCATAGAGAGAACACGAGAGAGAGAGAGAGAGAGAGAGAGAGAGATCAAACACATAGCTACTGGTACATACCCTCAGCCCCAAGGGTGAACTGCTCCCTCCTCGTCATGGATAGCGCCGGGATGATGAAGATGGCCACCGGTGAAGGATTCCCCCTCCGACAGGGTGCCGAAACGGGCTCCGGAGAGGTTTTTGGTGGCTACAGAGGCTTGCGGCGGTGGAACTCCCGATCTATCTTGATATTTTATGTTTTTAGGGTACGTAGGCTTATATAGGCGAAAGAAGTCGGTCGGGAGGTGCTCGAGGGGCCCACGAGACAGGGGGGCGCGCCCAGTAGGGGGGGGCGCCCTCCTATCTCGTGGCCTCCTCGAAGATCTTCGGACGTGAACTCCAAGTCTCCCAGATCATATTCTTCCAAGAAATCACGCTGCCGAAGGTTTCTTTCCGTTTGGACTCCGTTTGATATTCCTTTTCCTCAAAATACTGAAACAGGCAATAAAACAACAATATGGGTTGGGCCTCCGGTTTATAGGTTAGTCCCAAAAGTAATATAAAAGTGTATAATAAAGCCCATAATCATTCAAAACAGATAATAAAATAGCATGAATGCTTCATAATTTATAGATACGTTTGAGACGTATCAGCTGGCCATGAGGACAGTCGATTGGGGAATGGAGGCGGAATCCATGGCGGCGGCGGCTGGATCCCGCATCTCTGGAGAGGTTGCTCACCGAGGACCACCAGCGGTGAGAGCGGCAGGGTCAGCAGGGGCGGTGATACGTCTCCAACGTATCTATAATTTTTGTTTGTTCCATGCTATTATATTACCCCTTTTGGATGTTTATGGGCTTTATTTTACACATTTATATCATTTTTGGTACTAACCTACTAACCGGAGGCCCAGCCCGTATTGCTGTTTTTTTGCCTATTTTAGTATTTCAAAGAAAAGGAATATCAAACGGAGTCCAAACGGAATGAAACCTTCGGGGGCATTATTTTTGGAACAAATCTGATCCGGAGAGCTTGGAGTGCAAGTCAATAAGCAGCCGAGGCGGCCACAAGACAGGAGGGCGCGCCCACCCCCTCTGGGCGCGCCCCCTATCTCGTTGGCCCCTCGGGCGGCCACCGACGTACTTCTTCCGCCTATATAAGCCTACGTACCCCGAAAACATCCAGGGAGCCAACGAAACACAATTTCCACCATCGTAACCTTCTGTATCCGCGAGATCCCATCTTGGAGCCTTCGCCGGTGCTCCGTCGGAGGGGGAATCGACCACGGAGGGCTTCTACATCAACACCATAGCCCATTCGATGAGTTGTGAGTAGTTTACCACAGACCTTCGGGTCCATAGTTATTAGCTAGATGGCTTCTTCTCTCTTTTTGGATCTCACTACAATGTTCTCCCCCTCTCTTGTGGAGATCTATTCGATGTAAACTCTTTTTGTGATGTGTTTGTCGAGATCCAATGTATTGTGAGTTTATGATCAAGTTTATCTATGAGAAATATTTGAATCTCCTCTGAATTCGTTTATGTATGATTGAGTTATCTTTGCAAGTCTCTTCGAATTATCAGTTTGGTTTGGCCTACTAGATTGATCTTTCTTGCCATGGGAGAAGTGCTTAGCATTGGGTTCAATCTTGCGGTGTCCTTACCTAGTGACAGCAGGGGCAGCAAGGCACGTATTGTATTGTTGCCATCGAGGATAAAAAGATGGGGTTTATATCATATTGCTTGAGTTTATCCCTCTACATCATGTCATCTTGCTTAAGGCGTTACTCTGTTCTTTATGAACTTAATACTCTAGATGCAGGCATGAGTCGGTCGATGTGTGGAGTAATAGTAGTAGATGCAGGCAGGAGTCGGTCTACTTGTCATGGACGTGATGCCTATATACATGATCATGCCTAGATAATCTCATAATTATTCGCTTTTCTATCAATTGCTCGACAATAATTTGTTCACCCACCGTAATATTTATGCTATCTTGAGAGAAGCCTCTAGTGAAACCTATGGCCCCCGGGTCTATCTTTTATCATATTTGCTTTCAATCTACTTTTATTTGCATCTTTACTTTTTGCATCTATATTATAAAATACCAAAAATATATTTATCTTATCATACTATCTCTATCAGATCTCACTTTCGCAAGTGGTCGTGAAGGGATTGACAACCCCTTTATTGTATTGGTTGCGAGTTCTTTGTTTGTTTGTGTAGGTGCGTGGGACTTTTGAGGAGCCTCCTACTGGATTGATACCTTGGTTCTCAAAAACTGAGGGAAATACTTACGCTACTATTGCTGCATCACCCTTTCTTCTTCAAGGAAAACCAATGCAAGCTCAAGACGTAGCAAGAAGGATTTCTGGCGCCGTTGCCGGGGAGGTCTTCGCTCAAGTCAAGACATACCATGTACCCATCCCAAACTCATCTCCCTCGCATTTACATTATTTGCCATT
Source organism: Triticum aestivum (assembly GCF_018294505.1). Lineage (NCBI taxonomy): Eukaryota > Viridiplantae > Streptophyta > Magnoliopsida > Poales > Poaceae > Triticum > Triticum aestivum. Next base: position 259,488,108 of record NC_057801.1, on the reverse strand, counting down.
TGCCTCTCATTTTCCTCTCCCCCACTTCACCCTTGCCGTTTTATTTGCCCTCTCTTTCCCAATCTCTCTCCCTCTTTTTCACTTGCCTTTTTTCTGTTTGCTTGTGTGTTGGATTACTTGTTGCCATGGCGCAAGATAATACCAAATTGTGTGATTCCTCGAATACCAATAATAATTATTTCCTCAGTACTCCGATTGCTCCTCTTAATGATGTTGAGTCTTGTGAAATCAATGCTGCTTTGCTGAATTTTGTTATAAAAGATCAATTCGCCGGCCTTCCTAGTGAAGATGCCGCTACTCATCTAAACAACTTTGTGGCTTTGTGTGATATGCAAAAGAAAAAAGATACGGATAATGATATTGTTAAATTGAAGTTATTTCCGTTTTCACTTAGAGATCGTGCTAAAGTTTGGTTTTCGTCTTTGCCTAAAGGTAGTATTGTTTCTTGGAATAAGTGCAAAGATGCTTTTATCTCTAAGTATTTTCCTCCCGCTAAGATCATCACTCTTAGGAACGATAATATGAATTTTAAACAACTTGATCATGAGCATGTTGCCCAATCTTGGGAAAGAATGAAATTTATGATTCGCAATTGCCCTACTCATGGTTTGAATTTATGGATGATCATACAAAATTTTTATGCCGGTTTGAACTTTGCTTCTAGAAATCATTTAGATTCGGCCGCGGGAGGCATGTTTATGGAAATCACGTTAGGAGATGCTACAAAACTTCTTGATAATATAATGGCTAATTATTCTCAATGGCGCACCGAAAGATCTTCTAGTAAAAAAGTGCATGCTATAGAAGAAATCAATGTTTTGAGTGGAAAGATGGATGAACTTATGAAGTTGTTTGCTACTAAAAATACTCCTCTTGATCCCAATGATATGCCTTTGTGTACTTTGATTGGGAATAATAATGAATCTATGGATGTGAATTTTGTCGGTAGGAATAGTTTTGGAAACAACGCTTATAGAGGAAACTTTAATTCTAGACCGTTCCCTAGTAATTCCTCTAATAATTATGGAAATTCCTACAATAATTCTTATGGTAATTTTAATAAGATGCCCTCTGATTTTGAGAATAGTGTGAAAGAATTTATGATTTCTCAAAAGAATTTTAATGCTTTGCTTGAAGAAAAATTGCTCAAAGTTGATGATTTGGCTAGGAACGTTGATAGACTTTAGCTTGATGTTGATTCTCTTAAACTTAGATCTTATCCTCCTAAGCATGATATCAATGAGTCTCTCAAAGCAATGAGAATTTCCATTGACGAGTGCAAAGAAAGAACCGCTAGATTGCGTGCTAAGAAAGATTGCTTTGTAAAGGCGTGTTCTTCTAGTTTCAATGAAAATAATGATGAAGATCTTAAAGTTATTGGTGTGTCCCCTATTAGATCTTTGTTTTTCAATATGAATCTTGATAATAATGGGACTGGAGATGAGTCAACTTTATCTAGAAGGCGTCCCGGGAATTCAGAGTTTTTAGATCTTGATGCTAAATTTGGTAAAAGTGGGATTGGAGAGGTCATGACGTTAAATAGTACTGAACCCACTATCTCAGATTTCAAGGAATTTGATTATGATAATTGTTCTTTAGAAGGTTGTATTTCCTTGTTGCAATCTGTTGTTAATTCTCCTCATGCTTATAGTCAAAATAAAGCTTTTACCAAACATATTGTTGATGCCTTGATGCAATCTTATGATGAAGAACTTAATTTGGAAGTTTCTATACCTAGAAAACTTAATGATGAGTGGGAACCTACTATAAAGATTAGAATTAAAGATCATGAGTGTTTTGCTTTGTGTGATTTGGGTGCTAGTGTTTCCACAATTCTGAAAACTTTATGTGATATTCTAGGTTTCCATGATCTTGATGATTGCTCTTTAAATTTTCACCTTGTGGATTCCACCATTAAAAAGCCAATAGGAAGGATCAATGATTTTCTCATTGTTGCAAATAGAAATTTGGTGCCCGTAGATTTTATCATTCTTGGTATTGATTGCAATCTTTCTTGCCCTATTATTCTTGGTAGACCTTTCCTTAGAACGATTGGCGCGATTATTGATATGAAGGAAGGGAATATTAGATTCCAATTTCCATTAAAGAAAGTCATGGAGCACTTTCCAAGAAAGAAAGTCAAATTACCTTATGAATCTATCATGCGAGCTACTTATGAATTGAGTGCCAAAGATGGCACTACTTAGATCTATCTTCGCTTTTATGTCTAGCTAGGGGCGTTAAACGATAGCGCTAGTTGGGAGGCAACCCAATTTTATTTGTGTTTTTTGTTTTTGTTCCTGTTTAGTAATTAATTTTGCATCTACCTTCTGTTTAGATGTGTTTTTATCTTTTAATTAGTGTTTGTGCCAAGTAGAACCTATAGGATAACCTATGATGATAGTTGATTTGATTCTGCTGAAAAACAGAAACTTTTCACGCACGAAATTAGTTTTGTTAAATCACAGAAACGTGCTTTTGTGTTGATTCTTTTTGCTGCTAATCAATAGAGAAATTGTACAAGACTTCCTCCTTTTTTGGATTTTTAGAGTTCCAGAAGTTTGCGTTAGTTACAGATTGCTACAGACTGTTGTGTTTTTGACAGATTCTGTTTTTCGTGTGTTGTTTGCTTATTTTGATGCATCTATGGCTAGTAAAATAGTTTATAAACCATAGATAAGTTGGAATAAGTAGGTTTAACACCAAAATAAATAAAGAATGAGTTTATTATAGTACCTTATGTGGTGTTTTTTTTTCACTAACGGAGCTTATAAGATTTCCTGTTGAGTTTTGTGTTGTGAAGTTTTCAAGTTTTGGGTAAAGCTTTTATGGACTACGGAATAAGGAGTGGCAAGAGCCTAAGTTTGGGGATGCCCATGGCACCCCAAGATATTCAAGGATAGCCAAAAGCCTAAGTTTGGGGATGCCCCGGGAAGGCATCCCCTCTTTCGTCTTCGTTCATTGGTAACTTTACTTGGAGCTATATTCTTATTCGCCACATGATATGTGTTTTGCTTGGAGCGTCATGTATTATATTAGTCTTTGATTTTTAGTTTACCACAATCATCCTTGATGTACACACCTTTTTGGATAAGCCTACTTGATTATAATTTGCTAGAATACTCTATGTGCTTCACTTATATCTTTTGAGCTTGATATTTTTTGCTCTAGTGCTTCACTTATATTTTTTAGAGCACAGCAGTGGTTTAATTTTGAAGAAATTGCTAGTCTCTCATGCTTCACTTATATTATTTTGAGAGTCTTTTAGAACAACATGGTATTTCCTATGCTTACAAATTTGGTCCTAGAATGATGAGCATCCAAGTTGGGTATAATAAAAACTACCATAGGAAGTGAATTGGATGCTATGATCAATTTGATACTTGATAATTGTTTTGAGATATGGAGGTAGTGATATTAAAGTCATGCTAGTTGGGTGATTATGAATTTAAAGAATGCTTGTGATGAAGTTTCTGATTCCCGTAGCATGCACGTATGGTGAACCGCTTTGTGATGAAGTTGGAGCACAATTTTTTATTGATTGTCTTCCTTATGAGTGGCGGTCGGCGATGAGCGATGGTCTTTTCCTACCAATCTATCCCCCTAGGAGCATGCGCGTAATACTTTGTTTTTGATGGCTTATAGATATTTGCAATAAGTATATGAGTTCTTTTGACTAATGATGAGTCCATGGATTATACGCACCCTCACCCTTCCACCATTGCTAGCCTCTCTTGTGCCGCGCAACTTTTGCCGGTACCATACACCCACCATATACCTTCCTCAAAACAGCCACCATACCTACCTATTATGGCATTTCCATAGCCATTCCGAGATATATTACCATGCAACTTCCCACCGTTCCGTTCATATGACACGCATTAATTTTTACATATTGCTCTTTGCATGATCATGTAGTTGACATCGTATTTGTGGCAAGGCCACCTTCATAATCTTCATACATGTCGCTCTTGATTCATTCCATATCCCGGTACACCGCCGGAGGCATTCATATAGAGTCATATCTTGTTCTAGCTTTGAGTTGTAATTCTTGAGTTGTAAATCCATAAAAGTGTGATGATCTTCATTATTAGAGCATTATCTCAGTGAGGAAAGGATGATGGAGACTATGATTCCCCCACAAGTCAGCATGAGACTTCGGACTTTACAAAAAGAGAAAAAAAAGAGAAAGGCCGAAAAGAAAAAAAGAAAAAGAAAGGCCAAAGAAAAAAATAAAAAAAGGAAGGAGAAAATAAAAAAGAAAAGAAAATAAAAAAAAGAGAGAAAAAGAGAGAAGGGACAATGCTACTATCTCTTTTTCCACACTTGTGCTTCAAAGTAGCACCATGATCTTCATGATAGAGAGTCCCTTATGTTGTCACTTGCATATACTAGTGGGAATTTTTCATTATAGAACTTGGCTTGTATATTCCAATGATGGGCTTCCTCAAAATGCCCTAGGTCTTCGTGAGCAAGCAAGTTGGATGCATACCCACTTAGTTTCTTTTGTTGAGCTTTCATATATTTATAGCTCTAGTGCATCCGTTGCATGGCAATCCCTACTCACTCACATTGATATCTATTAATGGGAATCTCCATAGCCCGTTGATACGCCTAGTTGATGTGAGACTATCTTCTCCTTTTTGTCTTCTCCACAACCACCATTCTATTCCACATATAGTGCTATGTCCGTGGCTCATGCTCATGTATTGCGTGAAAGTTGAAAAAGTTTGAGATTACTAAAGTATGAAACAATTGCTTGGCTTGTCATCGGGGTTGTGCATGATTAAATACTTTGTGTGATGAAGATAGAGCAACAGCCAGACTATATGATTTTGTAGGGATAACTTTCTTTGGCCATGTTATTTTGAGAAGACATGATTGCTTTGATTAGTATGCTTGAAGTATTACTATTTCTTATGTCAATATGAACTTTTATTTTGAATCATTTGGATCTGAACATTCATGCCACAATAAAGAAAAATACATTGAGAATTATGCTAGGTAGCATTACACATCAAAAATTCTGTTTTTATCATTTACCTACTCGAGAACGAGCAGGGATTAAGCTTGGGCATGCTTGATACGTCTCCAACGTATCTATAATTTTTGTTTGTTCCATGCTATTATATTACCCCTTTTGGATGTTTATGGGCTTTATTTTACACATTTATATCATTTTTGGGACTAACCTACTAACCGGAGGCCCAGCCCGTATTGCTGTTTTTTGCCTATTTCAGTATTTCGAAGAAAAGGAATATCAAACGGAGTCCAAACGGAATGAAACCTTCGGGTGCGTGATTTTTGGAACGAACGTGATCCAGAGGACTTGGAGTGCAAGTAGAGAAGCACCGAGGCGGCCACGAGACAGGAGGGCGCGCCCACCCCCTCTAGGCGCGCCCCATATCTCGTGGGCCCCTCGGGCAGCCACCGACGTACTTCTTCCTCCTATATAAGCCTACGTACCCCGAAAACATCCAGGGAGCCAACGAAACACAATTTCCACCACTGTAACCTTCTATATCCGCGAGATCCCATCTTGGAGCCTTCACCGGCGCTCCGCCGGAGGGGGAATCGACCATGGAAGGCTTCGACATCGACACCATAGCCCCTCCAATGAGTTGTGAGTAGTTTACCACAGACCTTTGGGTCCATACTTATTAGCTAGATGGCTTCTTCTCTCTTTTTGGATCTCAATACAATGTTCTTCCCCTCTCTTGTGGAGATCTATTCGATGTAAACTCTTTTTGCGGTGTGTTTGTCGAGATCCGATGAATTGTGGGCTTATGATCAAGTTTATCTATGAGAAATATTTGAATCTCCTCTGAATTCTTTTATGTATGATTGAGTTATCTTTGAAAGTCTCTTTGAATTATCAGTTTGGTTTGGCCTACTAGATTGATCTTTCTTGCAATGGGAGAAGTGCTTAGCTTTGGGTTCAATCTTGTGGTGTCCTTTCCCAGTGACAGCAGGGGCAGCAAGGAACGTATTGTATTGTTGCCATCGAGGATAAAAAGATGGGGTTTATATCATATTGCAGGAGTTTATCCCTCTACATCATGTCATCCTGCTTAATGCGTTACTCTGTTCTTTATGAACTTAATACTCTAGATGCAGGCAGGAGTCGGTCGATGTGTGGAGTAATAGTAGTAGATGCAGGCAGGAGTCGGTCTACTTATTACAGACGTGATGCCTATATACATGATCATGCCTAGATAATCTCATAATTATTCGCTTTTCTATCAATTGCTCGACAGTAATTTGTTCACCCACCGTAATACTTATGCTATCTTGAGAGAAGCCTCTAGTGAAACCTATGGCCCCCGGGTCTATCTTTTATCATATTTGCTTTCAATCTACTTTTATTTGCATCTATATTATAAAATACCAAAAATATATTTATCTTATCATACTATCTCTATTAGATCTCACTTTCGCAAGTGGCCGTGAAGGGATTGACAACCCCTTTATTGCGTTGGTTGCGAGTTCTTTGTTTGTTTGTGTAGGTGCGTGGAACTTTTGAGGAGCCTCCTACTGTATTGATACCTTGGTTCTCAAAAATTAAGGGAAATACTTACGCTACTATTGCTGCATCACCCTTTCCTCTTCAAGGAAAACCAACACAAGCTCAAGACGTAGCAGGCGGCTGGCTGGAGGCAAGCATGCATTGCGGCGGCAGGTGGGAGAGCATGAGGGGCCGCGACGGCTGGACGGAGAAGGGCATGTCGGACATGAGGGGCCGCGGCGGCTGGACGGGGAAGGGCAGGTCGGGTAGGTCGGACGGGGAAGGGCAGGTTGGGTAGGTCATGCACAGCCGCCAGAAGGGATTGTTGCGGCGCTGGCTTGACGAAAGGGATTGTTTTAGCGATTTCTTACAAAAGGGTGTGGGTCGTACGTGTGTATCCTGAATGATAGATGCCCATGGGCTTGGAGCAGGCCTTTTAATGTCCAGATAGTAAAGTCTACACCCAACCCAGAAAATGAAATCAGATGCCATTAGCGAGCGTTGTGGATCGAGGACGAAATGGTATGTTGACTTAGTGGTGGCAGCTCCTAGTAATTTTGACCAACATATGATCTGACGGCTGCAGAGCATCCATCTATGTTGCATCGACGGCTAGAACAATCTGGGTGACGTGGCTTCATGAGAAGGCAGGAATCACCTAGTGGGGTGCCCCTATTTAGATATAGAAGATGTGCGTGCATACACATGTGTGTATTCTTCGGAGGCATGGTGCCTTGTCTCCTGTGGAGGCACGAATTTGATAAATGTCCAGTCACATGTGCATACCTGCTAGCGACGGTTGAGCCACTAGAGATATGTGCGTGCATGCACATGTGTGTATTCTCGAAAGGCACGGATTTGAAGCATGTCCAGTCACGTGTGCGTAGCAGCTAGACATGGTTGAGGTACTATAGGTATGTGTGTGCATACACATGTGTGTATTCTTCGGAGCCATGGGGCCTTGTCTCCTGTGGAGGCACGGATTTGATGAATGTCCAGTAACGTGTGCGTACCAGCTAGAGACGGTTGAGGCACTAGAGATATGTGCGTGCATGCACATGTGTGTATTCTCGGGAGGCACAGATTTGAAGCATGTCCAGTCACGTGTGTGCATGCACATGTGTGTATTCTCGGGAGGCATGGTGCCTTGTCGCTTACGGAGGCACAGGTGTGCAGCATCTCTAGTCACGTGTGCGGAGCAGCTAGCTTCTCCGGAGGCATGGGGCCTTGTTGCCTGCGGAGGCACTGGTGTGCAGCATCTCGAGTCTGGAGGCACGGGCTGGTGGTCTCCCGAGTCATGGGTAGGAATTTGTTTTTGGAATCACTGTTGTGTTACAGTTAAAAAAAGGCACTGTTGTTTACAGTGTACTGGCACTCTCTGGTGATGTTCACAATTTGTAACTCGATTACATATAAATATTACTCATCGTTAAACAGTTTTGTCACGTTTTGATCGAATTAGCCTCGCTTGCTAAATCAAAAGTTTTAGTCTTCGTTCTTGCTGAAGATCTTGCTAATCTCTTCTCCCATTTCATTAGCTCTAACTTGATTCATCTCGCTAAGTAAAAGAATGTACATTGCCTCTGCCCTCCAGTCTTCCACTTCATCTTGTGAAATTTCGTCGATAATAGAAGTATAATCTTAGAGTTGGTGCATAAAAGGTGTATATATATATTCCAATATTTTCTATGTATTTTTTGCACAAGATTTTCATTGAAAACTTACTATCAAATCTTCCAGGTCTTTGATGACCTTTTCACCATTTTAGTGGGATGCAAGCTTTAAAACAACAAATGGTGATTCACCGTTTTCTACCACCGGAACATCTTGCACAGTATGAAACTGCCATCTTGTTTTCTTTGGACACATTGTTTCTCCTAATATGGCGTTGAAAACTTCTTTAATCCTAGGTACCTGGGATTTGCGTTTTGTAATTGTTATAATTTTGCAACTTGTAAAACTGAAAAAATCGTTGTTTAGAAATGCTTACGATTGCCGACTTATGAGCATGATATTTTTCAAACTGTTCTTTTCTTTCCTATTCAGCCTCATCCTTTTCCTGAAGAATTCGATCTGCTTCTAATGGATGCAAATTATGCATGTCTACCTTTTCTTTCTGAAATTCTTTTGGAGTTGTTTCTCGAGGATCAATAATATGAACTTTGTTTTTATATTTGTCCAACATATACAACATGTAGCGGTTATCCTTTCGGAATGAATATCTGCGAACAAAATATTTGTTGGTTAGATGACAGTTTAATATAAAGTAATTTGACAGAACACATATTTTGTTATTTTGTTGTGGAGTAGAGGGATGTTACCATGTTTGCTGTTGAGAGCTTATTCCGTTGATGTTCAGATACATGGGAACCAGCTGATTTTTTGTTCTTTGGAACTCAGTTTTAAATTTGCTAATAGTAGTTCTGTGATTCTTTAAATCCAGTATACGCTGCAAACAATAATTAGGATAAGAAAACTGTCAGAGAAAACAGTTGTCTAACAATATAAAAGAGCAGGCATCGCAATATAGATTTTCAAAAATTTACCTCTACAAAGTTTGGGCCTAATATTACTCTATCATTCTTTTTTGAATCTTGTCTGCTTTCCAAGATTTCTACTATATCATCGAGGACTCTCTTTTCTATATGATGGGGTATGTTCGTCTGTGCTGGTCTTGGACCAAATACTACCTTCAGTTGGGCTATAGTAAGTTGCGTGCTTTCGTTGTCTCTACGAATGCGCCTAAATACAATTTTGCTACGACATGAAGATAAAATAAATTTGTAGATGATAGTCACATTGCTTCCAACTATTTTTAGGTGCAATAAGAACAGCTCACTTTTTGAATTCTTCCTGCCAGCTGTCGCTCATGACTATTTGGAAGAGGTCAGATGCTTCCTTTGTGTGTTGGAAGCGATGTGAATGTTTTGGGTATGGATTGCTGCTTCGTCCCTTTTTCCTTTTTGTTGCATCTGTTTCTGTCAGCGGAAGCAGATGTGTAATATGTAAGCTCTCGTGATAACCATGGGATGTGTAGGACATTAAAAAAAGAGATAAGCAGAGAAAAATTTCTTACCTTTGTTGGTGGAAAAGAACTTTGAAGTTTCTGGTTTGAACTCTTTGATTCTTCCAGGTAGTGGCTCACAATTTATTTGGTTTGTTTCACCAAATATGGCCGTAAAAAGAAACTCTGGTTTCCACTCGCTATCTACCTTGCTATCCTGCATGAAGGTCATTGGATATTCTTTTATCTTTCTTTGATGAGATAATTAAGCATTCAAGTAGTGCTGCTTATAAAATAAAATTGTTGCTCTCGTACTATTTACTCACATGGAAATCCTCGTCGTCTTTTGTGAGATCAATGTCATTCCAGTATTTTGCAATTGAACCATGAAGTGTCCGCATTGGGTAACCTGCTGTTTTGGCATGCAAACTCTGTTAGGTGTTTCTGCTATCCTCGACCAGTTCGGTTCACTGTTGGCTTCTAGTACCGCTTCTCCATAATGCTTCTTCGTGAGTGCATACATCCTTTTAATCTATGATTACGGTTTGGTTTTACTGTTGGATATTGCCATTAAGAAATATAATGCAAGAATAGGAAAACCAAGGTTGAATTGAGTACCAGTTCTGGGTGATCCTTATGGTGTTTTTTTTCATGTATTGTCTTCTATTTGTCTGTAATTCATTGAGTCAAGTATGTCGATGGAGTTCGTGTACTTGTTCAACACGTACAATTGAAGTGTTTAGTTGTGTTGTGAGGTATCACAATCTGCGGTGTTTGGAGACAGAGCGAGTTAAAGTTCATTGTCGTCAGACGAATTAAAATGACATGTAAATGTGCAATCTTTAGGAAGAATGAATTATGTTTGTATATTTCTATCGACTTACCAGCTTTTTCTTTAAAAGTTCTTTCCCTCTTACAAGGGGTACAAACTGTTTCGATGCTTCTTCCTCATTGAATTCTCGTAGTCCTCCTTCTCTGTCAGTATTAACACCAAGCACAATCTGCGACAAAAAAGGTGTCTACTTTTTAGTTGAAACATATAATCTTTGTAATAATTCAAGTGTTTTCTTCCAATTGGACTTCATACATTTGCAAATTCTACAGATAGTATGGCTTTATCGGTGTTGTTGTATTGTTGCTGCACCATCCATTCTTCAAACAATGTGTTTGTGATGGAGCCCTCCATCTGTCCATCTCCTTTTCGCAGCTGTTCCATTATGTTTTGTCCTATAATCCAATCGGGCCGCTTTGAGCTAGTATATACGTTTAGACTACAAGCATAAAAGGTTTATACATTAGTTAGGTGGTGGATTGAAAAAAGATCATCACTTCCCTGTTTTTTCTTTTAACAAGATAAAGTACTTACTGTCCGCATTTGTCCTGTCCTTCTTTGCTGGATATGTATTCATGAAGTGCCTTGGCTTTCTTCATAGATTTGAAATCTCCTGGGACAAATGTAGGAGTCTTGATTTTTCCATCAAGCCTGTTCGAAGGCTTCACCGGCCTCTTCTTGACCAAGGTTTTCTTGGCTGAGCTGTTCTTAGATGATTGAGCCAATGAATGTTCTCCTGATTCTTGCTGCAAACTTGTCAGATACGGCATGGCATTTTTGTTGAATTCAAAGTCTTCATGCTCAACCAGACATGTTTTGATTTCATTGAATTCATAGCCCATCTCTATAAACTCATAGTATACCTATAGTTGGTGCGGGTTAAGGCTTAAAAGAAATTTATCAACTTCTTCATGCTTTTTTGTTGTTTTTGGTTTTAGGAAGTCTAAAGAGATGGTGATGGAGGTGCCTTGCTGATTGCTTGTCGATCCTATGTCTTCTTGAAGAAGGACAAGTTGTTTGTTCTGCTCGGAAACCTGTTCTTGTGTATTTGGCACGTCGTTGCTTCCGTCATCCTCTCTTATAGCAGTGCCTGTTTGTTCAAGTTGTTGTGTGCTCATGTTATTGCTGTTGATATTTTGCTTGCTATTGGTGTCCGTTCGGTCTTCAGGTTGGAGTGGTATCGTGTCGTCTGGTGGTGGTTGATCTGGTTCTATTGGTGGATCCTTTTCTTTGTCGTCCGTGCTATATTCTTTGACGACAGCGTGGTTGCTGACATGCATAAGCTCTTTGTGTTCATTGTATATATCTTCTTCTGGGTGGTTGTTGCATGCATAATATGTTCCTTTGGGTCCGGATTTGGCGGAAACTCTTCTAGTACACAACATTCTGTCAGTTGCATTACTTTGTCTCCCATATTGACTTCATACTTCAGCATATCTGTTAGAATCAATAAATAAATAATAATAATAATAATAAAACTTATTACTAGTTGGTAGTGTGACAAAATTGTAAAGTTTTGTTTCTGAAAAGACTAACCTGTTGTACACTTGATTAATGACAGTGCGGTATTGCCTCTGTGTTGGCTGATTAGTTGATATAGAATTTTTTTCCTCAACTCTTGTACTTGTTTTGCCTCTAAGACCGATGTTGTTTCTTCTTTGGAGTAGTGCTTCACGTTCATGTACATATAGGATGCGCAGTCCATTCTGCATATAGAGGAATGGTATTAGTAAATTTGTTGCATTTGAGAAACGTAAAGAAGAGAAATGTTGCAGGAATGGTAGTAGTAAGTGTTGCATTGAAAAAAAATGAAAGAACATAATTATTTGAGGAATATTAGTAGTGAATCTTGCATTGAAAACAATGAAAGAATAGAAATGTTGGAAGAGCCTACATGTCTTCTCCTTTGAGTGGCACTTGTAGTTTGACCTTTTTGAAATGGTCGATGCTTCTTTGTGAAAGCTGCAGCTCTGTGCTTATATGCTTCCAGATTTTCATTATTTTGCTGGTTACATTGTTGAAGAATTCTATTATGCCTGGATATGCAGTTGAAGAGTCAAGGAGTTCAAAGCGTTGTTTTTCCATGTTAACTATAACAGTTAAGTAATGGCTTATAGTTTCATCTTTGTTAAACCCGCGCATCGAGCATGGTAGAAGGAACTGCAAAACTGAAAATAAAAAGAAGACATTTGGAAATCTTGTTAGATTTAGAAATGGTTTGCATGCCATGAAAGAGAACTTTGCATAAGTTACGTAATTTTATTTTGTTTTTGTAACAGCTGATCTGCTTACCATGTTATAATCTTGCAATTTTTCTTCTTCTTCTTCTTCTTCTTCTATGTTGAAAAATGCTCTAAGCCTGGCATGTAGTAGTTTTTTTTCTAATATGTGCTTCATCATAATTTTTGTAGCACATTGGATCTTCGTCGTCGGCTTCTTTTATTGAGTGCTTCTTGTTTTGTCATACCTGCACAAAGGGAATTCGTCAGTTCAGTTATAGATGAAGTTTATCTATTAATAAACTGATATTTCATCATTTTAAACATGATACTTTTGCTGTAATCTTTACTTACAATGTTTCTTAATGATATAATATTTTTCCCTGTGCCACTGAGTTGTTTTCTCAAGATCGTTAGCATGGGCTCGATTGCTTTGCTGCTTACTAGTTTACCGACCTTGAAGCTTTGGCGACATGACCTAGATTGACATCGAACCTGTCCGTAGTAATGAAAAGCTCATCCCTGGAAAGTATATTGACAAAATTATTTTATTTTAGACATGATATAGTTAAAATCATTGTATGTAAGAATATGTTGCGTGTTAGTTACATGAACATACCTCTCTTTCTTTGTCCATGGTTTGCATACAGCGTTGTACAGGTCTTCGATGGCTTTGCTGATGGCATCTCTATGTTTGCCCTCTTCTTCCTTTGTACCTGGGACAATTTTGAATTTAATGTAAATAATTTCAAGTTGCAAGATAGTAATTAAGTTTCTGTTGTCTTGCCTGCTTCGATGCTAGAAGATATGTTCTGTCCAGTGTTGTTCCTTTCTTGTTCTCGTTTTGCTTCTGGCAATATGTGATGTTGTCCTTTTTGCGTTGTACATGTGAAGATCGATTCGTTAGTACCCTTTTGTCCAGTTTCTGTTGTATCTTTGTCTGAGTCGTCTTGTTTATCAGTCTCAACCAGGTTGCCAGTAATCTGTTTGCCAGAAGAATCACCGTCGTACGATGGTGTAAGGTTGTCTTCGATAGTGTCTGGTTCTTTCTCTGAAATATTATAACCAAGTTTCTGTAGAACAATCTGAGTCTTTGCTTGATTGATTGAACTGTGTGGTTGCCTTCTTTGTGTTTCTGCATTATCATTGAAAAAGCGTTAAATAATTAATTTGGTTCTTTATTTTAATCATAGCAGCTGTGACCTGAAAATAGCGAAGCGTTCGGTGCGTGTTTCGAGCTATTTGTTTCTGAATAGGCGTTCTATTATTGAGATTAAGCTATAATTTTGTAGAAACATTTTGCGCAACTTCACCTGTTTAGCTGTTGTTGCTGCTACTGACTGCTCAACCCGTTCTTTGCTAGGTGTTGTTTTTTGCGGATCTTCTTGTTCTGTCTTTTGGTGTTCATTGTCACTATCCTCGCTTTTGTCCTGCAGCTGTTGAAGCATAAAGGTGGCTAAGTGGCACTGCATTTGAGTTTTTGTGGAGCTACTTTATATTTTCGCAGAATCACCTTACGTAACTTTACCTTGTCAGTTGTTGCTTCTTCTGTCGTGTTTACTGCTGTTTTCGTTTCTGTTGCTGACTACTCCGCTGATGTCTACTATACAACCTTCTTCTTGTAGATGTTGTTGGGCCTGCAAGTGCACATGTTTGTAGGACAGTAGCAAATTTCCCTCAAGTGGATGACCTAAGGTTTATCAATCTGTAGGATGCGTAGGATGAAGATGTCTCTCTCAAACAACCCTACAACCAAATAACAAAGAGTCTCTTGTGTCCCCAACACGCCCAATACAATGGTAAGTTGTATAGGTGCACTAGTTCGGCGAAGAGATGGTGATACAATTGCAATATGGATGGTAGATAAAGGTATTTATAATCTGAAATTATAAAAACAGCAAGGTAACTAATGATAAAAGTGAGCACAAACGGTATTGCAATGATAGGAAACAAGGCCTAGGGTTCATACTTTCAATAGTGCAAGTTCTCTCAACAATAATAACATAGATAGATCATATAACAATCCCTCAACATGCAACAAAGAGTCACTCCAATGCCACTAATAGAGGAGAACAAACGAAGAGATTATGGTAGGGTACGAAACCACCTCAAAGCTATTCTTTCGGATCAATCTATTAAAGAGTTCGTACTAGAATAACACCTTAAGACACAAATCAACCAAAACCCTAATGTCACCTAGATACTCCATTATCACCTCAAGTATCCATGGGCATGATTATACGATATGCATCACACAATCTCAGATTCATCCAACTAACACAAAGTACTTCAAAGAGTGCCCCAAAGTTTCTACCGGAGAGTCAAGAAAATGTGTGCCAACCCCTATGCATAGGTTCATGGGCGGAACCCGCAAGTTGGTCACCAAAACATACATCAAGTGGCACGTGATATCCCATTGTCACCACAGATAAACACGGAAGACATACATCAAGTGTTCTCAAATAAAGACTCAATCCAATAAGATAGCTTCAAGAGGGAAACTCAATTCATCACAAGAGAGTAGAGGGGGAGAAACATCATAAGATCCAACTATAATAACAAAGCTCGCGATACATCAAGATCGTGCCATAGAGAGAACACGAGAGAGAGAGAGAGAGAGAGAGATCAAACACATAGCTACTGGTACATACCCTCAGCCCCGAGGGTGAACTACTCCCTCCTTGTCATGGATAGCGCCGGGATGATGAAGATGGCCACCGGTGATGGGTTCCCCCTCCGACAGGGTGCCGGAATGGACTCCCGAGAGGTTTTTGGTGGCTACAGAGGCTTCCGATGGCGGAACTCCTGATCTATCTTCGTTTTCGATGTTTTTAGGGTACGTAGGCTTATATAGGCGAAAGAAGTCGGTCGGGGGAGCCTCGAGGGGCCCAAGAGACAGGGGGCGCCTAGTAGGGGGGGCACCCTCCTATATCGTGGCCTCCTCGAGGATCTTCTAACGTGAACTCCAAGTCTCCCGGATCATATTCTTCCAAAAAATCACGCTGCCAAAGGTTTCATTCCGTTTGGACTCCATTTGATATTCCTTTTCCTCGAAATACTGAAACAGGCAATAAAACAACAATATGGGCTGGGCCTCCGGTTAATAGGTTAGTCCCAAAAGTAATATAAAAGTGTATAATAAAGCCCATAATCATTGAAAATAGATAATAAAATAGCATGAATTCTTCATAAATTATAGATACGTTGGAGACGTATCATCCGCCCGTTCTTTGCTGAGTGGAGGTTTTTGGGCATATTCTTGTTCTTTCTTTTGGAGTTCATCACTGCTGTCTTCGTTTTTGTCTTGGAGCTTTTCAAACATAGAGGTGGCTAAGTGGCAGTGCATTTGAGGTTCAACAGAACTATTTTGTACTTTCATAGAATCATCTTAACTAACTTTACCTTTTCAATCGTTGTCGCTGGTGCCATCTCTGCTACCTATTGTTCGGTGAGTGAATATTTTTGGGCTTATTCTTCTGTGACATTGATGTCTACCGATTGAAGGACATGTTGGCCTTCTTTAGTGGTCCCCTTTTGCTCATTGGCCTCCCCTATCTGTGATGACAGAAAAATAGTGAAAAGTCAAGTGTGTGTTTTTAAACTATAAGATCATCAAGAGGTATTATGTGATTTGACCTCTTTATTTTTTGTTGTTACTGCTGATTGTTCTTTGTCAATGTGCGTTTTTGGGCCTTCTCTTGTTGCAGCTGTTCAAACATAGAAGTGGCAAAGTGGGAGTTCATTTGAGCGAACACAGAGGCTGTAGGTGGGAGTTTAATTGAGTGTGCACAGAGCTATTTTATAATTTCATAGTTGCAGATTATGTGACTTTACCTTTTCAATCATTGACACTGCTGTCGTCTCTGCTACCTGTTATTCAGTGTGTAAAATTTTGTGTGGCTTGGTCTTCAGTGGCATTGCTGTCTACCATTTGAAGAACATGTTCCACTCGATCATTGGTCTCCTCTGGATGTGTTTGATGGTCTTGATTGTTTGTGCTCTCTTGAGTTTCTTATGCCTATTCCAATACAAAAAGTAACTAAAAAATGTGTGCGTTTCTGACTGTAGAGTTGAAGCTATTTTTTTATAAGACCTCTTTCTCTGCAGTGGCAGGATTGTCTACTGCTGGAAATACGGGTTCTTCTTGTTTCGTGTTGTCCTCTTGTTTTTCATGTTGAATATCTACGCCAGTGTTTTCGTCTGCTTCCTTTTCCTGTTTAATGAAAATTGAAATTATAGACTGAACTTCAATTTTGCTCAGCTATGTCGTACATGCGGACTTCATCGTTTCAACAATGTTTTTTTGTCATAGAAAGAGGGTTTGTAACCTCACCTCTCCAGTCGTTGTTGTTTGAAGTTCTTTGTGTTTTTGAGTTTCTGTTGGTTGTCCTGGTTGCTGATCTTCAAGATCAATGTACTTGTTTGTTTCATGCGTTTGTTCAGAGAGAATGGTCAGTCATTGCTTATAATCCTTGTATTGCGGTCGCAGGGTGTATTATGTAGTTCAGACATCATCAGGTTATGTAACTTTACCTTTTCAATCGTTGACGCTGCTGTCGTCTCTGCTACCTGTTGTTCGGCGATTGAATTTGTCGAGGCTTGGTCTTCAATGGCATTGTTGGCTACCGTTTGAAGAACATCTTCCACTTGATCATTGGTCTGCTCTAGATGTGTTTGATGGTGTTGATTGTTTGTGCTCTCTTGAGCTTCCTGTGCCTGTTTCAACACAAAAAGTAATTAAAAATGGGATCATTTCTGACTATGCAGATGCAGGATTTTTTTTATAAGACATGTTTCTCTGCATTGGCAGGACTGTCTACTGCTTGAATACGGCTTCTCCTTGTTTTGTGTTGTCCTCTTGTTTTTCATGATGAATATCTATGCTAGTGCTTTCATTTGCTTCCTTTTCCTGTTTAATAAAAATTGAAATTATAGACTGAACTTCATTTTTGTCTGAATTACGTCGTACATGTGAACTTCATCGTTGCAACAATTTTTTTTGTCATAGAAATATGGTTTGTAACCTCACCTCTTCAGCCATTGTTATTTGAAGTTCTCTGTGTTTTCGAGTTTCCTTTGGTTGTTGATCCTCGAGATTAACGTACTTGTTTGTTTCCTGCATTTGTTCAGAGAAAATGGTGATTCATCTCTTATAATCCTTGTATTGCGGTCGCAGGGTGTATTATGTAGTTCAGACACTATAAATGCTTTCAACACGGGTTTTTTTGTTGAATTTTACCTCTGCATTGATGATTGGGTTATTCATGCCAGTGTTGACTGTTTCTTTGTAAGGAGAAACAGTTCCGAGGTTGTCTTGTGCTTTCTCCTCTTTATTTGTGATGGTCATCTGCATTGTTGTGGCACTGGAAATCTCTTGTACACAAACTTGCCGTTTGGTGACGCTTTCATCTGTTTGAGGTCCATCATGGGGTTCAAGTTCAAGGCGGGTCGCCTGTTGTTCTTGCTGTGCTTGTGGTACCTGGAGATCAAAGATTCGAGTTTGCGGTGCATTTTCTTCCTGCCATTATGAGTTTCTGGTGTGGGGTGTAATGGGCTGTCGAAGTTTACCTCCTGTTCGTTGTTTTATTCTTCTTTGTTGTGTGTGATGCTAACGGTTGATTGATGGTCAGCTTCTTGCGTTTGGTTCGCGGGACTGCTGGTTTGATGGTTGTCCAGCTGAGCCTGTATTTTGTTGGAGGTTTGTCAGTTAACTTATAAACTTTATCCAGTTTTGAAAGGGAAATTGGATGTTCATACTGACCTCTTCACTGGTTCTGACGTCGATCGTATGTTGTTCTTGTGTTGGAGTAGTTGTTGTTCTAGCATTTTATGTTGTGAGGTTGCTTCATTTGTTGCGTCCATCCTTGTTTCTGGGGTTGTTGACATCATCCTGTTGTTGAGTTCATCTTGTTCCTAAAAGTATTCAGACAGTTCTTTTTAGTTCAGGTATGAAAACAGGGCTTTGCTTTAGGGGCAGATGGCATCATGCATTACTGTTATTTACCTATTTCTGCCGCTTTATCTTTTTCTTCTCAATTGCCATGCTTCTTGATTTTGTTCTCCTCTTCCTCTCTTCGCCTTCTTCTTCGTTCTTTCTTTTCCTCTTGCCACCTACTTCTGCTGCGGCTATGACTTTTTCCATGCAGTTGCCATCGACTAGTGTACTTGTGGCTAGTGTATCTGCTTGCTCTAGCATCTGCAGGGCCGTCTCATCTGTTAAGTTCTTTTTGCAAACCATGTCCTGAAATTCTCCGAGTTGTTCGAAAGATTCCAACATGGAAATTTTTTGTTGCAACGCCGAGTCCTTGAATTTTTCATCCAATGACACCTCTTGTTCGGTGCACTAGTGTTTAGTCCTGGTGGTTACTCCGGGTAACTGTTTTGCTTCTTCGAGCACTTTTTGCAACAATTCCTTTATCATTTCAAATCTTTCCTCCGATCCTGTGCTGGTGCTTGTGTCGGGTTCGCTGTTTCCACTGGTGCTGACACGTGGTTTGCGCTGGCGCCTGGGTGGAGGTGGTAGCAGTTTGGTCGTGTGCTGTGGTTGCTGTTGTTGTGCTGGTATCAATTGTATTGAAGACGAAGGTGATGCTATGCTGGTATAGAAGATCCTCTCTGTTGTTCCTTTCCACGCCTGCGTTGTTTCGGTAGAATGGGCTTGCTTAGATTCGAAAGCGCTTTTAAAAGGAACAATGCATTGATGTAGAATAGAGTTATACCTGTACCTTGCCAAATTCGTAGTCATCCGGCCGTGCTTTCCCGTCCCTTTTCATGTCCGCTCTAGCTATTTTCCCTAGGTCACTCTCTTTGAGATTGTTTGCTCGTGGTAATGAGGTCTTGTCCATTGTCTTGGCAATTTTCCACATTTCTCTGGTATCGGTTTGCAGCAGCAGTGAGTCGAGGTACATGATTACTGGTCCCTATGCCAAACTATTGAGGTGCTTTTTGTTCTTTAACTCTTGATCCAACGTCGTGTGCTTCTGCCATTTTGTGGCTACTTCCCTAATGCTTTCGATGATTACACCGCAGAAGTCCATGTTCGCCATTTCTTCATAGTTCATGTCCTTGACCATTATCGCGTGTTGGCTGAAGATAGAGGCGGTTGTCCCACAGACAACATTTGTGGAAAAAAATAAGGAAAAATATTTTAACCGATTTTTTGTTTGATTCTTCGTCGTCTAGTTCCACCAATATTTCTAGCTTCTTGAACAATTCTTTTGGCCTGAAATTTGGCTGTTTGAAGCCAAGGTTAGACATCAGTTCTTTCATTGAAGTCACTACAAAAAAAGACACATCCATGACATTTTGGGCCGAACGAATTTTTTGTCATACTTATGACACTTCTATGACGATAATTGTGACAAACCCGGTATCATCATAGATGTGGTGGGCTCCTACTTCTTAGAAAAAAATCATGATAGAAAATGAGCTTTTCGTCCTGGGCGGGCCGGAGACGCAGGTGCATGACATTCTTTCAGCCGTGCATGACGGAAAAAACCATGGTAGAAGCGAGGGCGAGGAAAATATCGGGGAGTTCACAGTTACAGTGGGTGGTCGAGGGCAGAGCGATGCGCGTTTCTCTCGTACACGTACGCGCATGGGTGTGAGGCGTTGGCTCTAACTGAACCCGAGTGAGGCGTTCGCCTACTGAACCCGAGCGATTGCACTGCAGGCTACGCGTTACTGAACCCGATTGAGTGATTCCTTCGTTCGCTACTGCTGCTAACTGGAGCCGATCGAACCTGCTGCCTCCTTCCCTTGATGAACAGTGAGTGTTGTTGGGGGGTTGGATGAACAGTTCCCGGTGGGGGTTGGATGAACAGGACCCCGTGGTGTTGCCGCTGGGTGAACAGGTCGCCGATCAATCGAGCCGGTTGGGCATGGATGAACATGACCCCGTGGAGGGCTGGATGAACAGGACCCCATGGAGGGAAGGTTGAACAGTAGCCGGTGGAGGGCTTGTTAAACTATAGCCGGTGGAGGGCTGGATGAACCGTAGCCCATGGAGGGGTGGTCGAACAAGACCCCGTGGAGAGGGCTAGTTGAATAGTAGCCGGTGGACGAGCGCGCGTTGGAGGATGGATGAACAGGAGCCCATGGATGAACAGTCGCAGGTGGAGGCTGGAGGAGGTCGACGGTGGATGAACAGTAGCCCGTGGAGGTTGGAGGAGGTCGACGGTGGAGATGAACAGTATCTCGTGGAGTCCCGTTTAGCGGTACGCCACACCCCTCCCGATGAACAAGACCGCCGTTTCGACCATAGCGCTCCAACATAAGTCCATTTCCTCCGTTTGGCGGTACGCCACACCCCTCCCGATCAATAGGACCCCGTTTCGACCGTAGGAGGTCCAACAGAAGTCCGTTTCCTCCATTTTGCAGTACGCCAGACCCCTCCCGATGAACAGAATCCCGTTTTGACCGTGTCCGGTCAAACACAAGGCCGTTTCCTCTGCTCTGCGGTACGCCAGGCCTCGTTTCCATCGGTTGTTCCATCCAAGCCGGTTGGGTCCCGATGAACAACACACATTCCGTTGCCTCCCAATGAACAAACGCATTCCATTGCCTCCCCATGAACATGACGATGACGCAGTTTCTCCATTCCGACCCAGCCATGTACACGAGCCCTCGCTATACGTATGCGCGAGTAGGCGTTCGAGACCCCGCCCGTATGTACGTATGTGGCCATATTTACTTTCTTGCACCCTGGCCGCTGTACGTACATGTACATGCTACGTGCGCGCCTCTACTACGACACGTGCGCGCCTCTACATCGAACAGTATGTATGTACACATTTGCGACCAGAATGACAATGCTACGTACGCTTCGACCAGGTGGGTCCCGACTGTCAGGCACTTCCTTGCGTGCAAAGATGTATCTGGTGGGTCCCAGCAGTCAGGGGGCGAATCATTTTTTCCCGTAATATGGACGCACTTCCTTGCGTGCGAAGATGTAGCTGGTACGTCCCAGCATTCAGGGGGAAATGTTTTTTACGAAATACGGTGGCCTGTCCGGTGGGTCCCTGCTGTTAGGTGGAGGAATCATTATTTTCCGCGTAATAAGGAGGCACTTCCTTGCTACGGCCATGGACCCAGCTATCAGCCTCTCCACGTACAGTACTCTTCCGATGGAAGTCGGTCCTTGACCGCATTGACCATGCCGTGCCGAGAGCACCAAGGCGGTGGACGACGGCGAGGCCTAGGAAGGGGACAACGCGGAGCCAGGGAAGATGCGGCAGTGGATGCCCACGCGGAGAGGAGTACGAGGGTTCACTGGTTCGGCTGCGGTGTGAGGCTACTGTCGCTGAAGAATAAAAGGGGGTGTGGGTGAGTACAGGGATGGCCTAGCCAGCGGTGGGAGTAGTAGGGGGCGGTGAGGCCTCCGCGGCATCACAGCCGGCCACAGGAGGCAGGAGCACGCGGCGCGACCGGCACTGGTTTGGGCGGCTGGAGCAAGAAGACAAGAGGTTGAAGAAGCACTACGGCCGTTGGATGAACATCATACGGTCACTAGAGCTAGAATCGTTCATATTGACTAAGTTGACAAAGCCCTCCGTCCCCGTCAACTTAGTAGGCCCACAAGTCAGCCTCCCACTATGCTGGGTCCCAACTAGCAGGGGGAGTATTCATTTTTTTGTGCGTAATAAGGAGGCACTTCCTTGCGTGCGCAGATATAGTTGGTGGGTCCGACCTGTCAGCAGGGGGAGCCTTTTTTCGTGAAATACAGAGGCCCTTCCGGTGGGTCCCAGATGTCAGGCGGAGGAATCATTATTTTGCGCGTAATAAGGAGGCATTTCCTTGTGGGCGGTGGTGGACCTAGCTGTCAACCTCTCCACATATAGTCCACGTCCAATGAATGTCGTTCGTTGACCACATTGACCTGGCTGTGCCGAGAGCACCATGGCGGTGGACGACGTTGAGGCCTAGGAAGGGAACGATACAGAGCCGGGGAAGACTCGGTAGTGGTTGCCCACGCGGTGGGGAGTATGAGGGCTTACTGGTCCAACCGCCATCGCCGGAAAATAACATTAGGTGTGGGTGAGTAGAGGAATGGCATGGACAGTAATGGAGTTGGGTGGGGCGGTGCGGCCTGTGCGGTTGCACAACCGGCCACGAGAGGCGGGAGCAGGCAGTCCCACTGGCGCTGGTTTGAGTGGCTGGAGCAAGAAGATCAGATATCGAAGAAGCATCACGGCCGTTGGATTAACATCCAGCAGCCACTGCTGCTATAATCGTTTGTGGACTAGTTGGCAAAGCCTTTTGTACACGTCAACCTAGTAGACCCACAAGTCAGCCTCCAAATATGTCCCAAACAGCATACAACTCAAAATTTCTAGCCAAATTCAAATTAATTTTAAAACTAAATATACCTTAATTTAAATTCAATCAAATTTTACCTGCACAAAAACAATGAAATTTAAAATATCAAAATCCGAAAGAAAAAAGTATTTTGGAACTAATTGCCTATTTGCTTCATTTTACAGCCCATTTATTATTAATTATAGCCCATTTCTTATTACTTATCGCCCATTTTCTGGGCGAAATGCATCCCTCCTCGTCTTGAAAGATTTTCGGCCTAGCAGGGCATAGAAAAGCAAGTAGGCCTATGTTGGTTATTCTGCAAAAAACAAAATAGATGGCTAGCCATTTTCAGAATGAAAAAAAAAACAAACTGGGCTGTTCATGTGCTAAACATATGAAATAAAAGCCTGGACGGGCCACAGCTCCCACACAACCCAGTTGATACCCTTCTCCATCCCAAAGAAAAAACAAAATTACTATGTGTGCTGCTGGGTCCCTACTATCATCCTCACCATGTACAATCATCTCCTTATCCTCTCGGTTGTTGACCATGTTGACAACACCAGAGGGTGGCGCAGCGGCGAGCAAACTAACGAGGAGGACGATGGTGAGGCCTCAGACGGGAACGGACAGGAGACGGGGAAGATGCGCAGAGTTTTAGGGTGCAATGTGGCCACGATGCGTGTGCGGCAGCACAACCAGCCGTGGGAGGCGGGAGCAGGCGGTCCCGCCGGCGCTGATTTTGCTTTGGCGGCTAGAGGAAGAAGAGACTAAAGAAACACGAAAGATGTTGAATGTCAATCCAACGGTCAAGGTTGGCACAATCGTTTGTTGACTAAGCCGACACCAAGTAGCATATTTTTTTATATATAGGAAGAAAAGAAAAACTGGGCTCGTTCGCCTGATTACATTCTTGAAACAGCAACCGTTCGATCTTGCGTCGCAACTAAAACTGCAAGGAAAATGCGTTCGTCTGCCACCCTCCCCCAGGGAATGTTCGCCACATAAGTGACTAGCACCCTTGGTTTTCAACCGAGAGGTCTTGGGTTCGAGTCCCAGGAACTCTCAATTTTGTCCTCCTTCCTTCGTTGGAAAAAAAGAAAGAAAATCAAATACTTTAGAAGGCGTACAGAACGAGCTAGTGTACTAGTAAAGAGACGTTGCTGAATTTTAGAAAAAAGAGAGATGTGCTCCCGTAGCTGGTTCGAATCCAAACCTAGACCATGACTATATATGGTGCTATGCTACGCCGCAAGTAATGAAACTGACATATCCAACGTTCGATTCTCCTCTTCTCTACTTACTCTGCCTAGCATCAGAAGCTCTGGCCATAACAACCATGTCCGCTGGCTGCTCGTCCACCTGCTCTTCAGTAGGTAACAACCAGATATGCACCAAGTCGCCACCTGTACCATCGCCTGTGGGTCTCATCACACCCCCACCGGCACACACATCGTAGCTGGTTGCTCATCGCAACCCGCTGCCATTGGTGTGGTGCCACTGCTGCAAATCACGCAGAGTCATCCGTCGCATCTCAACCACAATCCTCAACCCTGGCTGAGTCTTCTACAAATGCCCGAATCATGGGATAATAATATGTTTAAGTGTTGTTCTGCTGCTTTCAGTTGCTGTTTTTCTTGAATAGTTTGGTTGATGATCTTCCAATTTGATTCGTGCAGAAAAGGGAAGATTCATGTGATTTGTATTTCTGGGAAGTTGCTGATGTGGGGGAATTCAACTATGCTGATTATTTGGTTAGCCGAGGAATCCCAATACCAGCAGGTTGGGGTATTGGACAAGTAACTGAAGGAACAACAGAAGAGTAAGATGCGGAGCAGAAGGTTAAAGATGCAGTTCCTCTGATCATGGCCAAGCAACAGCTGCTGAACGGCCTTGACAGCAATGAGGAGATGAAAGAGCTTGTGAAGATAATGGGCAAAATCAATGTGCTTTGTAGGATGATTGTCTCTTTATTTGTAGTGTATGTAGCACTCGTGATGTATTCAGTGGCTACGACATGAGCACTTTGCTGAAACTAGTAATGAATGAAACATGTGTAGCAGGCTGGGCGTAGTGTTGTGAACATCTAATGAATTCTATTGACGGAAATCAGGGGGTATCCCCTTTTGCTCATAAATAAATAAATAGCACATGCCCTTTTGGTAATAAATAAATAAATTAGCAGAGGCCCTGTCGGGCCAGCTTTGTTCCCATTCGAAGACGTCAAGCAAATTGCAGTCCAACAGAAAACTATGTCATCAAATTCAAGTTTCACAGCCAAATATTAGTACAACTAAACAACAATGTCATCATGTTTTAGTCGTCATACAATCACCAAACACAAATCAGCATACATAACAAGTGATGTTCTCATAGCAAAATACTAAACAACACGTTCATCAGGTTTCAGTTGTCATAGCAAACACAATTTCACATAGTAGATAAAAATGTCTTCTGATAGGCAAATACGACAAAAGCAATCTAATCATCATCTGCAGCAGCAGCATCAACATCTTCGCCATGTGTATCAATTTGAATCGTAATTCCCCATGGTGCCATCTTTTTCTTCATCCTCAACGTCCTCGGACGTTGGCTTCTCTTGATCAACTCTTGTATGTCCATAGCACGACAGGCAATCTTTTCACCGGCGTCACTGACGTGATGGTTCTCAAAGATATTGGGAACATTTGTGTCATCTTGTTGTGTGACTTCATTAAACGAATTCCTTGCTCAAACCTTTGCAATACTCTCCAGTCATTGCTACGTGCAAATGTGTCTTCCAAGAAAAATATTTGTGTTGCTTGATTTGCCAAAATAAAAGGCTCGTTGGTCTAGTATGCCGCCTTGACATTGATGGATTTGAAATAATCATCAGCTCTGGGTTTTGCGATCCTGGAAAACAGGTTATACCAACGACAACACAATAGAACCACACACCGATGATCCTAGAAACTGGAGATATACTGCAACTGAACAATGTCTGTTATGTTGGCATACATTTCAGTTGTCTCTTTGTCATACGTATCCGTGCTCATGATGGCACTGTTTTGTGTCTTCCTGCCTTCGTTGCGTGCAAGGGTGTTGTAGCACACATCTCCAACAACGCAAGATTCATAATGTCTTACCCGAGTATCAGGACCCATTGCTAGTGAGTAAAGGGCATTATCAACTTCATGCCCATCCTCCCGCATATTCTTAACCTACAGTTAGAAAATAGAAAAGCTGGTCATCTTATGTACTCAATATATTAAAAAGCTGACAGTGCAATTCAAAAGCTTACATGGCTCTTGAACCATTTCGCAAATCCCGCCATAACTAGTTTGTCAATGTTTCTTGGATTTTGCGGCAGTAACTCCTTTTTGTAGATGCTGCACAACATAGTGATCGCGTCAAACATCTAAATATATAAGAATGTGCTGCAAGTTTAGTAGATTATGATGTATAAGCTACAATACTTAGCACTTACTTGATATAAGGTAGTATCTCAGGACAGTTATTCAATACATACCAAAACATTTTGTCCAAATCTTTAGGTTTGTCCTCTTGTCAACTCTCCCCTATAACTAGAACAGAATAATCAAAAACATTGAGCCCGGGATTGTCTTCACCCACCTCTTTGCTAAGCTGATCAGCTGTTTCAATGTATTTTGAGCAGAATGTCAACGCTTCTGTAGCAATGTATGCCTCTGCAATGGAACCCTTGGGTCTAGCTCTGTTCCAAACATAACCCTTGAAAGTGCCTAGTTGCCTTTCAATAGGGTACATCCAGCCATACTGTACTGGACCTCTAAGTAGTGCCTCATCAGGTAGATGAACAGCCAAATGCACCATCACATCAAAGAAGGCTGGAGGATATTTCTTCTCAAGGTCGCATAGGATAGTTGGTATCTTGTCTCTAAGATGCTCCAAAGCATCTATCCTGATATTTCTACTGCAGAGTTCCCTGAAGAATTGTCCCAACTCTGCAACTGCTCTGTATAAGTCAAGGCGGCCCAATCCTCTAAGGATAACAGGTAAAACCCTTTGAAGTAGTACGTGGTAGTCATGAATTTTCAACCCTTGTACCTTGTTTCCATCTGCACTGACTCTCCTTTCAGGGTTGGAAGCAAATCCATGTGGGAATCTCACACATGACAGGACCTTGTAGAATTCTTTTCTTTTTACCTTGTCCAAGACGTACACAGCTGGTGCCATATCCCTTGGTTTACCTTTATCTTGCACCTGCAAATCTTGTCTGATACCCAGGTGTGTCAAATCAATCCAAGATTTTAAGGTATCTTTTGTCTTGCCTTCAATATTAAGAAGTGTGCCGATAATGCTGTCACATATATTTTTCTCGATGTGCATCACATCAAGATTATGCCGTAGATGCAAATCTTTCCAATACTCCAAGTCCCACAAAGTGGACCTGCGGGTAAACAATAATCTCTCTTCTGCCCTGCCATGCTTCCTTTTCCCGCTACCATTACTAGGATGGTGTCGGAGTAATGGGCCACGGGTAGGCTGACCCGGGACCCAGGATCTTTCAAGACATCGGGGCAGGCCACGCACCTCCAGCCGAGTCCCAGCTGGCGACCTCCAGAGAGGCCGAGTCCCAGCTGGCGATCTCACGAGAGGCCGAGTCTCAGCTAGCAATCTCCGGAGGAGCCGAATCCCAGATGACGACTTCAAAGCAAGCCGACTCCAAGCTGGCGACCTCCAGGAGTGCCGACTATGGGAGTCGGCCCATGATACTTCACGAAGCCCGATGCGGGGTATGGTCACGATGTTGCCGTCCCTCCCTGCCTACGAGGGACTGGCATGGCTACAGTGAGCCGTATCGCTGGGAGATCTCCGGCGAGGCGCGGCACTGTAGCCATGCCTGCCCTGACCTCAGCCACAGTGCGCGACGCACTGTGCCCATGACACCGGCCTGTACGGCCCGAAGACCGCGGGGCCGCCTGCCAGTGGGTAAATCGAAGGCGGCCAGAGCGCCCGAAGACGGCCCTGTGGGAGTCGGCCTCCCCGGAGTCAGCCGTCTCCCCTCCAGGGCCCCACAAGCCATAAACCAGATTGGATGGGGAGTGGCGACAGGGATCGCCTGATAGACGGCGGTACTGTTGCCACGACCCAATGACCAAGCCTGCATCATCAGGAGCGCCGCACAGTGTCCGGCCTTTCCGCGGGACCCACCAGTCGGCGCGCCCCAGAAGCCGGTGGGAAGGATGGCGACATGAGAGACAGACGGCTGGGACCCACGCCCAGTCGGATTACCATTGTACCCCCGGGGGGTAGGCCTATATAAACCTCCCAGGGCACCCATGCAAAGGGTTCGGACCTTGATAGAGATAGGCACATAGCCCAGGGAGGAGAGAACTAGCCTTGCTCTCTCCTGCCTCCCGACACAGCTCTAGGAGCACCATTGTAGTCACCTTGCTATAGTGACCATGCGGAGACCCCGCAGAGCAGCAGTAGGGCTGTTATCTCCCCGGAGAGCCCCGAAGCTAGGTAAGATTCGCCGGCGTGCATGTCTACGCCTCATCCCGTTTCCAGGCACCAGCGACGTTCTACTCGCCCCCACCATGATAAGCCATCCTTTGGCATATGTCGCACCCAACCCCCGACATTTGGCGCCCACCCTGGGGCGAGGTGCACCGTAGTCCGGAGATCTGTTTTGGACGGGAACCCTCTTCCTCCCTGGCGAGCGCAGCCAGCCAGGCTCGCCAGATGGAGTCTGCATCGACACGCTGCGCGGCGCCGAGGCCGCCTGCGCCGCGAGCAGCATCGCCGAACTTATCAGCGAGGTACGCCTCTCCGACGAACCCGCGTCCGACGCGGGCATGAGTGGCCCCGAGAGCCTTCTCGCGGGTCTCCTCGACCAACTCCACGTCGCCGGCGAGCCTGCCGTAGACTTGGAGTCCATAGGCTCCACCGACCCGATGCTGGTCGACTCCGACGCCGTGTCGCTTGACATCTTCCCCACCAACGTGGTGGTCTACGACAAGCCGCTTCCGTACGAGGAGAGCGACGGAAGCACCGTCACGAAGGTGCTCATCATCAGCCACGGCGAGCACTCCGGCGAAGAAGCCCAGGACCCGCTGGCAGCGGCCCTGCAAGACCTAACCGCGCCCATTCCAGAGGACGCAGACGCCGAGACGCTGGAGACGCGCCGCCTTCAGATCATCGAAGGTGCCAAGAAGCTGGCAAGCATGAGGCGCTTGTCAGAGGCATACCAGCGCGAGATGGATCGCGCCGTCGGTGGCTCGCCGGCTTCAACTGGGCCGAGCCGTCTAGGGGCGGTCCGACAGCGCGGCGCAGCCATTGCCGACTTGCTCGGGGCAAAACGCCCCGTGTACGCCACCCCAGCGGAGAATATCCGCGCCGCCCAAGCGGCGACTGACGAGCTGAAGAACTTCAAGGGCGAAGAGCGCCGTGTGATGACGGAGCGAGTCCAGCAGCTCCTTGACGCGGTTGCTGCGCAAAACGCGACCGGCGGCCGCGCAGATGCGCTGCAGCAGCCGAATGACGACTTGCCTCCCCGCCGAGATCAAGGCGCGACCTCCCAGACGCCGACTGGCGGAGTCCGCGGAAGGAAAGAGAAGGAGCCGGCTATCAGTCACAGTCGGACTCATATCACCATCGAGCGCGACCAAGACGGTCGCCCGAGAGCAGTAGAGCGGCGGGACGATGATCTGCCTCCCCCGCCTAGAAGAGAGCGGCGAGTTTCCCCACCGCCTGTTGAGCATCCGACTCTCGGAGGTCGCCTTGGCCGCCGAGAGGGAGTCGGAGAGAATGACGCCCGCCATCGGATCGACCGACTCCACCGATCCCTGGCGCTGGAAGAAGAAGACGAGCTGGGTCCGCCTTGCTTCGGGCCCCACATCAGAGACGAGCCCTTCCCCAAAGGGTTCACGCTCCCCCGAGACACACCCAAGTACACCGGCTCCGTGAAGCCGGAGGACTGGCTGATAGACTACTCCACAGCCGTCAGCATAGCGAACGGCAACAAGCGAGTTGCCGTGAAGTATGTTCCTCTCATGCTCCAGGGCACGACCCGGACATGGCTGAACAGCCTGAAGCCCCGCAACATCAACAGCTGGGTCGACTTCACCGAAGCCTTCATCCGCAACTTCACAAGCACGTACAAGCGACCTCCCAAGCCGCGCCAGCTCTCCTTGTGCGTGCAAGGCCCTGAAGAATCAACACGCGACTACCTCACGCGCTGGGGCGAGCTTCGAAACTCCTGTGAGGGCGTGCACGAGGTGCAGGCTATCGAGTATTTCACTGCCGGGTGCCGAGAGGGCACCCTCCTCAAGAACAAACTCCTCTGCGACGAGCCAGAGACCCTCGACGAACTGCTAGTCATAGCAGACAAGTACGCCACGACCGACTCTTCCATGAAGACGGAGATTCAAGTCAACGCGACTGGCAAGGTGACTCCCCAGGCTCCCAGAACTCCGGCTGGGGACACCAGTCGGCGACAGCAACAGAACGACAACAAACGCAAGGCCCAGCAGCCGACTTCCAACAGTCGGCAGGTCGCGGCAGTTGAAGATCAGCAGCCGGAAGGGCAGCCTCCGGCCAAGCGGCAGAAGGGCGGCAAATCCAATTGGTTGCCAGCCTTCTCCTATGAGCAGACTTTGGATGGTCCTTGCAAGTTCCACAGCGGCGCGAAGCCGTCAAACCACATCACCAGAAAGTGCCACTGGCTCACCAGGATCGCCAAGGGAGACGGCCTCACTCCTCCACCGCCTGCTGGGCCGCCGCCTCCGCCGCCGCCCCAGCAGCCGGCGGCTCGGCCAGTCGGTGCAGTACAAGACGAGTTCCCAGAAGAGCATGGAGCCTACATAGTGTTCACCAGTGTGGCAGATGACCGGCGCAGCAGGCGCCAACAGCAACAAGAAGTAAATGCAGTAGCAACAGATGCTCCAAAGTTCACGCATTGGTCCGAAAGGCCTATCAGCTGGAGTCGGGCGGATCACCCAGAGGTGATGCCGAGTCCGGGCTCTTATGCCCTGGTCCTAGGTGCGACCTTGGCCACTGATAGGCAGGCCGCCCGTTTTTCGCGGGTCCTGATAGATGGAGGCAGCATCATAAACATCCTGTACAAGGACACCATGGAGAAGCTAGTAATCAAGCGAAGACAGCTGCAGAGCAGCCGCACCGTGTTCCACGGAATTGTACCCGGCCTCTCCTGCTCACCGATCGGCAAGATCCTGATAGATGTCCTCTTCAGAGACAAAGATCACTTCCGCCGAGAGCCGGTCTGGTTCGAGGTGGTGGACTTGGAGAGCCCGTACCACGCTCTGCTTGGCCGACCTGCCTTGGCCAAGTTCATGGCGGTTCCCCACTACGCCTACCTCAAGATGAAGATGTCGAGTTCCAAGGGGATTCTGACCGTAGCCGGCGACTACAAGAAGTCGTCCGCCTGCGCGGCCGAGAGCAGTCGGCTGGCCGAGTACCTGGTGATCGCGGCCGAGAAGTGGCTCCTTGACCGAGTCATGGCGATGGCCGGAAAGCAGCCAGAGATGTCGCCCGACCCCAAGGAGTCGGAGGCAGAAGGATCATTCAAGCCGGCCAAAGAGACCAAGAAGATACCCTTGGACCCGGAGCACCCAGAAATGTACGCTGTCATGGGCACGGGCCTTGACAGCAAATAGGATGGCGAGCTCGTCGATTTCCTCCGTGAGAATCGGGACATCTTTGCATGGTCCCCCAAAGACATGCCGGGTGTACCGACGGAGTTCGCCGAGCACAAGCTACACATCAGGCCAGATATGAAGCCCGTCAGGCAGCCCTTGCGCCGCCTGTCAGAAGAGAAAAGAAGAGTTGTTGGAGAAGATATAGCACGACTCCTGGCAGCCGGTTTCATCATGGAAGTATTTTTTCCAGAGTGGCTGGCAAACCCGGTTTTGGTGCTAAAGAAGAACAAGCAGTGGCGGATGTGCATCGACTACACAAGCCTAAACAAAGCCTGCCCAAAAGACCCGTTTGCTCTGCCAAGAATTGATCAGGTGATAGACTCCACAGCCGGATGCGAGCTACTGATTTTCCTAGATGCATACTCAGGATACCACCAGATCAAGCTGAACCCAGCGGACAGACTAAAGACCGCATTCATCACACCATTTGGAGCCTTCTGCTACCTGACAATGACGTTCGGCTTGAGGAATGCCGGCGCCACCTTTCAGCGTTGCATGCAGAAGTGCCTCCTCAAGCAACTCGGCAGGAACGCCCACGTCTATGTGGATGATGTGGTGGTGAAGACGGAGAAGCGTGGGACGCTGCTGGAAGACCTCAAGGAGACCTTTGAGAATCTGTGCCGATTCCAGATCAAGCTCAACCCTGAGAAGTGCGTTTTCGGAGTACCAGCCGGCCAGCTCCTTGGCTTCCTGGTCTCTGAACGCGGCATAGAGTGCAACCCCGTGAAGATCAAGGCCATCGAGAGAATGGAGGTACCCAGCCGACTGTTGGATGTGCAGAAGTTCACCGGCTGCCTGGCGTCCATCAGCCGATTTATCAGTCGGCTGGGCGAGAAAGCTCTGCCCTTGTATCAATTGGTGAATAAGACCACCTTTTTTGAATGGATCGACAAGGCGGATGAGGCATTTCTCCAGCTGAAGAAGATGTTGACTACTCCCCCCGTGTTGGCGGCTCCGACTCCCAAAGAGCCCATGCTCTTATACATCGCCGCCACCAGCCGAGTAGTCAGCACAGTCATTGTAGTCGAGCGCAAGGAGGAAGGCAAGGCGCTCCCTGTCCAGAGACCGGTATATTACCTGAGCGAGGTACTATCGACCTCCAAGTAGAACTACCCTCACTACCAGAAGATGTGCTACGACGTGCATTTTGCCGCCAAGAAGCTGAAGCCCTACTTTCAAGAACATCCAATCACTATGGTTTGCACCGCTCCACTCGCCGAGATCATTGGAAGCCGAGACGCCTCCGGCCGAGTAGCCAAATGGGCTATAGATCTAGCTCCTTACACCATCTACTACCAGCCCCGCACCGCCATCTAGTCGCAGGCGCTGGCCGACTTCCTCGTCGACTGGGCCAAGACCCAGTACCTGCCGCCAGCGCCTGACTCCACCCATTGGCGGATGCATTTCGATGGCTCCAAGATGCGCACCGGCCTGGGAGCCGGCGTCGTCCTCACCTCCCCTAAGGGCGACAAGCTCAAGTATGTGCTGCAGATCCACTTCGCCGCCTCCAACAACGTCGCTGAATATGAGGCGCTCATTCATGGGCTCCGGCTTGCCAAAGAACTCGGCATTCGCCGGATCCTGTGTTATGGCGACTCCGACTTGGTGGTTCAGCAGTCATCCGGCGACTGGGACGCCAAAGACGCAAACATGGCGAGCTACCGCTTCCTGGTGCAGCAACTCAGCGGATACTTCGAGGGGTGCGAGTTCCTTCACGTGCCAAGAAATGACAATGATCAAGCAGATGCCTTGGCACGAGTTGGCTCCACTTGCCAAGCGATACCTTCCGGCGTCGCCCTTTAGCGCCTCCTCAAGCCGTCTATCAAGCCTTCACCAGAGTCAGACTCCATCTTCGTGCCGGCTAATCAAGAAGTAGTCGGATCCGACTCCAAAGCCCCAGCAGACAGCCTCAAGAAAACCACAGTTGAAACCGGCCCGGGGACTTCAGAGCCCGGCTCGGGGACTGCGCCAACCGGCCCAGGACTTCAGAGCCCGGCCCGGGAGCTGTGCCAGTCGGCCCAGAGACTCCGTCAATCCAGCAAACGGCCGCAGACTCCAGCCCGCCGCCTCCCAGCCCAGCCACCCTTGTCCAAATCACTGTGGTAGCAGCTAAAGAGATAGCAGCACCTTCATGGGCGCAGCCCATCCTCAAGTTTTTACTGAACAAAGAGTTGCCAACAAATGAGATCCTGGCTCGGCAAGTGCAGCGCCGAGCGGCAGCATACACCATAGTCAACAGAGAGCTAGTCAGGCGCAGTGTCACTGGTGTCTACCAGCGCTGCGTAGAATCAGAACAAGGCCAAGCGATTCTCAGAGACATCCATCAGGGCGAGTGCGGCCACCATGCGGCTTCAAGGGCACTCGTCGCCAAAGCCTTTCGGCATGGTTTCTTTTGGCCGACTGCCCTGGAAGAAGCTAAAGAGCAAGTCCAAAAATGCAAGGGGTGCCAGATATTCTGCTCCAAGCCACTTCAGCCGGCTTCCGCGCTGAAGACAATCCCCATCGCCTGGCCCTTCGCAGTTTGGTACCTGGACTTGGTAGGACCATTCAAGATGGCCCGAGGCGGCCTAACTCATCTGCTTGTCGCGGTGGACAAGTTCACCAAGTGGGTGGAAGCAAAGCCCATCAAGAAGTTAAACGGGCCGACTACAGTAACCTTCATCACCGACATAACGGTGTGATACGGCATACCGCACAGCATCATCACCGACAACGGCACAAACTTTGCCAAGGGTGCCTTGGCTCGTTTCCGCGCGACGCAGGGCATCCAACTAGACTTAGCGTCCGTTGCCCATCCGCAGTCACACGGCCAGGTGGAACGAGCCAATGGCCTCATCCTGTCCGGCATCAAGCCTCGACTGGTCGAACCACTCGAGCGTTCGGCCGGCTGTTGGGTCGAGGAGCTGCCAGCCGTCCTCTGGAGTCTGCGCACGACTCCAAACAAGTCAACCGGCTTCACGCCTTTCTTCCTCGTCTACGGTGCCGAAGCTGTCATCCCGACGGATATAGAGTTCGACTCTCCACGAGTCACCATGTACCCAAAGAGGAAGCTGAAGAAGCACGCCAAGACGGCGTTGATCTGCTGGAAGAGGGCCGACTGTTGGCACTCAGCCGGTCCAGCATCTACCAGCAGAGTCTGCGCCGATACTACAACCACAAGGTCAAGCCGAGATCGTTCCAAGAGGGCGACCTTGTGCTCCGGCTGATTCAGAGAACAGCCGGCCAGCACAAGTTGTCGGCACCTTGGGAGGGTCCCTTCATCATCAGCAAGGTGCTAGGGAATGACGCCTACTATCTGATTGACGCTCAGAAGCCTCGAGCGCGCAAGAGGGATGACTCCGGCAAAGAAACAGAGCGCCCGTGGAACGCGAATCTTCTTCGAAGATTTTACAGTTGATGCAGTCTGTATCGCACTACCCCCTTTGTATTAAAGTACTAAGACTTTAGGCCCCCCGAGACGAGCTCGGGGACTGCCTTTTTGTTATCTGTATGATACGAATTACGCTCCCGAATATGCTACTCTTTTTTATGATACTGTCTAGCACCGGGTCCAACTAGTCGGCCCGGGGACTTGCCGTCTTACGCTATGAAATGCTTCTTGCAGTCAGACAAGTAATGTGTTGCGCTCAAGCCGTCGCCTGTCGAAAGCCGCAGCTCGCAGAGCGACTGCCGGTAGGCAGAGAACAAGCAAGAACGAGCGCGCACATGAAAAAATGGCTAAGGACCTAAAAGCTTATGCATAGCTCAAGCCGGCTACCAGCCTCCCCCCACAGAGCCGACTCATGAGTAGTCGGCTTGCCGTCTTAGCTTTTATCAAAGACAGCCGACTCTCGGATAGTCGGCCTGTCGCTTTCTAGCCGACTTGCTAAAGAAACTCTAAACCGCTAAGTACTTGCCTTCCTGAAGTAGCCAAGCACTTGACCTAGCGGCAGTCCGCAGAGCGGCTGTCCAGCCGGCAAGGAGGCAACTAAAGGAAGACGACAAAGGAAAAAGTCTAAGGAGCAGTAAGCAAGGAAAGGCGGAAATCAGATAAATACTTACATAGGCCCTCGGCCGAATCTTCGAATAGAAATTCAAGATACACCCCGCGGGTGGAATTGTTCGAACCTAACAAGTCTTTCAAAAGATTACTGAAGACAGATAAACAGAAGCGGAAAAAGAGGTCTAGGAGGCGGCCTTCGGGGCCGGAGGATCGGAGGTGACGGCGGTGTCGGGTGCCGGGGCAGTCGGCTGGGCGGTCTCAGCTTGGTCGCCTCCGGCAGCAGTCGCCATGTCTCCACGCGGCTCATTGTTGGAGGTGCGATCGGACTGAGGCTGGCCGCCTGCTTCGTCCTCTGGCGCCTCCTCCTCGCCTTCGTCCTCCGCCTCGTCCTCCTCCTCAGCGCTGGAGTCGATCACCTCCGCCGAGTCTTCCTCATACTCCGGGTTCATCCCGAACCAGTCCGGCGGCACTTCCTCGCTGCCTTCAGTCCGCTCGGGCACGAAGACACTGGTGTCTGTGTACTCGGCGATGGCTGCCGCGCGCTCGACAAGGGCGCCTTCTACAGCCTCTAGCTCGGCCTGGGCTTCTGACCGGAACACGGCCAGACGGTCCAGGTCCAGCCCCGGATACCACACCTTGACGAACTCCAAGGCCCGGCGTGCTCCGGCCCTGGCCGAGGAGCCCTTCCAAGCCTCAAGACAGCCGGCGGCGACTTCCAGCCAGTCGGCGGTCCGACTGGCGGTGCGCAGAGCCGGCATGTCCGGCCATAGGGCGGCAACCGCCTGGGCACCGGCACGCTGAAGCCGGTGCAGCAGCCGATGAGCCGGACGAAGACGGGCCCCAATGCTCAGGAGCTGCTCGTCGATGGTTCGGGGGGCATTGGCGGCGATCACCTCACCCTTCGCCCTTCGCGCCTCCCGAGCAGCCTCGATGGCCAGAGTGACTGCCTGTGAATGACCAGGAAAGAAGTCTGCCAAGACAAAAAAGAAGAAAAGTCAGAAAATCAGAAGTCGGCCTAACACATAGTCGGAAGCCCAAAGAAACGAAAGAGACTTACCATCAACGATGTCCTTGAGCTCGTGGTAGCCAGAGGTCAGCATCGCCTCCCTATCAGTCCAGGCGGAGCGCTCGATCTCGAACTCGGCCATGAGGGCGGCCTCCCGCGTCTTGGCCTCGTCCCGCAAATTCTGGAGCAAATCCTTCTGCTCGGCCAGCTGTGTCGCCAGCAGATCACGCTCTTTGGCGAGCCTGCCGCACTCCTCTTCCTTGGCATGCCGAGCAGTGTTGGCCTCGCCCAACTGCTCCTGAAGGGCGGCGTTGGCACCTGAAGAACGAAGAAAGAGACAAGAAAGTCATCAGTAAATTAGATCGCCGGGGAGATCCGGCCCGACTGCTCAGTAGTCAGCCCGAATATCGGGGACTACAGCCCGCGGGTGCGCCAGCGCGCCCCCGCGAAGAAGGAAGAAAAGAGCTCACCCCGGCTTTCCACCAAGTCGGCGGTCCGCTTGTTCAGCTCCTCGACATTGCGGTTGAAGGCAGTGGTGCGGAGGTTATGATACTCCTACAAAAAGCCGACAAAGGAAAAAGTTAGTATTCGGAGCTTGCTAGAGGGAGTTCCGAACCGCCTGCTCAGAAGCCGGCCCGGAACACGGGGACTACACCTAGTGGGTGCGCTGGCGCGCCCCCCACAGAGAAAGACAGGAATCAAAAAATAAGAAGGAAACATACTCGGACGGATGTCCGCACGGCCAGATGCGCTCTGGTGCAGACTTGGAGGGCATCGCTTTCTGCGCGCAGTTTCGCCTGGACGTCCAGGAGGGCTTGGTTCAGCGGGCCGGTGCCGCCTCCGCGCAACCACCTGGTGGGTGCGGCACTGGAGGCCTCGACGTCCAGACTCGCCGAGATGGCTGTGCCTGTCTCCCGAGCTCACGGCGCCGAGGTCGTCCTCTCAAGCAGGCGGCGCGCCGGCGCAGCGACTTGAAGAAGCGGCCGCGCCTCGGCCTCGTCCGCGATCGGCGAATCCAACGGGCCCACCGGCTGTTTGCCGTGCGGCCTCCCAGACGGTGGCGGAGGTGGCGGAGGCGGCGCGAGTGTGTCCGAGCCTGAAGCCTCGCCGCCCTCCTCCACGAGGGGGTTCTCGGTGCCGACCTCTCCGGTCTGCCCCGTGAACTCCGGAGCCGGCGGCGCCGACGACAACGGAGGGACGAGCATCGCCGATCGGCGACGCGCGGCCTCCTCAGCGCGCCGCTTCATCGCGGCGGCGGTTTCGGCCTCCTCCAGCTTCTTCTGGGCGTTGGCGGCCGCCTTCTCGGCCTACGCCTTCTCCAGGCGGTCGGCCTCCTCCTCGTCGCGCTTCTCCTGCGCGTTCCGCTCCGTCGCCTCCCGAAGGTCGGCGGCGGGATCGACCCGCCGGGTGTTGGCAGACGTCTCTACCGACCCCATGACAGAGGGGACGGTGACTCTCTCAAGGGAGAGGGGGGCTCTGGAGAAGAACGGAGGGAAAATCAAAGAAGACTCGGACAAGATCCAACAAAGAAAATAAAAGAGCGTAAAGACTTACGCGGACACTAACGGCGGCCTTCTCACTTCCCTTCGGAAGCGGTTGGCCTTTGCGGCCGCCTCCTCCCGTTTGGTCGCGGTGGCCGCCCCCTTGAACTTCTCCGGCTTGCTGCCGGGCGCGCTCGGCCCGGCGTGACGCCTCTTCGCGCCGCCTTGGCCGGAGTGGCCGGCCCTCGGCTGGTGGCGTGGGACGACTTCCACGTCGGCGTCGTCTTCGGGCCAGTCAGCGAAGGTGGCCGAGGGCCTGAAGCCGCCGTCTGCCCCTTCTGCGCCGCCTTTAGCGTCGGCCTCCAGCGCCGCCGCCCCCAAGTCGGGGTCATCGACGTCGCTATCCTCGCGGTCTGGGACGTAGTCGTGGGGCTCTCTCATGGCGCCGGCTGCAGGCTCCATGAGGGGGTTCTGCCCAGAAGGAACCAACAAAGATTAGAAGCCGGAGTCAGCTGCAAAGAAGACCAAAGCTACAGAAAAATGTGACTTACCACTGGAGGGGGGTTGTCGCGCGAGTACGGCTCCTTGCCGAACTGCCAGTCCTCCGTGAACTCGCAGTGCGCGATGTGGTTCACCAAGTTTGCCACCTCCCTGCGGGGCATCTCCTTGGTGCACAGCCGGCTCGGGTTGTGGCGGCCGCTCATCTGACAGATGAGGTGAGGCCGGCCTTGGAGTGGGAGGACTCGGCGCGCCATGAAGGCGGCCAGAAGGTCGGATCCGACGAGGCCCTCCGACTGCAGCAGAACTCGGAGTCGCGCTACGGCGGCGGCTCCGGAGGGAGTCAGCGACTTGGACCGGTGAGACCAACTGGGAAGCCTCCCGGTTAAAGGAGCGGGGTTGAAGGGCGGCAGGTTGACCCAGTCGCCGTCGGTGGAGAGGTTCTTCACATAGAAGTAGGAGCGCTGCCACATCTTCACCGATTTTACCAGCGAGATGGGAGGAAAAGGTTTGTCGGCCGTCGAGCACCGCACCGCGATGTAGGTGCCGCACTGAGCCGGCGTGCCGGCGGCCTGCGTGCCGAGCTTCAAAGAGAAGAATTATCCCCACAACTCGAGGGTGGGGAGAACACCGAGGAAGCCTTCGCACAGAATGGCGAAGGCGGAGAGCAGCACTACCGCATTTGGAGTGAGGTGGTGCGGTTGGAGGCTGTGGAACTCCAGGAACGAGCGGAAGAAACCGCTCGCCGGCAGCCCCAGCCCGCGCATGAGGTGCGAGCGGAAGACGACCTGCTCGCCCTCCTTCGGCGCGGGCCGGATCTCTCCTGCCGACGCGGGACGGGCGTGCACGAGGTCCGCGCTGGGGAGACGGCGGGTCCGGCGGAGGAACTCAATATGTTCCGCCTCCACATCCGAACCGTCCCACACGCCGGAGCGCGTGGCAGGGGCCGCGGCGGAGGAAGAACTCATCGCCGTGGTGCGAAGTGCTCCTGCTCGTGGCGGAGGAAGAAGAGAAGGCAGGAGAATGGGGGAGAGGGTGCGTGTGCAGTACCGCCCCACTCCTCCCCGCCTATTTATAGCCCTACGGGCTGAGGAGCCGAGGGGGCGGGTGTGGGATTAACTGCGCACGAAGACCCACGCCACCCCACGATTTACCCCACGAAGTTACTACGCGCAGTAATGACGTGGGGAAGCCAACCGTTCGCGACCGTAGTGGATCCGTTCGGAAGCCGAGGCACGGTAGTGGCGGGCCCCACCTGACGGCCCGTCCCGTCGCGCGCGTGGGTTAGCAGACTATCCTCCCCACGTGGCGCCGCACGATAGGACCGCCTCGATGGTAGTAGGGGCGCGTATCCGATACGCCGCCTGATTTCCCGCCGCGACTTACAAACAATGGCCCCTCGCTGAACAAGTCCGACTTCGGCGAGTCGGCCCAAAGAAGACAACGGCCGAGTCTCAGAGTCGGCGCTGGGAAGTTTGAAACTGTTGAAGCCCCATGAGGCGGCGTCCGCAGGGCTTCACCAGCTTCGAGGACTACTGTCGGAGTAATGGGCCACGGGTAGGCTGACCCGGGACCCAGGATCTTTCAAGACATCGGGGCAGGCCAC
The DNA here is from genome assembly GCF_018294505.1 of Triticum aestivum. NCBI lineage: Eukaryota > Viridiplantae > Streptophyta > Magnoliopsida > Poales > Poaceae > Triticum > Triticum aestivum. Next base: position 259,447,995 of record NC_057801.1, on the reverse strand, counting down.
GCCCCTCCAGCCGAGTCCCAGCTAGCGACCTCCAGAGAGGCCGAGTCCCAGCTGGCGATCTCCCGAGAAGCCGAGTCTCAGCTGGCGATCTCCGGAGGAGACGAATCCCAGATGACGACTTCAAAGCAAGCCGACTCCAAGCTGGCGACCTCCAGGAGTGCCGACTATGGGAGTCGGCCCATGACACTTCACGAAGCCCGATGCGGGGTACGGTCACGACGTGGCCGTCCCTCCCTGCCTACGAGGGACTGGCATGGCTACAGTGAGCCGTATCGCTGGGAGATCTCCGGCGAGGCGCGGCACTGTAGCCATGCCTGCCCTGACCTCAGCCACAGTGCGCGATGCACTGTGCCCACGACGCCGGCCTGTATGGCCCGAAGACCGCAGGGCCACCTATCAGTGGGTAAATCGAAGGCGGCCAGAGTGCCCGAAGACGGCCCTGTGGGAGTCGGCCTCCCCGGAGTCGGCCGTCTCCCCTCCAGGGCCCCACAAGCCATAAACCAGATTGGATGGGGAGTGGCGACAGTGATCGCCTGATAGATGGCGGTAGTGTTGCCACGACCCAATGACCAAGCCTGCGTCATCAGGAGCGCCGCACAGTGTCCGGCCTGTCCGCGGGACCCACCAGTCGGCGGGCCCCAGAAGCCAGCGGGAAGGACGGCGACATGAGAGACAGATGGCTGGGACCCATGCCCAGTCAGATTACCATTGTACCCCTGGGGGGTAGGCCTATATAACCCCCCCAGGGAACCCATGCAAAGGGTTCAGACCTTGATAGAGATAGGCACATAGCCCAAGGAGGAGAGAACTAGCCTTGCTCTCTCCTGCCTCCCGACACAGCTCTAGGAGCACCATTGTAGTCACCTTGCTATAGTGACCATGCGGAGACCCCGCAGAGCAGCAGTAGGGGTGTTATCTCCCCGGAGAGCCCCGAAGCTGGGTAAGATTCGCCGGCATGCATGTCTACACCTCATCCCGTTTCCAGGCACCGACGACGTTCTACTCGCCCCCACCATGATAAGCCATCCTTTGGCATATGTCGCACCCAACCCCCAACAGATGGTTTCCTGGTGTAATATGCCTGACCTTCTCTAATTCCACTTGCAACTCATCGGCGGTGAGCCTCTTTGGCGCATCACGGTTTTCATGCTTTGCATTGAACACATGTCTTCGGTATTTTCTAGGATGCGGCTTGTCCTTGGCAAGGAAACGGCAGTGTCCAATGTAACAGATCTTGCTAAGTATTGTGTATGACAGCGGATTCTTGTCACAGTGAACACATGCATTGTAACCATGTGTCGTTCGCCCTGACATAGTGTCCAAAGCCGGATAATCATGGATGCAACAAATTATAACAGCAAGTGGAAAGAAATCAGCTAGTGGGCTGTTATATCGGTCTCGAGTGAGAACACCCCTCCATAGCTGTTGTAGTTCCTCCGCAAGAGGCTCCATGAATAAATCAAAATCCTTTCCAGGACTTTTTGAACCTGGGATGAGCAAGGCCATCATGTAGTTTGATTCTTTGGTGCAGACATTTGGAGGCATGTTGTAAGGGATAACTGTCAGGACCCCGATCCTAAGTCACACCGATCTAGCATGTAACACATCATATCACTTTGCGGCCTCACGCACGGTATTCCCACGGGTGCCACCTTACCTGGCCCGGGACCGTTTGCGCCTTTTGGCTCATGTATATGATAGTGTCGCTAGCATCCATATGACAAAGGACCCGGGCTGACATGGCTAGTCGTAAACCCAAAGTGGCACAGACTTACAGGAACAGGCATCCATGACCCAGCATCGAACGTGTCGGTCATCAGCGAGTGAATCCAGGCTGTAGCACTGGGCTAGCAGGACTCCGGTGAACCGGGCTGTAGTGGGCTAACAGGACTCCGGTATTCATCGCGTGACATTTCCCCGAAGGGACAGACACAGGAACGAAGAAGGACACATGCCGGCCAGCCTAAGTGTTCCGGAGCAGTAGCAAGCTACCATGGCTCGGTGGAAACACTAGGAGACATTTCCCGGTAAGAGAGGCTACTAAAGATAAACAACTAGATGGTCAGATCCCACACATACCAAGCATTTCAATAACATACACACAATATGCTCGATATGTGCAAATACAACATGGCATCACAACATGACTCTACGACTCAAGTAATTTATTCAATAGGCTCCGAGGAGCGAGATATTACAAACATGGGTCTCATGACCCAACAATCAGAGCATACAAGTCAAAGCACATGCGGAAGCTTAACATGTCTGAGTACAGACATCTAGAAATGAAAAAGGCTGAGAAGCCTGACTATCTACCAGATCCTGCCGAGGGCACAAGATCGTAGCTGAGGTAACAAGCTAAACGTCGAAGTCCACGTGGAACTACTAGCGAGACCGAAGTCTCTCTGCAAAACATAAAATAGGCAAACGTGAGTACAAATGTACCCAGCAAGACTTACATCAGAACTAACTACATATGCACCATTATCAACAAGGGGATGGTGGGGTTTAACTGCAGCAAGCCAGCTTTGACACGGTGGCTAACCTAAACTATGACTGCAATGTAACTCTTTTGAGGTGGCGCACACGAGTCCACATATTCACCATATCAATACACCACTATGGATCCACTCCCGTCTCCCTACGAGAGCGCCATCCATAGCACTCACGCTTATCTTGCGTATTTTAGAGTATCCACTTTCACTTGTCTATGAACTGATATAAGCAACCCAGAAGTCCTTTTCCGCGGACACGGCTATTCAAATAGATGATGTTAACCCTGCAGGGGTGTACTTCTTCACACACGCTCTCACCACTTACCGCTGTTTACACGACATGTACTCGGCAACCTTCAAGCGGAAGCCCAACGTGGGTGTCGGCCACGGCCTGCCTAAACACTCAAGTCTCTAGTCCAGGTTTATCGCCTATTCGGGTTCCATCCATGAGGAGATCCGGCCGGAGTTTCGCTCACAGCCCCAAACGATGTGAACAGGGTTCCGTGACACCAAACGGGCGCCCGGTTTACCCGGCCACGTGCCTACCGCATCACAACCCACCCCTACGGTCAGCGCTGCGCACGGCCTCCAGCATACTACAAACACCAGAAACTACTTGCAACTCCTGGACAGAGGACAAGGGTGATTAAGAAGCCGAGAGGGTCCATTATTTTCGGGCCCAATGCGTGGTAGTAGCTGAATCATGGATCACAAACACAGAACTCAGTTCCTGAGGACGGCTGCAATGAGACAACCCACCATGTACTCCTACATGGCCTCTCACCGCTACCTTTACCAAATCGTATTCACACACTTAGCTCACACACAGTAGGACATGTTCACCCACCTCCGATTCATCCCGGATGAATCAGACCTGACTCAACTCTAAGTAGTAGCAGGCATGACAAACAAACATGAATGAGTAGGCACAACAGGGCTCAAACAACTCCTACTCATGCTAGTGGGTTTCATCTATTTACTGTGGAATGACAGGTCAGGCAAAGGATAAAGGGGTTCAGCTACCGCAGCAAGTAACAGTTGAATCGTTGTTGTCCTAATGCAGTAAAAGAGAGCAGGAGCGAGAGAGTGGGATTGTATCGGAATGAACAAGGGGGTTTTGCTTGCCTGGCACTTCTGAAGATAGCATTGAGTCTTCATCAGTGTCAACGATCACATCATCGGTATCACGTCTATCGAGAGGGGACAAATACCGGCAAACAAGAAAGAACGCAATCAATGCAATGCACAATATGATGCATGCTATGTCATGGCAATATGAATGTGTTTTGAGCTAATGCAACTAGCAACAGATTAAATGAAGTTGGTTTGAATACAAGATTCAAATTCAAACTCCATATGTGATTATTCAAATGCCATTTAATTGATTTGTGCTAAACAGTAGCTATAAGTTGTTCTAACATGCATGAAAATGGTACAGATGGATTCCTTGAATTTTTCTGATAATTTTTCATATATAATTTATTTAATTTGGAGTTACGGTTGAATTTCTATGAATTTTAGAAGTTTATACAATTTTCTGGAATTTTCTGAATTATAATAAATCCAGAAAGTATTTATTGCGTCAGCATTGCGTCACTATGACGTCAGCAGGTCAACAGACGCTGCTTCTGGTCAAACCTGATGTGTGGGGTCCACACGTCAGTGTCACAGTTAGATAACAGGGGGTTATTTGCTTAATTAAAGAATTAGGGGGGGTCGGGGCCCACTGGTCAGTGTTAGTGGCTAATTAGGTTTAGTTAATATTTAACGAAAATTAGCATGGCCTGGCCCCACTAGTCAGCGACCCTGGGGGTCAAACCCCAGGTCAAACAAGTCAAACCCGCCGGCGACATGACGCCGGCGAGGCCCGAGACGGCGGCGCGATCCGGAAACGCAGCACGGCCACGGTTCGGGGCGCGGATGGCACCGTTGGAACCCTGGGCCTCGTCCGCGTCGGCTGGTGCTAGAGGGGTCGCCGGAGACGACCTAAATCGACGGCTGTGTCCGCTTCCGCGGCGGCCGGAGTTCGGGCGCCGACCGATTCGACGCTATGGTGCACTACGGGAGGAACTGGTGGGTGCTGCGGGCTCCTGAGGTTGCGGTGAGCACGACGGTGGGCTCGGGAACGAGCTGCGGTGGCTGTGGCCACGGCCACGCCATGGCCGGCGGCGGGAAGCTCTCGGTCGCGGTGGTAACAGCGGCTACGGAGGGAAATAGAGCACGGGGAGAGAGGGGTTCGGCAGAGGAGCTCACGGCGAGGTCGACGAGCAGCTCGGTGGGCTCGGGGAGGTGGCGGAGACGGCGAATCGACGAGCGGCATCCGGCGGCCGTGTGTGAAGAAGACGGCTCGATGACGGCGATGCAGGGCGTCCAAGGTCGCTTGACTCG